>NC_089840.1:149303790-149903790 GCF_035609145.1 Eleutherodactylus coqui | reverse complement strand
TGTGCCAGGGTACCTGTACGCAACACATGGCTGTCTTCACTAGGAAGATCACTTTCAGGATCCTCCTCCTCCTCCTCCTCAGGCCATACACGCTGAAAGGATGACAGGCAAGCAGCATGGGTACCGTCAGCAGTGGGCCAAGCTGTCTCTTCCCCCTCCTCCTCATCCTCCTCATGCTCCTCCTCCTCCTCCTGAACGCGCTGAGATATAGACAGGAGGGTGCTCTGACTATCCAGCGACATACTGTCTTCCCCCGGCTCTGTTCCCGAGCGCAAAGCGTCTGCCTTTATGCTTTGCAGGGAACTTCTCAAGATGCATAGCAGAGGAATGGTGACGCTAATGATTGCAGAATCGCCGCTCACCACCTGGGTAGACTGCTCAAAGTTTCGAAGGACCTGGCAGATGTCTGCCAACCAGGCCCACTCTTCTGAAAAAAATTGAGGAGGCTGACTCCCACTGCGCCGCCCATGTTGGAGTTGGTATTCCACTATAGCTCTACGCTGCTCATAGAGCCTGGCCAACATGTGGAGCGTAGAGTTCCACCGTGTGGGCACGTCGCACAGCAGTCGGTGCACTGGCAGATTAAACCGATGTTGCAGGGTGCGCAGGGTGGCAGCGTCCGTGTGGGACTTGCGGAAATGTGCGCAGAGCCGGCGCACCTTTCCGAGCAGGTCTGACAAGCGTGGGTAGCTTTTCAGAAAGCGCTGAACCACCAAATTAAAGACGTGGGCCAGGCATGGCACGTGCGTGAGGCTGCCGAGCTGCAGAGCCGCCACCAGGTTACGGCCGTTGTCACACACGACCATGCCCGGTTGGAGGCTCAGCGGCGCAAGCCAGCGGTCGGTCTGCTCTGTCAGACCCTGCAGCAGTTCGTGGGCCGTGTGCCTCTTATCTCCTAAGCTGAGTAGTTTCAGCACGGCCTGCTGCCGCTTGCCCACCGCTGTGCTGCCACGACGCGCGACACCGACTGCTGGCGACGCGCTGCTGCTGCTGACACATCTTGATTGCGAGACAGAGGTTGCGTTGGAGGAGGAGGGTGGTTTAGTGGAGGAAGCATACACCGCCGCAGATACCACCACCGAGCTGGGGCCCGCAATTCTGGGGGTGGGTAGGACGTGAGCGGTCCCAGGCTCTGACTCTGTCCCAGCCTCCACTAAATTCACCCAATGTGCCGTCAGGGAGATGTAGTGGCCCTGCCCGCCTGTGCTTGTCCACGTGTCCGTTGTTAAGTGGACCTTGGCAGTAACCGCGTTGGTGAGGGCGCGTACAATGTTGCGGGAGACGTGGTCGTGCAGGGCTGGGACGGCACATCGGGAAAAGTAGTGGCGACTGGGAACTGAGTAGCGCGGGGCCGCCGCCGCCATCATACTTTTGAAGGACTCCGTTTCCACAACCCTATACGGCAGCATCTCAAGGCTGATAAATTTGGCTATGTGGACGGTTAACGCTTGAGCGTGCGGGTGCGTGGCGGCGTACTTGCGCTTGTGCTCAAACACTTGCGCTAGCGACGGCTGGACGGTGCGGTGCGAGACATTGCTGGATTGGGCCGAGGACAGCGGAGGTGAGGGTGTGGGTGCAGGCCAGGAGACGGTAGTGCCTGTGTCCTCAGAGGGGGGTTGGATCTCAGTGGCAGGTTGGGGCACAGGGGGAGAGGCAGCGGTGCAAACCGGAGGCGGTGAACGGCCTTCGTCCCACCTTGTGGGGTGCTTGGCCATCATATGTCTGCGCATGCACCATGGTGGTGGTGAGGCTGTTGGTGGTGGCTCCCCGGCTGATCTTGGCGCGACAAAGGTTGCACACCACTGTTCGTCGGTCGTCAGGCGTCTCTGTGAAAAACTGCCAGACCTTAGAGCACCTTGGCCTCTGCAGAGTGGCATGGCGCGAGGGTGCGCTTTGGGAAACAGTTGGTGGATTATTCGGTCTGGCCCTGCCTCTACCCCTGGCCACCGCACTGCCTCTTGCAACCTGCCCTGCTGCTGCCCTTGCCTCCCCCTCTGAAGACCTGTCCTGAGTAGGCGTTGCAAACCAGGTGGGGTCAGTCACCTCATCGTCCTGCTGCTCTTCCTCCGAATCCTCTGTGCGCTCCTCCCTCGGACTTACTGCCCTTACTACTACCTCACTGATAGACAACTGTGTCTCATCGTCATCGTCCTCCTCACCCACTGAAAGGTCTTGAGACAGTTGCCGGAAGTCCCCAGCCTCATCCCCCGGACCCCGGGAACTTTCCAATGGTTGGGTATCAGTGACGATAAACTCCTCTGGTGGGAGAGGAACCACTGCTGCCCAATCTGAGCAGGGGCCCGAGAACAGTTCCTGGGAGTCTTCCCGCTCCTTATAATGTCTCATTTTCATGGAGTGAGGAGGCTGGGAGGAAGGAGGAGCAGCAGACAGAGGATTCGGATTTGCAGCAGTGGACGGCGCAGAACTGTGAGTGAACGATAGGTTGCTCGAAGCACTTTCTGCCATCCACGACAGGACCTGCTCACACTGCTCATTTTCTAATAAAGGTCTCCCGCGTGGACCCATTAATTGTGCGATGAATGTGGGGACGCCAGAAACGTGCCTCTCTCCTAATCGCGCAGCAGTCGGCTGCGATACACCTGGATCAGGAGTTCGGCCTGTGCCCACACCCTCACTTGGCCATCCGCGTCCTCGGCCGCGTCCACGTCCTCTAGGCCTACCCCTACCCCTCAGCATGCTGTATTACCAGTGATTTGATTTCCCAGGCAGGAAATAAATTGGCGCAAGCCTGCTGTTAAACGTAGCTGGCTGCGTATGATTTTTGTTTACGTTCTCCACCCACCACACACGTACCCAGAACGCTGAGGACTGTCAGAGGCAGGCCAAATAGAATGTTTTCCCTTTTTTTTCAAGGAAAGGCCCACTGCGTATATTCAATCAATAATAAATATGTCTTCTGGCCCTGCAAATGTGTCACAGAACTGCAGGGTTGCAGAGTTATTAATTACAGCAGAGCGGTGATTTTTCCCAGGCAGGAAATAAATTGGCGCAAGCCTGCAGGCCAAATAGAATGTTTTCCCTTTTCTTTCAAGGAGAGGCCCACTGCGTATATTCAATCAATAATAAATATGTCTTCTGGCCCTGCAAATGTGTCACAGAACTGCAGGGTTGCAGAGTTATTAACTACAGCAGAGCGGTGATTTTTCCCAGGCAGGAAATAAATTGGCGCAAGTCTGCTGTTAAACGTAGCTGGCTGCGTATGATTTCTTTACGTTCTCCACCCACCACACACGTACCCAGAACGCTGAGGACTGTCAGAGGCAGGCCAAATAGAATGTTTTCCCTTTTTTTTCAAGGAAAGGCCCACTGCGTATATTCAATCAATAATAAATGTGTTGTGGCCCTGCAAATGTGTCACAGAACTGCAGGGTTGCAGAGTTATTAACTACAGCAGAGCGGTGATTTCCCAGGCAGGAAATAAATTGGCGCAAGCCTGCTGTTAAACGTAGCTGGCTGCGTATGATTTTTGTTTACGTTCTCCACCCACCACACACATACCCAGAACGCTGAGGACTGTCAGAGGCAGGCCAAATAGAATGTTTTCCCTTTTTTTTCAAGGAAAGGCCCACTGCGTATATTCAATCAATAATAAATATGTCTTCTGGCCCTGCAAATGTGTCACAGAACTGCAGGGTTGCAGAGTTATTAATTACAGCAGAGCGGTGATTTTTCCCAGGCAGGAAATAAATTGGCGCAAGCCTGCAGGCCAAATAGAATGTTTTCCCTTTTTTTTCAAGGAAAGGCCCACTGCGTATATTCAATCAATAATAAATATGTCTTCTGGCCCTGCAAATGTGTCACAGAACTGCAGGGTTGCAGAGTTATTAACTACAGCAGAGCGGTGATTTTTCCCAGGCAGGAAATAAATTGGCGCAAGCCTGCTGTTAAACGTAGCTGGCTGCGTATGATTTATTTACGTTCTGCACCCACCACACACGTACCCAGAACGCTGAGAACTGTCAGAGGCAGGCCAAATAGAATGTTTTCCCTTTTTTTTCAAGGAAAGGCCCACTGCGTTTATTCAATCAATAATAAATATGTCTTCTGGCCCTGCAAATGTGTCACAGAACTGCAGGGTTGCAGAGTTATAAACTACAGCAGAGCAGTGATTTCCCAGGCAGGAAATAAATTGGCGCAAGCCTGCTGTTAAACGTAGCTGGCTGCGTATGATTTCTTTACGTTCTCCACCCAGCACACACGTACCCAGAACGCTGAGGACTGTCAGAGGCAGGCCAAATAGAATGTTTTGCCTTTTTTTTCAAGGAAAGGCCCACTGCGTATATACAATCAATAATAAATGTGTTGTGGCCCTGCAAATGTGTCACGGAACTGCAGGGTTGCAGAGTTATTAACTACAGCAGAGCGGTGATTTCCCAGGCAGGAAATAAATTGGCGCAAGCCTGCTGTTAAACTTAGCTGGCTGCGTATGATTTTTGTTTACGTTCTCCACCCACCACACACGTACCCAGAACGCTGAGGACTGTCAGAGGCAGGCCAAATAGAATGTTTTCCCTTTTTTTTCAAGGAAAGGCCCACTGCGTATATTCAATCAATAATAAATATGTCTTCTGGCCCTGCAAATGTGTCACAGAACTGCAGGGTTGCAGAGTTATTAACTACAGCAGAGCGGTGATTTTTCCCAGGCAGGAAATAAATTGGCGCAAGCCTGCAGGCCAAATAGAATGTTTTCCCTTTTTTTTCAAGGAAAGGCCCACTGCGTATATTCAATCAATAATAAATATGTCTTCTGGCCCTGCAAATGTGTCACAGAACTGCAGGGTTGCAGAGTTATTAACTACAGCAGAGCGGTGATTTTTCCCAGGCAGGAAATAAATTGGCGCAAGCCTGCTGTTAAACGTAGCTGGCTGCGTATGATTTCTTTACGTTCTCCACCCACCACACACGTACCCAGAACGCTGAGGACTGTCAGAGGCAGGCCAAATAGAATGTTTCCCTTTTTTTTTAAAGAAAAGGCCCACTGACTATATTCAATCAATAATATATGTCTTCTGGCCCTGCCTACACAATTCTGTCCCTGTAGTATTACTGCAGGGCGCAATGCTCTGCACAGCCGATTTAAAAAAAAAAAAAAAAAATGCAACACTGCTAACAGCAGCCTGCACAGTACTGCACACGGTTAAATGTGGCCCTAAGAAGGACCGTTGGGGTTCTTGAAGCCTACACTCACTCCTAACACTCTCCCTGCCTAACCACCACTTCTGTCCCTGTAGTATTACTGCAGGGCGCAATGCTCTGCACAGCCGATTTTGAAAAAAAAAAAAATGGGCAACACTGCTAACAGCAGCCTCCACACTACTGCACACGGATAGATGTGGCCCTAGAAAGGACCGTTGGGGTTCTTGAAGCCTACACTCACTCCTAATACTCTCCCTACAGCAGCTCCGGCACCAGCAGCACTTTCCCTCAGCTAACTCACAAGGCATCTGAGGCGAGCCGCGGGAGGGGCCGACTTTTATACTCGGGTGACATCTGATCTCCCCAGCCACTCACAGCAGGGGGGTGGTATAGGGCTTGAACGTCACAGGGGGAAGTTGTAATGCCTTCCCTGTCTTTCAATTGGCCAGAAAAGCACGCTAACGTCTCAGAGATGAAAGTGAAAGTAACCCGAACACCGCGTGGTGCTCGTTAAGAGTAACGAGCATCCCGAACACCCTAATATTCGCCCGAGCATCAAGCTCGGACAAGTACGTTCGCTCATCTCTATCCCAGACCTTCTCTCTTTTGAAAAAATATAAAACGGAGGTGGTGTTTCTTCAAGAAACTCACTTCCGCCACAACCGTATCCCTAATCTCCCAACCTTCAACTTTAATCAATGGTTCCACACCACACACTCCTCAGCCTCCAGAGGTGTCTCAATTGCAATTAGCAAGAATATCCCCTTTGTTCCCATACAGACGGAATTGGATCCAAATGGCAGATACTTTTTCTTGAAGGGATTGGTGGCACATAGTAAGGTCTCTTTTGCTAATCTCTATGCCCCAAACAGAAATCAAATCCTGTGGTTAACACGAGTCCTAACTAAATTTAAAGAATTTGCGGAAGGCTTGCTTGTGATTCGGGGAGACTTTAACTTAGCAATAGACCACTCGATGGATACCATTTCGGTACCCTCACAGACTACCCGGAAGCAGACTCATAGACTAAAGAGCCTCTTATCAGAACCAAACCTATATAACACTTGGTGGATCTAGAACCAAGGGGCTAGGGAATACTCATATTTCTCACACATCCACTCTACCTTTCACAGAATTGACTATTTCTTAATATCAGGTAAATACATACACTCTTTCACTTCAACTGATATTGGCCCAATCACTATTTCAGACCATGCCCCTATCTCCATAACTCTGATAATTGATAACCTGCCGAGGAAATAATGGAACTGGCGCTTTAATTGTACGCTAATAAATGGAAGGCACAACTGTTCACTCCTGTCAGAGAAACTAGAAGAATTTTTTTAAGATTAATGACTCTCATGAAGTATCTGTCCCAATTATGTGGGAGGCTCATAAAGCCTTTATCAGAGGAAAAATCATATCCTTGGGCACTAACATAGTAACATAGTAACACAGTTTGTAAGGCCGAATGAAGACAATGTCCATCTAGTCCAGCCTGTCTATCCTTCTGTGCTGTTGATCCAGAGGAAGGCAAAAAACCCCAAGAGCAGAAGCCAATTAGCCCTTTTGGGGAAAAAATTCCTTCCCGAATCCCTAATGGCAATCAGACTATTCCCTGGATCAACCCCTAATAGTTCCTACCTGCCTATATACCCGGATTAACAGGTCTTTTTCCATATCACTTTTCCATAGCAGTACCCCATTAAAGGGGTTGTCCGGCCATAAACATTAGGTCTCATTACTTCTGTTTGCCCAATACAATGCACTTTGTAATATACATTGTGCATTGTAAATTAGCCAAACAGAAGTTATTCACTTACCTTTTGGGGTGCCCCCCCTGTGTTGCTCCTCGGTTGCCATGGTTCTGACAAGTCTCTTGTCCTCTTCTTGTCAGGACGACGGGGACGCGCTTCTCCAGCACAGCTCTGCACATGTGCAGAAGAACTTCAGCCGCTGGGAAGCTCAGTTCTGCCTGCAGGGGAGGCGTGGCTGCTGGCTCTTCATCTCCAAGGCAAGAATGAGTGGAGGGGCGGGCTCTCGTGGGGGTGGGGGGGAGGATGGATGGATGGATGGATGGATGTGTGTGTGCAAGTGGTGGTGGTGGGGGGGGCTGTGTGTGTGTGCAGTGATGTGTGCTACTGTAATGTCAGGAGACCCGGCTGTAAGAAGTCCCGGGGGGGGGGGGGGGCTGTGTGTGTGCAGTGATGTGTGCTACTGTAATGTCAGGAGACCAGGCTGTCAGAAGTCCGGGGGGGGGGGGGTTGGGGGGCTGTGTGTGTGTGCAGTGATGTGTGCTACTGTAATGTCAGGAGACCCAGCTGTCAGAAGTCCCGGGGGGGGGGGGGGTGCAGGGGGTGCGGTCATATAGACTTTTTAGCGGTGGAGTGTGCAGTCACATGGACTTGTCGCGGTGGGGTGTGCGGTCACATGGACTTGTCGCGGTGGGGTGTGCGGTCACATAGACTTGTCGCCGTGGGGTGTGCGGTCACATAGACGTCGCCGTGGGGTGTGCGGTCACATAGACTTGTCGCGGTGGAGTGTGCGGTCACATAGACTTGTCGCGGTGGAGTGTGCGGTCACATAGACTTGTAGCGGTGGGGTGTGCGGTCACATAGACTTGTAGCGGTGGAGTGTGCGGTCACATAGACTTGTCGCGGTGGGGTGTGCGGTCACATAGACTTGTCGCGGTGGGGTGTCCTGTCACATAGATTTGTAGCTGTGAGGGGGGGTGGTCTGTCACAGTAATTTGTCACGTGGGGTTGGAGGGGGGCTGTGACAGTAATTTGCCGCGCTGGGGGGGGGGGGTAGCATGGGGCTGTCACAGTAATTTTTCACACGGTATAATCATGCCTGTGCAGGGAGGGGAGGAGGTGAGCTGTGTCTGTTGTGAATGGTGGATCCTGTGTTATCTATATATAGGTATCACTGTACTTGTAGGGGGGAGGGGAAGGGGGTGCTGTTAGTGTACTTGTGTGTGGGCACTGTAAAGGGGGACTCTGTGGGGGAGGTCACGGGGGGGCACTGTATAGGGACGCTGTGGATGGGGGGACTGTGGGGGGCATGTGGAGGGGGGCTACTTTGGAGTGCACTGGGGGGGACTCTGGGGGGGGTGGCATGTGTAGGGGGGGTACTGTGGAGGGCACTGTAGGGGGGAATACTGGGGGGGGCACTGTTGAGGGGGGACTGTGGAGAATGCTGTGGTTGGGGGGAATGAGGGGGGCTACTTTGGAGGGCACTGTATGGGTGACACTGGGGGGCACTGTGGGGGGGCATGTGTAGAAGGTACTGTAGAGGGCACTGTTTGTGGCACTGTAGGGGTGGACTGTGGGGGATCATTAGGGGGGCACTGTGTGTGAGTGCACTGTGGGGGGGGTCATTGTGAGGGGGGGTCGCTGTGGGAGGGGCACTATGAGGGCATGTGAGTGTGGGGAAATGTTTTGTTTTACTTTAGCAGGGTGGGGGGGGGCAGTAGGTAGCCTTGCAGTGGGGGGCTGCAGGAGAGTTCTCTCTCGGCTCTCCCCAGCCCCTCTCCATTCACTATACACTGTGCTGCTGTTTACACTCATGCCAGGATTTTATCCTGAACCATGAGTGTATAACACAGTCTCCCCTGGCCACACCCCCTCTGATTATAGTATGCAGCAGCGGGCGGGGCCTGGGCGGGGAGAGACTGTAGAGCAGTTCAATAGAGGTGGGCGTGTCGTGGGCGGGGCTAGGACGTGAGCTGAGGGAGGCCATGAAATCCTGCCTTTTCATGTCTCTTACTGCCATCGGGAGCGCGCACACAGAAGAGGGAGAGCGCAGAGCATTGTGGGAAGGCAGCACAGAGGCGCCATCTTTGAAAGCTGCAGTGAAGATCAGATTCTAAGGTAATAAGCTGACATTGCAGCTGATCTGCCTGCCGGTTTGAGCCCCTGTATGCTGTGTGTTACTATCCTTACTGAAAGGGAAGCAGCAGCATTATAAAAATTTTTACCCTGTGTGGCCGGACAACCCCTTTAAGTGTATATAGGTAACATCCATTTTTGCTGCCCATGTGCATAACCTTACATTTGTCAACATTGAACTTCATTTGCCGCTTTTCTGCCCAAGCCCCCAGCTTATCTAGGTCTCTTTGTAGCCGTACATTGTCCTCCGTTGCGTTAATTATATTGTATAATTTTGTGTAATTTGCAAATATTGATATTTTGCTGTGCAGCCCCTCTATCAGGTCGTTGATAAATATATTGAACAGAATGGGGCCTAATACTGAACCCTGTGGCACCCCACTAGCGACTGTGGCCCAATCAGAGAACGAACCATTTATTACCCCCTCTGCTTTCTATCTTTGAGCCAATTCTTTACCCAATTACACAAATTTTCACCCAATCCGAGCTGTCTCATTTTATATATCAGCCTATTATGCGGCACGGTATCAAATGCTTTAGAGAAGTCCAGATATACAAGATCAATAGATTCTCCCAGGTCCAGCCTAGAGCTTACTTCATCATAGAAACTGATCAGATTTGTCTGACATGAGCGACCCTTCATGAATCCATGCTGGTGAGGAGTTATTCCCTTGTTCTCCTTGAGGTACTCAGAATCCCCTCGAAAATTTTTTCCCGTTACTGAAGTGAGACTTACTGGCCTGTAGTTACCAGGCTCACTTTTGGTCGCCTTTTTGTGAATTGGAACCATGTTGGCAATGCACCAATCCAATGGTACAACACCGGTCTTCATTGTGTCTAAAAATATTAGATATAGCGGTCTAGCTATTTCATCACTTAGTTCCCTTAGCATCCTTGTAATCACTGAAGAAGAATTAATTAAAAAACTAACTTTATTAATATTAATTAAAATCAAAATGGACAGAACACAACATATATCTTTAGTTGAGGTGTTAGGGAACCCTTCACTTCTCAGAGTTCAAATAGGTCTCTCAACAATGACCCCACTATTAACTATTAGGTGTCTCAGTTCTCATGTACAGGTTTATATGGTACGTGAGATGACAGTTTTCCTTTATTAATGTGATATGGTCATTGAGATGAGTGGGGTTTATCCCTCCTCTTGCTGATAAAAAATTACGGGGTTACCCTCATTGTGGGTCCCCAGATCAGACAGATGTTCCAGATAGAAGGAGAGGTGTTGTACGTGTTGCTCAGATATAAAACTGTGCTTTTACAGACTTCAATTGAGACCCTCCTAAAGATGTTTAGGTTGTGAGCACAGTGTTTATTAATGTTCCTTAGGTATCCCTTATACAAGTGTAGTAGATAGCGGTTATTCACCACTTAAGGACAGGTAAGGGTTAAGTGTCCAAAAAAGAGGACCAACTAAGAAGGGCCAACAACTGGTATTAATAGAAGTGGAGTGATTGAAGCCCTCCACTCAAAATGCCAGTGTAGATGTATGATGTGAGGCCCAGTTAATGTTTAGAAGGTCCAGTTAGCAAGGGGTTAAATAGTGCCATGAAGGAGTAGATAGGGAAGACCAGCGATAAATACAAAAAATGAGCTGATTCTTCTCTCCTATTAAATATCCTCCTCCTTGAAATAACTCCAAGTTCTCCGGGGAAGCAGAATTTGAAAAAAAAGAGAAAAATCTACAACTGACTATTGAGAAATATACAGGTTATTTAAAAGAAAGAAAACACTACCAATTTACCAGAGACCTAAAAGATTTCATGGACAATAGGGCCTATGAGGCTCAGACTAGAGATGAGCTCCTCAGAATGTGATTTATCTGAGAGTGAGGCGCCCAGGAGGGTACCACAATATACCAGAGGCAGGGGTAGGGGAGGAGGGAGACCAAGAATGAGAGGAAGAGGTAACAGGGGTCAATTCAATGGTGGTCATCATTTTTTAGAGGCACCCATATCCCAGTATATGTTGAGGACAAGACTAGGGGGGCCCAATCAGGCCCAATAGCAGAACCCCATACTGGGATGGATGTGAACCCTGAAACCATAAGAGACGGAGGGAATGGTGACAACAAAAAAGAACTAGAAATTATCAACTTGTCCAATAGAGAATTGTCAGAGGTGGAAATAACTCTACTTAAAAGGGGACTTTCGTTTGTACCCACTAATAAGTACAAATCATTTGCTCATCTCAATGACCATACCACATTAATAAAGGAAAACTGTCATCTCACGCACCATATAAACCTGTACATGAGAACTGAGACACCTAATAGGTAATAGTGGGGTCATTGTTGAGAGACCTATTTGAACTCTGAGAAGTGAAGGGTTCCCTAACACCTCAACTAAAGATATATGTTGTGTTCTGTCCATTTTTATTTTAATTAATATTAATAAAGTTAGTTTTTTAATTAATTCTTCTTCAGTGATTACCCTTATACTTATTTTTGAAGAATTTCTGCCTCAGTGACTCTCTTAGTATCCTTGGGTGTATTCCATCTGGGCCTGGCGATTTATCGATTTTAATCTTTTTTTTTTCGGTTCCGCACTTCCTCTTGCGTTAGGTATGACATATTTTGTGAGGGGCTCATTTTATTCCCCTGCATCTCGTGTGGCATTTCCTTTTCGCTTGTGAGTACGCTTGAAAAGAAACTATTTAATAGATTTGCCTTCCCTCCATCATCTTCAATGATTTCCCCTGCATTATTTGTTAAAGGGCCAGTGCTCTCCCTGCAAATCCTTTTGCTGTTAATATAGTTGAAAAATAGTTTCGGGTTGTTTTTACTCTCTTTGGCGATCAGTCTTTTTGCCTCCTCCTTAGCAATTTTGATCTTTTCTTTGCATATTTTGTTTTTTTCCCTGTACGATTTTAGTGCTTCTTCGCTGCCTTCTTGCTTTAGTAGTTTGAACGCTTTCTTTTTTTTGTTTATTGCCCCTCTAACCGTCTTGTCGAGCCACAATGGTTTCCTTTTACTCGAAGTTCTTTTATTTTTAAAGGGAATGAACTGCTCACATGAGGTGATTAGGATCCTTTTAAACTTTTCCCATTTGTCCTCTGTACTGTAATTTTTGAGGATATTGTCCCATTTAACGTTACCGATAGTAGTTCTAAGCTGATCAAATTTTGCTTTACCAAAGTTTAGTTTTTTTGTCGCTCCCTGATAAGATCCAAGCGACAAAAAGATGAGGAGATTAACTCCCTACTGGCTCAAATTTCTAATACAGAAGCCCTACAGAAAAATAACCCTAGCAACGACATTAGCAAGGAATTAAAGTGTCTGAGAGAAAAACTTTAAAATGTCCAAAACATAAAAACCGCATAGACCCCGTTTACTTCAAAATATAAAATTTATATACACGGAGACAGAGGCTCAAAAACAATGATGAGGCTCATTTTAAAAAAAAAGAGAAAACCTTCATCTCGCACATCAAGGCCCCCACGGGAACTGTGGTGACGTCCACCGAAGATGTGACCAGGGAATTGGAAAAGTACTACACCGCACTATATAACCTATAAAAAGACACGGAAGAAGTCTCTCACACCTCCCTTGCTTTTATAAATGCTCTAAGAGTCCCGGGCCTGTCAGAGAAGGACGCCTCTTTAATTCTATGGCCAGTTACTGAGGATGAGGGGACCGAGGTTCTGGCCTCTACCCCCAATGGGAAGAGCCCGGGCTCAGATGGGCTCCCAGTTCTCTACTATAAAAAGTTCTCGAAAATTCTTACCCCATACCTCACTAAATTCTTCAACTCCCTCCTCTCTGGCTCAGCATTGCCCAAACAGTCCCTAGAAGCTTATATTGCACTTATCCCAAAGGAGGGTAAAGACCTTGAACTATGCAGTAACTACCGCCCCATTTCATTACTAAACACAGATATCAAGCTCTTGGCAAAGTTACTCACCCAAAGGATGGCCCCTTTTATCCCTAAACTAATAAATCCAGACCAGGTAGGATTTGTCCCAGACAGGGAAGGGAAATGCAACACAACACGAGCAATTCACGCTGTACACTTTGCTAGAACAAATAAGTTACCACTGCTATTGATATCCACAGACGCTGAGAGAGCCTTCGACAGGGTTAGCTGGGAATTCATGAAATATACCCTGGTGAAATTCTGCTTTCCGACTCCTTATATTGGAGCCATCCTTTCATTATACTCAGATCCCTCAGCCAGAATCCAGGTCAACGGCACACTGTCAAAACCCTTCACTATAAGGAATGGAACTAGACAGGGCTGCCCCCTTTCCCCCACACTCTTTATATTAGTAATAGAGACACTACTCCAAGGGATCAGACAGAACCCAGATATAGAGGGTCTCACGATAGGGGACACTACACATACTACAGCGTATTTCGCCGATGGTCTCCTTATTCTCACTACCAACCCAAAAAAAGGCTTTCCTGACGCTCATGGGAATCTTTGATCTCTTTGGTAGGCTATCCAACTTTAAAATAAATTTTGATAAATCAGAAATCCTTAATATCTCTCCTCCGCCCCATATCACTTATAATTTAAAAAAGCAATTCACTATCAGATAGCCCCCCCCCCCCCCTCAACCATTGAATATTTGGGCATATCACTAACTTCCAACCCTTCCCATCTGTAAGAAGCCAACTATACCCCACTGATTAAAAAACTGAAAACCCAGCTTGAACAATTCAACATTCCACTAATCTCATGGCTGGGCAGGAAGAACCTAATATACACATATATCCTGCCATCCATCATCTATATCCTTCACACGGTCCCAATAGAAATATCTAGCTTCTTTTTCTCTCAAATCCAAAGACTGTTTAGGGGATTTGTTTGGGATAGACATAAACCACGCCTAGCGTTCTCTTACCTAGTTCAAAAACGCCCCCACGGAGGCACTGGCTTACCGAACCGCCAGCTATATTACAAAGCGATACACATTGCCAGATGGATCTCCCTGATAGACACTGAGACAATCTCCCCCACTCTTGAGGTAGAGAAGAGTATGCTGGGAAAGGATAACCAAGTTTTGCTGTGGGCAGACGGACTTCCTCTGGGTAAATGCGTGTCGCTATCACAAAAGGCACAATCAGGGTGCTCAGGTCAACACGTCTGGAAATGGCAGAAAAACAATCACTACCTCCAATGACCCCTGCCTCCTTGATACCAGCAATCTTGGCGAACAGGCCACTCAGTGTAGAAGGGATCTGGGACAAACTTAAAGACCTTACAATTTATGACATCCTTAGGGGTCCTAAATTAGTATACCAGGCTCAGCTAGACACCATGCTCGCCCATCTTGCACTCAGAGCAAGTCTCTACCACTCCATAAAGTGGTTCCAGATATCTAATATCAGCAAACTGAGGGATGCCCTCTGGTTTGAGGCCTACCTATCTCTCCCCTCACGCCCGAAGAAAATGGTCAAACATATATATAAAGGCCTTCTTTTGCAAACCTCATCTGAGAAACCTTGGTTTCTCAGGGAGTGGGACAGGGAGTTGGGAATCAATCTGACTAGGGAGGAGACTTCCAAGGTCTTAAAAAACTCACACGGCTTCTCTAAATGCATCCATATTCAAGAGAACTCCTACAAAATCCTGACCAGATGGTACAGGACTCCAGCAACTATATGTAAAACGAACTCTGAGATCCCTGACGTGTATTGGAGATGCGAAGCGGAGAGAGGAACCTCTCTACACATATGGTGGCACTGCCCAAAAATTAGACCTTACTGCCAGTCTTTCACCGATCTTATTAACAAAATTTGCTATACTTCCTTTTTCTTCAGGCTGGAGGAGATTTTGATTTGGATGCCTACAAACCAATTCAAACCCTCAAACAAAGGTTTGCCAACTATTCTAATAACTGCAGCCAAGCTTATTATCCCTCTTTACTGGAAGGAAAGGGAAACTCTGCAAATATCCCAATGGTTAGAAAGAGTCACACAAATATTCCATTTTGAAGAAGTATTAGCTTGGGAATCGGGAACAAGGGATGGATTTACATCTCTTTGGACACCCAGGATCCAGTTTCAGGGAAGTAGAGATAATAGAGATAATTAAGTCAATTAACGCATTACAAGGCTATACACAAGAAGGATTTGCCTTACTCCTCCATCCCGTTAACAAGAAATTATACTTGCTGTATGTTACCCCCCTCCCCCTTCCGTTCCTCCTTCCTTTGTGACCCCTCCATCCCTATGCTTTCCTTTCCGGTGTTTTCTTACTTTTTTCTTTTTCAACTATCTTCAAGTGATCATATTCTAGTGATTGCAATGTATACAATGTTAACAAATTACTTAGGCTATAATTATACTGTTCTGCATACATGTTTTCTAGGTCCTGAGTGGCCAGATTATCCCAAATGTACCTGGCTATGGTTTTCAATAAAAAGAAAATGTTTTAAAAAAACAAGACAAGGTAGTGCAACGCGTTTTGGAGCTCTCACGGCTCCTTTCTCAATCACAAAATGATTGGATATAAACAATTAACAAAAAGGAGTAAAATAGTAAATGGGGGCTGTAAAATCCAGAGATATAGAGAAAGAAATATGGTAAAAGACAAAAACAAAATAAATATATAAAATTATAATAATTAGAAACATCAGTATTACAGTACAATAATCCAGAAAACTAATAAGAAATAATAATATATAATTCATTAAAAACTTTATTGATTTTACAAATATTAAAATATAATCAATTGAAAAAGCTATCACATGAAGTTTTCATACACAGGGTTTTTAATTAATATACGGGACCAATAGGTTGGGGGGGGGGGGGGTAGAGTGAAGAAATGTGCAGTAGTATTCTCAGGGATTTTGTAGCTTGGAGCAGATGTATTACGTATCAGCCTAGAATGGCATAATGCTTCAATGTAGGTGCAAGTTTATATACCTAGGTCACCTTGCAAAGGTGCCAAAAGGCGCTCATTTGAACAAATTTTAAGCAATGATCGTAAATAGAGCTTTACTTGTACAAAACAACTATCCGGTGCGATATCAAGCAAGAAAAAAATTTAAGTTTAATTAGAAAAACTAGTTAAAAAACCCCAAGCCATAAATACTGCCACATGGTGACTGCTAAAGTGGCAGTATTAGTCATAGTGTCCTTAGTCGTAGCCGTCACTAAATAGTGATATAAATGTGTTTAGTGCCATTGCATAACATGCTTATTCAAAAACACATGGTATAATAAAGCCTACGGGCTTTTACTTGCACCACACTTTGCCCCCTTTGCGTGACCTTTGGTGGATGATTTTGGTGTCATAGATTTGTGACATCCTCACCAGCACTGCAGGCCAGGTCAAAGTTTCTATGTTAAAGAATAGTGCTGGGATGTGGCTTAGCACTCAGAGGACGCACTGCTCCATTGCTCCTGCTCACTACATGGCAAACTGGAGTAACCCTGCTGTTCCTGGCCCCCCAGTCACCTCAGCCTCCTCCAGCGTAGGTGAGCAGTCTGAGAACTGTACATGGCACCAAGTCATAGCCTATTGAAGCCTTACTGCCACTGGCCTAAATTTACTGGTAACCGCCGCCTGATGGAGCCTTGGTCATCCCTCTTACCATACCACGGTGCGCACTGCTCTTGCGCACTCCTCCTGAGGTGAGCCCGGGACTGATGACTATAGATTCCTCATAGCATCTGTGGCCCGGCAGGTGTTACTGTCTGTGGCGTCGCTGGTTGCAGCGCTGAAGGGAGAGCCCTTTTAGCACCTAACAGCTGATCAAGCCTCCTGCTGGACTGGAGGCTGGGGCGGCTGAATAATTGTCCCCCGCCCCCCTGAGGCTGTGATCTCAGCAACGGGCCCTATAACCCTAGGAAACACCATCTTCACATAAGCAGTGGCTGCCATCTTGCAGGCCTCCAAGGGAAAAATAAAAGCTCCCTCATTGCGTAAATAAGGCTGCGTGGAGAGCGCGCGGGGGGGGGGGGGTGCTTGCAGCAGCTGCTCTCCTGCTGGGTAGAGCCAAACGGAGTCCTACTGCATTATCACGGAGAAGGGGAATTTACCATAGTACACCGTATTAGGGCTCACACCCACTTGCGTTTTTTTAACGCTGCGATATCTCTGCATTTTTTTACGCGATTGTCAATGGGACTTTCTAATGTTAAAAACGCATCGCAAGTTGGTGCTTTGCAATTTTTGTGTGATACGTTTTTAACATTAGAAAGTCCCATTGACAATCGCGTGCAAAAAAACGCAGTGAGATCATGTGAAAAAAACGCACAAGAAAAATGCAAGTGTGCTCATACAGCCCTCCCAAACCTCAAGCCTACAGCTCTCCTGTCTGTAAAGAGATGCAAGAAATCTTCTAATAAGAGCCTACAGGCTTTTTCTTGCACCTAGCAGTGCAAGGGAGAGTCAAGCGTTGCAAAGTGACGTTCATATCAAGTTGATATAAAGAACAGTGCTTGAGCTGTTCGCCATTCACGGCTTGGTCTTCCATGTTTTGGGAACATGGCAACAGTCAGACTGGTAAGCACTTGATATGAACGTCACTTAGCAACGCTTGACTCTCCCTAGCGACGCTGTTGGCTGAAGCACACCTGCGCCGCTAGACATAGCATAGGAATTCTGACCTGGCCTCAATGTATCAAACTCAAATTTTATTATTTTACGGTGATGGTGATGATGTCACAAATCTAATCACACCAAAAGCTACCACCAAAGGTCACATTTACAACCATTTCTCCAAACATTTTATGTTCGTGTGGCGAACATTGGGTCAATATAGTTTGTCTAATGACCGCATAATACCTGTGCAAGTTATCCATGTCTCCACCTCGGCCATCAGCGCATAGCAGTGACCTCACAATCACATGACACATCCTCACGTGATAGAGCACATCACATGATCGGATAATCACATGGTATGTACTAAAACCTTATTCCAGATGAAAAAGGTGAAAAAGATTTGTCCGCACGCCAAGAAGATCCACCCAGCAATATAGGGAAAGCACATATATGTTTAGTCAAGTATGCACAACAGGCCGTGTGTCAGGGATAACCAACACGTGCCTAAATGAGGGTGTTATCGTGGAGAAAAATGAATATCTGTTTTATATAAGTAACTTGGTTATATATGAAGTAGTATACATAGTTTATGTAGTGCAGTGTCGTATAACCCCTATGTTATATTTGTACAGCAGCTTAGAATTATAGGCACTTTAAAAATAAATAATTTAATATAAATAAGCCTACAGGCTTTTTCTAGCACCACTCTTTGAACCCGCTGCGAGACCTCTGGTGGCTGATTTTGGTGTCAGTGGATTTGTACCATTCTCACCACCACCGTAAAATCCTAAAATTAGGCTTTGATACATCGAGTCACCTGTTAGAGCCGGTCGAAGTCCCCAATGCTAAGTCTACGGGCAGTGGTTCAGCTGCGCGCGGTTAGGGAGAGTGACGCATTGCTAAGCGACATTGATATGAGGAGAACAGCCATTACCTCGGCTCACTGACGTTCTCCTCACTAACTTATTCATGCGGACCCCCAGGTTACTCACCACCTTTAGCACAGCTGATCCATCGGAGAAGTCGCCATGACCAGAAAAAAGACAGGAAAGCGCTCCCCAAGCGCTAACAGTCTTTTCCTGCACGGGGTACCGGCACTCCTCCCTACTTCTATGCCATATGTTCTCTGAGCGACGTTGGATTCCTCCTACCCTCCAAAGGTGGCACATAGGGCTGACATCCCAGGAGACCCCCATCAGGTGAGATCAGTGGATTTGTATGGGGAAGCAGGGCTAGCAGGGCTTCCAAGATGGTATCCAGTCAGAGGAAAAATACACACACACACTCAGCACTCCTTCGTGCAGGTACACACACACTGAGCACTCCTACACGTAGGCACACGCACACACACACTGAGCACTACTACACGTAGGTAGAGAAAAGTATGGCAGCAAACCAGGTGCAGATAAATGATGCAGAGCTTTATTCCTCCTCAAGTCACAGATACATAACGTTTCGACACAAAGTCTTTTTCAAATGCAATGAAAGCAATGGTACAACAGGGTATATATGCAGTCAAACAGCCAATCAGTTGTTAATTGCAAATTAGTACCTCATGTGGAGGGTTTAGAATCAATGCATGGATACTTGTGGGCACTTCCGGCATCAGGCGTCGTCATGGAGAAAGTCATGTGATAGAACGTCATGATGTCACGACGTACCACGCATAGGGGCCTCATACAGCATGTCTACACTGTCACGTGAACACACGTCATCGAATGTGCCACATGTGCGCATCAGAATAAGCGCTTCCAAATAGGGCGCATAAACTAATCGCAAGCTTGCGAAAAAAGGCCTGCGTGTCAAAATGTGCGTTCCAAAGCGGGACGCATAAATACTACGTATTCAATGCGAAAAAAGGTAAAAAAAAGCCGAAAGTGTCAACAAGAGTCCGTGCATTAATTAGTCAAATACAAGAAATAATTCATACAGTACAGGAGGAACAAGGGCAAAACACACAGAGCAAACATCCAAATATAGCAATGTATAGAAACATAACAAATATAACAGCTGGGATTAGTAGCACCAAGGAAAAGGATGCATAATGTACAAATCGCTACAAAAACGCAGCAGAGACCGCTGTATATGCATATGTACAAAATATGTTTGCAAATAAAGGATGTAAGTCTCCATGTGTGGCTCCAAGTTCACTCCGGTAGATTCCAATATCCAATATCTCAAACGAATATATATTTCACCACTATAACAGAAGAAAAAAAGTATAAATAAGCAAAAATATGACAAACATATCAAAATAAATACCAAATACAAAAAATGCACAAATAAAAGTAAAACAGATACAGTGAGGATCAACAGCACTATAGATATTGCGTGATATTGTAATCTATATTGAGGCCACGTGGCGTCAAAGTGTCTAAAGTATAGATCCAGCTGAGTTCTTTTTAAAATTATTTCTTGTATTTGACTAATTAATGCACGGACTCTTGTTGACACTTTCGGCTTTTTTTGACCTTTTTTCGCATTGAATACGTAGTATTTATGCGTCCCGCTTTGGAACGCACATTTTGACACGCAGGCCTTTTTTCGCAAGCTTGCGATTAGTTTATGCGCCCTATTTGGAAGAGCTTATTCTGATGCGCACATGTGGCACATTCGATGACGTGTGTTCACGTGACAGTGTAGACACGCTGTATGAGGCCCCTATGCGTGGTACGTCGTGACATCATGACATTCTATCACATGACTTTCTCCATGACGACGCCTGATGCCGGAAGTGCCCACAAGTATCCTTGCATTGATTCTAAACCCTCCACATGAGGTACTAATTTGCAATTAACAACTGATTGGCTGTTTGACTGCATATATACCCTGTTGTACCATTGCTTTCATTGCATTTGAAAAAGACTTTGTGTCGAAACGTTATGTATCTGTGACTTGAGGAGGAATAAAGCTCTGCATCATTTATCTGCACCTGGTTTGCTGCCATACTTTTCTCTACATACTTGGATTACTTTGGAAATTATTTGGATCAATTTCCTTGTGGCGATTGCAAGTTACCAGTTCATCCCTTATTGGGTTAAGGTTGTGCTGTCTGCAACTCTGCTTATCTTTGCTACACGTAGGTACACGCACACACACTGAGCACTCCTACACGTAGGTACACGCACACACACTGAGCACTCCTACACGTAGGTACACGCACACACACTGAGCACTCCTACACGCAGGTACACACACAATCAGCACTACTGCACGTAAGTACACACACTCAGCACTGCTACACGCAGATACACACGCTCGGCACTGTTACACGCAGATACACACACTCAGCATTGTTACGCGCAGCTACACACACTCGGCACTGTTATGCACAGGTACACACACTCGGCACTGTTACTCGCAGGTACACACACTGGGCACTGTTAAGTGCGGTTACACACTCGGCACTGTTCCTCGCAGGTACACACACACTTGGCACTGTTACGCGCAGGTACACACACTCGGCACTGTTACGCGCAGGTACACACACACTAGGCACTGTTACGCGCAGGTACATACACTCAGCACTATTACGGCAGGTACACACACTCGGCACTGTTACGTGCAGCTACACACACTCTCGGCACTGTTACGCGCAGGTACACACACACTCGGCACTGTTACGCAGAGGTACACACACACTTGGCACTCCTACGCGCAGGTACACACTCGGCACTGCTACGCACAGGTACACAGACACACTCGGTACTGCTACGCGCAGCTACACAGACACACTCGGCATTGCTACGCGCAGCTGCACAGACACTAGGCGCCATTACGCGCAGGTACACAGACACACTCGGCACCGTTACGCGCAGGTACACAGACACACTCAACACCGTTACGCGTAGATACACAAACACACACACTTGGCATGGTTACGCGCAGGTACACACACTCGGCACTGTTACGCACAGGTACACACACACTTGGCACTCCTACGCGCAGGTACACACTCGGCACTGCTACGCACAGGTACACAGACACACTCGGCACTACTACGCGCAGCTACACAGACACACTAGGCACCATTACGCGCAGGTACACAGACACACTCGGCACCGTTACACGCAGGTACACAGACACACTCAGCACCGTTACGCGTAGATACACAGACACACACACTTGGCACGGTTACGCGCAGGTACACACACTCGGCACTGTTACGCACAGGTACACACACTCGGCACTGTTACGCGCAGGTACACACACTCGGCATTGTTATGTGCGGGTACACACTCGGCACTGTTACGCGCAGGTACACATACTCGGCACTGTTACGCGCAGGTACACACACTTAGCACTGTTACGCGCAGGTGCACACACTCAGCACTGTTACGCGCAGGTACACACATGCGGCACTGTTATGCGCAGGTACATACACACTCAGCACTGTTACTCACAGGTACACACACACACGGCACTGTTACGCGCAGGTACACACACACTCGGCACTGCTACGCGCAGATACACACTCGGCACTGTTACGCGCAGGTACACAGACACACTCGGCACCGTTACGCACAGGTACACAGACACACTCGGCACCGTTACGCACAGGTACACAGACACACTCGGCACCGTTACGCACAGGTACACAGACACACTCGGCACCGTTACGCACAGGTACACAGACACACTGTGCACTGATACGCGCAGGTACACAGACAAACTCGGCACTGCTACGTGCAGGTACACAGACACACTCGGCACTGCTACGTGCAGGTACACACTGCACTGCTACACGCAGGTAAACATTTTATGTTCCTGTAGTGAACATTGGGTCAATCTAGCTGTAATAGAAGTATTGCTGTGAGAGTGGAAGTCTCCCATTAAGAGACTTTGAGAGTTAAATGGTTATTCCAGGGAAAAACTAATAATTCATTTCCTAAACAATCAGTGACATAGAGATTTTTCAATATACTTACCACTTGAAGATGCATCTTTTTGTCTCCCTGCAGCACTGATCACGTGACTCCTGAAGTAGCACTTTAAGTGCTTCAGCCGGGCATGTGCAGTCAGAGCACAGGTCGGGCTCTGACCGCAGCTGAATAACGGCTTGACATGCGCAGTTAGAGCGCAGGGTTGGGTGTACTGTGCATGCCTAGCTGTCATCTCTCTCTGATATTGAATTACAGTGTTATGTATCGCCAGTGTTCATCAGAAGGTAGAGTGAGAGAGAATGAGATAATGAAAGGGAGAGAGAGAATGAGTGAGAGAATAAATGAGAGAAAATGAATGTGTGAAAGAAAATTTGAATGAATGAGAAAGGGAATACGGATGAGAGAGAATGTCATAGAGTGAATGAAATACAGAATGTATGAAAGAGAAAAAATGAATGAAAGAGAAGAGAGAGAATGTGATAGAGAGAGTGAATGATACAGAATAAGAGAAAGTATGGATGAGAGAGAATATGAATGAGAGTGAGAATAGAGAGAGAATGGGAGAATGAATGAGAGAGTATAAGAGAGAATATCAATGATAGAGAAAAAAAGGGAATGCAAGAGAGAGAATGAGAGAAATAATGATAACGAACAAGAATATGAATGAGAGAGAATGGAGGAGAGAATATGAATGAAAGAGAGTGAATGAGAGAATAAATGAGAGAAAAACAGAATAAATGAGAGAGAATAAGAGAATGAATGAAAGAGAGAATAAGAGTGAGTATGAGAGGGAGATGAATGAGAGTGAATCAATCAGAGAGAGAGAATGAGAGAGAATTTATGTAGATTTTGGGGCTGTATAATCTGCTGTTGTGTTTTCAACTATTGCTGGATGTATTTCGGCAGTGCTGCTTTGCACACCACTATTAGGGCGCCCACCCACTGGCGATTTTTTTTCCTTTGCGTTTTGCGTTTTTTCTCAAGAGCAATTAGTTTTGAATGTACTCCTGTCCACTGGCGTTTTTTGTTTCAGTCCGTTGCAATTTTTAACATAGGAACTGTCAGTTGCATATGTGTCCTTATTTTTCTCTTAATGCACCCATGAATGTCAATGTAAATTAACGCAAAAAGCCGCGAAAATGCCGCGAAAAACGCGCCAAAAACGCGACGAAAACGCCGCGTTTTTCACGCACGAAAATCGCAAACGCCAGTGGGTGGGCGCCCTTACGCAGGAGCTGGGGCTTGTGCAGCATTGTCTGAAGACCTGCACTTTTCAACCTTGGATTGCTTTCTTTGGGTATTTTTGTTGTGCTTAAATGCACAGCAGGGAAAAAGTGTGTGTGTGTGTGTGTGTGTGTGGGGGGGGGGGGGGATTATGTACGGAAAAAATCTGCTAAAAATCTGTGTGAGAGCGACTCTTGCCCTGCTCTCACACAGCCCGCTTTTTAGTGCGATTAGCTTTGCAGTCCTGCCATGATTTTCAAGTGCTGTCTGTTCTATTTTTGACTGTTTAAGTGCTTTTTACCGCACCTCATCTTCCTCATTTTGTGTTTTTACTGTTACAGCTTTGTATTTAACTGAAGCTAATGCTAACGAACACTTGTCCGTCAATCTGTGTGTGTGTGATGCGGAATAAGTTGGCGCTATACAAATAAAGATTATTTTTACTATTATTATTACATGCAGATCTCAGTCACTGGCTCTTAGCTCCACCCCCTGGTCACATGACTGTGAAGTCATAACACGTCCTTTATCCTCCTTCTGTACTGAATGAGGAATTATGGGCAGACTACATCCTCCACAAACCCCTGTGGCCTCAGTTGCTATTTATATATCAGTACTCAGTCTGGCAGTTTGTACCTGCTTGTGAGACATCTGGACACCTGGGTGGAGACTACAATAAATGACACCTTAAAATTTACACATGATGGTTATTAGCTCCGCCCCCTGATCACATTACAGTGATGTCATCAAAGGTCATTTATCCTCCTTGTGCACTGAATGAGGGATTATGGACAGACAACATCCACCACAAACCCCTGTGGCCTCAGTTGCTATGGATACAGCAGTTCTCAGTCTGGCAGTTTGTACCTGCTTGTGAGACATCTGGACACCTGTGTGGAGACTACAATAAATGACACCTCACAAATGTACCCATTCATAGCTCGTATGCTGACAGGAGCTGTGATGATGTCACGGTCATGTGATCAGTCATATGGTCCCTGAGCTGAATGAGAGATTATGGGCAGACTACATCCCCCACAACCCCCCGCCCCCGTGGACTCAGTTGCCATGGATACAGCAGTACTCAGTCGTCAGTTTGTATGTTGTGACACAGCTGGACACCTGTGTGGAGACTACAATAAATGACCCCTCACAAATGTACATATATATAGCTGGCGGAGCATATTGACCAACAACATTGAAGCATAGTTCTTCACCGCTATCTTCACATTTCCTGAATGTGATATCATGACATCTCAAGTGCTAATGCCACCAACTCCAGTCCAGCCTTCATTTAATCATCAACCATTGTCCAGTGTTGAAACAAACCATCACTATTGTGCAAACATTTCACCACAGAGGGTTCAACGCCACCGTAAAGCTAATGCAGCTTACATGATACAGCGATAAGCTACGATTTCACCTCAGCGAACAGCTGAAGTTTGTAAATCTCAAGCAGCAAATATGTGAAAGCTACAATCTAGCACGTCTCCTCAGTGAGCTGCTGAAGTTTGTAAGTCCCATGCAGCTTATATACAACAGCAACGTAGCAGAGCTGTGTGTGCGATGTGCATGTAGCAGAGCTGTGTGGCTCCACCAGAAACACTGGTTCTATAATTTCCTAATAATTGCTAGTTTTTCTTATCAAATCCACCTGTAAGGGTGACTACCCACTAGCGTTTTTTTTTTCACTGCGAAATCCGCAGCATTTTTTTTTCCTGCAGGGGTCTATGGGACTTGTAATGTTAAAATCGCGATCGCGCAAAATCGCTTTACATGTCCCATAGCCCAAAGACCCCTGCAGAAAAAAAAAACGCTGTGAATTTCGCAGTAAAAAAAATGCTAGTGGGTAGTCACCCTAAGACTGCATCAGAAATTTTTGCCTATTAGGGCGCCTAGCCACTTGCGTTGCCGATTTTCGCGCGTGAAAAACGCGGCATTTTCCGGGGCGTTTTTGCGCATTTTTCGTGGCGTTTTTTGCGCATTTTTTGCAGCCCTCCATTGCCAATCATGGGTGCATTAAGAGAAAAATAAGGACACATATGCAACTGACAGTTCCTATGTGAAAAAACCCCACGAAACGGAAAAAAAAACCCAGATGGACAAGAACACATTCTATACTAATTGCTCTTGAGAAAAAAAGCAAAACATCGCAGGAAAAAAAATCGCAAGTGGGTAGGCGCCCTTATGCTGCAGCTTTTTTCGCAGATCCTCTCACGGATGTAGCCCTGTCAATGGGCAAAATCCGCGTACGGAATTTCTGAAGCGTTTATATGCTGATCCACTTGAAGGCGTGCCATGCCATTTCTTCATGCAGATGCACACAAAAACTTTGAAAATTACGCACATGGATTTTGCACATTGACAGAGCTAAATCTGTGAGCAGATCTGCAACAAAAACAGAGGCACAGTAGCCATGGATTTCTGTCGCGGTTATACAGGCGGATTCCGAGCAGTAAATTCCAAGGCGGAAACCACAGTGTGACCATAGTCTTAGG
Source organism: Eleutherodactylus coqui (assembly GCF_035609145.1). Taxonomy (NCBI): domain Eukaryota; kingdom Metazoa; phylum Chordata; class Amphibia; order Anura; family Eleutherodactylidae; genus Eleutherodactylus; species Eleutherodactylus coqui. The sequence continues at coordinate 149,877,628 of NC_089840.1, read as the reverse complement.
GTATGCTCCCATGTAACACAAATGGTAATGGCATTAGTGTAGATTTAAAATGCGTTTTTTTTGGCCGCGGATCCTCAGCAGAATTCAGGACTCACGCACATGCATGTATGTTCTATTTGTGTGTCATCTGTGTATTACAGACACAAACTCATTATAGCCAGTCAGGCTATAAACCAATGGTCCTCTTGAAAAAAATCGCAACACATCCTGTTCAGTCCGTATGGAAATGTCTGTATGGAAATGTCTCACACAGTTCACAGAAGAGAGTTTGTGTGATGGGTGGCGTCCAAGAGCGTCAGCCGCAGCTCACATACACCTGGGGTGGTTTACATGGGGCGGATCTGCTGCGGAATCTCCCTGCGGAAATTCGCTGTGGCAAATACGTCTGCGGCCACTAATCCTGGGATAAGTCAGCCATGTGGATGAGAATTTGCAAATATCTTGTCCACACGGGGCAGACAATCCATCGCAGCAAAGCCAGGGGCAACCGGCGTTGCGGCACAGATTTAGAAGACGCAGCTATTTTTTTTTCCACTGCAGCCTCGCTCCTCTCTATGGGGAGAGAAAGACGCAGCAGAATGCCGGCGGCCGAACAGCTCCAAAACCCGCAGCGAAATGCCATGGGTTTTGAAGCTGTGCTTTTCCAATTCCCACTTCGGTGCAGCCAAACTGCGGGAATCCGCCCCATGTGAACCTAGCCTTACTGCGCTGGGATAGCTGGCACAATCCTGGGCATTTAAATACTGGCAGACAGCAGCTGTGAAGTGTCAGCCGCCATCAGCAGCAGGGAATGGACACTTCCTTCCATGTTGGCTGGGGGGGCTTACAGAGGTAGGTACTGCAGGATGAGGTAACATACAGGCTGGATGCTGCAAGTGACAGGAAGCCCAAGAGAGGTGAAGGAGGGAGCGTGCAGCTCTAGGGAGGAGGGACATGTCTCTGGCCAATGTGTGTACTGTGGGCGTGTCTAGTCCTGGCAGAGCAGCCTGAGGGCTCATGGGAACTGAAGAGGAGAGGAGGAGGAAGTAACATCACTGAGGCTGAGCATGTAAACAAACAAGTATTGGGGCTGCAGGAGCAGAAAGACATGTAAAAACAAGATAAAAGGTATTTGGAGGAGTTGATTGCTATACAAGAATAGGCTTAGATAAAAAGTGATTTTGTGAAGGGAAAATCCCTTTAAATATTGAAACTCGTGTTGATAGTCCATGGAATTGCACTAGGACTACTTTATTGCCAAGAGACTGTGAGTAACTAAAGAGCTAGAGAATATACAGAGACGCTGCATAGTTACAACTAAGCCAGGTGATCGTATTAAGTCACATACTCGATTATGAGAGTCCATAATATATATAAAGGGACTGTGATTGTACAAGTTGCTGCGCAGTTAAAGAGAAAGCCTACTTAATTCCTCCAGGGTCGGCAAGTCGTAATACTGTTGCCAAGATTCCAGAGACTGTGTTACTAAAGAGCAAAGTCAACATTGTCAGAGCATTGGAAGCTATATGCAATCCTCTATAACTGTGTGCCAAGTTAAAGTGGATTTACCACTAATTCAGCTGCCATGTAAAAACTGTTCTGGTTCACTGCAACGTGTGCTATATCTTTTAACTGTCCTGCACACAGTGGGCTCCCACAAGCATCATCTCACAATTGTGCTGACTGACAGCTAGGCTCCTGCTGTAATGGCCAAGATCAGAGAAAACTTAAATCCTGGTCATTTAACTCCCTAGAAGCCATTGTCAATAGCGATCATGGCAGGCAGGTGGTTAGACAGAGGGAGGAAACTCTATACAAGGACCAAAGAATACTGCCACACCATGGTCGCATACTACTACCACACAGTGATGGAATAATACCACCATACTGTTACTGAAAAAGAAAACACTACACGAAGACCAATATTACCAATAATAACACTACATGAAGGCCAAATCATACCTCCACACCAAGACCACATAGTACCACCATTCTGCTACTAAAACAAAAAATATTATAAAAAGAACAATATTACCCCTATACAGCCACCATGTCGTGGTAGATACTAGCTCTACACACATGGTCTGCAAACTGTGTAAGTGATTACAGTCCTGTTATATTGAGTGATCACAGGTGGCATCTGCTCTGATTGTATTTGTTCACTTTCTTTTCTCTTCCCTGCCCCAGAGCACCATGACAACATCTCTTGGCTACAACTTATCTCTGCAGAATTTGACACATGAACATCTTTCTCTCCGTGCCTTTCCAGCATCCTACCTACATTTGCCATCCCTACATCTACACAATCTCCAAATTCATAGTGCTCCAGATAGTTATTAAGCCCCACATAATAAGTGCTCTATTTATGATCCCAATAATGCCCACTTGCTTAATGCTCCTCTTATGCCTCCATCAGTAATAATGCTCTCCCTTATTGCCCCATCAGTAATTGTGTGTACCCTTAGTGCCCCAACAGTAATAATTCTCCCCTTATTTCCCCACTAGTAAAAATGCTCCCCCTTATTACCACCATTAATAGCAATACTCTCTGTTATTGCCCTATTAGTAACATTTCCCCTGTCCCCATCAAAATGCTCCTTCATTCCCCTTTTTACTGTGAAATAAAAAGCAATATACTCGCCTCCTTTGTTCTCCAAGTTGCCTCACTCTGATATGCAATCCCTTCCAGAATTCTAAATAGCATGATCACATGTGATTGTTGCCACCATGCCTAACCTTGGACACTGAGGCTAGGGATTGGCCTCAGCAGTCATGCGCTACAGCATGTGATCACGTAGCCAGGTCACGCAGGACCCAATTGGAGTGCCCTGGACAGCAGAGCTAACGTCAGATTAAATGCAGGTGGGCTGCGGCCCACACTGCATGCCCCAGTCAGACTGGGGTTCTTTATAAGTAGACACAGGCAGGTACAACTCCGTGTGGACCGACAGCATGGGTGGGTCCCAGGAAGCCACCGGCGTTACATAATTAATCCCATTGCATTGCCCAGCACAGCTGAGGTAACGTCAGATTAAATGCATGTGGGCTTCGGCCCACACTGCATGCCCCAGTCTGACCGGGGTTTTTAATACATAGACACAGGCAGGTACAACTCCCTAATGTGAAGTCCGTGTGGACCCAAAGCATGGGTGGCTCCCTGGAACCCACCGGCGGTACATAAACAAATCCCATTGCAGTGCCCTGGACAACAATGCTAACGTCAGATTAAATACAGGTGGGCTTCGGCCCACACTGCATGCCCCAGTCAGACTGGGGTTCTTTATAAGTAGACACAGGCAGGTACAACTCCGTGTGGACCGACAGCATGGGTGGGTCCCAGGAAGCCACCGGCGTTACATAAATAAATCCCATTGCATTGCCCAGCACGGCTGAGGTAACGTCAGATTAAACGCAGGTGGGCTTCGGCCCACACTGCATGCCCCAGTCAGACTGGGGTTTTTTTATAAGTAGACACAGGCAGGTACAACTCCCTAATGTGAAGTCCGTGTGGACCCAAAGCATGGGTGGCTCCCTAGAACCCACCGGCGGTACATAAACAAATCCCATTGCAGTGCCCAGCACAGCTGAGGTAACGTCAGATTAAATGCAGGTGGGCTTCGGCCCACACTGCATGCCCCAGTCTGACCGGGGTTTTTAATAAATAGACACTGGCAGGTACAAATCCGTAATGTGAAGTCCCTGTGGACCCACAGCATGGGTGGCTCCCAGGAACCCATCGGCGGTACATAAATGTATCCCATTGCAGTGCCCAGCTCAGCAGAGCTAACGTCAGATACAATACAGGTGGGCTTCGGCCCACAGTGCATGCCCCAGTCAGACTGGTAATATGTACCTTAACAGTAACCGCGTTGGATGGAATGTGGTGGCGACTGCGGACCTAGTAGCGTGGTTTTATTTAGTTGGTTTTCAGAATGTGGCCAGAATTAAGTGGGCCGTGGTGGGGGGATGGTGGGGGGGGGGGCTCTCTTGTTGTGTCGTTAAAGGTGAAATTCTTGGACTGCCACCAGACGGACCAATGCAAAGGTATTTGCCAAGAATGCTTTCATTGTTGGAGGAGGAGGGGGATGTTTTTGAGGCACTACGTGTCTTCTCCACGTGTCCGTGCTTATATGCACCTTAACAGTAACCGCGTTGGTGGGAAATGGCCTCGCCGCCATCATGTCTTTGGGAAGCCTCCGTTTCCACACCCCAGTGACATAGCATTAGCAGCGGTATAGGCAGAGCCCAGAATTAGTAACATTTCAGCGGTAGCATTAGGAACAGGCCCCAGTAACATATCACTAGCAGCATTATAGGGGGAGCACAGTATTAGTTCCATTTGAGTAGTAGTAGCAGTCCAGACAGGCCCCAGTAACAATTCCGAAGCAGCAGTATAGGGGGAGCGCAGTCTTAGTTCCATTTCAGTAATAGTAGCACTCAAGGCAGGCCCCAGTAACAATTCCGAAGCAGCAGTATAGGGGGAGCACAGTCTTAGTTCCATTTCAGTAATAGTAGCAGTCCAGACAGGCCCCAGTAACAATTCCGAAGCAGCAGTATAGGGGGAGCGCAGTCTTAGTTCCATTTCAGTAATAGTAGCACTCAAGACAGGCCCCAGTAACAATTCCGAAGCAGCAGTATAGGGGGAGCACAGTGTTAGTTCCATTTCAGTAATAGTAGCACTCAAGACAGGCCCCAGTAACAATTCCGAAGCAGCAGTATAGGGGGAGCGCAGTCTTAGTTCCATTTCAGTAATAGTAGCACTCAAGACAGGCCCCAGTAACAATTCCGAAGCAGCAGTATAGGGGGAGCACAGTATTAGTTCCATTTCAGTAGTAGTAGCAGTCAAGACAGGCCACAGTAACATTCCCGTTGCAGCAGTTTAGGGAGATAACAGTCTCTTTCACATTTCAGTAGTTGCAGTGTAGACAAGGCCCCAGTTACATTTATGTAGCAAAGGTGTAGGCCAACCCCACACACCTTGCTGTACCATGAGTGCAGGCGAAGCCCATAAAAATTACTAGGATTACACTGTAGGCGAGGGCCCAAAAAAATTGGTGTACCAACAGTACAAATGTACCTCAGAAAAATTGCCCATGCCCAACCAAGAGGGCAGGTGAAACCCATTAATCATTTTGGTTACTGTGGCTTAATTTATAACTAGGCCTGGAGGCAGCCCAGTTAAAATAAAAATTGGTTCAGGTGCAAGTTTCAATGCTTTAATGAGAATTGAAACGTATAAACATTGTTTACAAAAGTAATACGACTGAGCCTTGTGGGCCTAAGAAAAATTGCCCATTCGGCATTATTATGTGAGGTTTCAGGAGGAGGAGCAGGAGGAGGAGGATGAATATAATACACAGATTGATGAAGCTAAAAGGTCCCCGTTTTTTATGGTGATAGAGAACGATGCTTCCATCCGCGGGTGCAGCCTACGTATTGTTTAGGTACCGCTGCTGTCCGCTGGTGGAGAAGAGAAGTCTGGGGAAATCCAGGCTTTGTTCATCTTTATGAGTGTAAGCCTGTCGGCACTGTCAGTTGGCAGGCGGCTACGCTTATCCGTGATGATTCCCCCAGCCGCACTAAACACCCTCTCTGACAAGACGCTAGCCGCAGGACAAGCAAGCACCTCCAGGGCATACAGCGCAAGTTCAGGCCACGTGTCCAGCTTCGACACCCAGTAGTTGTAGGGAGCAGAGGCATCACGGAGGACGGTCGTGTGATTGGCTACGTACTCCCTGACCATCCTTTTACAGTGCTCCCGCCGACTCAGCCTTGACTGGGGAGCGGTGACACAGTCTTCCTGGGGAGCCATAAAGCTGTCAAAGGCCTTGGAGAGTGTTCCCCTGCCTGCGCTGTACATGCTGCCTGATCTCCGCGCCTCCCCTGCTACCTGGCCCTCGGAACTGCGCCTTCTGCCACTAGCGCTGTCGGATGGGAATTTTACCATCAGTTTGTCCGCCAGGGTCCTGTGGTATAGCATCACTCTCGAACCCCTTTCCTCTTCAGGTGTGAGAGTGGAAAGGTTCTCCTTATACCGTGGGTCGAGCAGTGTGTACACCCAGTAATCCGTAGTGGCCAGAATGCGTGTAACGCGAGGGTCACGAGAAAGGCATCCTAACATGAAGTCAGCCATGTGTGCCAGGGTACCTGTACGCAACACATGGCTGTCCTCACTAGGAAGATCACTTTCAGGATCCTCCTCCTCCTCCTCCTCAGGCCATACACGCTGAAAGGATGACAGGCAAGCAGCATGGGTACCCTCAGCATTGGGCCAAGCTGTCTCTTCCCCCTCCTCCTCATGCTCCTCCCCCTCCTCCTCCTCCTCCTCAACGCGCTGAGATATAGACATGAGGGTGCTCTGATTATCCAGCGACATACTGTCTTCCCCCGCCTCCGTTTCCGAGCGCAAAGCATCTGCCTTTATGCTTTGCAGGGAACTTCTCAAGAGGCATAGCAGAGGAATGGTGACGCTAATGATTGCAGCATCGCCGCTCACCATCTGGGTAGACTGCTCAAAGTTTGCAAGGACCTGGCAGATGTCTGACAACCAGGCCCACTCTTCTATAAAGAATTCAGGAGGCTGACTCCCACTACACCGCCCATGTTGGAGTTGGTATTCCACTATAGCTATACGCTGCTCATAGAGCCTGGCCAACATGTGGAGCGTAGAGTTCCACCGTGTGGGCACGTCGCACAGCAGTCGGTGCACTGGCAGATTAAACCGATGTTGCAGGGTTCGCAGGGTGGCAGCGTCCGTGTTGGGCTTGCGGCGAAAGCCAGCGGTCAGTCTGCTCTGTCAGACCCTGCAGCAGTTCGTGTGCGGTGCGCCTCTTCTCTCCTAAGCTGAGTAGTTTCAGCACGGCCTGCTGACGCTTGCCCACAGCTGTGCTGCCACGCCGCGTGACACCGACTGCTGGCGACGTGCTGCTACTGACACATCTTGATTGCGAGACAGAGGTTGCGTAGGAGGAGGAGGGTGGTTTAGTGGAGGAAGCATACACCGCCGCAGATACCAGCACCGAGCTGGGGCCATCAATTCTGGGGGTGGGTAGGACGTGAGCGGTCCCAGGCTCTGACTCGGTCCCAGCCTCCACTAAATTCACCCAATGTGCCGTCAGGGAGATATAGTGGCCCTGCCCGCCTGTGCTTGTCCACGTGTCCGTTGTTAAGTGGACCTTGACAGTAACCGCGTTGGTGAGGGCGTGTACAATGTTGCGGGAGACGTGGTCATGCAGGGCTGGGACGGCACATCGGGAAAAGTAGTGGCGACTGAGAACCGAGTAGCGCGGGCCGCCGCCATCATGTTTTTGAAAGCCTCCGTTTCCACAAGCCTATACGGCAGCATCTCCAGGCTGATCAATTTGGCTATATGCACGTTTAACGCTTGAGCGTGCGGGTGCGTGGCGGCGTACTTGCGCTTGCGCTTAAACAGTTGCGCTAGCGACAGCTGGACGCTGCGCTGAGAGACATTGCTGGATGGGGCCGAGGACAGCGGAGGTGAGCGTGTGGGTGCAAGCCGGGAGACGGTCGTGCCTGTGTCCTGAGAGGTGGGTTGGATCTCAGTGGCAGGTTGGGGCACAGGGGGAGAGGCAGTAGTGCAAACCGGAGGCGGTGAGCGGCCTTCGTCCCACCTTGTGGGGTGCTTGGCCATCATATGCCTGCGCATGCTGGTGGTGGTGAGGCTGGTGGTGGTGGCTCCCCGGCTGATCTTGGCGCGACAAACCTTGCACACCACAGTTCGTCGGTCGTCTGCACTCTCAGTGAAAAACTGCCACACCTTTGAGCACCTCGGCCTCTGCAGGGTGGCATGGCGCGAGGGGGTGCTTTGGGAAACAGTTGGTGGATTTTTCGGTCTGGCCCTGCCTCTAGCCCTGGCCACCGCACTGCCTCTTCCAACCTGCCCTGCTGCTGCACTTGCCTCCCCCTCTGAAGACCTGTCCTCCGTAGCTTAGCAAACCAGGTGGGGTCAGTCACCTCATGGTCCAGCTGCTCTTCCTCCGAATCCTCTGTGCGCTCCTCCCTCGGACTTACTGCCCTTACTACTACCTCACTGATAGACAACTGTGTCTCATTGTCATCATCCTCCTCACCCACTGAAAGCTCTTGAGACAGTTGCCAGAAGCCCCAGCCTCATCCCCCGGACCCCGGGAACTTTCCAAAGGTTGGGCATCGGTCACGACAAACTCCTCCGGTGGGAGAGGAATGATTGCTGCCCAATCTGGGCAGGGGCCCGAGAACAGTTCCTTGGAGTCTGCCTGCTCCTCAGAATGTGTCATTTTCATGGAGTGAGGAGGCTGGGAGGAAGGAGGAGCAGCAGCCAGAGGATTCAGAGTTGCAGCTGTGGACGGCGTCGAAGACTGGGTGGTCGATAGATTGCTGGATGCACTTTCTGCCATCCACGACAGGACCTGCTCTCACTGCTCAGTTTCTAATAAAGGTCTACCGCGTGGACCCATTAATTGTGAGATGAATCTGGGGACCCCAGAAACGTGCCTCTCTCCTAATCCCGCAGCAGTCGGCTGCGATACACCTGGATCAGGAGCTCGGCCTGTGCCCACACCCTGACTTGGGCCTCCGAGTCGTCGCCCCCGTCCACGTCCACGTCCTCTAGGCCTACCCCTACCCCTCAGCATGGTGTATTACGAGTAGAGCAGATACAGAACGCTGTAATTAAATGTGCCGCTTATTGGCCTGTGGTTGGAGGCTGACTTCGTGTACGGAACGCACAGCAGAGCCAGGAAACAAATATGCGCAAGGCTGGTTATTAATCACTGACTACTCCCCCCAGCAGAGATGCAGTAAACTGAAGACAGTGACAGGCAGGCCAAATATAGTATATTTTTACACTTTTTGGGAAAAAGCCCACTGCCTCTGATATACACTGTATTTCGATTTCCCTGTTGGAGGCTAACTTCGCGTATGGAACGCACAGCTGAGCCAGGAAACAATTATGCGCAAGGCTGGGTATTAATCAGCGACTACTACCCCCAGCAGAGACGCAGCAAACTGAAGACAGTGACAGGCAGGCCAAATACAGTATATTTTTACACTTTTTGGGAAAAAGCCCACTGCCTCTGATATTCACTGTATTTCGATTTCCCTGTTGGAGGCTGACTTCGCGTACGAAACGCACAGCAGAGCCAGGAAACAATTATGCGCAAGGCTGGGTATTAATCACCGACTACTCCCCCCAGCAGAGATGCAATAAACTGAAGACAGTGACAGGCAGGCCAAATATAGTATATTTTTACACTTTTTTGGAAAAAGCCCACTGCCTATATAGCCAGTATACCTCTTTCCCTGCCTCACCAGTACTGCCCTTATACTCTGTAAAATGACTGCAGACTGAGGACGCTATGGTCTGCACGCCCAATATACAAAAAAAAATAAATTGTGCAACACTGCTAAAAGCAGCCTCAACAGTACTGCACACGGTCAGATGTGGCCCTAAGAAGGACCGTTGGGGTTCTTGAAGCCTAAAATAACTCCTAACGCTCTCCCTATAGCAGCTCCGGCACCAGCAGCACTTTCCCTGATCTCTGTCAGCATGCATCTGTGGCGAGCCGTGGGCGGGGCAGATTTAAATACTCGTGTGTCATCTGATCTCCCCAGCCACTCACTGCAGGGGGGTGGGGTAGGGCTGGAATGTCACAGGAGGAAGTTGTAATGCCTTCCCTGTGTTTCTATTGGCCAGAAAAGCGCGCAAATTTCTCAGGGAAGGAAATGTAATGGAGTCGAGCACCGCGTGGTGCTCGTCTCGAGTAACGAGCATCTCGAACACCCTAAAATACTCGAACGAGTATCAAGCTCGGACGAGTACGCTCGCTCATCTCTAATATCTATACATAATTATTAGAGCGCCCCCTTGTTACAGTCCTGGGTATAAATAGATGATGGGAAAGATCTCTGTATTGACCCCTGATATATCTATACATAGTTACTAGAGCGCCCCCATTGTTACAGTCCTGGGTATAATAGATGATGGGAGAGATCTCTGTATTGTCCCCTGATATATCTATACATAGTTATTAGAGCGCCCCCTTGTTACAGTCCTGGGTATAAATAGATGATGGGATAGATCCCTGATATATCTATATATAGTTGTTAGACTTCCTGTGTCTAACTGCTTAGATTATATATAAAACATTTAAGTAGCATATAGACACTATAGACTGTCACATCTAATAGGTTAAACAGCCATGATCAGGCATTGCAGGCAGCGGGTATGAACTGTGTAACACAGCCTCCTCCTGCAGCTTGTAAGCCATTCCTTTCAACTTCCTCTCTACAGTTTGCATACTTACGTGATATTGTTACTGAGGATCTCTGCCCCTATAGTTACTTAGTACAGTATGTACACAACTGTGCAGCATGTAGTATGTACTTGTGCTATTTTCCTTTAATTTAAAGTCCTGTTCACTACTTTGTCCTAGAACTATCAGCTCATAATAGTCAGCAGTTCTGGAATTTTTGTTGCTCAGCGCAGGTGTGATGGAGGCCTTCTAATTCTATGGAATGGAAAATTGCCTCTCTTGGAAGGACGAATACAGAACAATAGAAGACTGCAGCAGAAATCCCCTGATCCCCATTGTTTTACATCTGTCTGGCAAGAGTTTCCTCCCGTGCTTCCTCCATAATAACCCATTGTAGACAGCTGTGTTACCTCCCTCCAGGCGGTTTTGAACTCTTGTGACACTCTCTCAGGCCATGAGCACAGTCTTCTTTTGAATGGGTTCATTCACGTTAGTGATGTTTTCCAGCATTGTACCACGATGCAATGCATGAAACACATCGTAGCATGTCTTATCTTTCTGCGAGATCGCCCATTGTCTTCATTGGGGTCAGCAGCTGTGACAGCAGCGACGGGATTCCCTTCGTCTTCGCAGTGATGCAAGGCTGTTTTCACATGGTAGGGAGCGCGATATTGTGCTGTGAATCACTGCCCCATACCCCCCTCACCAGTGTAAAGGAATCTAAATGAACCATATAATGTACTGAAAAATTATTTAAAAATTCTATCTTTATTGAAATGGGAAAAAAATGAAATTCCACCATCTTTGTGTGCATCTTACTTCTACGGCGTACACACTGCAACAAAGATGACATGATAACTTTATTCTATTGGTCAGTATGATTACTACGATACCAAATTTATATAGCTATTTTTATTTTTTTCTTATTATTTTCTGCCACCATCTTCAGTCAGCTATAACTTTTTTAATTTTTCTATCGACATAGTTGTGCTCATTTTGTGCAGGATGGCATGTTGTTTGTGTTGGTACCGTTTTGGAAAACATATTACTTTTTGTTCGCTTTTTATTACATTTTTTTCTTGGAGACGGTGACAAAGAAGCACAATTCTGGCGTTCTTTATTTTTTTCTGATGACGTTCACCGTGCGGGGTAAATAATGTGCTACTTTGATAGATCAGACTTTTGCGGAAGCAGCAATATTAAATATGTATTTTTGTTTTATTTGGGTTATTATAAATTTGGCAAAACAGTTTTTTGTTTTTTACATTTTTATTAACTTTTTAATTTTTTTTTCAATAATTAGTAAATCTTTTTTAGGCCTTATGTCCACGGGCAAAAGAAGAATTAAAATCCGCAGAGGATTTTAACTCTTCTCCTGCCCGCGGATCCGCATCCCATAGGGATGCATTGACCACCCGCGGGTAGATAAATACCCGCGGATGGTCAATAAAAAAATGGAGCATGAAAAAATCTGGACCATGCTCCATTTTCGTGCGGGTCTCCCGCGGGGACGGCTCCCGCGGGCTTCTATTGAAGCCTATGGAAGCCGTCCGGATCCGCAGGACAAAAATAGGAATTTACTCACCCGCTCCGGTTCTTCCCTTCGCCGCGGCTCCATCTTCTCTCCGTCGCGGCCGGATCTTTTTTCTTCGGGCCGGCGCATGCGCGGGGCACGTCACCGACGTCATCCTGCGCATCCGCCGGGCCGAAGAAAGAAGATCCGGCCGCGACGCAGAGAAGATGACGCCGCGGCGAAGGGAAGATCCGGAGTGGGCGAGAGGTAAGTTTATTCTTATTTTTATACCTCATGTCCGCGGGGCAGGAGGGACCCGCTACGGATTCTCCATGGAGAATCCGTAGCGGGCCTGATTTTCCCCGTGGACATGAGGCCTTAAACTTATATTTCCTTTTGTTTTGTTCTTTTACACCTCAGGGGGAGGAGAACTTCCGATGTTTTAATCACTTTTTTGCGGGATGGGCAGTTTCTCCTGGTGATTTTGGAGTACATACGACTTTTTGATTGTGTTTTATTCATTTTCATTCTCAGAATTTGCCGAAATAGAAATATCCGCTGCAGACTTTCTACAGCATTTTTGCCACATATAAACATACCCTAAGTCATCTAGAGGTATGCTGCCACGTAGAGAGTTGCCTCAGTAGTAATAGCGTCCCCTATATCAGCCCCAGTAGTAATAGTGACCCCCCAACAGTGATCTCAGTAGTAATAGTGTCCCATATATTGCCTCAGTAGTAATAGTGTCCCATACATCTGCCCCAGTAGTAATAGTGACCCCCCCCACAGTGGCCCCAGTAGTAATAGTGACCCCCCACAGTGATCTCAGTAGTAATAGTGTCCCATATATTGCCTCAGTAGTAATAGTGTCCCATACATCTGCCCCAGTAGTAATAGTGACCCCCCACGGTGGCCCCAGTAGTAATAGTGACCCCCTACAGTGGCCCCAGTAGTAATAGTGACCCCCACAGTGGTCTTAGTAGTAATAATATCCCCTATATCGGCCACAGTAGTAATAGTGTCCCTCACAGTAGCCCCAGAAGTACGAGCGCCCCCTGAAACCCATATACTTACCTCCTCCTTCTCTTCAAAGGAACGCTGCTGCTCAGCGCTATGGTTAGAAGTGTGTGCTCTTGGACACCTCCTTCCTTATCCTCTCCTCCTGTGTAACCAAGAAGGAGGGGTCAGAGGAGGTTGATCCGGGTGCACACACCGCTGTTTGTGCATCCCACAGCCGTGACTGATTACCAGCTGGGGAGCTGTGGCATCCAGGCTAGAATCAACTTCATGCTGACCCTGCATCCTGAAAGCAGGACAAAAGGTTGTCCTGCTTAGATACCCTGGGGACAGCGGCACACAGGGTCCTAAAGCGGGACTATCCGCCTAAATTGGGATCTCTGGTTACCTTATCCTAAGTGAACTTTGATTTGACCACTTCTCAATATGGACCACTATGAATCAATGACAAGAACTCTCAGCATGAGCTGATTATCGTACAAAACTTTGAAAACCAATAATAAAATTAATCCTTATTTCTACAGCACCAAAATATTCTGCAGCGCTTTACAAATCAGACATTGCAGAGTAAGGCTGGCCTCACCCGTGAAAGTGTGATATCGGGCTGTGTTAAAGCGGCCTAAGGGTGGCTTCACAGGAGCGTATTTTCATAGCGTTTTACGTTAGCAACGTATGTGCAATAATACAAAGTAATAGGCAGCTATGAAAGTGTGTTGAATGTTTAATGCATACGTTGGAGAATGCAGCATGTTCTACTTTACCGCGTAGTACACACATAAGTGCCTTATTGTCTGTGGATGCATATGGAACACAATGCATACACAATAACTATGCTTTTTACACATGTTGCTAGGAGACATAAGAAGGAAGTTAAAGAAAGCAGGTTGTAGGCCTCACGTCGGACCACTCTGTTATCTGGGACACTAATTGTCCTGATTACCAAAACGGGCTGGGGAGAAGCCGGCAGCTCAGATGTACGGCATCCAGTGGATGGCAGCCTCAACCCTCCAGAAAAAGGATTTATGTCAATTTTGTTTTCCTTTTTTCTTTCTTTTTTTGGTGATTCTTTTCGTGCATAAGGTATTGTCAGCTGTTCACAGAACTGTTACGTGTTTTTTATTTTGTCTGCGTGTTTTTTTTGGAGCGGTAAAATGGAAATGAAAGTGAAGAACATTTTTTATCTTTGTACGATTTACATTTTACTAGCTTTGGAGATACGGAAAGCTTTATATGTGCTTTAGTTCTATTTTCTTTACCAGAACATATATAGCACTCTTTGTTCTGTTCTGTTTTGTCACAACCTATAGATTTATAGATTTATTTGAGGTAATAAGCAAACTTTTTCCACAGATTTCATTTTACATTTTCTGCAACAAAACCGGTTGTGAGGCGTAACGCTACTGTAAACAGAGCCCGCGTACGATATCTTACACTCAAAAATAAGAAGTAACATAAAAACAATATTTGTCCGATTTTGTTGATTATGTTGCAGTGGCTGAACCGAAAAGAAAGTGTGTATTCTGGCGTGGATACAGCACCAAAGCGAGGAGTGGAGCTGGAAGTAATCAGAAGAAGCCATGTGTTTACCGCCAACAGATGATGTACCTCGCGGCTACCATGGACTAGCATCCATAAGGGGGATTTTACATAACATATGTGCCGGGGAATACGACTACCTGCAGTTTCAAAGAAATGTTCGGCTGCCCAAGAGACATGTTCCACTGTGGGGTCCCACTGCCCAGACGCACGCAGTTCAGTACAATAACGAGGCTGCAGCGCTGCTCCACATTGGCCAATACTTGGGTTTTTACGTTGCTTCCATCAAATGTTGATGGGAAAGAACAAGTTTTGACAATAGTGGTCAGTAGAAAAAATAAGCTGATAATCAGCTAGAAGGCTCGGGTTCGCGCCGCCGTCTACGTGTTGTAGAGAACAGCGTGTTTATCAACACCACTGCTTAACACTTGTGTCAGGTCTGTATAATGTCAGTAGGCAACAGTTCGAAGCACAGGTAATGCTTAGTGTGCAGAATTAAGCAAGGCGTTTTTATCGTTGTACACAGAACTCGTGACAACATGGAGAATCCCCAGAAGAAGGAGGAAGACTTGTCAGCGGAAAATTTGCTGAGCTCGCTGTCAACTCGGCCGCATCATCCAGCGTGTTCCAGAAGACACGCAGATCTCAACACAGAACTACATGATGTGTGCTGGAGGCCACAGGACCGCCATCCACACCACAGGAGTTACATGTATTGACTGATCAGGGGTGATATTTTTGCCACCAGTGCCACAGCCCCCTACGAAGCACAAATGTCTACAGACCCCCGTGTAAACCCATTGGTATACTTAGCACCCAACTATAAACAAGCAGTTACTGGCCATCACTTTTCACATACAGCGGTACCAAGCTGCAGTGACTGCACTTTGGGAATTCCAAAATGGCACCAATATCAGGTCCTTTCTTGCACAGACTGCTAAAGGTTCACTAACTTGTAAGGTCCGTGGAATTGCATCATCCAGGCTTAGTATATAGTTATTTATTTTTTGAAAATTTGAAAAATATTTGACAGAAGTTATGTTATGTTATGTTTTGTCTATTTATTAAAAAAGTGTTAATGTTCAACCTTTGTGTTTTCATTAATGGTTAAGGTCTTTACATCTAGACATTTCACGCGGAATGACTGACGTGCAAAAAAAACCAACCGACAGCCGTTTAGTTTTGGCAGTATGATTTCAGGTGTCCTCTGTAAAGCCCATATTTTATGGACTTATGCCTCAGCTTAGTGCAGTGTCCGAGGAGCGGATCCTCTGCCTAGGAGACAGCGGGGTAGAGACTGGGCCTTGGCACGGGGCTCTACTGTCTCCAACCCTGCGGGTAGCTCGGGAACCATCCAAATAGCTGAGGGACAACCTACACACAGGGAACCCACAGTGCAATTTACCTGGGCTTTAGGTTGTCACTGGTGACGCCATCGTTCCTATTTCCGCGGTGAATCTGGGGGGTTAAAGAACTGGTCCACACTCATGGGGTAGTTTAAATTTGCAAAGTCGGTAACCGTCGACAGTGCCACTTTACTTGAATAAACTTATTTACAGTCCAAAAAAGAAGCAATCCATGCCAGCAGGATATTCAGTACAACTTCACAAAGTGGTGCGACAGGGAGGAAAATCACGGGTACACCAAGTAGTCTACAGTCTGTTATCTGTATGGCATCGGGGCCGGCACAACTTCTCTTCTCTCTCAACAACTCTCTACCGGTCGACACTCACGTTAAGCACACACTCCACTCTGCAACAGTGGGTCACAGTCTTCACTTTCTTTAATACCTCAGTGGGTAGAAAACCATCGGCAACTTCTGGGTGTAAACGGGCCTAGGGAAAGCTAGGGTCACCTCTCTCTCTTCCATAACGGCTCCCCCATGGACTGAAGGTGTCCGCGTTGGTCTCTCACAACTCCACTCACTCCAACTTATATAACCAACACCAACACATGACAAAACAAGATACATTTCCAGACATAACTAAGACAGTTAACCCATTCAGTGCTGCAGCTATGCAATACTCATCATATTTGGGTAACATAAAGAACACAGACAACACATAGGCACAAGACAATTTCATTCATGCTTTATGGAGGAGTCCTGTTCTGGGCCACTACAGTCCCCTCTACTTGAAGCAAGCCGACCCCGGTGCCTCCTAAACAGAGTGTAAAACTGGAGTGCATCAGTTTCAACGTGTTACTCAACAATCGTTTTTTAGGACTCACTGTACAGTCATAGAGAGTGCAAGGCGAAGTCTCAACACCTACAAAGCATTATTTACGATAGTGTGTATGAAAGTGGTATAGCCATAACCACTGGAGACTTACTACTAGGTTGGACTTAATCCAAGATGCACTAGTATTGCTTAGGGGGACAAATACAGCACTGGAGCTATAAAAAAAATAGAAGAGGGTGGCTAACAGGTTTATCGAAATCAGAACAAGTGGAATGACCATCACTTTCCTGGAAAAAGAGTACATAAAGGGCAGTAACTTAAGTCAATTCCCCCAACCGAGTTTTTAGAAAAAAATTATGATGATCCCCTGTGACAGATGGGATGGCAGACAAACGCTGACTCACACTTAAGTGGATTAAGGGAGACAAGCAGATAAGAAACCTCCTGAGCACATTTGCATTCAATACTCGTAGAGGCAAGCATTCTTTTAAAGTAGATGACTTTTACTCCTTCAAACCTTCTTTACCCTTCTGTGCATGACTTCAACAAATAACCGTTTCCATAAACATGACACAATTCACATTATGAAGATATTAAACGTTTGCACAATAGAAATTATGTAGTAGAGAACAATATTAACTTTAGAATCCTTTTGGGGCTAACAGAGGGAAAAAAGTCCCTGAACAAGAGTCTTTGATTACGAGAGAACTGGTAGAGTCCAACGGCCGCTATGCACCAGGCAAGTCCTGACCAATTTCGTGATTCCCTGCATCAGTAAGCAGGTCTGGAGGGTGGATAAGAGGCCGACGCAGGGTTTCCAGAGGCTCTTGTTGACTGACCTCCAAGAAATAGGATCACACACATTGGTCGCTGAAGTCTCTAATGAATGGCCGCAGCGCTTTAGAAATGGCCTCTCGCGCTTCCAGGTTGTATTTGTGGATGACAATCCACAGCTGGTACAGCCTGAAACATCCTTCCTGAGAAGCTGCCCCTGATGGCTCCGGCAATGGTTCCTCCTCAGAAGATATTGAGGATAGGAGGCAACCTCTTTCTAGCTAGCACCAAATCCTTGGGCCACAGTCCTAGAACCTTCTTTCTTGGCGGAGAAGATGGAGTACTCACACTTGCAACCAGCCCCTGAAACTCTGGTTTTGACGACAGGCATGTGCGCAGAACCAGGGTTGGGTCTGCGGATAAATCCAGGGTCCTTAAGTACCGTAATTTCATCCTCCTTCATGGATAATGTCCATGAGGGGAGATAAAACTAACTTTTAAAACTTTTTTTTAACTTTACATGATCACTGTTATCCATCACTGTGCACGCGCCCAATGTTTCTGTTGGACACGCATGTGCAGTGGACGACGTAAGATCCTGGAAGGACCACATCGCTGCTGGACATTGCAGAGGATGCGAGTGAGTATTTTCACCTCCCCTCATGGATCCAATCCATGAGGGGAGGTGAAACTTTAACTTTATTTTACTTTTTTTAACTTTTCCGTGATCGCCCGGGGACCAGTCACCGCGATTCCTGGTGCTATCTCTTGCTTCCTGGCCACCTTCAGTAACCGGGAAGCAGCAGATTTTAAATGTGCCGTGACGATCCGGTCTTCTGCACATGTGTCACCATTTTCCTTTTCAGACTTGATCATCGTGGGACGTGGTGGAGGACAGGGGTGAGTACTTTCAGCTTCCCTCATGGATGCAATCTATGAGGGGAGCTAAAACTCTAACTTTTTTTCACTTTTTATTTACTTTATTGTGTTCGGCGCTATCCAGTGGATGGCACCGATCACATTGGCGGGGTGGGGCTTCCCAAAGCCCCCTATGACAGCTCCAGGTTGCCAGCTACCTCCGGGAACCAACAGCATGGAGTTTTCAGCCCACGGGGCTTTAATCTTTAGAGGAAGCATGTCTTTACGTCCCTGAAGATTAAAGCCCACAAAGCCTGGACGTAAAAAGCCAATGGGGTCATCACTAAGGGGTTAAATTACATTATTTTCAAGAAAAACATTGGATAATAACTACCACGCTACATAAGCTCACAACCCACATCAAACATCCTGATTGTATTGCGAGTCCCTACCTGCAAAAAAGCCCTAGTTAAAAAAAAAACTTAAACACGAAGCCGATTTATAAAAAATAACATGGTTTTAGACAGTCCAGATCATCAATCTTATTGGTTAGAATTAGAGATGAGCGAGCACCAAAATGCTCGGGTGCTCGTTACTCGGGACGAACTTTTCGCGATGCTCGAGGGTTCGTTTCGAGTAACGAACCCCATTGAAGTCAATGGGCGACCCGAGCATTTTTGTATATCACCGATGCTCGCTAAGGTTTTCGTTTGTGAAATTCTGGGAAATTCAAGAAAGTGATGGGAACGACACAGCAACGGATAGGGCAGGCGAGGGGCTACATGTTGGGCTGCATCTCAAGTTCCCAGGTCCCACTATTAAGCCACAATAGCGGCAAGAGTGCCCCCCCCACACTGTCAGCATAAAGATCGTTCTCCTCTGCCATAGCTGTAACAGCTGTGGCAGAGAAGAACGATGTTTGCCCATTGAATTCAATGGAGCCAGCAATACAGCAGGTTCCACTGAAAGCAATGGGCTGCCGGCGATCGCGGGATGAATTGTCGGGAAGGGCTTAAATATATAAGCCCTTCCCTGCAATTCATCCAGAAATGTGTTACAATAAAAATATATACCGGCGTATAAGGCGACGGGGCGTATAAGACGACCCCCCAACTGTCACCTTATACGCCGGGAATACAGCGGAGCAAAGAATAAAAATCATTACTCACTTCTCCTGGTGTTCTGCGGCGCTGCTGCAGGCTGTCGCTCCCTCCTGGTCCCCGGCAGAGCATTGCTTTCTAGACGCAGTGGTTGAAATCCCCGCCTCCAGAAACACACGTGCCTTCAGCCAATCACAGCCATTCAATGACATCATTGTCATTGGCTGTGATTGGCTGAAGGCACGTGTGTTTCTGGAGGCGGGGATTTAAAGCCCTTCGTAGAAAAAGCAATGCTCTGCCGGGAACCAGGAGGGAGCGACAGCCTGCAGCAGCGGCGCAGAACGCCAGGAGAAGTGAGTAATGATTTTTATTCTTTGCTCCACTGTATTCCCGGCGTATAAGGTGACAGTTGGGGGGTCGTCTTATACGCCCCGTCGCCTTATACGCCGGTATATATTTTTATTGTAACACATTTCTGGATGAATTGCAGGGAAGGGCTTATATATTTAAGCCCTTCCCGACAATTCATCCCGCGATCGCCGGCAGCCCATTGCTTTCAGTGGAACCTGCTGTATTGCCGGCTCCATTGAATTCAATGGGCAAACATCGTTCTTCTCTGCCACAGCTGTTACAGCTGTGGCAGAGAAGAATGATTTGTCTTCTATATGTTCTCAATGGGGTCGGCGCTGCTGCCGCCGGCCCCATTGAGCGCATATAGAGAAGGGCAGATTTTAATACTCGGGTGACACCTAATCTCGCCAGCCACTCACTGCAGGGGGGTGGTATAGGGCTTGAACGTTGCAGGGGGAAGTTGTAATGCCTTCCCTGTCTTTCTAGTGGCCAGAAAAGTGCGCAAATTTCTCAGGGAAGAAAATGAAAGTAACCCGAACACCACGTGGTACTCGTTACGAGTAACGAGCATCTTGAACACCCTAATACTCGAACGAGTATCAAGCTCGGACGAGTATGCTCGCTCATCTCTAGTTAGAATCTATCTGCCATGAAACTTCTCCCTGAGGAGTCAGAAAGTAGTGTGCAAAGATGTCTCTGAAGAAGAAGTCCAGATGATGCAGGCCTACCCTGTGGGGTCTAATCCACTGCAACAAATTGTGAGGTTGGTGCAACAAGATCATTGACCACAGTCCAACCTGCGTCTTTAGTGTGGCAAAAATTGTGGAGAACCTCAGTGGTTTGAATTACCGCACACATATTCTCAGGTTCCATCTGAATAGTGCCCAGAAAAACTCGTCAGTTACTGGTAAGAATCCCAAAGGCACATTTGATGAAATGCCAAACGCCTGTGAGACGGTAACTAAAAACCCACCTCCTAGTGTCCAACCCAGTAGCAATGAGTTATACGACCCCAATGCTGGTGATGATAGCATTGTGCTTATGTGACCACCCATGTGTCATACCAACTCTTAGACTCTAAGAGTGGGCATGACACATGATCAAATGACTTTAATGTTAGCATCACTGTTGTCACAGTCATTTGAGTTGAATCACCCACTGTTTCCATGACTGCCTAGGATTGTCACCCAACAGATACTTCCATCAAAAGGCTGGTGCCAGTAATAACTCTTTTACCAGCAATATTACTGAAGATGCTGTGGCAGCCCTCATGAACCTCCAGTATAACAAGCTTTATTAGGCCCAATGTCCAAGGGCGGGTAATATTTGCAGAAATCGTGTGGGCCACCCACACAGAAGATCTGAAAATCAAGCCACCCATAGCGAAACATGGGTGTCTGCAAATGAAATGAAGCATGCGAATTTGATGCGAAAAAAAATTGCAGCATGCTTCATTTCAGTGAGGATCCCATACGGAAGGCTTCCATCCGTCTGGAAAGTTGGAGTTTAAAAAAAAAAAAAAATCCACTGCGCACATGTGTGGCAGCGCTCCGGCTGGTGCTTCCGCACACATCTGCAGGGAACGAAACAGAAGACCTGGATGGGTAAGTGGAAGACCCGCAGTGTCCTCAGCCACAGGAAGGGTCGCATTCCGCTGTGGGCTCCCGCATTCGGAATCTGATCCGCTGGTAGACATGAGGCTTTACTCACACAGGAGTCTTTCTTCAAAGAATACCAAATAATACAAACCTAAAAATTACATGTACTACTAGTGGCCAATCAGCAACCTACTGTTTTAGAAAGTGGCACAAAAGGGATAGTAGGGCATATTTACTATTAAAAATTTGGCGGTTTTCTAGTGGAAATTGTGTCAGGAAACTATTTAACATGGATTGCGGCATATTTATCATGTGTTATTAGACACTTTCGGACACTTGGGGTGTTTTGCTTTTTTTAGAGCACAAGTGTTGCATGTGTGTTTCACCCATGAAACATGGCTCATACTGTATACACTTAGTATGCATAGCATGTGTTTAGAGATGCTGTAGTAAAAATATCACTGCTGTATTATTCGATTAAAAAATTGAATAATGTTGCGTGTGCTTCAAATACGATATGAAATGATGTGACTGCAGATATGGCAAAAGCAAGACTTCAAAATCCTTATATTATAAACACTTGGAAAAATGTTTTTTTCTTTTGTGCTATTTCAGAATCTAATCACGTTGTTTTCATGATTCATACTTTATTACGCTGTTGCTTTCTCCTGTCTACCACCTGATACTTGATGCAGTTGTTGGTGGCTCAGAAAAGACTGCAATGGATTAAATGTCACATATTTTCAAAATGAAATAATTCCTAGCAGCGCACGGCAAACAAAGTTCAGAAATTCAAAGTCTTCAGACTTTTTCTCCTTGCAGAATTGCCAACCTAATTTTTATTGAGTCAATAACATAATACATTACTGCAGTCTCTTTACTTCCTGAAGAAATGGTAACATAATTATCAAGTGACATTGCTTTGAGACGGTCCTTGGAGAGAAGGTATAGAAAAAGTCTGAATGTCAGAGTTAGCCAGGAGTTATATAGCAAACCTGCTGAAAGAATAGCACAAGCTCCATCTGGAGAATTTCATCCTTTTAGTAGCAAACTGCAAGTAGTTTTGGGAATTAAATTAACATTCCTCAGATGGCGTTGTTTCCCATTTTCCCAAAAGCAGATGCTATATTGTACAGTATGTTTTTCTGTGTTTCAGCACAGAGATTAAAAGGAACCTGTCAAGTGCTTTATGCTACCCTCACTAATGACATCATAAAGCAGTGGCAGACACGTGGATTTCAGAGATCTGTCACTTGCATTATCACGTGCAATGGTTTTTAAGAAATTACAGCTTGTCCTTGCAATTCCTGGCAAGAGATGAATCCAGTTTATTAAGGAGGTGCACTAGCCCCGTCCAGCCTTTGTGATTGACAGTCTTCTAGCTTTTATACTGCATACTGAGAAAACTGCCAATCAGGGTGAGTGGGCGGGGTTAAAAGTACCTCATGAATATACTCTTGCAGGGAGCTGCAGGAACATGCTGTAAGTTCTTAAAAGGCATTGCACTTTAGCCCATACGTGACAGACTGCTAAAATCAGTATGTCTAGCACTACTTTATGTGGACCTCAGGGCTTGTGTGCTTATGTGTTAGACAATGTGATAACACGCAAAAGTGCAAATCACTTAGTTTACTTAAATTTAAGCTTATAGGTTTTTTTTTTACTAAAAAATCACTCTGAAAGGGGTTGTCCAATCTATGCTTTTTAAAAAAAGATGGCTTCCATACCAGAAAATAATAAACAACCTTATACTCACCTGTCTTGGGTCCCACCGCTAGCTCCAGGGCTCCCCTATGACATAACATTTATAGGATGCTGCAGCCTGTTTACAGGACATCACAGGCTGCTGCAACCAATCACAGACCTCATTGTTCGAGCGCTGAGGTCTGTGATTGGCTGCAGCCACCTCTGATGGGCCGTACACAGGCTGATTGATAGACCTGGAACAGAGGACCAAACTGTGCCTTTAGACATGCTGGGACCCGAGAGAGGTGAGTATAAGTTTGTTTATTATTTTTTGGCATGGGGAACATGTGCTTTTTATTATTTCAGACAACCTCTTTTGTACTGGCCACTAGCGGGCCTTTCCTTTTAATTTGCTGTCATTGCCTATTGTCAAGTGGAGGAGGGTGCTGTCTCATGTTGCTCAAAGAAGTCTATGGAGAGGGTAGGGGAGGAGGAAGCTGCTGCAGAAGGAGAGAGAATCAAAGAGAATCGCACAGACACTGCTACAACTCTAAATACATCTAGGAAATATACGACGGACATTTTTCAAATTGAATAGCATACTGTTGAACTCATGCAGTCCCACATGGGTGGTAAAGACCATTTTGTCTTTATCTTTTTGACAAACTGTTACTTGCCAATATCAACTGGGTTTACAATCTCACACCTGATAAAATCATATCTACACTGTTCTGTGCTGCTGTACTATGGGAGTCACCCTAGCAGCTAGTCTTGCCCCACCAGCTTAGAGAAAACTGAGAATTAGAGCTATAGCCTAAACAGAAGAAAATTGGTTAAAAATACAGGATGCAAGTCATATAATGATCAGAAATGGTGTCCTTCCTCATACACACACAATGGCTTATTCTGAAATGGAGGTACTGTACACTTTAAAAGCTTTGAGTTTTTTAACACATTTTTAAAACTCTATGCAACAGCAGCACACATACCATGCAATTTTTTAGAGCTCTAGTAATTAGGTAGTTTGACTATCACCTCAGTGTTTTTAAATCAGTTCTACTTCAGGTTTTCCCCATGTTCTAGGAAAATTTTCTAGCACCATTGCTTTAACCAAAAAAACTAACTAAATGAGGAAGTTTTTTCTTAACTTTTAATATTTTTATTTTCTGTTAAACTTTACTAAACTTTTTTTACACTTTTATTTAGTTTCCACAGAAGACTTGAACTTACGATTATTTGATCGCTTGTATTATAAACTGCGATACCTCAGTATTGCAGTATATAGGGATATGTGATGCTGCCTATCAAGCCCTAGCAAGGGCTTGAAAGGCATCTATGCATGACATCCCTGGGAGCCTTTAAAAGGCTCCGAGCTACCATACTAGGCCATTGCTCCCCCCATTGTGCTGTGAGGGGTGTCAGTGGGACGTGGGAAGGAGTTCCCTATCCCCCTGATGGTTTACCCGCTCGTTGTTTAAATGCTCAGTCAGCTTTGACTGGAACATCTAAACAGTTAAGCGACATGATCAAAGATAATTTTGATTGTGGCAGTTTCTGGCAGCTGTCTCTTGTCCAAAAAAGCTGAAAGCAGCTGGGTATGGAGCCACTTTCCTTCAACCTGGGATGGACCAGCCCCAGTATCAGTGGGTCGTGAGTTTGTAACATCTATGTATATCTGTGCATTCACTTTATCAGCAAAGACATATTATATTAGCTACGTTTTACTTTCTGAATTTTTTTCCTTTTCCCTAGCATAGGATTCCCAGGAAAAGGCACAAGACCGTGGTCATTCTTATCAGGTTGGGGTGATATATTATCTGACACACTGGGTTGATCAAGAAAATGCAGTGCATATTGTATGTCTTGACTTTAGTAAAGCATTTGAAAAAAAGCATCTCATACCATACTTATGGAAGAAATAACCAAATATGGGATTGACAAGACAACTGTTAGGGGGATTCATAACTGGCTGAGTGATCGTACTCAAAGAGTGGTCATAAATGGCTGCACGTCCAGTTGGAAGAATGTATGAAGTGGGGTACCACAAGGCTCTGTGTTGGGCCTAGTGTTGTTCAACATTTTTATAAATGATCTGGAGGAGGGCTTTTAAGGGAAACTGATCAAGTTTGCCGATGACACAAAGCTGGGAGAGATGGCTAACAGAGAGAGAGCAAGGATTCAAAAACACCTGCACAAACTAGAACAGTGAATGGTGACTAGTGAATGAAAAGTACTACATCAGGGCAAGAAAAATAAAAAAAGCACATGCAGAATGAGGGAAATTGGGCTAAGCAGCAGCACATGTGAAAAAGACTTTGGCATACTAATAGATTACAGACTGAACATGAGCCAACAGTGTGATGCAGCCACAGAGAGACAAACACAATTCTGGGATATATTAAGAGAAGTATAGAGTGTAGATTGCATGAGGTTTTTATCCCCCTCTACTATTTCTTATTCAGACCTCATCTGAAATACTGTGTTCAGTTCTGGGCACCCCAATTTAAAAAAGACATTGACAAACTATAGCAAGCTCAGAGAAGAGCTACCAAGATGCTGACTGTTAGGGACTGCGAATGTGGACCCAGTGTGCCAACCTACTGGTTTAGCGTGGCAGCTCACCCTTGGTGTTCAGAGGAGAAATCTCGCCCTTTGCTAGTAGGAAAGATGGGTGTGCCCCTGCCTAAAAGCGGGGTAGGCATCCTAACAAGGACGGCCCACAGTTTTACTCTCAGGCCTGACTATCTCTGATAGGACACAGGACAGGACGGTACACACTACAGAGATGGGAATGGTGCAGGGACAGGAATGCAATGAACAAGCGCACACAGAAAAGGGCAAAAGACAGAGGAAGAGACAACAAGGTCAGAGACAGGATCCGAACAAAGACAGGGAGGCAGCAAACAAACAAATACAGATATAAATACAGAGTAAGTGCAGACAAAGTAGTAGGAGACAGGACCTATGCTGAGTGTCTGAGACAAACACACACCAAAACTGAGGCAATGAAGGAGGATTCGCAGCTCAGCTAAATAGGGAGGTAATTGCCTATGCCCTACAGCTGAGCTGAGAGCACTGGAGGAGGTGACCCCTGATGTGTTGATGAGATGTGTGCAGCAGTTCATGTAATATAGAAAGTAGGACAACACCCATATCTGCAAGAAATGGCAGAGGGAAGGCAAGTCTGGGAAGCTGGTTTAATAGTGAGTGGTCTGCAAGTCATGTCCTATGAGGAACGGTCAAAGGATGTGGGAATGGTTAGCTTGTAAAAAAGAAGGCTAAGAGGAGACTTAATAGCTGTCTAAAAATTTCTGAAGGGCTGTCACAGTGCAGAGGGATCAGCCCTATTCTCATCTGCGCAAGGAAAGACTAGAAGCAATAGGATGAAACTGAAAGAGAGGAGACACAGATTAGATATTAGACAGTGAGGGTGGTGAGCCCTCCTTCAATGGAAGTCTTCAGAGGCTGGACAGACATTTGTCTGAGATGATTTAGTGGTCCTGCATTGAGTAAGGGGTTGGACCAGATGACCCTGGAAGTCCCTTCAAAATCTACCATTCTAGGATTCTATACCTGTGAAATAAAATGTAAGTTTTGCCTATGCTATCCTCCAACAATGTTTCTTTGTGGTGTATAGTGTTCAGTATTTCTTCTTTTAAACTGGTAATTGCCAATATCCACTGACTAGGGTTAAGGTAGTAACTAGCTTAAGCTTCTACATGATCACAAGGGATTCACTTGGGAAGGGGATGTGAATCTCTGTGCATGTATGCATTGAGATGCTGTGGATTTTGACAATGTTTTTAATGTAGAAATGCTGCAGATTTTTTCCCTTCAGAAAATCAGCAGCATTTCCGCTATGTGTGAATTCACCCTTAGGGCTCCCACACACTTGCGTTTTTGTAACGCTGCGTTTTTTATTAATGCGATTGTCAATGGGACTTTCTAATGTTAAAAACGCAACGCAACTTGCATTTTTGGTGCATTGTGTTGAGTTTGTAACATTAGACATTCCCATTGACAATCGCGTTAACAAAAAATGTAGCGTTACAAAAACGCAATTGTGTGGGAGCCCTAAAATGCTGTAAAAGTTACCTTAACCCTTTCCAATCCACTGTCTGACGTCTAAAGACATTCTGATTGAAGGCTGTACAGCTCCGATGTCAGAAGACGTCCGGCAGGGTATTCTTACTGTATATTACCGGCCGCTCTGTTGTCGGGGGGCCTCTCCACCATATCCCATACCTCAGTACTGGCTCTAGCCAGCAGATGGGGCCATTGTATAATGGCAGAAAGAGTAAGCTCCCTAGGAAACACTGAATCCAAAATTGGATTGCAAAGGGTTAACTCTTGTTCTACAACTGAAGTAGGCAAAACATCATTCAGTTCCAAAAGTGCAATGTATATCATCAATGTCCCATTCTTTTTTTGTTAGTTTTCCTCCAACAGTAACAAACATGACTCCCCTAATCATGATAATAAGTAATAATGCCTGCCATGGTCACCATTCATTAATAGTACGCCTTCATTATAATCCCCTTCTAATATAATTGCCTCTCATGGCCTCTGTTCAGTAATAATAAATGCCCCCCATAGCCTTAATTTACTAATAATAATGCCCATCATGGCCCCTTTGCTGTCAGTTCTCTCCCCTGCTCCCCGACAGCAGAATATCGCTAGGGATATTCCCCCTCGCCCATGGACAGGGGGCCTAAGGCTCGGAGGTTAGTTGTAATTCTACATGTTTCCTGTCATCTCTTACAATTTGGGTCATTATAAACAGAGATAAAGAATTCGTGTTTTATTGATGGTCACATGTATCCTCTTTTAATTCACAGAGCACATAGATGCTAATATTAGCATACAATAATAACTTATAAGGATGGTAATTGTTGAAGACATATAGATTTTCAAATAGATGATGCAGTACTTTAAACTCATTTGTATGTGACATTTGGACCTTGATAGTCTATTTGTGATTGTCTCTGACACTTGTAGTTATGTCCATGTGACCAGCAAATCATGTTCAGGTGTATGTGATGGAGCATTTTTAAGAATGGTGTGCTAGTTTCTTACCTTACCTATGATTAAGAGTGCAGTCACATGCCATAAATGCGTCAGCAAGGTTTTTGAAATGATAGTCACCACTTTTATAATACCCCTGTTTTTTTCATAGCAACATAATACGTTAAGCTGAAAACAGACCTCTGTCCATACAGTTCTGCCTATTACTTCTCCAATGTTGATCCACGGAAATGCAAAAAAACATATATATAGAAGCCAATTTTCCTGATTTAAGAGAATCCTGAATCCAATCTGGATATCGGAGTAATTTCTGGATCACCAACCCTTCTGAGTGATCAGTGGTATAACATGTAATATTGTAACACTCAAGAAAGGACCCCTGATATAATTGTGCATAGCTATTAGAGCGCCCCCTTGTTACAGTCCTGGTTATAAATAGATGATGGGAGAGATCTCTGTGCTGAACCTTGATATATTATACCTAGTTATTAGAGTGCCCCATTATTACAGTCCTGGGTATAATAGATGATGGGAGAGATCTCTGTATTGTCCCCTGATATATTATACATAGTTATTAGAGTGTCCCTTTGTTACAGTCCTGGTTATAAATAGATCATAAAATCATAGAATTATAGAATGGTAGAGTTGGAAGGGACCTCCAAGGTCATCGGATCAAACCCCCTGCTCAGTGCAGGATTTACTAAATCATCCCAGATAGATATCTGTCCAGCCTTCATTTGAACACTTCCATTGAAGGAGAACTCACCACCTCCTGTGGTAACCAGTTCCACTCATTGATCACCCTCACTGTCAGAAAGTTTGTTCTAATATCTAATTTGTGTCTCCTCCCTTTCAATTTTATCCCATTGCTTCTAGTCTTTCCTTGTGAAAATGAGAATAGGGCTGATCCTTCTGCACTGTGACAGCCCTTCAGATATTTGTAGATGGCTTTTAAGTCTCCTCTCAGCCTTCCTTTTTACAAGCTAAACATTCCCAGATCCTTTAACCGTTCCTCATAGGACATGATTTGCAGACCACTCACCATCTTGGTAACTTCTCTGAACTTGCTCTAGTTTGTCTATGTCTTTTTTAAAGTGGGGTGCCCAGAACTGGACACAGTATTCCAGATGAGTTCTGACTAAGGAAGAGTAAAGGGGGATAATGACCTCACATGATCTAGACTCTGTGCTTCTGTTAATACAGCCCAAAACTGTGTTTGTCTTCTTGGCTGCTGCATCACATTGTTGACTCATGTTCAGTCTATGATCTATTAGTATACCCAAGTGTTAGCTATCCCTCCTAGCTTTGTGTCATCAGCAAATTTGATCAGTTTCCCCTTCAATTCCCTCCTTCAGATCATTTATAAAAATATTGAACAACACTGGGCCTAGGACAGAGCCTTGTGGTACCCAACTTGATACATTCTTTCACTTGGATGTGCAGCCATTTATGACCACTCTTTGAGTACGATCACTCAGCCAGTTGTGAATCCACCTAACAGTTGCCTTGTCAATCCCATATTTAGTCATTTTTTCAGTAAGTATTGTATGAGGTACTTTGTCAGATGCTTTACTAAAGTCAAGATGAACTGTATCCACCACATTTCCCTGATCAACCTAGTCGGTGATACTATTATAGAAGGAAATTAGATTAGTCTGGCATGACTTGTTTGTTACAAACCCATGCTGGCTCTGGTTAATTACTCCATTTTCATCCAAGTACTTGCATACATGCTGTTTAATAATTTGTTCAAAGTTCTTTCCTGGTATAGAAGCCAGGCTAACAGGCCTGTAGTTTCCTGGATCCACGTTCTTCTTCATTTTTTGAACATAGGGACATTTACCCTTTTCCTATTTTCTGGGACTTCTACTGTTCTCCAGGAATTTTTAAAGATTATGGCGAGTGGTTCATCAATTACCTCTGCTGCTTCCTTCAATATCCTAGGAAATAATTTAACTGGACCTTGAGACTTGAATTATTTAAGTTAGCTGAGTGTTCCCTCACCATCTCTCTGTTTATAGATAGCCTGCATTCTTTTATTCTCCCAGTAGCACGGGGATGATCAGTTGATGTTCCATCTACTTTCTGAGAGAAAACAGATACAAAATAGGAATTTAAAAGTCCAGGCTTCTCAACATCATTTTTAACCAATTCACGATTTTCATCTTGTAAGCATCCAGTAGCATCTTTGACTTTTCTTTTGGTTTTAACATACCCCCCAAATCCATTTTTATTGCTTTTGGCCTTTGTTGCAAACCTCAATTTATTATTAGCTTTAGCTCTACTTACACTTGCCCTACCGTTTCTGCAGACTGCATTATATTCTTCTTTATTTCCCCCTATTTCCATTTGATAAACATATTTTTCTTCCTTTTTAACATGTGTGCAAGTTCTGCGTTCATCCATCCTAGTTTCTTTAAATGCTTCCCATTCTTCCTTCTTTTAGGGATTGTTAACGATTGTGCTTTGAGAATCTCATTTCGCAATATTTCCCAACCTTCCTGGACATTTCTGTCCTTAAGAACATCCAGCCATTGGATTCTTCCTACCCTCGCTCTGAGTTAATTGAAATCTGCTTTTTTGAAATCTAACCTTGAGGTCTGACTTTTCTCAGGTCTTCCTCCCCTTTTTATGCAAAATTCAAGGATAGCATGATTACTGCCTCCTAATGTCCCAGCCACCCTTACTTCCTTAACCATTTCCTCCCTGTTGGTAAGAATTAGGTCCAAGATAGCAGATCCCCTTGTTTTCGCTTCGACCTTTTGGAAGATAAAGTTGTCAGCAAGAGCTGATAAGAATTTGTTTGATCCATTACTTATATCTGAGAGAGATTCCCAACAAATGTCTCGATAGTTAAAATCTCCCATAATCACTATGTTATGCTTTTTGGAGAGCTTGGCCATCTGATGTAGAAAGAGTTCATCAATATGTTCTGCTTGTTCAGGCGGCGTATAGTAAATGCCTACAATAGTGTCCTTTCTGTTGTTCTCTCCTTGTATTCTTACCCAAACCGTTTCTACAGAACTCCCATGCTCTGAAGCTTGAATCTCTGTGGAGATGAATGTTTTCCTAACATACAACGCAATACCTCCTCCCCTTTTTTGGGGTCTGTTTCTTATAAATAAGTTATATCCTTCAAGCCTTGTCTTCCAATCATGTGCATCATTCCACCAGGTTTCTGTGATGCCTATGACATCATATTTCTCTTCCTGTATTAGGAGCTCCAATTCTCCTTGTTTGTTTCCCATGCTCTGTGCATTTGTGTAGAAACATTTTAGTTTGTGATCAGTGTCTCTTGCTCCTCTACTTTCCTTCTGAATTTTTTGTCTTTGTTCTTAACAAGGTTCTCAAATGTATTAATTAGCTGTATATTTTTACCTGGCCTTTCACTTGCCTTCCCATATTGTTCTAGTTTAAAGCTCTCCTAATGAATGAAGCAAGGCACCCACCAAATATATGTTTACCTGTTTTTGTAAGGTGCAACGCATCTCTAGCTACATGCACGTCACGCACACATAGCACTGCTACATACATTCTTCATACAGCAATGATCAAACACAGCACAGCAGAGTCCTGCACACACTAATCACTCCCTGCTCATGTGACCCCGGACTCCTCCCACACAGGTGACTGATCATATGATGATGGCATCATCACAGGCGTTTACCTATTGTTCGTATGGAAAATTTTATGAAGTCATGGTTATTTCAGAGGAACCGAGGAATAAAACATGTATACGCATAGAGGAGCGTTAGATTCTCCCCAGACTGCATGTACCAATGTCCCTATGCAGAATGTGCCACTTTTACCACTCTCCTCACTGTTTACCCTTAAAGGTAACACCCCTTTTTATTCAAATTTACCCTCAGACTGGAGGTTGCAGCCCCTTCTAAGCCTTAAAGGCATGCTCCATCCCTGCAGTCCATGGCAGCTCCCTTATGTACTTTACAGCCCTTCAGTATATGCAAATAGAGGTCAGTTAGATTCTCCTCAGTATATGCACATGGAGGTCAATTAGATTCTCCTCAGTATGTACACATAAAGGCCGCCTGCACACGGGCGGAAAGCCCGCGGCGGTATTTCCCGCGGGATTTCCGCCGCTGAAAGTCTGCATAGGAGTGCATTACAATACGAACTCCTATGCAGACGGCCGCGGTTTGGCCGCGCGAAATCTCGCGCGGCAAACAAACCGCGGCATGTCCTATTTTTGTGCGGGGCTCGCACTCACCCGGCCGCTGGCACATGAAAGAGCCGGGGCCACCAGGCGCGGGTGAGTACGTGCTCGTCACTGCAGGCTCTCGGGTCGGGTCCCGCGGCGAGAATTCTCGCCGCTGGATCCGACCCACTCGTCTGCAGGCGGCCAAAGATGAGCTAGATTCTGTTTCGTATACAAATCATTTCCCTAGGTTTTATGGTTTCTGAGAGAAGAACTATGTTATGTATTTCAGATTTTCACAGTTTTTCATACTTCGAATTGAATATTGAAGTTGCAACCCCTTTACATTTCCAATTGGGACGTAAAGAGTGATCGTGGCAAATTTCATGTTTGTGCGGAATTAAGTTGCGACTGCATTACCTTTCCCTTTTTAGAACCTAAACAATGGTTGTGCCAAATTTCACGTTTGTACGACACCGGAAAGTTAGAGAATTAGATTAGGTACATAACATAGGGGGGTCATCAATTAGCATTGTATAATCAAGTTGTGACCCCTTTACATTTCCCATTTACGATATAAAGAATGGTTGTGCCAAATTTCAATTTTGTACAATAACGGAAAGTTAGAGAATTAGATTAGGTACATTACATAGGAAGGATCACTTATTTTTGCACTTAGAATTGAATAATTGAGTTATGACCCCATTACTTTTGCTATTTAGAACCCAAAGAATAGTGGTGCCAAATTTTGCGTATGAACAACACCAGGAAGTTACATAACATAGGGGGTCACTTACTTGTACTTAGATTTAAATAATCAAGTTGTGACCCCTTTACTTTTCCTATGTAGGACCTAAAGAATGCTCATGCCAGATTTCATGCTTGTACAACACCGTGAAGTTACATAACATAGAGGCTCACTTATTTTCATACTTAGCATAGAATAATTAAATTGTGACTTTTTGATTTTGCTATAAAGGACCTAATGAATGGTCGTGCCAAATTTCAAGTTTGCATGACACCGGGAGGTTAGAGAATTGGATTAGGTACAATATATAGGGATTCACTTACTTTTGCACTTTGTATTAAATAATCGAGTTGTGATCCTATTACTTTTCCTATGTAGCACCTATGGGATGGTGTGCTAAATTTCAAGTTTGGACAACACCGGGAAGTTAGAGAATTAGTGGTGAGTGTGTGAGTCAGTAAGTGAGTGAATGAGCGAGTCAGTCAGTGAGGGCTTTCGCCTATATATATATAATGGGAGAGATCTCTGTTTTGACTCCTGATATATCTATTAATAGTTATTAGAGTGCCCACTTGTTACAGTCCTGGGTATAAATTGATAATGGAAGAGATCTCTGTACTGACCCCAGATATGTCTATACATAGTTATTATAGTGCCCCCTTGTTTCAGTCCTGGTTAAAAATAGATGATGGGAGAGATCTCTGTACTGACCCCTGATATATCTAAACATAGTTATTAGAGCACCTCCTTGTTACAGTCCTGGGTATAATAGATGATGGGAGAGATCTCTGTACTAAACCCCTGATATATCGATACATAGTTATTAGAGCGCCCCCTTGTTACAGTTTTTTATATTTTCGATGGGTTTCTCTCACAAGGCCAAGCAGTTCTTTCAAAGACTTTTTCTGCATCTCTTGCTAGCAACCATAGCAGGATATTTTTGTGTTTAGTGGAGAAGGTTTAAAATTTTGTAAATGTTGTTTCTTACTTCTTTATTGGGTGCTATGGATGAAAAAGTATATCACACGAGCATTGGGTGATTATTTTGCAAAGATGAGTCGATAGCTACATCATTGGGTTGGGTCAGTCTATACAGATAATAAATATATTGTGCACCTACTAAGGCTCAGTTGAAACGTTTAGTGAGGAGATGACTGTTTTGTTGAAAGTAAGGTAGTCGAAAGGGTGAAAATCGTCTGGGCCAGTGCACTTGTTTTTGTAGACCAAGTTCTCTGTGGAGCAGAACAAGGAGTATAGTCCATTTTGCCCTGGTTAAAATATCTTCAAGTTATCAATTTACTGTTGATGATTTTAGTTTTTTTAAGTCCAGATAGAGATATGAAGGAGAGTGATGAAGTTACTTAGGCCTTGTGGTGGGGGAGATTCTTTGGTTAGCACGCCCTTAATAAAAAGGAGTCTACCCTATATCTTTTTTGAGATGAGAGATTGAGAAAGAGATGTCTGTACCAATTCTTTACTTATACCTATGTTCATTCTGAGTGGAACCATTTTGAGAAGTGAGGTCTATTTAGGTTTGTTGCAGAGCCGATCACATTTTGACAGGTGGCCTGGAAATACAGATCTTTTGGGCTCACCGAGAAACAGAAGTAAGTTAAATTTAACAACAGAAAGTTTATTACAAATTCAGACAACCAATTTTTTTGCCAGTCCAGTAATTACTATAAGATTACAGTAGCTAGATTACAACTTTGGGCGCTTTTGCAACTGCAAATTCATCAGTTAGGTTTTTGAAGTCAATTTTATGAAACAAATTACTTTCAATGCAGAGAAGTGCCAGTATACCAAGACGTTGTTGACCCATTGTTGATCGTTTAACATCTTTAATTCTTTTCAGTTGCGAAAAAGAGCATCCCCATAGCAGTTCGCAGACATTAGAAATAAATAAATCCAGTGTTTGCAAATGCATGATGAACTGCAGTAGTGTGCAGCATTTGAAACATCACCTGGTCACTTCCGGTTGGTGGCATTTCATCGGATCTCTGCTCTTTATACCAGCATATAAATTGACGAAATGCTGCTGGGAAATCGGTAGACAAGTCCTTGGAATACACACCAACAAGTATTCAAATAGCAACATGGATATCTTCATCAGACATAGAGTCATACTCAGTCAAAACACCAAACCTCTGCAGCAGCATGGAATATGTCTCAATACATGTGCTGCCATTCCGAGTACCATCCCCAGAGATTTCCCGAACAGCATTTTGATACTGGTAGCACCCCCTAAAAACTGCTTCCGTGGCATCAGCTCGAGCAGACCATCGAGTATCTGATGGGTGTTTTGTAACAAGCCTTCAGGTTGCTCTTTATTATGGGTCATCAGTACACCCCAACAATGTGTTGCTGCTACAAAGAATGTATGCAAGCGCTGTAATAATTCAAAAAATGATACTGCTTCAACACAACAATCCACAGGTGACTGACCAACTAGATTCAAAGAGTGGGCAGCGCAAGGAATATAGTCCACTAAACTATTCTTATTTTCAAGATTCATGCCAGTGTAAGTACCAGTCATATTGCTGGCAGTATCATATGTCTGACCAGGGCAATATTCGAAGTTGATGTCCTAATCTATCAAGTATTCAAGCAGAGTGTCAGCAAGACTCTGCCCTGTATGACTGGAGATATTGATCAATGTCAGAAAGTGCTCCACAGGTTGGTGATCCATCATATGGACATAGCAAAAAATGATAGTTAGCTGGTCTGTTTGGGAAATATCTGAAGTGGAGTCCACTGAAACTGAGAAGTGCCATGACATTGCAATCTAATCCTTGATAAGACCAATGACTTGTTTACCCATCATAGCAATTTAA
This sequence comes from Eleutherodactylus coqui, assembly GCF_035609145.1. Classification (NCBI taxonomy): domain Eukaryota; kingdom Metazoa; phylum Chordata; class Amphibia; order Anura; family Eleutherodactylidae; genus Eleutherodactylus; species Eleutherodactylus coqui. The sequence continues at coordinate 149,842,020 of NC_089840.1, read as the reverse complement.
TTCTTTGCAGATTGTTTTTGACAAATATGAAGCGTGACCATGTTCATGATTGGCATGAGTACGGATGTGTTGCGACAAAAATGGATCAAATTGCAGAATCAGCTCCAAGATGCCTAATAATTACCATTGTCTCTGCAGCCAACAATTACATTACTACCTCGAAGAGCCGAACCTCTTTCACAGAGGAAATTAATTGTTGCAACACAATGTGATAGAACATTTTTCTGAGGCTCTGAGCTCCGCCCCTGATCACATCACATCCAATCGTATAAATAGGTGCAGGAACTTGGTCAAAGATTCATGTAGATAAAAAGTTGTAGACTTTAGTTACTCCATAAAATGAAGATAGAGCGGTCTTTGTCAAACATGATACATGACAGTGACATCATCACAGGTCCTTCATCCCTGCATACTGAATGAGGGATTATGGATGGACTACATCAACCACAAAGCCCCGCGGCCTTAGCTGCTATGGTTACAGCAGTACTCAGTCTGGCAGTTTGTAGCTGGTTGTAAGACAGCTGCACACCTGTGTGGAGACTCCAATAAAACACACCTCACAAATGTCCACATACATATCTGGCAATGCATATTGACCAACAACATTGAAGCATAGTCCTTCACCACTATCTTCACAGTCTCCTGAATATAATATCATGCCATCTGAAGTGTTAATGTGGCCAACACCAGTCCAGCCTTCATCTAATCGTCAATTGTCATCAGGTGTTGAAACAAACCATCGCTGTCATGCAAATATGTCAACACAGAAGGTTCAACGCCACCGTAAAGCTAATGCAGCTTACATGATACAGCAACATGCCACGATTCTACCTCAGCCACGAGCTGAAGTTTGTCAATCTTGCACAATTAAATTTTTCTCAATATAATTATTCTCATTATAATTATTATCAATTAAAATTATATTTCATCTCTTCAATTATTTATTTCAAAGTTTCAGCTCTCCCAACGGATCCAATCCATGAGAGGGGATGAAACTAACTTTATTTAACTTTTATGCGATCGTAGTTATTCCTTGGATAATGGCGATCGTATGACCGCAGCCCCCCATTACAGCTCCAGGCTATCAGCTACCTCCGCCAGCTGATAGTAGGGAGCTGTCACCTGCACATGTCACCCGCACATACCCCAGGGCTTTAGTTCACAGGACCAGCGTGTTTTTACGGCCCTGAGGATTAAAGCCAAAACACCCAGGATGTGAAAACACATCTGGGTGGTCAGTAAGTGGCTAAAATAGTGTTTTAATAGTAATAATAATAATAATAGCAATGTACGTTGTATTAGCATTTATTTCAATTTTCATGTTGCAATACTGAAAATAGTAATAGTGCAATTTGCTAAATACATTTATGAACATTTTTTTCACCACAAAACTTGCACACATTAATCCATTTAGGACCAAGCATATTGTCCTGGGTTTAAATTTACGGCACTTGGTCCTGGGCTTTAAACCCAGCCGATAATAAAAAATACGGTGTGGGTTAAAAGCCTCTACTTCTGCAATAAATTAGAATCTTGTCGGGTTGCCAGCTGTTAGTGACAGCTGAGAACCCGTGGAAGAAAGCTGGAATGGTTTTTAACCCTTTCTGTCTTCTCCTTTCTCTAGCACACAGCGCTCAGTGAGCGCTATATACTAAAGAGAGAAAGTAAAAATCATTCTTCCACTACGCGAGTCAGCTGCCGGGATCCCCTGTCTCTTATATGATGTCATTGGGGTAGAGATGAGCGAACACCAAAATGTTCGGGTGTTCGTTATTCGTAACGAACTTCCCGTGATGCTCGAGGGTTCGTTTCGAACAACGAACCCCATTGAAGTCAATGGGCGACCGGAACATTTTTGTATTTCGCCGATGCTCGCTAAGGTTTTCATGTGTGAAAATCTGGGCAATTCAGGAAAGTGATGGGAATGACACAGTGACGGATAGGGCAGGCGAGGGGCTACATGGTGGGCTGCATCTCAAGTTCACAGGTCCCACTATTAAGCCACAATAGCGGCAAGAGTGCCCCCCCCCCCCCCCCACTGTCAGCATAAAGATCGTCCTCCTCTGGCACAGCTGTAACAGCTGTAGCAGAGAAGAACGATGTTTGCCCATTGAATTCAATGGAACCGGCAATACAGCCGACTCCACTGAATGCAATGGGCTGCCGGCGATCGCAGGATGAATGGTCGGAAAGGGGTTAAATATATAACCCCTTTCCTGCAATTCATCCAGAAATGTGTTACACTAAAAATATATACCGGCGTATAAGGCGACGGGGCGTATAAGACGACCCCCCAACTGTCACCTTATACGCCGGTAATACAGTGGAGCAAAGAATAAAAAGCATTACTTACGTTTTTAGATGATCTGCGGCGCTCCTGCAGGCTGTCACTCCCTCCTGGTCCACGGCAGACAAGCTTTCTCCACGAAAGACTTTAAATCCCTGCCTCCAGAAGCACATGTGCCTTCAGCCAATCACAGCCAATGACAATGATGTCATTGAATGGCTGTGATTGGCTGTGTTTCTGGAGGCGGGGATTTCAAGCCTTGAAATCCCCGCCTCCAGAAACACAGCCAATCACAGCCATTCAATGACATCATTGTCATTGGCTGTGATTGGCTGAAGGCACGTGTCTTTCTGGAGGCAGGGATTTAAAGTCTTTCGTGGAGAAAGGAATACTCTGCCGTGGATTAGGAGGGAGCGACAGCCTGCAGGAGCGCCGCAGATCATCTAAAAACGTAAGTAATGCTTTTTATTCTTTTCTCCACTGTATTACCGGCGTATAAGGTGACAGTTGGGGGGTCGTCTTATACGCCCGGTCGCCTTATACGCCGGTATATATTTTTAGTGTAACACATTTCTGGATGAATTGCAGGAAAGGGGTTATATATTTAACCCCTTTCCGACCATTCATCCTGCGATCGCCGGCAGCCCATTGCATTCAGTGGAGTCGGCTGTATTGCCGGTTCCATTGAATTCAATGGGCAAACATCGTTCTTCTCTGCTACAGCTGTTACAGCTGTGCCAGAGAAGAAGGATTTGTCTTCTATATGTTCTCAATGGGGTCAGCGCTGCTGCCGCTGGCCCCATTGAGCGCATATAGAATGCATCCATAGCGAGCAGCGGGAGGGGCAGACTTTCATATCAGGCGGACACCTTATCTCCCCAGCCACTCACAGCAGGGGGGTGGTATAGGGCTTAAACGTTGCAGGGGGAAGTTGTAATGCCTTCCCTGTCTTTATATTGGCCAAAAAAAAGCGCTAACGTCTCAGGGAAGAAAGTTTAATTTACCAGAACACCGCATGGTGTTCGTTACGAATAACGAACATCCCGAACACCCTAATATTCGCACGAATAGCAAGCTCGGACGAACGCGTTCGCTCATCTCTACATTGGGGACATAGATAGTAAAAAAAAATTACATACATAAGTAAAACAAAATTACAGAATAAAATAAAAATATATACATAAAAAAGAAAATAACCCAAAGCAACCGTATGCGTCCTGTAATCCAAAACCATACATATTATATATCAAAACGTTCGAAACAAAATGAGGAGTCCATTCCTATACTTTATTTTAGCGTAAATATACTAATTTAAAAAAAATAACCATGCATGTTAAAAAAAATCATTTTCTTTAGCTTTTTACCCACAATACAACTTAAAAATGGTAAAACAAGTCAGTGAAAAAGATATTAAAAAAAATAGCCCTAAAAACACAGCAAAAGTAATTTTGGTAGCTGAAGGAAAAAAAATAGGGCATTAAAACCACGACATGGGTAAAATCCCTAAAAAGTGTCTGGTCCTTAAGGTACAAAACACCCTGGTCCTTAAAGGGGTTGTCCCGCGCCGAAACGGGTTTTTTTTTTTTTCAACCCCCCCCCCGTTCGGCGCGAGACAACCCCGATGCAGGGACGTAAACAAAGCTTACCGGAGCGCTTACCTTAATCCCCGCGCTCCGGTGACTTCAATACTTACCGCTGAAGATGGCCGCCGGGATCCTCTGTCTCCGTGGACCGCAGCTCTTCTGTGCGGTCCATTGCCGATTCCAGCCTCCTGATTGGCTGGAATCGGCACGTGACGGGGCGGAGCTACACGGAGCCTGCATTCTGCACGAGCGGCTCCATAGAAGACTGCAGAAGACCCGGACTGCGCAAGCGCGGCTAATTTGGCCATCGGAGGGCGAAAATTAGTCGGCTCCATGGGAACGAGGACGCTAGCAACGGAGCAGGTAAGTAAAAAACTTTTTATAACTTCTGTATGGCTCATAATTAATGCACAATGTATATTACAAAGTGCATTATTATGGCCATACAGAAGTGTATAGACCCACTTGCTGCCGCGGGACAACCCCTTTAAAGAGTTAAATGGGTTTGCCTTCAATATCGCATCAGTTAAATAGTTACACAGGTTTTTATATCCGCATTAGAAATCTATATATATAAAGCAGAAAGCCCTGACTGACTGACTGACTCACGGACTAACTGACTGACTCACTGACTAACTCACCATTAATTATCTAACTTCCCGATTTTGTACAAATATGAAATTTGGCACGACCATTGTTTAGGTCCTAAATAGGAAAAGTAAACTTGATTATTCAATTCTAAGTGCAAAAGTAAGTGACCCCCTATGTAATGTACTTAATCTAATTCTCTAACTTACCGTTGTTGTCCACACTTAAAATTTGTCATATCCATTCTTAAGGTCATAAGTTGGAAAAGTAAAGGGGTTGCAACTTGATTATTCATTTCTAAGCACATAAGTAAGGGACCCCCTATGTAATATAACTAATAACACACATCTGTACCACTCAAATGTGAAGTTTGCCACTACTATTCTTTACATCGTAAGAAAGAAAAGTAAAGGGGGTCGCCACCTTAATATTCAATACTGAGCTTTAAAAACTGAGCGAAAATCCTCAATACATGAGATAGCTCTTTTCCCAGAAAAAATAGAGCCTAGGGAAATGATTTGTATACTGAGGAGAATTTACCTCACCTCTATGTTTATATACTAAGGAGAATCTACCTCACCTCTATGTGTATATACTGAGGAGAATCTACCTCACCTATATGTGTATATACTGAAGAGAATCTATCTCTCCTCTATGTGTATATACTGAGGAGAATCTACCTCACCTCTATGTGTATATACTGATGAGAATCTACCTCACCTCTATGTGTATATACTGAAGAGAATCTATCTCTCCTCTATGTGTATATGCTGAGGAGAATCTACTTCACCTCTATGTGTATATACTGAGGAGAATCTACCTCACCTCTATGTGTATATACTGAGGAGAATCTACCTCACCTCTATGTGTATATACTGAGGAGAATCTATCTCACCTCTATGTGTATATACTGAAGAGAATCTATCTCTCCTCTATGTGTATATACTGAGGAGAATCTACCTCACCTCTATGTGTATATACTGATGAGAATCTACCTCACCTCTATGTGTATACACTGAAGAGAATCTATCTCTCCTCTATATGTATATGCTGAGGAGAATCTACTTCACCTCTATGTGTATATATTGAGGAAAATCTACCTCACCTCTATGTGTATATACTGAGGAGAACCTACCTCACCTCTATGTATATATACTGAGGTGAATCAACCTCACCTCTATGTGTAAATACTGAGGAGAATTTAACTGACCTTTATGTGTATATACTGAGGAGAATCTACCTCACCTCTATGTGTGTATATACTGAGAAGAATCTACCTCACCTCTGTGTGTATATACTGAGGAGAATCTACCTCACCTCTATGTGTGTATATACTGAGAAGAATCTACCTCACCTCTATGTATATATACTGAGGAGAATCTACCTCACTACTACGTGTATATACTGAGGAGAATCTACCTCACCTCTATGTGTATATACTGTGGAGAATATAACTGACCTCTTGTATATACTGAGGAGAATTTAACTGACTTCTGTGTATGTACTAAAGAGCATTTAACTGACCTCTATGTGTTTATACTGAGGAGAATCTAACTGAACTCTATGTGTACATACTGAGAAACATGAAAAAAGTGTTTAGCAATCAACAAATGTTGTGTTTTACCTTGATGCACAGGTCACAACATGTGACATTGCTGCAGTTAGAGGGAGCTGCAGGATTTGATTTTGTTTATATCAAAGTTCCTGCAAAAGTGATGAAAAGTGAGAAAGCAGAACTTGACAACACAAAAGTATGTTTAACTTTAGGGCGTAAGAGTAAGTAAACTTATTATGCTTCAGGCTGAGATGCCATGAAAGAACCTGTGTGTTGAGAAAGTAAAATATATTAAATGCAATATTATGACTCTTTTTTAATAGTAGATGGAACATTTTTCATTTCATGAGTAGATAAATAATTATTAGTCACTAGATTTTTATGTAGCATTTCACAGCAGAAAGTACAGATTCATGAGAACTGATTGGTCGTAAAATGCTTCCCTCAAATGACAAATATGTAAGCCAAACACACCATGTTTCCCCGATAATAAGCCCTCCTCCAAAAATAAGCCTCAGCTACGGTACATGTAAAAAAAAAAAAAAAACAATACTCACCTAGCAGCCTTCGTTCGGGTACCTCACGATGGCCTGTGGCGCTGCTGCAGGCTGCCGTGTCCTCCTTCACACTGACAGAGCAGTTCTTCCTGATAACGGGGTTTGAATACCCCGCTTCCAGCAAGCTAATGCTCTGATTCATGCTCTGTCGGCGTGAAGGACAACACGGCTGCCTGCAGCAGCGACGGAGACCAGCGCGGGTATTATTAGACACCCCTCGAAAATTAGACACTGCCTCTTTTGAGGCAGAAAATAATATAAAACAGTGTCTTATTTTCAGGGAAATATGTTAGAATAACCATTCATAAAGAGTAAGACTGAAAGAGATAAGTAGCATGTGATGGATGTTATGGAGACACATTTGTGTAAAGTAGCATTGTCTGTTCAGGGTAAATGACACTACCATTATAAACAAGTCAGTATAACAAGGTCCTTGAAAGTGAATATTTATGTGATCTAAAGCAGAACACAAGACGGCATGTCCATTTGGCAGAATGCTGAGTCTTTCTCAGCACTGCAAAACTCATTAAATCTGACCCTGTGTTCAGTAATATTCCAGAGCTGTAGAGCATACTTTCATCATTTTTGGAATAACACCTAGTGACTGACTTTTTAGTTTACACTTAATATTTCTGTAGGAAAAAATTAGTATTCAATAGCATTTTGGTTCAATTTATCTAAATTTCTAGATTTATCTAAACTCAATGCTGTTATAGGTTATAAGGAAGTCCATTCTACTTAGTACCTCTTTTGTAACAAGATACAGCTTGTTGTAAGCTACAGATGTAGCAAAGGTTAACTTGTCTGTAATGACTTTCTTTAACCAGTTATCTCATCTCAATATATAAATTACCTTAGCAGGAGAATCACAATTATATAGATGGCCTTCACAGGTATGATTCTAAAATATAACTTTTAATTGATCAGGTTAAAATTATATAAATGGCCACAAAGACAGACAAACACAAAAGTGCGGGATATGGTATAGACAATAGTCACCCCAAAGTACAGGTGACCCAGCTTATGATAGCATGGGGCAAACCCTGAACAGGAAATATTTTCGCTTCTTGTAATATATTTAAATAAACCATGCTGTCTAAGTATATAGATTAGTCCCTAATAGGTATAATAATACTAATACTACAATGAGATCAAAATAACAAAGAGGACAGGCAGCATAACCTCCAGCCTTAGTGGTAGACTGGAGGCATTATTAAACCTATTAGGGACTAAGCTATATACTTAGACAGCATAGTTGCTCTCTTTTACTATATTAGGCAGGTGTTCTAGCTTTATAGTTACTAACCAAGGACGAATTGTTGCCTTACTAGGGATTGACCCTAGCTTTATCCTAATCAGGTTTAGTTTCTTTATTACACCTAGCCTCTATTCTTTGAGGTCAGGCAGTGTACACCTCCTTCATTCATTTTATAGGAGGCTCATTGTTCAGTTACGGGTACGGTGTATGCCATGTTCTAACATCAACACAGCTACCCTACAATTCGTTATTAGAGATGAGCGAGCACCAAAATGCTCAGGTGCTCGTTACTCGGGACGAAATTATCGCGATGCTCGAGGGTTCGTTTCGAGTAACGAACCCCATTGAAGTCAATGGGCGACTCGAGCATTTTTCTATATCGCCGATGCTCGCTAAGGTTTCCATTTGTGAAAATCGGGGCAATTCAAGAAAGTGATGGGAACGACACAGCAACGGATAGGGCAGGCGAGGGGCTACATGTTGGGCTGCATCTCAAGTTCCCAGGTCCCACTATTAAGCCACAATAGCGGCAAGAGTGGGCCCCCCCCTCCCAACAATTTTTACTTCTGAAAAGCCCTCATTAGCAATGCATACCTTAGCTAAGCACCACACTACCTCCAACAAAGCACAATCACTGCCTGCATGACACTCCGCTGCCACTTCTCCTGGGTTACATGCTGCCCAACCCCCCCCCCCCCCGCACGACGCAGTGTCCACAGCGCACACCAAAGTGTCCCTGCGCAGCCTTCAGCTGCACTCATGCCACACCACCCTCATGTCTATTTATAAGTGCGTCTGCCAGAGGAACCGCAGGCACACACTGCAGAGGGTTGGCACGGCTAGGCAGCGACCCTCTTTAAAAGGGGCGGGGCGATAGCCCACAATGCTGTACAGAAGCAATGAGAAATATAATCCTGTGCCACCGCCATCAGGAGCTACACATGTGGGCATAGCAATGGGGAACCTATGTGCCACACACTATTCATTCTGTCAAGGTGTCTGCATGCCCCAGTCAGACCGTGGTTTTTTATAAATAGTCACAGGCAGGTACAACTCCGCAATGGGAATTCCGTGTGCACCCACAGCATGGGTGGCTCCCTGGAACCTACCGGCTGTACATTAATGTATCCCATTGCAGTGCCCATCACAGCTGAGGTAACGTCCGATTAAATGCAGGTGGTCTTCGGCCCACACTGTATGCCCCAGTCAGACTGGGGTTCTTTAGAAATGGACACATGCAGTTACAACTCTGTGTGGACCCACAGCATGGGTGGGTGCCAGGAAGCCACCGGCGGTACATAAATATATCCCATTGCATTGCCCATCACAGCTGAGGTAATGTCATGTTTAATGCAAGTGGGCTTCGGCCCACACTGCATGCCCCAGTCAGACTGGGGTTCTTTAGAAGTGGAAACACATGCAGTTACAACTCCGTGTGGACCCACGGTATGGGTGGCTCCCTGGAACCCACCGGCGGTACATAAATACATCCCATTGCAGTGCCCAACACAGCTGATGTAACGTCAGCTGTAATGCAGGTGGGCAAAAAATTAATTGGATTACACTGTAGGCGAGGGCCCCAAAAAATTGGTGTACCAACAGTACTAATGTACCTCAGAAAAATTGCCCATGCCCAACCAAGAGGGCAGGTGAAACCCATTAATCGCTTTGGTTAATGTGGCTTAATTGGTAACTAGGCCTGGAGGCAGCCCAGTTAAAATAAAAATTGGTTCAGGTGCAAGTTTCAACGCTTTAATGAGCATTGAAACGTATAAAAATTGTTTACAAAAATTATATGACTGAGCCTTGTGGGTCTAAGAAAAATTGCACGTTCGGCGTGATTACGTCAGGTTTCAGGAGGAGGAGCAGGAGGAGGATGAATATTATACACAGATTGATGAAGCAGAAATGTCCCCGTTTTGGATGGTGATAGAGAACGATGCTTCCATCCGCGGGTGCAGCCTACGTATTGCTTAGGTATCGCTGCTGTCCGCTGGTGAAGAAGAGAAGTCTGGGGAAATCCAGGCTTTGTTCATCTTGATGAGTGTAAGCCTGTCGGCACTGTCGATTGATAGGCGGGTACGCTTATCCGTGATGATTCCCCCAGCCGCACTAAACACCCTCTCTGACAAGACGCTAGCCGCAGGACAAGCAAGCACCTCCAGGGCATACAGCGCGAGTTCAGGCCACGTGTCCAGCTTCGACACCCAGTAGTTGTAGGGGGCAGAGGCGTCACCGAGGACGGTCGTGCGATCGGCTACGTACTCCCTCACCATCCTTTTACAGTGCTCCCGCCAACTCAGCCTTGACTGGGGAGCAGTGACACAGTCTTGCTGGGGAGCCATAAAGCTGGCAAAGGCCTTGGAGAATGTTCCCCTGCCTGCGCTGTACATGCTGTCTGATCTCTGCGCCTCCCCTGCTACCTGGCCCTCGGAACTGCGCCTTCTGCCACTAGCGCTGTCGGATGGGAAGTTTACCATCAGTTTGTCCACCAGCGCCCTGTGGTATAGCATCATTCTGGAACCCCTTTCCTCTTCGGGAATGAGAGTGGAAAGGTTCTCCTTATACCGTGGGTCGAGCAGTGTGTACACCCAGTAATCCGTAGTGGCCAGAATGCGTGTAACGCGAGGGTCACGAGAAAGCAATCCTAACATGAAGTCAGCCATGTGTGCCAGGGTACCTGTACGCAACACATGGCTGTCCTCACTAGGAAGATCACTTTCAGGATCCTCCTCCTCCTCCTCCGGCCATACACGCTGAAAGGATGACAGGCAAGCAGCATGTGTACCCTCAGCTGTGGGCCAAGCTGTCTCTTCCCCATCCTCCTCATGCTCCTCCACCTCCTCCTCCTCCTCCTCAACTCGCTGAGATATAGACATGAGGGTGCTCTGACTATCCAGCGACATACTGTCTTCCCATGCCTCCGTTTCCGAGTGCAAAGCGTCTGCCTTTATGCTTTGCAGGGAACTTCTCAAGAGGCATAGCAGAGGAATGGTGACGCTAATGATTGCAGCATCGCCGCTCACCATCTGGGTAGACTCCTCAAAGTTTCCAAGGACCTGGCAGATGTCTGCCAACCAGGCCCACTCTTCTGTAAAGAATTGAGGAGGCTGACTCCCACTACGCCGCCCATGTTGGAGTTGGTATTCCACTATAGCTCTACGCTGCTCATAGAGCCTGGCCAACATGTGGAGCGTAGAGTTCCACCGTGTGGGCACGTCGCACAGCAGTCGGTGCACTGGCAGATGAAACCGATGTTGCAGGGTGCGCAGGGTGGCAGCGTCCGTGTGGGACTTGCGGAAATGTGCGCAGAGTCGGCGCACCTTTCCGAGCAGGTCTGACAAGCGTGGGTAGCTTTTCAGAAAGCGCTGAACCACCAAATTAAAGACATGGGCCAGGCATGGCACGTGCGTGAGGCTGCCGAGCTGCAGAGCCGCCACCAGGTTACGGCCGTTGTCACACACGAGCATGTCCGGTTGGAGGCTCAGTGGCGCAAGCCAGCGGTCAGTCTGCTCTGTCAGACCCTGCAGCAGTTCGTGGGCCGTGTGCCTCTTCTCTCCTAAGCTGAGTAGTTTCAGCACGGCCTGCTGACGCTTGCCCACCGCTGTGCTGCCACGCCGCGCGACACCGACTGCTGGCGACGTGCTGCTGCTGACACATCTTGATTGCGAGACAGAGGTTGCGTTGGAGGAGGAGGAGGAGGAGGGTGGTTTAGTGGAGGAAGCATACACCGCCGCAGATACCAGCACCGAGCTGGGGCCCGCAATTCTGGGGGTGGGTAGGACGTGAGCGGTCCCAGGCTCTGACTCTGTCCCTGCCTCCACTAAATTCACCCAATGTGCCGTCAGGGAGATATAGTGGCCCTGCCCGCCTGTGCTTGTCCACGTGTCCGTTGTTAAGTGGACCTTGGCAGTAACCGCGTTGGTGAGGACGCGTACAATGTTGCGGGAGACGTGGTCGTGCAGGGCTGGGACGGCACATCGGGAAAAGTAGTGGCAACTGGGAACCGAGTAGCGTGGGGCCACCGCCGCCATCATGCTTTTGAAAGCCTCCGTTTCCACAAGCCTATACGGCAGCATCTCCAGGCTGATCAATTTGGCAATGTGCACGTTTAACGCTTGAGCGTGCGCGTGCGTGGCGGCGTACTTGCACTTGCGCTCAAACAGTGGCGCTAGCGACGTCTGGATGCTGCGCTGAGAGACATTGCTGGATGGGGCCGAGGACAGCGGAGGTGAGGGTGTGGGTGCAGGCCAGGAGACGGTAGTGCCTGTGTCCTGAGAGGGGGGTTGGATCTCAGTGGCAGGTTGGGGCACAGGGGGAGAGGCAGTGGTGCAAACCGGAGGCGGTGAACGGCCTTCGTCCCACCTTGTGGGGTGCTTGGCCATCATATGCCTGCGCATGCTGGTGGTGGTGGCTCCCCAGCTGATGTTGGCACGACAAAGGTTGCACACCACTGTTCGGCGGTCGTCAGGCGTCTCTGTGAAAAACTGCCACACCGTAGAGCACCTTGACCTCTGCAGGGTGGCATGGCGTGAGGGGGCGCTTTGGGAAACAGTTGGTGGATTATTCGGTCTGGCCCTGCCTCTACCCCTGGCCACCGCACTGGCTCGGCCTGTGCCCACACCCTGACTTGGGCCTCCGCGTCCTTGCCCGCGTCCACGTCCTCTAGGCCTACACCTACCCCTCAGCATGCTGTATTACCAGTAGTGCAGAAACAGAATGCTGTAATTAAATGTGCCACTTATTGGCCTGTGGTTGGAGGCTGACTTCACTTACGGAATGCACAGCAGAGCCAGGAAATAATTTTGCGCAAGCCTGCTGTAACAGTTAGCTGGCTGCGTCTGAATTAGGAGGACAACTACACCCAGCACAGACCCAGTACACTGAGGACAGTCACAGGCAGCCCAAATAGATTTTTTTTCCCAAATGTTTTTGGAAAGGCCCACTGCCTATATTCAATAAATATGTCTTCTGTCCCTGCGTCACCACTACTGGCCCTGGAGTATGTAAAATAACTGCAGACTGTTGCACTGTGGACAGGAATACAGCGGTGATGTAAGAGGCAACACAGAGCCAGGAAATAATTTTGCGCAAGCCTGCTGTAACACTTAGCTGGCTGCGTATGAATTAGGAGGACAACTACACCCAGCACAGACGCAGTACACTGAGGACAGTCACAGGCAGCCCAAATAGATTTTTTTTCCCAAATGTTTTTGGAAAGGCCCACTGCCTATATTCAATAAATATGTCTTCTGTCCCTGCGTCACCACTATTGGCCCTGGAGTATATAAAATAACTGCAGACTGTTGCACTGTGGACAGGAATACAGCGGTGATGTAAGAGGCAACACAGAGCCAGGAAATAATTTTGCGCAAGCCTGCTGTAACACTTAGCTGGCTGCGTATGAATTAGGAGGACAACTACACCCAGCACATACCCAGTACACTGAGGACAGTCACAGGCAGCCCAAATAGATTTTTTTTCCCCAAATGTTTTTGGAAAGGCCCACTGCCTATATTCAATAAATATATGTCTTCTGTCCCTGCCTCACCACCACTACTGGCCCTGGAGTATGTATAATTACTGCAGGGCGCAATGCTCTGCACGGCCGATATACAAAAAAAAAAAAAAAGTGCAACACTGCAAAAAGCAGCCTCCACACTACTGCACACGGTTAGATGTGGCCCTAAGAAGGACCGTTGGGGTTCTTGAAGCCTAAAATACTCCTAACACTCTCCCTATAGCAGCTCCGGCACCAACAGCACTTTCTCTCCTCTATGTCAGAATAAATCTGTGGCAAGCCGCGGGAGGGGCCGATTTTTATACTCGGGTGACACCTGATCTCGCTAGCCACTCACTGCAGGGGGGTGGTATAGGGCTTGAACGTCGCAGGGGGAAATTGTAATGCCTTCCCTGTCTTTCTATTGGCCAGAAAAGCGCGCTAACGTCTCAGAGATGAAAGTGAAAGTAACTCGAACATTGCGTGGTACTCGTCACGAGTAACGAGCATCTCGAACACGCTAATACTCGAACGAGTATCAAGCTCGGACGAGTACGTTCGCTCATCTCTATTCGTTATATTTAAGTACAATAATTGATATAGTTGGTTCATGATAGGTTTCTGATGAGCCGATTACACAGCTGAAACATGTCGAACCAAGAACCTAAAAACATTCCAAGTTACCGATTACCCGTCTGTTTTTTATTGATATAGACACAATATCACCCCTTTCTTTAAACTAAGTCTGCACTATACAGGCTGCTTTATTTAAATATATTACAAGTAGCCAAAATATTTCCTGTTCGGGGGGTGCCTCAGGCTATCATAAACTGGGTCACCTGTACTTTGGGGTGACTATTGTCTATACCATATCATGCACTTTTGTGTTTGTCTGTCTTTGTGGCTATTTATATAATTTTAACCTGATCAATTACAAGTTATATTTTAGAATCATACCTGTGTAGGCCAGTTATCTCATCTCAACTCATTGAAAAGTTATTGTTTTTGCAACACACTGACCACTGAAAAGCTCTGGGAACAACAAACTGTCACAAAAGATTTTCTTAACGTGTTGAGAGTCAAGTTCAACTTTGCTACATCAGTATGTTGGTCAACACAGTCAGACAGGTGAAGTATATCTAATTATTAGAAAATTATAGTACCAGTGTTTCTAGTGGCACAATGCGCCACTGACTGATATAATATAGTGAAAGGAATTGGAGTTGTAAGCACAAGGCTGCTGGTTTAGGACCTGTGATGATGTCACCGACATTGCTTACTTGCGAGTGTCACATCACACACACCACACACGGCTCTGCTACATGCGTGTCACACCCACCATACACAGCTCTGTTACATGTGTGTCACTCACAGCACACACAGCTCTGATACATGCATATGACACACAGCACACATGGCACTGCTACATGTGTGTGACACACAGCACACATGACTCTGCTACATGCGCGTGACACACAGCAACCACGGCTCTGCTACATACATGTGACACACACCACACACAGATCTGTTACATGTGCATCACACACACCACACACAGCTTTGCTACATGCACATCACACACACCACACATGGCTCAGCTACATGCGTGTCACAAACACTACACATGGCTCTGCTACATGCGTGTCACACACTACACATGGCTCTGCTACATGCGTGTCACACACACTAAACACGGCTCTACTACATTTTGGTCACACACAGCTCTGATACATGCACATGACACACAGCACACATGGCACTGCTACAAGCGTGTGACACACAGCACACATGACTCTGCTACATGCGCGTGACACACAGCAACCACGGCTCTGCTACATACATGTGACACACACCACACACAGATCTGTTACATGTGCATCACACACACCACACACAGCTTTGCTACATGCACATCACACACACCACACATGGCTCAGCTACATGCGTGTCACAAACACTACACATGGCTCAGCTACATGCGTGTCACAAACACTACACATGGCTCTGCTACATGTGTGTCACACACTACACATGGCTCTGCTACATGCGTGTCACACACACTAAACACGGCTCTACTACATTTGCGTCACACACAGCTCTGCTACATGCACATGACACAGCACACACAGCACTGCTACATGCACGTGACACACAGCACACACTGCTCTGCTACATGCATGTGACACACAGCACACACGGCTCTGCTGCATGTGTGTGACATACAGCACACACGGCTCTGCCACATGCGCATGACACACAGCACACATGGCTCTATTACATGCGCATGACACACAGCACATGCGGCTCTGCTACATGTTCATGACCCCTTACTACACATGGCTCTGCTACATGCATTTTTCATCGGCCCCTGTTGGTTTAGGATCTGTGATGACGTCACTTTCATGTGATCAGGGGGCGGAGCTAAGAGCCCGTGTCTGATCACATAGCAGTGACATCATCACAGGTCCTGTAAGCAGACAGCTGCTGTCCAGTTTTTAATAAAGTGAAGCACTTGTGATGATGTCAGCATCATGTGATCAGGGGCAGAGATTGAGCCCAGGTAACTGATCACATGATAGTGACATCATCTCCGGTCCTGTCGGCACACGGCTGCTGTCAGGTTCTCTATGTTTTATACTTGTCGCCTCATGCGGCACTGAGTGTTAAGGCAGCAGTATGCAATCCTAAGCTCTCGATCATGACCTGAAGGTTGAGAGTTCAATCTCTGCATGGTTCAGGTAGCCGGCTCAAGGTTGGCTCAGCCTTCCATCCTTCTGCGGTCGGTAAGATGAGTTCACCTATTTGCTGGGGGCAATAAATAACAAATACAAATAAAAAGTCCCTTTCTGGGTCAAAACATTGCAGCATATTTTACTGATGGAGAAAATAAAGCTATTATTTTACTTTACGAAGATTTGAATGAGTTCCTGAGTGCTGCTTCTCATCTTTGTTTTATCATCACAGGTCCTGTCAGCATACGGCTGCTGTCAAGCTCTGCATGATTTATGCTTCAGGACTTGTGGTGACATCATCGTCATGTGATTAGGGGAGGAGCATGTAACGCACTCAATCACAGACTCATGCACAAGCGGTCATTAGCACTGTGACTAGGTCTAGAATTTGTCTGCACAAAGGTCATGTAGCATTTTGTTGGTCAACATGTTCTATTCTGTTTTAAGTAATAACCTGTTGTACTACTCAATTACTTGTAATTAAAATAGGTGTTTCAAGGGGAATAAGACCATTGTGACTGGGTATTAATAAATTTCTTTGTTGTCAATCATCTCATAGAAATAGCTGTACTTTCTTAATAAATTCAGATCAGAGTGGAATGTTTTGATGTCTGGTCTCCTTGCGCGAGTCATACCTTAATAATCTCAATAATATTGTTACTGGATAAATTCCACAACAGTTTTCTTTTTTAAGAAAAATATTACCATGCCAAGTACCATTCATAAGGAGTAAGACTGAAAGAGATAAATAGCATGCAATGGATGTTATGGAGACACGTTGGTGTAAAGCAGCATCATCTGTTCAGGGTAAATGGCACTACCATTATAAACAAATCAGTATAACAAGGCCCTCAAAAGTGAATATTTATTTGATCTGGAGCAGAACACAAGACGGCATGTCTATTTGGCAGAATGCTGAGTCTTTCTCAGCACTGCAATACTCATTAAATCTGACACTGAACTCATATGGATGGAGTGTTTTACGCTTTGATTCACCTCTTCACATACTGGCCTACTGCAAGTATAACAAATATGACAGAAGCTACTGAAAACCTATACTAGGATGAACAGATGAAGTGGCAAATCACAATGAGGTATATATTATAGGGGACTTTATATGGATATAAACTGGGAATCTAAAACCAGCGGATCCCATAAAGGTAAGAAGTTTGTCAATAACTAAAGATAATAATTACCTTTCCCAACTTGTACAGAACCGACTAGAGGGACCGCATTGTGGACTTAATATTAATCAACAGACCTGACATGATAACGGGTGCGGGTTGGGGGCCACATGGAAAATAGTGACCACAATATAATGCATTTCTTTCAAAAGGGAGTTTTATTGGGGAGCTATGAAAATACTAAACATCTGGAAGACAAAATTTGATCAGCTCAGAGATGCCCTTAACCTTATTGGCTGGGAAAAATGTCATCAAAAATAAAAGTACAAACAACAAATGGGAAATGTTTAAAACATCCTAATTACTTACTGTGAGAGGTTAATATCTTACAGGAATAAGGAGAAAACCAATGTGGCTCAATAAAGATATAAAGGGGCAATAAATTGCGAAAAGAAAGCATTTAAACTACTAAAACAAGGAGGCAGCAAAGAAGCACTAAAAACCTATAAAGAAATAAATAAGTTATGTATCAGGCAAATAAAAGTAGCAAATATTTTTGTCAGTTTGGGGCACCAATACCCAGGAAGGACATAATGGATCTTGAGTGGATTCAAAGATGAGCAACAAAAGTAATAAATGGAATGGGGGAACAGCAATACCCTAAGAGGTTATCAAAATCAGGTTATTAAGGCTGGCAGTCCATGGGCGATTTGTCTTAGCATGATCCGCGGCGATAAATTGCACGCTGAGCAGGCATGACACACTTTCCATAGAATAACTATGGAAAGCACAACCCAATGTACATGAGCAGAAAATCGCGCTCGCATCTAAAAAGTGCGGCATGCTTCATTCTGCTGCGATTCTTGTGTGGAAAATCGCAGTTATATTAGTGCTCCCCCGTGGTGGCTCCTGTGGCGGTATATTGCAACACCCGTGCACACCCGGCCTTACTTTAGAAAAAAGATGGCCGAGGGTGTGACCTGATAACTATGTATAAATATATCAGGGGTCAGTGCAGAGATCTCTCCCATCATCTATTTATACCCAGGACTGTAACAAGGGGACACTCTAATCTATGTATAAATATACCAGGGGTCAGTACAGAGATTCCTCCCATCATCTATTTATATCCAGGACTGTAACAAGGAGGTGCTCTAATAACTATGTATAGATATATCAGGGGACAATACAGAGATCTCTCCTATCATCTATTATACCCAGAACTGTAACAAGTGTGTTTTCAAATAACTATTTATAGATATATCATGGGTCAGTACAGAGATCTATCCCTTAATCTATTATACCCAGGACTATAACAAGGGGGCATCTGACATTGGTCCCAGCAGAGCCATGTGTGAGATGCATGTAGCACAGCCATGTGGGGTGTATCTGACATGCATATAGCAGAGCCGTGTGTGGTGTGTGTGACATTAGTCATTGGTGACACGCATGTGGCAGAGCTGTGTGTGGTATTTGTGATGCGCATGTAGCAGAGCTGTGTGGTGTGCGACGCGCATGTGCAGAGCTGTGTGGTGTGTGTGTGAAGCACATACAGCACATGTAGCAGAGCTCTGTGTGTGACACGCACATGTAGCAGAGAAATGTGTGGTGTTTGTGACATGCGCATGTAGCAGAGCTGTGTGTGACATATGCATGTAGCAGATCTGTTTGTGGTGTGTGTGACAAGCATGTAGCATAGCTGTGTGTGCGACACGCTCATGTAGTAGAGCTGTGTGTGACACGCATGTAGCAGAGCTGTGTGTGAAGCGCATGTAGCAGAGCTGTGGGTGGTGTGTGACACGCAAGTAGCAGAGCTGTATATGTGACACGCTTACGTAGCAGAGTTGTGTGTGCTGCGCATGTAGCAGCTGTGTGATACATGCATGTAATGATGGTGATGTCATCACTGGTCCTAAAACAGCAGCCGTGTGCTTACAACTCCAATCCCTTTAACTATATTATATTAGTCAGTGGTGCATTGTGCCACCAGAAACACTGGTACTATAATTTCCCAATAATTACTAGTATTTTATAAACGTTTTATCGATGATATCTTAATCATATGGAATTGTCCAGAAATAGATATCCAGAAATGTGTTTTTAATCTTAATACCAATGTATGAGGTTTGGAGTTTTTAGGCAGCATTGATGCAAAGCAGATGGTATTTTTAAACGTAGTTATTTCTGTAAGGGGGCCAAATCCACTTAAGAAAACATTTTAAGATGGTAGATGAAAACAGCTACTTAGACTCTAAGAGGTGTCGTGCTAAACAATGGAAACTTAACATATTGTAAGGGCAAATTCAGAGAATCAGGAGAAACTGCACTACAGACACAGATTTTAATGAGCAATCAACCATTTTAAAGAAGCGCTTCAGGTAAAAAGGTGTATCCATAGATGCTAGTTGATTAAGCTATGATAAGAGCACAACATCAAGACCATCTGGAGCATCCTCAACAAAAAAACGGAGGAAATAGAGGACCACGCCTCTAAAGTGCTATTTATTACTCCTTATAATACCCAACACTTCCACCTGAGAAAACATTTTAACGAAACATTGGGGATCTTAGAAGGTGACTCCTTACTGACTGATGACATCCACAGTCATCCTCAGGTGGTGTTTGCAGAAAAAGAAAATGCTCAAAAATACACTAGACCATCCTGTCCACCCAAATGGAAGATTATCTGGGTACATCCATGTAAAATCCAGGCCCGATTGCACACCAGTGCAGAAAAAAAATTGACTCCCTAAAAGGAATACCCCTCTTCCTTTCTTTGCCATTCCCTAAATTTTAGATATAATTAATAAAGTAAAACTGTGTAGTATGCCTCAAAACAGGGTTAATTATGGAGGCTGGTTGGGATGGGCACATGGGACAATAAAAGCGGGTATCTCTCCTCCTCCCATGCTTGTTGTAAACCCAACACTTTTTTAAGCAGTATTTTTTGACCTCAGTGGCAGGGATGGGGTGTAGAAAGTGGCGCTCTGTGAATCTTCGCACCTCCACAGACTTGTAAGCTTGCTGAGGTGCAGCGGTCTCACACAGAAGGCGTTCAACAAGCTGCTCCTGGAACTACAAGAAGGTGAGCGTTTCTTGGGATTTCTTGTAAATTATGTAGGCATTATAGGTAGTGATCTAAATAAGGTAGATCAGCATCTTTTTATACCATGGGATAACGGTGATCATGTGACCGGGGACCTCTCACCGGTCCTCTAGTCACTGCTCCAGGCTCTTGGCTACCTCCTTGAAGCAAGGAGGTTTTGAATTTCCCAGGCCCTCTCTGACTTCTACGCATGCATCCGCCCTTTTTCTGGCGGGGCCATGTGCAGAACCTGGGAAAGGTCCATGGAGGATGATCGCATTGGGGGACAAATTCGGATGCCTCCTGTAGGAAGTTTCATCTCTCCTCATCAATCAAATCGGTGAGCGGAGATGAAACTTTAAAGGGGTTTTCTCGGGGAAAATAGGAAAATGCTACTGATGACCTATCCTCTGAAAAGGTCATCAATAGTTGATCGGCTGAGGTCTGTTGCTTGGGACCCCAACCAATCAACTGATTGTGAACCCTCTGACAGCGCCACAATTACACAGGGGTTGAAGTGGAAGCAGCTGGTGCTTGTAACTTCAAGCACAAGCGAGCTATGCCTGAAATTACAAGCGCTGGCCACTACACAGAGCTTGGAGCAGAGACTTTTTTTTAACTTTGACATGATCGCTGTTACCCATAGGACATGATTTGCAGAACGCTCACCATCCTGGTAGCTCTTGTCTGAACTTGCTTCAGTTTGTCTATGTCTTTCTAAAATTGTGGTGCCCAGAACTGGACACAGTATTCTAGATGAGGTTTGACTAAGGAAGAATAGAGGGTGATAATTACCTCACATGATCTAGACTCTATGCTTCTCTTAATACATCCCAGAATTGTGTTTGACTTTTTTTGTTGCTGCATCACACTGTTAACTCATGTTCAGTTTGTGATCTATTAGTATACCCAAGTCTTTTTGTTGTCTTGTAATGTGAAGCTGATGTTATGGATTTTTTTCTGAGCTTGTGTGGTCGTCTGAGATAAATTTGTAAAGAACTTGATTTTCTCTTATGGAGCTGGAAGGGTTATGTTTCTCCTAGCTGCATACATCACAGTTTTTTTGACATTGTAGAAGTGTATTCTCACTATTATGCCTCTGCGGAGGTGCTCAGGAATAGATTTGGGCCTAAGCAGTCTATGCGCTCTATCTATTATTCTTCCTTCCTGTGTGTACTCTATTAGTAAGTGTTTAATTATTTGCTTTATGTGTTCCTTTAAGGCGGCTTGGGAACTGTTTCTGCAATACCTCAACTCTTTATGTTATCACGTCTATTTCTATCCTCCATATCCACTATTTTATACTTAAAGGGGTTGCCCGCAAAATCAAGAAAAGTTAAACACTTCTGTATGGCTATATACATGCACTTTGTAATATACATCGTGCATTAAATATTGGCCATACAGAAGTTATTCACTTACCTACAGGGGGTCCCCCCCTGTGCTGGCGTCCCCGTCGCCATGGCGCTGACCGAATCCTTCTCCCGCCTCGATTAGACGCGCTTGCGCAGTCTGCCTCTTCTGTCCCGTAGAAGGGGCCGCTCCAGTGTGCTCGTGCCGCACAGGTCATCTGCGCATGCAGTGTAGTGTGCATCTATAAGATCATTATTAGAGATGAGCGAACGTACTCGTCCGAGCTTGATATTCGTGCGAATATTAGGGTGTTCGGGATGCTCGTTACTCGTAACGAGTACCACGCGGTGTTCCGGTTACTTTCAGTTTCCTCTCTGAGACGTTAGCGCGCTTTTCTGGCCAATTGAAAGACAGGGAAGGCATTACAACTTCCCCCTGTGACGTTCAAGCCCTATACCACCCCCCTGCTGTGAGTGGCTGGGGAGATCTGATGTCACCCGAGTATAAAAATCGGCCCCTCCCGCGGCTCGCCGCACATGCCTTGTGACTTAGCTGAGGGAAAGTACTATCGTGCTGGAGCTGCTGTAGGGAGAGCGTTAGGAGTTAGTGTAGGCTTCAAGAACCCCAACGGCCCTTCTTAGGGCCACATCTACTAGTGTGCAGTACTGTGTTAGCACAGTATTTTTTTTTTTTTCTTCCAAAATTGGATCTGCAGAGCATTGCGCCCTGCAATAGGGACAGAAGTGGGGGTTAGGCAGGGAGAGTGTTAGGAGTTAGTGTAGGCTTCAAGAACCCCAACGGTCCTTTCTAGGGCCACATCTATCCGTGTGCAGTACTGTCCAGGCTGCTGTTAGCAGTGTTGCATATTTTTTTTTTTTTCTCAAAACCGGCTGTGCAGAGCATTGCACCCGGCATTAATACTACAGGGATAGAATTGTGTAGGCAGGGCCAGAAGACATACATTATTCATTGAATAGACGCAGTGTGGGTGTTCCTTGTAAAAAGCAGGGAAAAAATTCTATTTGGCCTGCCTGTGTCAGTCCTAAGGGCTCTGGGTACGTGTGTGCTGCGTGGAGAACGTAAAAAAATCAGACGCAACCAGCTACGGTTGAGTGCAGCCTTGCGCCAATTTCTTTCCTGCCTGGGAAATACCTGCTCTGCCACAGTTAGTAACTCTGCAACAGTAAAGTTCTGTGACAGTTTTGCAGGGCCGCAACACAGTTATTAAACTTATTATTCAGTGAATAGACGCAGTGGGCCTATCCTTTTAAACAAAAGGGAAGAAAGTATATTTGCCCTGCCTGTGTCAGTCCTAAGGGCTCTGGGTACGTGTGTGCTGCGTGGAGAACGTAAAAAAATCAGACGCAACCAGCTACGGTTGAGTGCAGCCTTGCGCCAATTTCTTTCCTGCCTGGGAAATCAAATCACTGGTAATACAGCATGCTGAGGGGTAGGGGTAGGCCTAGAGGATGTGGACGCGGCCGAGGACGCGGAGGGCCAAGTGAGGGTGTGGGCACAGGCCGAGCCAGTGCGGTGGCCAGGGGTAGAGGCAGGGCCAGACCGAATAATCCACCAACTGTTTCCCAAAGCGCCCCCTCGCGCCATGCCACCCTGCACAGGTCAAGGTGCTCTACGGTGTGGCAGTTTTTCACAGAGACGCCTGACGACCGACGAACAGTGGTGTGCAACCTTTGTCGCGCCAAGATCAGCTGGGGAGGCACCACCAACAGCATGCGCAGGCATATGATGGCCAAGCACCCCACAAGGTGGGACGATGCCCGTTCACCGCCTCCGGTTTGCACCACTGCCTCTCCCCCTGTGCCCCAACCTGCCACTGAGATCCAACCCCCCTCTGAGGACACAGGCACTACCGTCTCCTGGCCTGCACCCACACCCTCACCTCCGCTGTCCTCGGCCCCATCCAGCAATGTCTCTCAGCGCAGTGTCCAGACGTCGCTAGTGCCACAGTTTGAGCGCAAGCGCAAGTACGACGCCACGCACCCGCACGCTCAAGCGTTAAACGTGCACACTGCAAAATTGATCAGCCTAGAGATGCTGCCGTATAGGCTTGTGGAAACGGAGGCTTTCAAAAGCATGATGGCGGCGGCTGCCCCACGCTACTCGGTTCCCAGTCGCCACTACTTTTCCCGATGTGCCGTCCCAGCCCTGCACGACCACGTCTCCCGCAACATTGTACGCGCCCTCACCAACGCGGTTACTGCCAAGGTCCACTTAACAACGGACACGTGGACAAGCACAGGCGGGCAGGGCCACTATATCTCCCTGACGGCACATTGGGTGTATTTAGTGGAGGCTGGGACAGAGTCAGAGCCTGGGACCGCTCACGTCCTACCCACCCCCAGAATTGCGGGCCACAGCTCGGTGGTGGTATCTGCGGCGGTGTATGCTTCCTCCACTAAAGCACCTTCCTCCTCCTCCTCCTCCTACGCAACCTC
This sequence comes from Eleutherodactylus coqui, assembly GCF_035609145.1. Classification (NCBI taxonomy): domain Eukaryota; kingdom Metazoa; phylum Chordata; class Amphibia; order Anura; family Eleutherodactylidae; genus Eleutherodactylus; species Eleutherodactylus coqui. The sequence goes on along the minus strand of NC_089840.1, from coordinate 149,817,942 downwards.
TGTCTCGCAATCAAGATGTGTCAGCAGCACGTCGCCAGCAGTCGGTGTCACGCGGCGTGGCAGCACAGCGGTGGGCAAGCGTCAGCAGGCCGTGCTGAAACTACTCAGCTTAGGAGAGAAGAGGCACACGGCCCACGAACTGCTGCAGGGTCTGACAGAGCAGACCGACCACTGGCTTGCGCCGCTGAGCCTCCAATCGGGCATGGTCGTGTGTGACAACGGCCGTAAGCTGGTGGCGGCTCTGCAGCTCGGCAGCCTCACGCACGTGCCATGCCTGGCCCATGTCTTTAATTTGGTGGTTCAGCACTTTCTGAAAAGCTACCCCCACTTGTCATACCTGCTCGGAAAGGTGCGCCAGCTCTGCGCACATTTCCGCAAATCCCACACGCACGCTGCCACCCTGCGGACACTGCAACATAGGTTTAATCTGCCAGTGCACCGACTGCTGTGCGACGTGCCCACACAGTGGAACTCTACGCTCCATATGTTGGCCAGGCTCTATGAGCAGTGTAGAGCTATAGTGGAATACCAACTCCAACATGGGCGGCGCAGTGGGAGTCAGCCTCCTCAATTATTTACAGAAGAGTGGCCCTGGTTGGCAGCCATCTGCCAGGTCCTTGGAAAATTTGAGGAGTCTACCCAGGTGGTGAGCGGCGATGCTGCAATCATTAGCGTCACCATTCCTCTGCTATGCATCTTGAGAAGTTCCCTGCAAAGCATAAAGGCAGACGCTTTGTGCTCGGAAACAGAGCCGGGGGAAGACAGTATGTCGCTGGATAGTCAGAGCACCCGCCTGTCTATATCTCAGCGCGTTGAGGAGGAGGAGGAGGAGCATGAGGAGGATGAGGAGGAGGGGGAAGAGACAGCTTGGCCCACTGGTGAGGGTACACATGCTGCTGGGCTGTCATCCTTTCAGCGTGTATGGCCTGAGGAGGAGGAAGAGGAGGAGGAGGAGGATCCTGAAAGTGATCTTCCTAGTGAAGACAGCCATGTGTTGCGTACAGGTACCCTGGCACACATGGCTGACTTCATGTTAGGATGCCTTTCTCGTGACCCTCGCGTTACACGCATTCTGGCCACTACGGATTACTGGGTGTACACACTGCTCGATCCACGGTATAAGGAGAGCCTTTGCACTCTCATTCCCGAAGAGGAAAGGGGTTCGAGAATGATGCTATACCACAGGGCGCTGGTGGACAAACTGATGGTAAACTTCCCATCCGACAGCGCTAGTGGCAGAAGGCGCAGTTCCGAGGGTCAGGTAGCAGGGGAGGCGCAGAGATCAGGCAGCATGTACAGCGCAGGCAGGGGAACATTCTCCAAGGCCTTTGCCAGCTTTATGGCTCCCCAGCAAGACTGTGTCACCGCTCCCCAGTCAAGGCTGAGTCGGCGGGAGCACTGTAAAAGGATGGTGAGGGAGTACGTAGCCGATCGCACGACCGTCCTCCGTGACGCCTCTGCCCCCTACAACTACTGGGTGTCGAAGCTGGACACGTGGCCTGAACTCGCGCTGTATGCCCTGGAGGTGCTTGCTTGTCCTGCGGCTAGCGTCTTGTCAGAGAGTGTGTTTAGTGTGGCTGGGGGAATCATCACGGATAAGCGTACCCGCCTGTCAACCGACAGTGCCGACAGGCTAACACTCATCAAGATGAACAAAGCCTGGATTTCCCCAGACTTCTCTTCTCCACCAGCGGACAGCAGCGATACGTAAGCAATACGTAGGCTGCACCCGCGGATGGAAGCTACGTTCTCTCTCACCATCCAAAACGGGGACATTTCTGCTTCATCAATCTGTGTCTAATATTCCTCCTCCTCCTCCTGCTCCTCCTCCTGAAACCTCACGTAATCACGCTGAACGGGCAATTTTTCTTAGGGCCACAAGGCTCACTCATATAATTTTTCTAAACAATTTTTATATGTTTCAATGCTCTTAAAAGCGTTGAAACTTTAACTTGAACCAATTTTTCGTTAAACTGGGCTGCCTCCAGGCCTAGTTACCACTTAAGCCACATTAACCAAAGCGATTAATGGGTTTCACCTGCCCTCTTGGTTGGCCATGGCCAATTTTTTTGATGTACATTAGTACTGTTGATACAGCAATTTTTGTGGGCCCTCGCCTACAGTGTAATCAAATGAATTTTTAGCCCACCTGCATTACAGCTGACGTTACATCCGCTGTGTTGGGCAATGCAATGGGATATTTTTGTGTATCGCCGGTGGGTTCCAGGGAGCCACCCATGCTGTAGGTGCACACGGAGTTTAACCTACATGTGTCCACTTCTAAAGAACCCCAGTCTGACTGGGGCATGCAGTGTGGGCCGAAGCCCACCTGTATTAAGCACGACATTATTACCTCAGCTGTGTTGAGCAATGCAATGGGATATATTTATGTACCGCCGGTGGCTTCCTGGCACCCACCCATGCTGTGGGTCCACAGCGAGTTGTTACTACATCTGTCCACTTGTAAAGAACCCCAGTCTGACTGGGGCATGCAGTGTGGGCCGAAGCCCACCTGCATTAAGCACGACATTACTACCTCAGCTGTGTTGGGCAATGCAATGGGATATTTTTATGTACCGCCGGTGGGTTCCAGGGAGCCACCCATGCTGTAGGTGCACACGGAGTTTAACCTACATCTGTCCACTTGTAAAGAACCCCAGTCTGACTGGGGCATGCAGTGTGGGCCGAAGCCCACCTGTATTAAGCACGACATTACTACCTCAGCTGTGTTGAGCAATGCAATGGGATATATTTATGTACCGCCGGTGGCTTCCTGGCACCCACCCATGCTGTGGGTCCACAGCGAGTTGTTACTACATCTGTCCAGTTGTAAAGAACCCCAGTCTGACTGGGGCTTGCAGTGTGGGCCGAAGCCCACCTGTATTAAGCACAACATTACTACCTCAGCTGTGTTGGGCAATGCAATGGGATATTTCTATGTACCGCCGGTGGCTTCCTGGCACCCACCCATGCTGTGGGTCCACAGGGAATTATAAATGCATCTGTTTCCACTTGTAAAGAACCCCAGTCTGACTGGGGCATGCAGTGTGGGCCGAAGCCCACCTGCATTAAACATGACATTACTACCTCAGCTGTGATGGGCACTGCAATGGGATATTTTTATGTACCGCCGGTGGGTTCCAGGGAGCCACCCATGCTGTCGGTCCACAGGGACTTCACAATAGGGAGTTGTACCTGACTGTGTCTATGAATTAAAAACCGCGGTCTGACTGGGGCATGCAGACACCTTGACAGAATGAATAGTGTGTGGCACATAGGTTCCCCATTGCTATGCCCACGTGTGCAGCTCCTGATGGCGGTGGCACAGGATTATATTTCTCATTGCTTCTGTACAGCATTGTGGGCTATCGCCCCGCCCCTTTTAAAGAGGGTCGCTGCCTAGCCGTGCCAACCCTCTGCAGTGTGTGCCTGCGGTTCCTCCTCATGGCAGACGCACTTCTAAATAGACATGAGTGTGGCGTGGCATGAGGGCAGCTGAAGGCTGCGCAGGGACACTTTGGTGTGGGCTGTGGGGGGGAGGGGGGGCGGTTGGGCAGCATGTAAGCCAGGAGAAGTGGCAGTGGAGTGTCATGCAGGCAGTGATTGTGCTTTGTTGGAGGTAGTGTGGTGCTTAGCTAAGGTATGCATTGCTAATGAGGGCTTTTCAGAAGTAAAAGTTTTTGGGAGGGGGGTGGCCCCACTCTTGCCGCTATTGTGGCTTAATAGTGGGACCTGTGAACTTGAGATGCAGCCCAACATGTAGCCCCTCGCCTGCCCTATCCGTTGCTGTGTCGTTCCCATCACTTTCTTGAATTGCCCAGATTTTCACACATGAAAACCTTAGCGAGCATCGGCGAAATACAAAAATGCTCGGGTCGCCCATTGACTTCAATGGGGTTCGTTACTCGAAACGAACCCTCGAGCATCGCGATAATTTCGTCCCGAGTAACGAGCACCCGAGCATTTTGGTGCTCGCTCATCTCTAATCATTATGTGATGTTGTCATCTCTTCCATTTTACTTTCTAGATGATCAACTCTATTTCCCAATTCCACCATGGATGTACTCATTGAGGCTGATAGAGTTGATAAATCTCTCTACAAGGATCCCCTTAAGGCCAGAATCATTTATTTAATGAATAACTCTGAAGCAGCTTGGTCTGTATAAGATATATTCATTAAAGGGTCTTCTCTATCCCTGTTCACTGTATTTAAGGGACAGTTCCTGTCTTCTATGGTTGAGGCTTGTAAGCCCTGCTCTAGCCTGTGCCTCTCTGCATCTGAGCTGCTGTGCTGTGGGACACGTTTCTCTGCAGGGAGAGTGAACAGGTGCTATCTTGGTTGTTCCTGCCTGTGTCTCGCTATCTCCCTGTGCTTGATGGCTGCTATCTACTGTAAGGTGAGGTGTCTCGCTGGGCTCTAGGAGTGGGGATCAGGAGAAGTCCTCTTACCCCTTTCTTTCCGCTGCTCCGACATTCCCCTGCTCCATGTAGCCCATTCCTCCTGCTCTTCCCTGCTCGCACAAGCCGCAAAGAAATCTGTGAGCCGCTGCGGGACAGGTTTCGCCGTTCTCCTCTTCGTCATGCTGCAGTATACTTTCTCCTCCTCCACTTTTGGGATCCTGTCCTCAGGTTGCTTTTTGTCGCTTATTGAGGCCTCTTTCTCGCGGGCTCAGAGACTTGCGTCTGCTCCGATCTCTAGGCCACGCCCCTAGTATACCCAAGTCTTTTTTACATATGCTGCTTAGCTCAATTCCTCCCAGTCTGTATGACTTTTTTCATCTTTCTTTACCAGATGTAGGGCTTTGCATTTCTCCTTGTTAAATACCATTCTGTTAGTCACCGCCCACTGTTCAAGCTTTTTTTAGTAAATCTTTTTAAATTTTTTCTCTTTTCTCTAGTGTTAACTATCCCTTCTAGCTTCGTGTTGTCGGCAAATTTGATCAGTTTCCTTCATTTGCCTCCTCCAGATCATTTATAAAAATGTTGAACAACACTGGACCTACTGGACAGGGTCTTGTGGTACCCCACTTGAGAGATTCTTTCAATTGGATGTGCAGCCATTTATGACCCCTCTTTGAATACGATCACTCAGCCAGTTGTGAATCCACCTAACAATTGTCTTGTCAATCCCATATTTGGTCATTTTTTCAATAAGGACGGTATGAGATACTTTGTCAAATGCTTTAAGTCAAGATATACTATATCTACTGCATTTCCCTGATCAACCTCATCAGGGAGCGACAAAAAAACTAAACTTTAGTAAAGCAAAATTCGATCAGCTCAGAACTACTATCGGTAACACTAATTGGGACAACATCCTCAAAAATAACTACAGATGACAAATGGAAAAAGTTTTAAAAATCCTAATCACCTCATGTGAGCAGTTCATACCCTTTAAAAAAAGAGCCACAAGCAGAAGGAAACCAATGTGGCTCAACAAGACTGTAAGGGGGGCAATTAACAAAAAAAAGAAAGCGCTGAAACGCCAATGAGAGTGAAAACAACCCTAAACTATTCTTCAACTATATTAACAGCAAAAGGATTTGCACTCAGAGCACTGGCCCTTTAACAAATAATGCAGGAGAAATCATAGAAGACGATGGGAGGAAGGCAAATTTATTAAATGGTTTCTTTTCAAGTGTATTCAAGAACGAAAAGGAACTGTCACATGAGATGCAGGGGAACAAAACGACCCCCCCACTACATATAGCATACCTAACACAGGAGGAAGTGCAGAGCCGGTTAAAGAGGATTAAAATCGATAAATCACCGGGTCTAGATCAAATACATCTAAGGGTTCTAAGGGAACTAAGTGATGTGATAGCTAGACTACTATTTCTTATATTTATGGACACTATCAAAACCAGGGTTGTACCATTGGATTGGCTCATTGCCAACGTGGTTCCAATTTACAAAAAGTGGTCCAAAAGAGACCCTGGAAATTACAGGCCGGTAAGTCTCACTTCAATGGAAAAATATTCGAGGGGTTTCTGAGAGACACCATCCTCACCAGCTTGGGTTCATGAGGGGTCGATCATTTCAGAGAAGTTTGATCAGCTTCTACGATGAAGTTAGTTCTAGGCTGGACCTGGGAGAGTCTATTGATCTCGTATATCTGTATTTTGCTAAAGCATTTGACACTGTTCCGCATAATAGGTTGATATATAAAATGAGGCAGCTTGAATTGGGTGAAAACGTGCGCAGTTGGGTAAAGAACTGGCTCTGAGATAGAAAGCAGAGGGGGGTAGTAAATGGTTCGTACTCAGATTGGGCCACAGTCGCCAGTGGGGTGCCACAGGGCTCAGTACTAGGCCCCATTCTGTTCAATATATTTATCAACGACCTGATAGAGGGACTGCACAGTAAAATATCAATAATTGCAGATGATACAAAACTATATAAGACAATTAATACAACGGAGGAAAATGTGCGGCTACCAAAGGACCGAAACAAGCTGGGGGCTTGGTCAGAAAAATGACAAATGAAGTTCAATGTGGATAAATGTAAGGTTATGCACATGGGCAGGAAAAATGGTTGTCACCAATATGCACTAAATGGGGTACAGCTTGGAAAAAGGGAGATGGAAAAAGACCTGAGGGTACTAGTGGATTGTAGATTTAACTGGAGCAACCAATGCCAATCAGCTGCCGCAAAAGCTAATAAAGTCTTGGGGTGTAATAAAAGAGGTATAGGGGTAAAGGATGAGAACATTATTCTTCCACTATATAAGGCACTTGTCAGGCCTCACATGGAATACTGTTCTGGACATCGGTGCTTAGTAAGGATGTTGTAGTGCTTGAGGGGGTTCAAAGAAGGGCAACTAAACTAATAAATGGAATGGGAGGACTAGAATATCCATAGACGCTATCAAAATTAGGATTATTCACCCTGGAAAACAGACAGCTAAGGAGTGATCAAACAACTACCCTGTTTCCCTGAAAATAAGACATACCCTGAAAATAAGGCATAGCATGCTTTTCCAGAATTTTTGAGGATGCAAAATGATTTTTCAGGGTTTTTGAGGATGCTTGAAATATAAGCCCTACTCCAAAATTAAGCCCTGCTAGCAGTTAGTTTAAAAAGTCAATTTAAATAGTGTCCAGGCAGCTATACATGTAAAAAAGTTAAACCTTTTTGAACAAAAATTAATATAAGACACTGTCTTATTTTCGGGGAAACACGGTATGTATAAATACATGAGGGGACAATACAAGGATCTCTCCCATGATCTGTTTATACCCAGGACTGCGTCGGTAACAAGAGGCCATCCGCTACGTCTAGAAGAAAGCAGGTTTCATCAACAACACAGAAGGGGGTTGTTTACTGTAAGAGCATTGAGACTGTGGAATTCTCTGCCTGAGGATGTGGTGATGGCAAAATCCATAGACGAGTTTAAGAGGGGACTAGATGTCTTTCTAGAGCGGAAGGATATTACAGGACATAGACATTAGGTGACCAGCAGGTTTGTATTTCCGGGTCTTACAGTCAGGTAGGAACTATCAAAGGTTGATCCAGGGATTATTGTGATTGTCATTATGGAGTCGGGAAGGAATTTTCCCCCAAATGGGCTAATTGGCTTCTGCCTCTTGGGGTTTGTGCCTTCCTCTGGATCAACTAGAGGGTGTAAATAGGCTGAACTAGATGAACCTTGTCTTCATTCAGCCTAACATACTATGTTACTATGTAACCCAGTCAGTTATTCTATTTTAGAAGGAAATTAGAGTTGTCTGGCATGACTTGTTTTTTACAAACCCATGCTGGCTTTGGTTAATTACTAGAGATGAGCGAGCACCAAAATGCTCGGGTGCTCGTTGCTTGAGTCAAACTTTTTGTAAAGCTCGAGAGATCGTTTCGAGTAACGAACCCCATTGAAGTCAATGGGTGACTCGAGCATTTTTGTATGGGACCGATGCTCCGCATAGGTGAGGACTTGTCAAACACCAGAAAACATCAGAAAGTCATGGAAACACCACAAAAACGGATAGGCAAGGGCAGGGGCAGCATGTATGGCTGCATCTAAGGCTCCCAGGTCCCACTATTAGGCCAAAATCTGGGCAAGAGTCTGGCGTCACTTCCCTAACAATTTACTTCGGCACATCTTAGCTAAGCACCACACTAACTGCAACCAAGGACAATCACTGCCTGTGGGTCACACCGCTGCCTCTTCTCCTGGGTTACATGCTGGTATTGCTATCCAATCCCCCCGCACGACCCTGCATCCACAGCGCACACAAAAGTTTCCCTGCGCAGCGTTCAGCTGCCCTCATGCCACACGCTCGCTTCATAGCCACACAACCCTCATGTCTATTTATAAGTGCGTACTGGATGAGGAGAAACCAGAGGCACACACTGCAGAGGGTTGGCAGGGCCAGGCAGCGACCCTCTCTGAAAGTATGGGCGATAGCCCACAATGCTGTTGAGAATTGATGATAAATTGACGCACGATCATCATTCCAATCCCGTGCCACCTCCGTCACAAAATTGTCAGGAGCCGCAAACGTGGGCATAAGGGGGACTTAGGTGCCAGCAATTCTACACATCTCCACAATGCAGCAATACTCTGTGGGAAGCACGTGATTGGACCCAGGGTCAGGCTCAGTCCCAGCTTCCACCTTGTGTGACCTAAGGTGCCACGACTTACATAGCAATGGGAAATCCATGTGTTCCCACACAATTCATTCTGTGTAGGTGTCAGATAGCTCAACACCACAATAAGCCGCAGAAAAATTGGCAGTTCAGCGTGATGACATGCTGTTTTAGGAGGAGGAGTAGGAGGAGTAATAATATCCGAGAGTGATTGAAAAAGCTATTTCCCCCTTTTTTTGTGGTGATAGAGGATGCATTTTTCTCCTGTTGCAGTGAAAAGAATCATTAGCTTCCGCTTCTTTTCGCCGGTAGAGAAGAGAAGTGGAGAGGGAGGGTTTGGAGGAGGTGGCATAAAACGCCGCAGATACCAGCACCGAGGTAGAACATGCTATTCTGGGTGTGGGTAGGACATGAGTTGTCCCAGGCTCTGACTCGGTCCCAGCCTCCACCAAGTTCACCCAATGTGCCGTCAGGGAGATATAGTGGCCTTGCCCGCCAGTACTTGTCCACGTGTCCGTGGTTAAGTGGACCTTCCCAATAACCGTGTTGGTGAGGGCACGATTTATGTTGCGGGAGACGTGCTGGTGTAGGGCTGGCACGGCACACCGGGAAAAATAGTGGTGACTGGGGATCGAGGAGCGCGGGACCGCCGCCGCCATCATGTTTTTGAAAGTCTCCGTTTCTACAAGCCTGTACGGCAGCATCTCCAGGCTGATTAATTTGGCAATGTGAACGTTTAAAGCTTGTGCATGCGGGTGGGTGGCAGAGTATTTGTGCTTTCGCTCCAACGCTTGTGTTAGCGACAGCTGAACGCTGCACTGAGAGACATTGCTGGATGAAGTGGAGGATGGTGGAGGTGAGGGTGTGGGTGCAGGCCAGGAGGCGGTCATGCCTGTGTCCTGGGAGGGGGATTGGATCTGTGTGGCAGGTTGGGGCACAGGGAAAGAGGCAGTGGTGTGACCCGGAGGTAGTGAATGGCCTTTGTCCCACCTTGTGGGGTGCTTGGCCATCATAGGCCTGCACATGCTGGTGGTGGTGAGGCTGGTAGTGGTGGCTCCCCGGCTGATCTTGGTGTGACACAGGTTGCACACCACTGTTCGTCGGTCGTCCGCGCTCTTACTGAAAAACATCCACACCTTAGAACACTTAGCCATCTGCACAGAGGCTTGCCGCGAGGGGGTACTTTGGGAAACAGTTGGGGGATTCTTCGCTCTGGCCCTGCCTCTACCCTGGCCACTCCACTGCCTCTTCCAACCTGTCCTGCTGCTGCACTTGCCTCCCCCTCTGAAGCCCTGTCCTCAGTAGGCTTAGCAAACCAGGTGGGGTCACCTCATCGTCCAGCTGCTCTTCCTTCGAATCCTCTGTGCGCTCCTCCATCGGACTTACCACCCTTACTACTACCTCACTGACAGACAACTGTGTCTCAACATCCTCATCCACAAAAAGCTCTTAAGACAGTTGCCGGAAGTCCCCAGCCTCATCACCGGGACTCCGGGAACTTTCCAAAGGTTGGGCATCGGTCACGACAAATTCCTCACGTGAGAGAGGAACCATTTTTTCCCACTCATGGCAGGGACCCGAGAACAGTTCCTGAGAGTCTGCCTGCTCAGAATATGTCATTTTCATGGAGTGAGGAGGCTGGGAGGAAGGAGGAGCAGCCAGAGGATTCAGAGTTGCAGTCCCTAGGCCGGGAGTAGTGGACTGCGTAGAAGACTGGGTGGTCGATTGCTGGACACGTATTCTGCCATTTACGATAGGACCTGCGCACACTGCTCTGTTTGTAATAAAGGTCTACCGCGCAGACCCGTAAATTGTGATATGAAGCTGGGGACCGCAGAAACTTGCCTCTCCTAATCCCGCAGCAGCCGGCTGTGATTCACCACGCCCAGTAACTCGGCCTGTGCCCACACCCTCACGTCCGCGTCCTCGACCCTTACCCCTAATCCTCATCATGGCGGATGAAGAATAGAGCAGGACCCAAATAAATTACCCCACTGTACAGCACTGACAACTGTGGCTAATTCACTGCACACAGAGACTTGCAGATAGCGGAGGATCTATGCTGTGACTTGAAAAAAATAAACCCGCTGTCTTGCGGTGATACCTAGGGGTAATTTACCGCTCGCAGAGACTTGTAGATAATAGAGGCTGTATGAAGTGGGAGAAGACTCTAAAGCCAGTGGATAGTGCTGGTAACTGCGGCTATCTCAACCCCACCAAGGAAAGGGTATTGTGAGACGCTCTGCACAGCGGCAGAGCTGAAATACTTTGCAGTGGCCCAGGAAATATTACAGTACTGTTTAGTGGTGAGACCTCTGTCTAATGCACTGCAGACACAGAACGGTATAACTGAAGTCGTTTGCAGTAGGCTAGGAAATATGATAGAGCAATTACACGGAGAGAGCTGGTTGTACGGCACTGCAGGCTGAGAACGCTATTACTAAAAGGCTGCGAAAAGGCCTAGATGTGTAATACAAAAACTGATGCACTACTGCTCCCAGCCAGCCACGACTATAATGCACACTGTGAGATTTAGCCCTAAAAAGGAACGTTGGGGTACTTGCACGGAGGATCAGGAGGACTGTATTACTTTCCCTATAGAAGTGGCTGCGTCCCTAAACTCTGCGTTATGCACTGCAGACACAGAACAGTATAACTAAAGTCGTTTGCAGTAGGCTAGGAAATGTTAGAGTGCAGCTTCACAGTGAGAGCTGGTTGTATGGCACTGCAGGCTGAGAACGCTATTACTGAAAGGCTGGGAACAGGCCTAGATGCGTAATACAAAAATTGATGCACTACTGTTACCAGCCAGCCACAACTATAATGCACACGGTGAGATGTAGCTCTAAGAAGGACCGTTGGGGTTCTTGCACAGAGGATCAGGAGGACTGCATAACTTTCCCTATATAAGTAGCTGTGTCCCTACACTCTGCCTTATGCACTGCACACAAAGAACAGTATAGCTAAAATGGCCTGCACAGCCCAAGATGCTTAAAAAAAAAAATTGGTGCACTACTGCTCCCAGCTAGCCAAAACAGTAATGCACACTATGAAGAGTAGCCCTAAGAAGGACCGTTGGGGTTCTTGACGACAGGATCCTAATCTAACACTGTCCCTATATCAGTAGCAGCACTTCCCTAACCTCTGCCAGCATGCGTCTGAGGGACCACTTTAAGTACTCGGCGGTCACCTGATCGGCCCAGCCACTCACTACTGTGGGGGGGGGGGGGGAGAAGCCTGGCATGTCACAGCAGGAAGTGGTAATGCCTTCCCCACATGTCTATTGGCTTGAAAATGGCGCTAAACATGCGGGGAAGGAAATGCAATTGACTCGAGTACCGTGTGGTGTTCGACTCAAGTAATGAGCATCTTGAGTACCCTAATACATCAAGCTTGGACGAATGTGCTTGCTCATCTCTATTAATTACTCCATTCTCATCCAAGTACTTGCATATATGCTGTTTAATAATTTGAAGATCTTTCCCGGTATGAAGTCAGGCTCACAGGCCTGTAGTTTCCTGGCTCCACCTTCTTCCCTTTTTTAAAGATATAAACATTTGCCCTTTCAATCTTTTGGGGCTTCCCCTGTTTTCCAGGAATTTTCAGAGATCACGTGGAGTGGTTCAGCAATAAGCTCTGCTGCTTCCTTCAGTATCATAGGATGTAATTTATCTGAACCTGGTGACTTAAATTCATGTAATTTTGATGTGTTCTCTCACCCTCTCTCTTTTTATAGATAGCCTGCATTCTTTATTCTTTCAATAGTACATGGAACTGTGTGTTAAAACACGTGCCCATCTGATCCTACGACTATATTCTGGCCATGTTTAGTTTTGGCACTTGCGGGTTTTGCTTGCACACCCAAATGTGGGCACGCATGCATGCATGCATTTCTAGTCACTTATCTATATGAAATCCAGCATACTGTTAACATGTATCTATATGTTATGCTTTAGTAAGGAGGCAAATGTGTCAATAAGAACTCCAAAATGCATTGCATTCTTGTACTGTATCTTCTATTCAAATTAAATAAACATTAGAGAAATATTTAGTCTGTTGGAAAAGAAAGCCTGAAGAATAATGTATGGTAATTAATAGACAATCTTGGATTATTGAAGAGTTTCACTGAGGATCGCAAACCCCTCACCCAAAAAAAGTTATTCAGTTTACACAGAATTTCTATCAACCATCTATCCACACACTGTGAAGCACGAGATCTATTGTAACCTGATTTTTCACTCTTATTCTGTCACAGTGTCTGCTATATTAGGCATTCACTCCCTAGGGTGGATGCCTAAGCAGTTTGGTCTACTATTGCCATTTGTGATAAAACCTCTGCTTGTGTATTCTAATTCAGACTTCTGTTCTGACTCCTGGTTATTCTGAATTCTCTGCTCCCTGACCTCAGCTCTGTTTATTGGGCTTTGATATTGTTTGCTACCTGTCCTGATCTTCTGCCTGGACCTCATTGTTGCTATTGTGTCACCAGCCCTGACCATTGCTGTCTCTGAATGAGCCCTTGTTTACACCATCAGGTACTACGTCTCAGCTCTGTACAACATCAGCAACCACAGTACTGGGACTATCTCTCTGAATAATGGCTTGAGGCCCCGCAGCAAAGACAATAGTCTGCTTGAAGGGGTCAAGGATGAAAAATGGTGTACCCTAGGTACCGCCTGCACAGTTAGTCCAAAGCTAAACTGGTATGTGGCCAGATGGATCCACATCTGCCTGCAGGACATTTTGTTGGCACTCACTTGACTTTACATTGTCTTTTTTCTATCTAGAAAATCTCTTGCTTTTCTCAACTTCACTTTCAGCTATGTCCATTTTTTCAGCAATTAGTTCATTTTATAAACCATTGTCAACTCTGGTGCTGCAAGCCTGGTCAGGCTGCAGTGATTGAAGTATCATTGCCAGAGGTGTAACTTGATGCTTCTGGGCCCCAATGCAAAACCTGTAACAGGGCCCCCAAATATAATGCTTTATTCAAAGTACTGGGCTCCCTATGTGGAGAAGAGAGGCCTTATGGGCCCCCTAAGGCTCCTAAGCCCGGTTGCAACTGCATCCCCTATAGTAGTGATGGTGAACGTTTTAGAGACCGAGTGCCCAACTGCAACCCAAAACCCACTTTTTTATCGCAAAGTACCAACACGTCAGGAGGCGGGGCTTATCACGACGTATGATTTTACCTCCGTCGTTATAAAAAGGACAGAGCTGTTTCAAAATAGAGAGGGTGGAGATTTTGACAGCTCTTTTGCTGCTGGCAATTTGCCACGAGAATATTCTGCAGCATTTCCGCCATGTGTTAACATACCCCATTAGTAGTAGTGACCCCCACAGTTGTCTCAGCAGTAATTATGTCCCCTAAAATGACCTCAATGGTAATAATGACCCCATCAGCAAAATTAGTGACATCCACAGTTGCCTCAGCAGCAATAGTGACCACCTGAGCAGTAATAGTGACCTCCAGAGTAGCCCCAGCAGTAATAGTTACCCCAACAGTGGTTTCAGTAGTAATAGTGTCCCCCACAGTTGCCCCAGTAGTTATAGTGACCCCCACAGCACCCTCAGCAGTAACAGTGACTCGACACAATAGCCTGAGTAATAATACTAACCCTCACAGTGGCCCCAGAAGTAATAGTGACCCCCAATGCTATTACTACTGTGGCCGATATAGAGGACACTATTAGTAATAGTGTAGTGGCCCGAAGGGTCCTCCAGAATAGTCACACTTGCATTTGTCCTGTCACACCTGTCTATTTGCTTTCTGGAGACAGAGAGGGTGCTGCACGCTGGAGAAACCTTGATTTCCCCTTCCTAAGCTAAGAGCTTAGTGCTGGCAATAGCTGGTTGCCTATTGGCTATCCCATTGCTTTCAATGGTGCCGGCGCTGCTGCTGCCCCATTGACAGCAATGGGATGAAGGCAACCCCTGCAGCGATGATTTTCGGGGGGTGGCTTGAAGTATAAGCCTTACCCTGAATCATCCCTAGATGTTAAAAAAAAAGTATTAACTCATTCAATGAATAGCAGAACGTTGTCTCTTATTGATCACAGCACTCAGAGGCAGCAATTGAAAGCAATGGGATAGCATCATGGTCCTCTGCCACAGCTGTGACAGGGGATTCTTTCATGCCCGCTGCAGACCCCTCATCACTGAGCACTGTGACAGTGCTGTCACAGTGTTAAGTGATGAGGGGACTCGCCATGAGAATTAACGCACATCACACAATGTCTTTACGCGCAGCACGTACCTTACTGGCGCGCATTATAGGCACGCATGCCCTATCTTTCGCAGGTGCGAGTATTTTGCGCTTCTAAAAGATGGACATGTGAACACTTCATAGGAAACCAATGGTACTAATAGATGCGATTATTTTGCGCACATAGGCGAGCAAAAAAAATCGCTCATGTGATCGCGGCCTAAAAATTAGTAATCATTATTACTAATATTAGAATTTTAAAAAATCAAATATAATTGTTCTTTTTATGCTTAACTAGCCGTACCCGGCCACGCGTTGCTGTGGCTCAGTCTGGTTAAATGGAAAAGAAAGAAAAGAGAAAGCACACGTTTCTAATATGTTTAATTTCACAATGCTTCTGAGTATACAATATTTTTTGTTGTTCCTTTGTCAGTGCAGATATAGAGATTGCCTGGTTTGCCGACTCTAGAACTTGCAACATATAATTGTCCATGTGAGAAGCAATCCGTGTCTGGATCTAAACTGCCCAATTCTAAAGATTGACCCCGATCTTTGTTGATGGTGATTACAAACGCCAATCGAATTGGGAATTGAAATCTCTTAACCCTTTCCAATCCAATTTTGGATTCAGAGTTTCCTAAAAGGCTATCTCTTTTTGCTGTTATACAACGGTGCCATCTGCTGGCTAAAGCCAGTGTGTGTGCGCCAGAGAGGCTCCGACAGTGGAGTGGCTGGAAATAGACGGTAAGAATACTCTGTCGAGCGTCTTCTGACATTGGAGCTGTACAAACTTCAATCAGAATGTAGGAAGACGTCAGACAGTGGATTGGAAAGAGTTAAATTGAAATGGCATATCCATTGGAATCATAAGAATGCGAGGAATGAGGACATCTTCACCTTTGAAAGGTTCTGTCAAGATTCTCGCTTTTACGACCTTGCTCATTAATTTTTTTACTGCAAGCCGCGTGCCATTGCAAAGCTTTGGCTGGTTGATATTTCGCAACATGATAATTGGCACGCCGATTTTCAATTGCGGTACGTGTGGTGGCATCCCTGGCAGATCCAGTGAATTCAAATATTCTATTGGATAATTAAGCGCTTCATCTGCTTCCACTACAGTGTCGACAGACTTGTATGTGACTGCCTTGCTTTGAATGTTAGACTGAATAATATTGTTAAGTTTGTAGACGTCTTTGTTCTTGGCAGCAAGAATAGCTTGTTCACTCAGCCAATCATGATTCTTACAATTGATTGGATATTGGGAAATACTTTCTCAACTAATTCTTCTTTTGACCTCACTAAATTGCAGAAGATATGAGGCAATAAAATTCGGCCTGAGGTCAGATCAACCGCCACCTTTCCGTTCCCAATTTCCAGCAATTGATGTGAGAATATCTCAGCTGATCGATCGTTTTGAAGCTGGACACGCATATTTGTAGTTAATTTTAACATCTTTATGTGTCGCCACAAGGTAGAGTATTTCAGGCAAGCATTTATTTCGTCCGCTGGTGTTGATCGAGGAATTACATGTAATGTTTGCCTGAAATCTCCTGCAAGCAATATTAATACATTCCGAAATGGTCTGATGTTTTCACGCAAATCTTGCAAAGATTGATCAAGAGCCTCAAGCGATTTTTTTGTGCGCCATTGTGCATTTATCCCAAACAATAAGTTTGCATTTCTGCAATACTTTTCTCATGCCGGATGCCTTGGAAATGTTGCACGTGGGAGTTTCAATGAATTGCTTGTTCAATGGCAATTTCAAAGGGGAATGAGCAGTTCTTCCGCCTGGTAGCAATGTCGCAGCTATTCCGGACAATGCAAGAGCTAAGGCTATGTCATTTTGGGATCGAATTGCTGCCAGAATCAATCTAATTAGGAAGGTTTTACCAGTTCCTCCTGGCGCATCTAAGAAGAAGATTTCTCCAACCCCATTATTTGCATTATTTGATCGCAAATGCCTTTTTGCTCAAGCGTTAGCTTAGGAATATTTGATTGCACATACGACAAAAGATCACCCGTGTTGTAATTTTGTTCACGACGCAATTCTACATCGAACGAAGCAGCAGCAGATCAATTCGCTGATGGCATTCCCAATTGATTGAAAACTTTGTTTGCGATTTCTAAGCACAAATCTTCAATCCTTCTCAACGCTTCGTTGTAGATTTCTGTTGTGAAATCCATATTCATATTTGAATTTTGCTTCCGTATTCGACAGAAAATATCTTCAGCCATGTGCGATTTATATTTCTCCCATAACTCTGTTGGAGATAAAGGAGAGCAGGCGGTCAATATGATTGCAAACAATGCACAAATTTGATTTGAATGTGACGTGTTGCACGCGTTATTAATGCATACATCCCAGTTTCGGTCGTTTTCCAATAAATTCAGAGTTTAACATGCACTGTGGAAAGGGGCATGTGTAACGCCGTTGACAATTCTGAATTGCTGGAAAGACGTTGGACCGGGCACATTTACCAACAGCATGCGAAGAAAGAAGCATTTATCTTGATTGGGATGCATGGTGTACAGTCTGCCTACCATTTCTTTGAATATGCCAGGTTGTCCATCGACTCGCTCTCCTCATTTGCGTCATTCAAATGATTTTCTACTCGCATTCCATGTGTAATATGTAGGCACTTCCGAATATAGCAGTGTTTTTGCAAACGCGTCATTTTGGCATAACATGAAGAAAGCAGTTAATGTTGTAGCCGGTGCATTCAGAGCTATTTGTTGCATATTTGCAGCTGTGAAATAAATGCGTTGTCCATTTTCTAGATGTACTGCTAAGTGAACAGCTGGACTTCGTTCATGTATGGGAAATGAAAGAATTCGCCATACAGCTTCATTGCTGCTTATGTATCTTCCAGCCTTATACTGTGCGATTTCATCGATATGTCTGACCGCATACCTATCACTTCTTTCTGGTTGCACACCAAAAACTGCCATGTCACTGCCTTTATTCATGTGCTTACAAATGTATTTGATCGAGTTAACTGACTTACAGTATTCAACGTTTATGTGCGCTTTGTATGTTTTTAATAGCAAAGGCGAATATGGAACAACCCACCGGTTATCTACTTCTATGTCACCATTTCATTTTTGTATGGTTGCTATTTTACCGCCATCTTCTGCTGATCTTCTTCTGTATAAAGGATATCCATCATTTCCTGTAACTGTGTTGGATGCTAATGCAATTCAAGTCCATTTATCATATTTTGTGTCACCTCCAGGCAAATCCTTATCAACATCGGCATTTCAGCGCATATTACATCGTCGATTTTGTTTGAAGTGATTTTGTTATAGAGCCAGATTAGAATATGTGCGTGTGGCAATCCTCTCTTTTGCCATTGCACTGAGTACATCCAGCGGCGCACAGACCCAAACACTTCATGTTTTACCATGAAATCCATCAGCGATTTCAGCTTCTGTCTGAAAATACGTGCTGTGATGTCATGCCTATCCACCAGTAATTGCCCAGGAAGTAAGAGCTGTTGTATATCGTCCCAAGCTGGATTGGATGTGAATGTAAGGAATAGGTCTGAATGCCCATAGTGACGGACATACGCAATTGCATCTTGAGCGTACTCATGCATATGACGTGGACTGCCTGTATATCAAGATGGCAAAATCGTTAGTCTTCCAACATTAGTTGTATTGCCCCCATTTACAACTGCATCTCGCAAATGAACGTATTCTTCAAAGCGAAGCTTGGTCTGATTCAAATGGATAAATATCAAACGTTTTGTTTTGATTTTTTGCATACATATCTACGATGTATTGGTGAAACAATTGTCAGCATTTCAAAATGTGATTGTCCTGATTCTCTCGAATCATTAATCGGTATGAATAATAGTTCATTGCACTGCATTTCATGTTTGTTTCTTTGCGACTGATAGGGTTTATCATCTTAACGTTGAAGTGATATCCATCGGCACCATCCCAAAAAATGATTGGATATTGTAGGGTATCGTAGCATTGATGAGTTTCTGCAACTTTTGTCAATTGATGGTTTCTCGGATGAAGAACAATATCTCTAGGTTGGAATTGATCTCGGACTATAAAAATTGCCACTTTGTCTATAGTTGGAGCATTAAATCTTTGCACATGTTTACCTGCAGGCGTTTTGTCAGCATGAATAACAATCTTGTGTGTATAACATGGCATCATGTCAATTGCTGTTTTGAACAAAATGCACTATATTGTTTTTTTCATGAAGAAGCTCTTGCAGTTGGGAAATGAAGGACCTTTTTATGCCAGTAGAAATTCCGCAGCGTGCACTCAATTCATCATTGCCATCACCGATGAAATACATTTGGGCCATTCTTTGTCTGTTTCGCTCATGGACTGATGCCCGTTCTTCCTAAGTTTGATTAGCAATTACTGCTTACGGTCTGCAAGTACGACGACCTAAGTTTGATCTTCTGCAAGGCATTATTTGGATGGACTAAACCAGATTGATTGCACTGAAAAAGAAGAAAGAAAGTTATAACAAAAACATATAAAATTGCAAAAGATGAAAAAAGGAAAAAACACGAACTAAAAAAGAAAGAAATATTGAAATGGAATTGTAAAATATTTAGTATAGCGTGTGTTGCTTTTATGTCCAATAGAGATGAGCGAGCACCAAAATGCTCGGGTGCTCGTTACTCGGGACGAAATTTTCGCGATGCTCGAGGGTTCGTTTCGAGTAACGAACCCCATTGAAGTCAATGGGCGACTCGAGCATTTTTGTATATCGCCGATGCTCGCTAAGGTTTCCATTTGTGAAAATCTGGGCAATTCAAGAAAGTGATGGGAACGACACAGCAACGGATAGGGCAGGTGAGGGGCTACATGTTGGGCTGCATCTCAAGTTCCCAGGTCCCACTATTAAGCCACAATAGCGGCAAGAGTGGGCCCCCCCCCCAACAACTTTTACTTCTGAAAAGCCCTCATTAGCAATGCATACCTTAGCTAAGCACCACACTACCTCCAACAAAGCACAATCACTGCCTGCATGACACTCCGCTGCCACTTCTCCTGGGTTACATGCTGCCCAACCCCCACACACGACCCAGTGTCCACAGCGCACACCAAAGTGTCCCTGCGCAGCCTTCAGCTGCACTCATGCCACACCACCCTCATGTCTATTTATAAGTGCGTCTGCCATGAGGAGGAACCACAGGCACACACTGCAGAGGGTTGGCACGGCTAGGCAGCGACCCTCTTTAAAAGGGGCGGGGCGATAGCCCACAATGCTGTACAGAAGCAATGAGAAATATAATCCTGTGCCACCGCCATCAGGAGCTGCACACGTGGGCATAGCAATGGGGAACCTGTGTGCCACACACTATTCATTCTGTCAAGGTGTCTGCATGTCCCAGCCAGACCGCGTTTTTTTATAAATAGTCACAGGCAGGTACAACTCCGCAATGGGAATTCCGTGTGCACCCACAGCATGGGTGGCTCCCTGGAACCCACCGGCTGTACATAAATGTATTGCATTGCAGTGCCCATCACAGCTGAGGTAACGTCCGATTAAATGCAGGTGGGCTTCGGCCCACACTGCATGCCCCAGTCAGACTGGGGTTCTTTAGAAGTGGACACACGCAGTTACAACTCCGTGTGGACCGACAGCATGGGTGGGTGCTAGGAAGCCACTGGCGGTACATAAATATATCCGTTGCATTGCCCATCACAGCTGAGGTAATGTCATGTTTAATGCAGGTGGGCTTCGGCCCACACTGCATGCCCCAGTCAGACTGGGGTTCTTTAGAAGTGGAGACATGCAGTTACAACTCCCTGTGGACCCACAGCATGGGTGGCTCCCTGGAACCCACTGGCTGTACATAAACGTATCCCATTGCAGTGCCCATCACAGCTGAGGTAACGTCCGATTAAATGCAGGTGGGCTTCGGCCCACACTGCATGCCCCAGTCAGACTGGGGTTCTTTAGAAGTGGACACATGCAGTTACAACTCCGTGTGGACCGACAGCATGGGTGGGTGCCAGGAAGCCACCGGCGGTACATAAATATATCCCATTGCATTGCCCATCACAGCTGAGGTAATGTCATGTTTAATGCAGGTGGGCTTCGGCCCACACTGCATGCCCCAGTCAGACTGGGGTTCTTTAGAAGTGGACACATGCAGTTACAACTCCCTGTGGACCCACAGCATGAGTGGCTCCCTGGAACCCACCGGCGGTACATAAATATATCCCATTGCAGTGCCCAGCACAGCTGATGTAACGTCAGCTTTAATGCAGGTGGGCAAAAAATTAATTGGATTACACTGTAGGCGAGGGCCCCAAAAAATTGGTGTACCAACAGTACTAATGTACGTCAGAAAAATTGCCCATGCCCAACCAAGAGGGCAGGTGAAACCCATTAATCGCTTTGGTTAATGCACACCACTGTTCATCGGTCGTCTGCACTCTCAGTGAAAAACTGCCAGACCTTTGAGCACCTCGGCCTCTGCAGGGTGGCATGGCGCGAGGGGGCGTTTTGGGAAACAGTTGGTGGATTATTCGGTCTGGCCCTGCCTCTACCCCTGGCCACCGCACTGCTTCTTCCAACCTGCCCTGCTGCTGCACTTGCCTCCCCCTCTGAAGACCTGTCCTCAGTAGGTGTAGCAAACCAGGTGGGGTCAGTCACCTCATCGTCCTGCTGCTCTTCCTCCGAATCCTCTGTGCGCTCCTCCCCCGGACTTACTCCAATTACTACTACCTGAGTGATAGACAACTGTGTCTCATCGTCATCGTCCTCCTCACCCACTGAAAGCTCTTGAGACAGTTGCCGGAAGTCCCCAGCCTCATCCCCCGGACCCCGGGAACTTTCCAAAGGTTGGGCATCGGTCACGACAAACTCCTCCAGTGGGAGAGGATTCGGAACCATTGCTGCCCATTCTGGGCAGGGGCCCGAGAACAGTTCCTGGGAGTCCGCCTGCTCCTCAGAATGTGTCATTGTAATGGAGTGAGGAGGCTGGGAGGAAGGAGGAGCAGCAGCCAGAGGATTCAGAGTTGCAGCAGTGGACGGCGCAGAATTCTGGGTGGTCGATAGATTGCTGGATGCACTTTCTGCCATCCACGACAGGACCTGCTCACACTGCTCATTTTCTAATAAAGGTCTACCGCGTGGACCCATTAATTGAGAGATGAATGTGGGGACGCCAGAAACGTGCCTCTCTCCTAATCCCGCAGCAGTCGGCTGCGTTACACCTGGATCAGGAGCTCGGCCGGTGCCCACACCCTGACTTGGGCCTCCGCGTCCTCGCCCGCGTCCACAGGCCTACCCCTACCCCTCAGCATGCTGTATTACCAGTAGTGCAGAAACAGAACGCTGTAATTAAATGTGCCGCTTATTGGCCTGTGGTTGGAGGCTGACTTCCCTTACGGAACGCACAGCAGAGCCAGGAAACAATTTTGCGCACGCCTGTAGTGAGATGTAGGTGCGTATGACTGAGCTAGTGGAATTCACAGCGCAGAAGCAGTCAAGTGGCCAAAGGCCAGTAGTAGGCCTTAAGTATTTTGCTTCTATTTTTTTAAAATGCTGAGCTGATACAGCAGACAGATACTGTAGGCAGCATATAATATTATGTATACTCTTTCCCTCTGGCGGGATGACGGCGATCATGTAACAGAGACAGCAGATCCAGGAAACAATTTTGCGCAAGCCTGCTGTAACGCTTAGCTGCGTATTAATTAGGACTACTACCCCCAGCAGATAGATACTGTAGGCAGCGTATAATATTATGTATACTGTTTTCCTCTGGCGGGATGACAGCGCTGAAGTAACAGAGACAGCAGATCCGGGAAACAATTTTGCGCAAGCCTGCTGTAACGCTTAGCTGCGTATTAATTAGGACTACTACCCCCAGCAGACACACAGTAAACTGAAGACGGTCACAGGCAGCCCAAATATAGTATTTTTCCCCAATTTTTTGGAAAAAGCCCACTGCCTATATAGCCTGAATATCTCTTTCCCTGCCTCACCAGTAGTGGCCCTATACTCTGTACAATGACTGCAGACTGCGGACGCAATGCTCTGCACGCCCGATATACAAAAAAAAAAATTGTGCAACACTGCTAAAAGCAGCCTCAACAGTACTGCACACGGTTAGATGTGGCCCTAAGAAGGACCGTTGGGGTTCTTGAAGCCTAAAATAACTCCTAACGCTCTCCCTATAGCAGCTCCGGCACCAGCAGCACTTTCCCTGATCTCTGTCAGAATGCATCTGTGGCGAGCCGCGGGAGGGGCCGATTTTTATACTCGGGTGACACCTGATCTCGCCAGCCACTCACTGCAGGGGGGTGGTATAGGGCTTGAACGTCGCAGGGGGAAGTTGTAATGCCTTCCCTGTCTTTCTATTGGCCAGAAAAGCGCGCTAACGTCTCAGAGATGAAAGTGAAAGTAACTCGAACATCGCGTGGTACTCGTTACGAGTAACGAGCATCTCGAACACGCTAATACTCGAACGAGTATCAAGCTCGGACGAGTACGTTCGCTCATCTCTAATGTCCAACAAATAGCACTGTTTTTTTAAAAAAAGCATGTTTTTACCTGTCACAGGTGTGACATCTATGTAATAGTAAGTACATAAAAACACGCACATATTCAAATGCAACGTTGTGTTCAAATTTCAAGGCAATCGGTGAAGAACTTTTGGAGATTTGAGATTTTGAACAAACGAACATTTACATTTTTATTTATATAGATGTTTGTATGAATTCAGAATACAAAATCAAAACCAGACAGAAATTCAGGAAAAAATGAGAATATAAAAGAAATCAGAACAAAACAATTCAGAACAGAGTGATGGAGTCAGAGCCAAAACCTGAGACTATTTACTACATCAGTCACTCCCTGTCTTTGTAGACTTTAGCTCGTGACACATTATAGCACATTGTGCTTTCTTGTCTCTTTTCATCAACTGGAAACCTGTATTTCGTTTTTACTAGCGCTGAGTAGCTGGAAAGGTCTTGGCTCATGCACTTAGTCAACGCAGGTTATATTTCCACTGAACAGCTCACAAATGTCTTTTATATGAAAACAGCAAGACCCAGAGTGCACTTCAACAAGTCTAGGCTTTATTCACACAAGCGTATATCAGCTGCCGTTTTCACAGTTTTTCACTTTTATGAAAATTACTAGTGATTACATAATACTCCAATACAGTGATTATATATTACCCCCATACAATGATGATAGATTACCTTCAAACAGTGATTATATATTACCTCCATACAATGATCATATATTATCTCTATACAGACATTATATATTACCTCATATAGTGATTATATATTACCTCCACACAGTGATTGTATATTACCAACATACAGTAATTATATATAACCCCCTAGTAAATTGATTATATATTATCGCCATACAGTGATTACCTATTACCGCCATACAGTGATTACCTATTACCTCCATACAGTGATCATATATATCCACCTTACAATGATTATATTTTAGCACCATACAGTGATTACTTATTACCGCCATATAGTGATTATATATTACCTCCATACAGTGGTTGTATATTACCTACATACAGTGATTATATATAACCCCCAGTAAGGTGATTATACATTACTGCCATATAATGATTACCAATTACCACCATACAGTGATTACTTATTACCGCCATACAGTGATTATATATAACTGCCATACAATGATTATATATTATCGCCATACAGTGATTACCTATAAGGGTGCATTCACACAAACGTATATCGGCTCGGTTTTCACGCCGACTCAATATACGTCCTCCTCATCTGCAGCGGGGGGAGCCTGGAAGAGCCAGAAGCAGGAACTGAGGCTCCCGCCCCCTCTCTGCCTCCTCTCCGCCCCTCTGCACTATTTTCAATGAGAGGAGGCGGGACGGGGGCGGGGCTAAGGTCCGCGAATTACAGTGGTTGTATATTACCTACATACAGTGATTATATATAACCCCCAGTAAGGTGATTATATATTACTGCCATACAATGATTACCAATTACCACCATACAGTGATTATATATTACCTTCACACAGTGATTATATATTACCAACATACAGTAATTATATATAACACCCAGTAAAGTGATTATATATTATCACCATACAGTGATTACCTTCTACCGCCATACAGTGATTACCTATTACTTCCATACAGTGATCATATATATCCACCTTACAATGATTATATTTTAGCACCATACAGTGATTACCTATTACCGCCATATAGTGATTATATATTACCTTCATACAGTGGTTGTATATTACCTACATACAGTGATTATATTTAACCCCCAGTAAGGCGATTATATATTACTGCCATACAATGATTACCAATTACCACCATACAGTGATTACTTATTACCACCATACAGTGATTATATATAACTGCCCTACAAGGATTATATATTATCGCCATACAGTGATTACCTATTACCGCCATACAGTGATTATATATTACCTCTAGGGATGAGCGAGTATACTCGCTAAAGCACTACTCGCTCGAGAAATGTGCTTTAGAAGAGTATCTCCCTGCTCGTCCCTGAAGATTCGGGAGCCGCCGCAGCTGACAGGTGAGTTGCGGCGGGGAGCAGGGGAGAGCGGCCGGGAGAGAGGGAGAGAGAGATCCCCCCTCTGTTCCCCCCCCGCTCTCCCCCGCAGCTCCCCGCCCCGCGCCGGCCCCCGAATCTTCAGGGACGAGCAGGGAGATACTCGTCTAAAGCACATTACTCGAACGAGTAGTGCTTTAGCGAGTATACTCGCTCATCCCTAATTACCTCCATACAGTGATTGTATATTACCTCCATACAGTGAAACCTAGTACCTCAATACAGTGATAACCTAGTACCTCAATACAGTGATTATATATTACCCCCATACAGTGATTATTTATTACCTATGTACAGTGATTTTATATAACTAGAGATGACCGAGCATACTCAATAAGGCAAACTACTCAAGCGAGTAGTGCCTTATTCGAGTATCTGCCCGCTCGTCTCTGAAGATTCAGCTGCCGGCGCGGGTGATAGGTGAGTTGCGGCGGTGAGCGTTGGGAAGAGAGGGAGAGATCTCCCCTTCGTTCCTCCCCACTCTTCCCCGCTGCTCCCGCCCCCTGCCAGCACCCGAATCTTTAGAGACGAGCAGGCAGGTACTTGAATAAGGCACTACTCGATCGAATAGTTTGCCTTATCGAGTATGCTCGCTCATCTCTATATATAACCCCTTATGGTTAGCACTATTTTTATTTCTGAGTGATTAATTGTGATTTGTTTTCTCTTTTTGTTTCAGTTCGGATGCAAGTGCCCTTGGGCACAATTTGCAGTTGTGAGTGGTGAGGCACTGAATAATACACCAAATCAGATATTTTGCTTAACTTGTAAACACGGTATTATTAAATACAGCTGGGAGATGAAGCAATTTTCTTCCAGGCACTCAGTGAATAATAAATGATACACAAGTTGCAACAATGACACCTGGTGGGAGAAAAAATTGGGGTTATACAGGCATGCAAATCACATTACAATCTTAATCTTGATTCATCTTCTTTAGAGCCTTTGTTCCTCTTAGTTGTAGTTGGAACAACAAACCTAACTAGGGTTCAGGCAGTCCCTCTAAGAACCCTGGTAGACAGCCTCGCTACCACTAAGGGTATCGTCCTCAGGCACAACTTGGGGTGCATAGTCCATAACATGTTGCTTGCTGTAACAAGTCATGAGAAACAAGATGTAGGAGAAAGTCTTTGGAAAAACAGGAACTATAAACTGGGGTTCACAAATCTCTGAATAGTTCTTCAGGATACTAAAACTTGTACGTTACTCTTAATTTATTGAATCTTCTCTTGATTTTTAAACACTTGAACAAATTAAATAATAACAAAGATAGAAGCCTTTTATATGGCCTCAGTTTTTTTTTTTTAAGTAGTTCTCATCTTCAAAGCAAACTGGAGATCTTCCGAAGTTACTCCTTTTTGAGTGTCTGGGAATGTTGACGGCCTCCTTTTCTGAATCTTCATTCAAACTTTGTACATCTGGAAATACGTGGTTGGTACTGGAGTTCCGTTTCACGGACTGTACGAGAAGTCCCTGGAATACAGCCCGCAACCCCTGTCCCTTCCTACTTGCCCCTTTAGGCTAGGCCCTAGGGCGACAACTGGGTGACAGTCCCTAGCCTCGCTAGGTATGAGGAGCAGAAGTCAGACTTACAAACAAACAAGGTACACACAAACACAAAGGCAAGTCAGGCAATCCGGGTCGGCAACTGGAGAATACGCAGAACAAGAGGGGTCAGGCAAGGCAAAGTCAGGTCCGTGGGGTGGCACCTGCCACATCCCTAGCAACCTGGCGACGAGCAGGATTCAGCGACCAGGGGAGGTCACCAGAACAGGAGCTCTCCTGCACCACACTGCTGCCGCCCAGGTGACAGGCCCGGCAATGTGGGCACGGCGGCCCCGAAAACCACCAACCCTGACATTCCATTTACATTGGTTGATTTAACTGATACTGCTGGGACATAATCCAATGGGCTTGGTCCAACCAAAGTCATTGCAGGATTTAAGTACCAGGATAGGGGGTTGTTGACGTCAAATTCCTCAAGATTTCTTGTACTTTCTGTTCTATTTTTTTGAGTTTGGTGTAGTTCTTCTTATGTATCTTCTGAAGTAGGGTCCAGTAAACAACGTTTTAGCATGTTTCTGTAAACCATTTTTGGGACTTTTCCATCTTGAGCAATTCAATGCAGGTCTTTTTCTGGAAAGGGTATTCCTTCCTACTGCTTCCCATCTGTCATCTAGCTTTCCTGTTTGGTGTTCCTTTTTTAGCCACACTCTTGTTCCTTTTGTTAGTGGTTCAGCCTTGGTTTGCAAGTTAAAATCTTGTCTTTTATGAACCTACTCCATGCGAGTGTCTACAATTTCTTGGGCTGTTTTCAGGCGTCTTTGTAGATCGTGAATCCATTCTGTGGTGGGTAAAAGATTTGGGTCTTCAGACACTTGCATTCCCATTGACAGATCAGCAAGCAATTTCCTTTGTTAACCCAATATTAGACAATAAGGTGTGTATCCCATAGAACAATGGATGGTGTTGTTGTATACATAAATCAATTCGGGTAGTAAACCTGGCCAATCACTTCTTTTGGAGATTGGTATGGTTTGCAATAAATTTAGTATAGTCTGGTTCATTTTCTCACAGACTCCATTTTCTTGAGGATGATATGCTGTCGTTCGGACCTTGGTGCATTGATATAGTTTACACAGTTCTTAAAATAGTTGAGACTGAAATGCTGTTCCTTGATCAGTGAGTATCTTTTCTGGTGTTCCATGAGGCAATAAGAAGTGTTTCCAAAGCTTTTTGGCAGCTGTTTTGGCAGATAAGTCTCTTACAGGAATTGCTACTGTGAACTTGTTGTAGTGGTCTATTATGGTAAGCAAGTAGATATAGCTACTCTTTCTCGGCTTAATCTTCAAGTAGTCAAGGGTAAGCAGTTCTAACGGTTACATCATCATTATTGGATATAAAGGAGCTTTTTGGTCAGCTTTTTTGTTTCTCCTTTTAGTACATGTTTGACACTCTGAACGCCATGTCTCTATATCTCTTCCTATTACTACCCAGTAGAATCTTCTCCGGATGGTATTTTCTGTTTTGTGCTCTCCAAAGTGCCCAGATTGGTCATGGTACACTATTAGTACAAGATGTGTATCTCTTTGTGGAATGAGGATTTGGTGTATCTTGGAATAGGTGATAGGGTCTATGGTTCCTCTGTACAATAGACCTCTCTTTACAAAGAGTATTTTTCTTTGCTGCCACAACCGGTGAAACTCTGGATCTGTTTTCCCGTTTCACACTCTGATGGGTACAATACCATGGGTCAAGAACAGAGTTCTCCAAAGATGCAACTTTCAGTTTGAAGATCAATCCACTGTTTTTCTTCCACAGATTTGTCTTCATTAGTTCCGGCAATTTGGATGACGTTCTGTTATACATTTTAGCAACCAAAGTCAGACATCTCTATCTCCTCCCATTGATATTCTTCTTCTCTGGAGTAATCTGGGGGTGCAGGTTGTTTTGACATTGGCATTAGTCTTTCCGGCTCTATATTTGATGGTAAAGTTGAAGTTTGCTAGCCATGAAGTCCATCTCTATTCAAGAGCTCCCAATTTTGCTGACGTTAAATGTGCAAGAGGATTGTTATCTCTGTAGGCAATGAATGTGGATGCGATCAAGTAGTCTTTGAACTCCTCAGTCACAGCCCATACAAGAGCTGGGAGTTTCAATTTAAATGAGCTGTAACTCTGGTCATTTCTTTCTGCTCCGTTCAAAGAATGGCTTGCAAATTATATCACTCTCTCTTTATCGCCTTGGGCTTGACTTAATACTGTACCCAAGCCTTGCTTACTCGCATCAGTGTATACTCGAAAGGGTTTGCTGTAATCTGGATATCCCAAAACAGGAGGGAATATTAATTTATTTTTCAAGATTTTGAAAGCTTCTTGTTGTTCTTTCTCCCATGTGATGTAAATGGTTTTTCTGCAGTTTTGTTTTTACATTCCCTGGATCAGTTCGTGTAATGGTTCCGCAAGGCTGGTGAAATTGGGGATAAATCTTCGGTAGTATCCTGCAAAGCCTAAGAAACTCCTCACTTGCTTAACAGTATTGGAAATTGGCCATTCTTGTACTGCTGCAATCTTCTCTTGATCGGGCCTAACTCCTTCCGCACTCACGACGTGTCCTAAATATAGTACTTGCATTTGTAACAGATGACATTTGGATGGTTTCACCTTGAGGTGATGGTGGACTAGTATCTCAAACACTTTAGCCAGGTGTTTCAGATGGCCGTCGTAAGTCTTGGCGTATATGATGATATCGTCCAGATATAGCAGCATCATTTCAAAATTCTTATGCCCAAAGCATCTTTCTATGAGTCTTTAAAAATTGCCAGGAGCATTACATAGGCCGAAGGTCATAGAATTGAACTCATATAGCCCCATTGGGGTAGTAAAACCTGTTTTCTCTTTGTCCTCAGGAGCCATGGGTACTTGTCAGTATCGGCTAGTCAAATCTAGGGTGGAGAGGTAAGCTGCTTACCCCAAAGCAGTTATGGATTCTTCAATTCGTGGCAAAGGATAGCCATCTTTATGTTTGATATTGTTAAATTTTCTATAATCTACGCAAAATGGAATACCTCCATCTTTTTTCTTCACCAGTACCAGTGGGGCTGCCTTTAGGCTATGGGTATGGCTCTCCTGTGTCTTTCATTTCTTTCATTAGTTTCTTTACAGGTTGGTACATGGCTGGTGGTATGGGTTGGTATTTGTCTCTAATGGGTGGATGGGATCCTGTTGGGATATAGTGACAGACACCTTCAGTTCGCCCAAAGTCTAATAGGTTTTTACTGAAGGCTTGGTGAAATTTCTGAGCCACTCTGACTATTCCTTCTTTCTTGTTAGGAGGGGTGACAGCATTTCCAATTTGTAATTCAGCCCACCAAGGGGTGTCAGGTTGGCTATATCTGTGGTTGAGACTCTGTGCATTCTGTTGAACCTCTGCTCCGGATAGGGTGAGGATATTGTCCACTTGTAATAGTGATATTTGTGCCACTGGGTAATATTTCTTCAATTGTACTGCAGACTCTCCTATATTAAGTAGGCAGATAGTCACTATTCCTCTTGAGATGTTCCCTATACTCCAAGTTATCATAATACCTGAATGTTCTTCCAAATGAAGTTGCTCTAGCCGGGCTTGGTAATCCCTTTCTTGGAGACCTGGGCGAGTTTGACACCAGATTATAGTTTTAGTCCTGGGTTTTAAAGTTATCAGTCTCACATCGTTTATTCTTGCACGTCCTACTTGACCTTTAGAAGTTGGTGAACTTCTGGTGGGCAGACAACACTTTTTATAGTCTGAGTTAAGACTCATTGTTGAGCTTGTGAAGCAGAAGAAATGGAGTTTTGTAAGTCTTCCAGCATTTTACCATAGCAATTTCTAAGAATGTTCATACCCAAAATGACGGTTGGAACATTTCTCTTTGCTGCATCTATGACTAAGATCCCTTGATGGGACAATTCGGCATTCCCGGTCATCACTTGAATCTGACATTTTCTTTTATTGACTTCAAGCAGATGTACTGGCTGAGCTTTAAATTTGAGATGGCAGTTGCAGGTCATTTAGATGATGCGATCACTTGCAATGACAGTTATAAATAATTATACAATGCGATCACTTGCAATGGCAGTTGTAAATAATTATGCAATGCGATCAGAGATCAGTTGTAATGGCAGCTGTAAGGTCATCATCATATAGTGATTATATATTACCTCCATATAGTGATTATATATATTCTCCCAGTACAGTGATTATACATTACCTCCATACAGTGATTATGCATTACCTCCATATAGTGATTAAATATATTCCCCCCAGTACAGTGATTATATATTACCCCCATGTGATTATATATTACAGTGATTATATATTACTATCACACAGTGATTACCTATTACCACCACAAAGTAATTACCTATTACCACCATACAGTGATCACATGTTACCACCATATAGTGATTATGTATTATCTCCATGCAGTGATTATGTATTACCACCATATATACCACCATATAATGATTATATAGTACCCCATACAGTGATTATACATATACATATATTCCCTCCAGTACTTGCGATTATATATTACCTCCATACAGTGATTATATATTACCTCCATAGAGTGATTATAGATTACCCCCATATAGTGATCATATATTACCTCATACAGTGATTATATATTACTTCCTTAAGCCACGGTCACATGAGCAAGTTTTTTTGCCTGCCACAGTGTTCAGTGATGGGACTCCCCACGGGGATGAGGGAATCACCTGCCACAGCTATCACAGCTGTGGCAGAGGACCGCGATGCTAACCCATTGCTTTCAATGGGGCCAGTGCTTCTGCTGCCCCATTGAAAGCAATGAGATGAAGGCAACCTCTGCAGCGATGATTTTTGGTGGGTGTCTTGAAATATAAGCCCTAACCCAAAAATAATTCCTAATTGTTAAAAAATGATGTAATTCACCTAGAAGCATTGTCTGACTCTTCAGTTAGTCTTCATCTGTAATCTGGTGGCCGGGGATTGAAAAATCCCCACCTCCAGAAAGCGCTGTCTCTGATTGGCTGAGCGCTGTGACCAATCAGAGGCAGTGCTCACCTGTCATTTAATGAATGGTGATTGTTGTTATCCAAACATAGTGAAGACGTGGGGATGGGAGGGAGGGAAAAGCAGTCCAATTAACTGAAAAGGAAACCTAAATGAGTCGTGATATTAGATAGCTCCCCCCTAAGTTGTGTGTTTAGGGCTGTTACTGTAGTGACCTAGAGTTAGGCCCCCTGTCCACTGGTGTTGCGGTATCCTGCGGCAAATCTCAGCTGCGGAAGTCGCCGCCCGGGAGCAGGAGCCGGCAGACGGTTCTCCACAGGTCAGCCTATCTGATAGGCTGGCCGCGGAGAATCTGGCAATTCGCAGCATGCTGCGACTTGCCGGCCGCGGGCAGAGAATCGCAATGATTCTCTGCTTGTGGACACAGGGCCGGCGCTTTCCATAGCAACGCTATGAAAAGCTTCAGCCGGCGTGATTCAGGGGGCCTTAGGGTCCCTCTATCATTTGTAAGTCAGTTTATCTTAACCCATTAAGGACTAGGCGTGGTAAATATACGACGCCTAGTCCTGGGCTTAAAACCCCGCCAATAGTAAAATTACGGCTGGGCTTTAAGCCTCCTGTCTCTGCAATCAATCAGAAGCAGCACAGGTTATCAGCTGTTAGTGACAGCTCATAATCCGGAGGAGAAGGCAGGAGGGTTTTCTAACCCTTTGTGCCTTCTGCTTCCCTGAGTAAACAGCGCTCAATGACCATGGTGTACTCAAAAGTGAAAGTAAAAGTGTAACTTTCACTCCGGGAGTCGGGGGATGATGTGTCCGCCATGGTTCCTTGCTACAGCAGAGCTGGAGGGTCATACTAGACCCTTACCAGCTCTGCCAGTGACTAATGTCACTACAGGGGTTGTTTTCCCCTGTAACTGGGGCTCCTATGGATGGGAAAGTGTCAAATAAATAAAAAAAATGTGAATGTCCCCCAAAGGTCTTATATGACATCATGGGGGACATAGATGGTCAAAAACATAATTACATACATCAGTAAAACAAAATTCCAGAATAAAACAACAATCTATACATAAGAAAGAAAAGAACACAAAGCCAACGCCAAACAAAACCGTCTCCGTATGCGCCCTGTAAACCAAAACCATACAATCTGAATGAATCCCAATTTGAGTGAAAATTGGTGGAAGAAACATGAACAATCGTCAATATGCTGACGATATACCTCTACTTGCTGAGAATTACCTTGAATACCTAATTTGAAGAGCCAAAGAAGAAAGCAAACACTTAGGACTGTACCTCAATATTAAGAAAATGCAATAATTTTCCTAATAACTACATATGCATGCGAAAGCTGGACACTCAATAAAGTAGATAGAAGGATCAAGGCCTTTGAGCTGTGGTGCTGGCGGCGTATGCTACCCATACCATGGGCAGAGATGGTCACAAATAAGGCGATCCTAAACCGTGTCAGACCAAAAGTATCACTAGAAAGCAAAATCACCAAGCAACAGCTTTCTACTCTGGTCATGTCATCGAGATAATTCTCTTTAAACAATATTAATGCTCGGCAGAGTTTGGTGGGTCCAGAAGAAGGGGACGCCAAAGAACATGCTGGCTAGATAAATCAAATTTGACACAAATATAACTGAGGAAAATCTGAAGTAAACTGCCAATGGCAGGGAAGCATGGTGTATACTGGTCCACAAAGTGACTGAAAGTGAGCAATGACTGAACGGATAAATCAATTATCAATGGTAGGGTTCACATATCAATTTGTCTGTAAGGCTCTAGGTTTGCTAGAGGATAAAAAGCACTGGAATGCTACTATGAAAGAAGCTTCTCTTTGTGAATCTCCATTTAAACTTCAGTAACTTCACTCAGTATTGTTGATATTTTGTTAACTATCAGATGCTGTCTGTCTTTGCGGAAAATACAAGGATAGTATGTCAGAGGACCTAAAGCGTCATATAGTGTCAGAAGTGCAAGAAAATGTTCACCTTATTATTAATGAAATTTAAATAAAATACATGATTTTTTATTGAAGATACAGTGTTGTCTTTGGGAGGACAATGTTTAGAACACTATGGCTTACCACAACCTACAAGATGTGATACAGTCTTACAAAAATAGAGATTACCGCAGGGGGTTGAACCCGATAACCCTGGTGGTCCCTTCCAACTCTACCATTCTATGATCCTATGTGAATCCTGCACTGAGCAGGGGGTTGGACCCAGTGACCCTGGAGGTCCCTTCCAAATCTACCATTCTATGATTGACCTTAGAGCAGGGCTTCCAAAAGTGTGTTCTGCAGAGCCCTTGGGGCTCCAGGAGAGCTTCTCAGGGGCTCTGATAGAGGGTGCCTGGATAGTCTGTACTGAGGAAATCAGCATGTAAGACCTGCGGTCAGCATAGCAATGCGGATCACATGAGCTGGCTCCGATCATGTGATCCACATTGCTATGCCAACCATAGGTCCTGCATGCTGATTTCCTCAGTACAGGCTGTCAGGACTCTACTACAAGGATGAGTACCGCCAGGACCAATGGCGGATTATAATAGGGGTGATTTGGGCGACAGCCCCAGGCCTGAGATTTCAAGGGGCCTACAGCTGTCCCAATCACCTCTATTGTAATCCACATTGCTAAACCTCTCCCTCTCCATGAGGGATCCTATCACTACTAGGGTAGCAATGGAGGACCCTATTACTACTGGGGCAGCAATGAGGGACACTATTACTACTGCGTCTGCAATGGGGGACCCTATCACTATCGGATGGCAATGCTATTACTACTGGGGCCAATATAGGTGATGCTATTACTACTGGGTCCAATATAGGGGATGCTACTACTACTCAGACCGATATAGGGGATGCTGTTACTACTGGGGCTAATATAGGGGACACTATTACTACTGGGACCGATATAGGGGATGCTATTATTACTGTGGCCAACATAGGGGATGCTACTACTTCTGGGACCAATATAGGGGACACTATTACTACTGGGGCCACCAATATAGGAGGTCACTATTACTACTGGGGCCAATATAGGGAACCCTATTACTATTGGGGCCACCAATATAGGGGGTCACTATTACTACATGGGGGAGGATTTGCTGCAAAGTTTACAGTAGCTGTAGCAGCAAAGATTTTCAAAATCGCATCCCCACGCTGTGGAAAAAATTTGCACAAAACCTGTGCGAACATTGACACGTGGTACAGGATTTAATTCAACAGCATGTTAATTTTTAATATAATGTATATCAATAGCCCAACCAGTGCTCCAACGTTCCTCCCTGTTTTTTTTTTTTAAAACGACCCTGTCCTTTTTATAACTATGGAGGCAAAAATCATATGTTGTGATAAGCCACGCCTCTAACCCCTCCCCTGGCCACACCCTCCGTGGGGCTCCAGGAGAAACTTTTACTAGATGGAGGTAAGACAACTCATTCTGCTTCTAAACTACCCTTTAATCTGATACATGTAGAGACATCTCTGTGCAACATATCAAAGCAGAGTAATATGGCACAGGTGCTGAAAGAGACTAAGCTAATAGTATGTGATAAATGCACTATGGCTCATAAAGGTGGAGTTGAAGCGCTCAGTAGAACGCTGAAAGATATTAGGACAAATGATGGCTTAATAGGGGTGTTAGGCCTCATGTCCACGGGCAAATTATGAATTAGGATCCGCAGCGGATGACCCGCATGCGGATCCGCATCCCATAGGGATGCATTGACCACCCTCGGGTAGATAAATACCCGTGGATGGTCAATAAAAGTGATTTTTTTAAAAATGGAGCATGAAAAAAAATGGACCATGCTCCATTTTCGTGCGGGTCTCCCGCGCAGACGGCTCCCGCAGGCTTCTATTGAAGCCTATGGAAGCCGTCCGGATCCGCGGGAGACCAAAATCGGAATATACTCACCTGCTCCGGATCGTCCCTTCTTCGCGGCTTCATCTTCTCTCCGTCGCGGCCGGATCTTTTTTCTTCGGGCCGGCACATGCGTGCGGCACGCAACTGACGTGCCGTGCGCATCCGCCGAGCCGAAGAAAGAAGATTCGGCCGCGATGGAGAGAAGATGAAGCCGCGACGAAGGGAAGATCCGTAGCGGGCGAGAGGTGAGTAATTCTTATTTTAAGCGCTCATGCCCGCGGGGCAGGAGGGACCCGCTACGGATTCTCCATGTAGAATCCGTAGCGGGCCTGATTTTCCCCGTGGACATGAGGCCTTACAGTTCTATTAGCAGGAGACTTTCAGCAAACCAGTCATGCCCAGGGGAACATGAGCCAATAAATTAAGGGCATGTTTAAAATCTTCATATTTGTGGCCTCATATTCAGAAATTTGCCCTAATTTCAAATGTTATCAAAGCCACAGTAATCACTCAATGTGCTAAGGGGAAAACTATTTGTACCACAAATACCATTAATACCTACTAAGTACCTGTTTGAGTTCAAAAGATTGCCCTTCCTCCGCAAGGTCTGCTTGGCAATGAGGATCAATAAATCGCAGGGGCAATTATTGAAGGTAGCCGGAATAGACTTAAAGGAGTTGTCCGCCGGCGAAACTGATTTTTTTTTTCCCCAATGAATGCCCTGTAGTGGAGAAGCATCACACATTACAGCTTTAACCATGAAAAACGATATTTTGCTCACCTTTTTATTCCTTTTCTTACCTTATAAAGTTTGCCTGAAGGATTTTTCAAAGATGGCGCCGCTGGGTAGTTCCCATGATGCACTGCTGCCTCTCTCTCCTCAGTGCGCGCTCCCGATGACACCGGCCACATGACTGGAGGACTGGCATGCACGCTTCACTGCTTTGAATGGAGCCAGCAGCCGGCTGGCCCATTCAAAGTAATGAAAGAGCAGGGAGAGCAGTGCGATCTGCTCCTACAGCTCTGACAGCAGTAGCAGGAGATTCCTTCATCTCCCCGGCATGTCCCCTCATCACTGGACACTGCAGTGTCACAGCCTCCAGTGATGAGGGAACATGCTGGGGAAGATGAAATAATCTCCTGCTACACCTGTCAGAGCAGATCCTGATCTGTAGCAGCACTTTCAATAGCTGACGATCGTCGGCTATTGAAAGTGAAAGTAGCACCAAGCATGCCCTACACACACATACACATGCCCCCCCCCCCCCCTTCCCCCCCGGACTTCTGACAGCCCGGCCGACACCAGCAGCACACACACCCTCCCCCCCCCCCCCCCTTCTGCGAGAGCCTGGCCGTCCACTTACCCCCCCGGACTCCTGACAGCCCGGCCACCACCAGCAGCAGCACCCCCCCCTCCCAGGGACTCCTGACAGCCCGGTCACCACCAGCAGCACACACACCCCTCCCCCTCCCCCCCCTGCGAGAGCCTGGCCGTCCACTTACCCCCCCGGACTCCTGACAGCCCGGCCACCACCAGCAGCACCCCCCCCCCCCCCCGGGACTCCTGACAGCCCGGTCACCACCAGCAGCACACACACACACCCCTCCCCCTCCGCGTCGCCCCCCCCCCCCCCCCTGCGAGAGCCCGGCCGTCCACTTACCTTACAGATGCCAGCAGCCGCGCACCCCCTGGGAGAGGTTCCCAGCAGCTGAAGTTCTACTGCACATGCGCAGTAGAGAGCAGAAGTGAGAAGCGCGTCCCCGGCGTCCCGTCAAGACCTGGAGCCGGCCCGACAAGAAAAGAAGATTTCTTGTCGTAACCAGGGACGACCGAGGAGCAACACAGGGGGGGGCACCCCTACAGGTAAGTCAATAACTTCTGTTTGCCTCATTTACCATGCACAATGTATATTACAAAGTGCATGGAAATGGGCAAACAGAAGTAATGAGATGTAATGTTTATGGCCGGACAACCCCTTTAAGGGAGAACTGTGTCAGGTCTGGCAGATGTGGGCATCATTCTGCTTCCTGAGTCTGCTTCACTTTGTTATCATCTTTCAAAGGTTTACTGTATTTGGCTTCTCCATCCAGCTTGAGGTGATTTGCAAAATTTCTCCTATTTAAACTCCCCAGACCTTTCCCAGGGTGCTTCGGTGTTGTTGTGTTCTTCCTTTCATGACTGCGTGTTAGCTGCTGCAGCTATTCTGTCTGCATACAGCTCATTGTTGGTGTTTATGCTGGATGGTATTCCGCTCCTGTGTGAATCCAGCTTTCTCTGTATTCTGATGCTGGTTTCTGCAGCTAGTTTGCTATTTCTACCCCGTGTCTCTTACTTCTGTCTAGGCCCAAGTCCTGTCCTTCCTTTCCTTATGTTCACTCCTCCATACCTGCTTGGCTTGGTACAACACCCTCTGGCTTCCTGTCATCACCAGGTAGGTAAGGAGGACTAGGAGGTAGGGATAGGAGAGGTGGCTTGGACCTCCCCACTTTCAAGGGTACCTCTAGGTAAGGAACACTTAGTTCTTCTCAGTTCAGCGTCAGGTCTTTTCTCGTCCCTTGTACCAAGTCCCAGCTTTTGGGCAGTCTCTGCCTCGGAGTCAGCTGTCCATCCTGCCAGGTGGTTTCAGTCAGCTTGCCAACACAGTGAATCCACAACCGCATTGTTACAGACTGTTTTTCATATGGTCAGTTCTATGTGGCCTGTTCCACAGTGAGTTCTGCTAGCAGCCTGGTGATCCTTGCACCTGAAAGTAATACTACTAATGTTGTTTATAAAGAGGTCCTGCACTAATCAAGATTAAATACGGGTATTATGAGAATGGTTTATATAATAAAGAAACACCACAGATATATATGATAAAGGAAGATAAAGGTTCATGACATAAGTTAATTAACGATGGGTTAGCAATAGAGATGAGCGAGCACTAAAATGCTCGGGTGCTCGTTATTCGGGACGAAATTATCGCGATGCTCGAGGGTTCGTTTCGAGTAACGAACCCCATTGAAGACAATGGGCGACCCGAGCATTTTTGTATATCGCCGATGCTCGCTAAGGTTTTCATTTGTGAAAATCTGGGCAATTCAAGAAAGTGATGGGAACGACACAGCAACGGATAGGGCAGGCGAGGGGCTACATGTTGGGCTGCATCTCAAGTTCCCAGGTCCCACTATTAGGCCACAATAGCGGCAAGAGTGCCCCCCCCCCCTCCCAACAATTTTTACTTCTGAAAAGCCCTCATTAGCAATGCATACCTTAGCTAAGCACCACACTACCTCCAACAAAGCACAATCACTGCTTGCATGACACTCCGCTGCCACTTCTCCTGGGTTACATGCTGTCCAACCCCCCCTGCACGACCCAGTGTCCACAGCGCACACCAAATTGTCCCTGCGCAGCCTTCAGCTGCCCTCATGCCACGCCACACTCATATCTATTTATAAGTGCGGCTGCCATGAGGAGGAACCGCAGGCACACACTGCAGAGGGTTGGCACGGCTAGGCAGCGACCCTCTTTAAAAGGGGCGGGGCGATAGCCCACAATGCTGTACAGAAGCAATGAGAAATATAATCCTGTGCCACCGCCATCAGGAGCTGCACACGTGGGCATAGCAACGGGGAACCTATGTGCCACACACTATTCATTCTGTCAAGGTGTCTGCATGCCCCAGTCAGACCGTGGTTTTTTATAAATAGTCACAGGCAGGTACAACTCCGCAATGGGAATTCGGTGTGCACCCACAGCATGGGTGGCTCCCTGGAACCCACCGGCGGTACATAAATGTATCCCATTGCATTGCCCATCACAGCTGAGGTAATGTCGTGCTTAATGCAGGTGGGCTTCGGCCCACACTGCATGCTCCAGTCAGACTGGGGTTGTTTAGAAGTGGACACATGCAGTTACAACTCCGTGTGGACCGACAGCATGGGTGGGTGCCAGGAAGCCACCGGCGGTACATAAATATATCCCATTGCAGTGCCCAACACAGCTGAGGTAATGTCGTGCTTAATGCAGGTGGGCTTCGGCCCACACTGCATGCCCCAGTCAGACTGGGGTTCTTTAGAAGTAGACACATGCAGTTACAACTCCGTGTGGACCGACAGCATGGGTGGGTGACAGGAAGCCACCGGCGGTACATAAATATATCCCATTGCAGTGCCCAACACAGCTGAGGTAATGTCGTGCTTAATGCAGGTGGGCTTCGGCCCACACTGCATGCCCCAGTCAGACTGGGGTTCTTTAGAAGTGGACACATGCAGTTAGAACTCCGTGTGGACCGACAGCATGGGTGGGTGCCAGGAACCCACCGGTGGTACATATATATATCCCATTGCAGTGCCCAACACAGCTGAGGTAATGTCGTGCTTAATGCAGGTGGGCTTCGGCCCACACTGCATGCCCCAGTCAGACTGGGGTTCTTTAGAAGTGGACACATGCAGTTACAACTCCCTGTGGACCCACGGCATGGGTGGCTCCCTGGAACCCACCGGCGGTACATAAATATATCCCATTGCAGTGCCCAACACAGCTGATGTAACGTCAGCTGTAATGCAGGTGGGCTAAAAATTAATTTGATTACACTGTAGGCGAGGGCCCCCAAAAATTGGTGTACCAACAGTACTAATGTACCTGAGAAAAATTGCCCATGCCCAACCAAGAGGGCAGGTGAAACCCATTAATCGCTTTGGTTAATGTGGCTTAATTGGTAACTAGGCCTGGAGGCAGCCCAGTTAAAATAAAAATTGGTTCAGGTGAAAGTTTCAACGCTTTAATGAGCATTGAAACGTATAAAAATTATTTACAAAAATTATATGACTGAGCCTTGTGGGCCTAAGAAAAATTGCCCGTTCGGCGTGATTACGTGAGGTTTCAGGAGGAGGAGCAGGAGGAGGAGGATGAATAGAATACACAGATTGATGAAGCTAAAAGGTCCACGTTTTTGATGGTGAGAGAGAACACTGCTTCCATCCGCGGGTGCAGCCTACGTATTGTTTAGGTATCGCTGCTGTCCACTGGTGGAGAAGAGAAGTCTGGGGAAATCCAGGCTTTGTTCATCTTGATGAGTGTAAGCCTGTCGGCACTGTCGGTTGACAGGTGGGTACGCTTATCCGTGATGATTCCCCCAGCCACACTAAACACACTCTCTGACAAGACGCTAGCCGCAGGACAAGCAAGCACCTCCAGGGCATAAAGCGCGAGTTCAGGCCACGTGTCCAGCTTCGACACCCAGTAGTTGTAGGGGGCAGAGGCGTCACGGAGGACGGTCGTGCGATCGGCTACGTACTCCCTCACCATCCTTTTACAGTGCTCCCGCCGACTCAGCCTTGACTGGGGAGCGGTGACACAGTCTTGCTGGGGAGCCAGAAAGCTGTCAAAGGCCTTGGATAATGGTCCCCTGCCTGCGCTGTACATGCTGCCTGATCTCTGCGCCTCCCCTGCTACCTGGCCCTCGGAACTGCGCCTTCGGCCACTAGCGCTGTTGGATAGGAAGTTTACCATCAGTTTATCCACCAGCGCCCTGTGGTATAGCATCATTCTCGAACCCCTTTCCTCTTCGGGAATGAGAGTGGAAAGGTTCTCCTTATACTGTGGGTCGAGCAGTGTGTACACCCAGTAATCCGTAGTGGCCAGAATGCGTGTAACGCGAGGGTCACGAGAAAGGCATCCTAACATGAAGTCAGCCATGTGTGCCAGGGTACCTGTATGCAACACATGGCTGTCCTCACTAGGAAGATCACTTTCAGGATCCTCCTCCTCCTCCTCCTCAGGCCATACACGCTGAAAGGATGACAGGCAAGCAGCATGTGTACCCTCAGCAGTGGGCCAAGCTGTCTCTTCCCCCTCCTCCTCATGCTCCCCCCCTCCTCCTCCTCCTCCTCCTCTGGCCATACACGCTGAAAGGATGACAGGCAAGCAGCATGTGTACCCTCAGCAGTGGGCCAAGCTTTCTCTTCCCCCTCCTCCTCATGCTCCCCCCCCTCCTCCTCCTCCTCCTCTGGCCATACACGCTGAAAGGATGACAGTCAAGCAGCATGTGTACCCTCAGCAGTGGGCCAAGCTGTCTCTTCCCCCTCCTCCTCATGCTCCTCCCCCTCCTCCTCCTCCTCAACGCGCTGAGATATAGACATGAGGGTGCTCTGACTATCCAGCGACATACTGTCTTCCCCCGCCTCCGTTTCCGAGTGCAAAGCGTCTGCCTTTATGCTTTGCAGGGAACTTCTCAAGAGGCATAGCAGAGGAATGGTGACGCTAATGATTGCAGCATCCCCGCTCAGCATCTGGGTAGACTCCTCAAAGTTTCCAAGGACCTGGCAACCAGGCCCACTCTTCTGTAAATAATTGAGGAGGCTGACTCCCACTACGCCGCCCATGTTGGAGTTGGTATTCCGCAATAGCTCTACGCTGCTCATAGAGCCTGGCCAACATGTGGAGCGTGGAGTTCCACTGTGTGGGCACGTCGCACAGCAATCGGTGCACTGGCAGATGAAACCGATGTTGCAGGGTCCGCAGGGTGGCAGCGTCCGTCTTGGAGTTGCGGAATTGTGCGCTGACCCAGCGCACCTTTCCGAGCAGGTATGACAAGTGTGGGTAGCTTTTCAGAAAGCGCTGAACCACCAAATTAAAGACATGGGCCAGGCATGGCACGTGCATGAGGCTGCGGAGCTGCAGAGTCTCCACCAGATTACGGCCGTTGTCACACACGACCATGCCTGGTTGGAGGCTCAGCGGCGCAAGCCAGCGGTCGGTCTGCTCTGTCAGACCCTGCAGCAGTTCGTGGGCCGTGTGCCTCTTATCTCCTAAGCTGAGTAGTTTCAGCACGGCCTGCTGACGCTTGCCCACCGCTGTGCTGCCGTGCCGCGCGACACCGACTGCTGGCGACGTGCTGCTGCTGACACATCTTGATTGCGAGACAGAGGTTGCGTAGGAGGAGGAGGGTGGTTTAGTGGAGGAAGCATACACCGCCGCAGATACCACCACCGAGCTGGGGCCCGCAATTCTGGGGGTGGGTAGGACGTGAGCGGTCCCAGGCTCTGACTCTGTCCCAGCCTCCACTAAATTCACCCAATGTGCCGTCAGGGAGATATAGTGGCCCTGCCCGCCTGTGCTTGTCCACGTGTCTGTTGTAAAGTGGACCTTGGCAGTAACCGCGTTGGTGAGGGCGGGAGACGTGGTCGTGCAGGGCTAGGACGGCACATCGGGAAAAGTAGTGGCTACTGGGAACCGAGTAGCACGGGGCCGCCGCCGCCATCATGCTTTTGAAAGCCTCCGTTTCCACAAGCCTGTACGGCAGCATCTCCAGGCTGATCAATTTGGCAATGTGCACGTTTAACGCTTGAGCGTGCGGGTGCGTGGTGGCGTACTTGCGCTCGCGCTCAAACAGTGGCGCTAGCGACGTCTGGACGCTGCGCTGAGAGACATTGCTGGATGGGGCCGAGGACAGTGGAGGTGAGGGTGTGGGTGCAGGCCAGGAGACGGTAGTGCCTGTGTCCTCAGAGGGGGGTTGGATCTCAGTGGCAGATTGGGGCACAGGGGGAGAGGCAGTGGTGCAAACCGGAGGCGGTGAACGGCCTTCGTCCCACCTTGTGGGGTGCTTGGCCATCATATGCCTGCGCATGCAGGTGATGGTGGCTCCCCAGCTGATCTTGGCGCGACAAAGGTTGCACACCACTGTTCGTCGGTCGTCAGGTGTCTCTGTGAAAAACTGCCACACCGTAGAGCAACTTGACCTCTGCAGGGTGGCATGGCGCAAGGGTGCGCTTTGGGAGACAGTTGGTGGATTATTCGGTCTGGCCCTGCCTCTACCCCTGGCCACCGCACTGGCTCGGCCTGTGCCCACACCCTGACTTGGGCCTCCGCGTCCTCGCCCGCGTCCACATCCTATAGGCCTACCCCTACCCCTCAGCATGGTGTATTACCAGTAGTGCAGAAACAGAACGCTGTAATTAAATGTGC
Source organism: Eleutherodactylus coqui (assembly GCF_035609145.1). NCBI lineage: Eukaryota > Metazoa > Chordata > Amphibia > Anura > Eleutherodactylidae > Eleutherodactylus > Eleutherodactylus coqui. The sequence goes on along the minus strand of NC_089840.1, from coordinate 149,774,196 downwards.
CGCTTATTGGCCTGTGGTTGGAGGCTGACTTCGCTTACGGAATGCCAGGAAATAATTTTGCACAAGCCTGCTGTAACACTTAGCTGGCTGCGTATGAATTAGGAGGAGTACTACACCCAGCACAGACCCAGAACACTGAGGACAGTCACAGGCAGCCCAAATAGATTTTTTTCCCCAAATGTTTTTGCAAAGGCCCACTGCCTATATTCAATAAATATATCTCTTCTCTCTCTGCGTCACTGCTACTGGCCCTGGAGTATGTCAAATAACTGCAGAGTGTTGCACTGTGGACTGGAATACAGCGGTGATTTAACAGCCAACACAGAGCCAGGAAATAATTTTACCCAAGCCTGCTGTAACACTTAGCTGGTTGCGTATGAATTAGGAGGACTACTACCCCCAGCAGAGACCCAGTACTCTGAGGACAGTCACAGGCAGCCCAAATAGATTTTCTTCCCTAAATGTTTTTGCAAAGGCCCACTGCCTATATTCAATAAATATGTCTTCTGTCCCTGCCTCACAATATATGTCTTCTCTCCCTGCCTAACCACCACTTCTGGCCCTGGAGTATTACTGCAGGGCGCAATGCTCTGCACGGCCTATATACCAAAAAAAAAAAAGTGCAACACTGCAAAAAGCAGCCTCCACAGTACTACACACGGTTAGATGTGGCCCTAAGAAGGACCGTTGGGGTTCTTGAAGCCTAAAATACTCCTAACTCTCTCCCTATAGCAACTCCACCAAGACAGCACTTTCCCTAAAGTATGTCAGAATGCATCTGTGGCGAGCCGCGGGAGGGGCCGATTTTTATACTCGGGTGACACCTGATCTCGCCAGCCACTCACAGGGGGGTGGTATAGGGCTTGAACGTCGCAGGGGGAAGTTGTAATGCCTTCCCTGTCTTTCTATTGGCCAGAAAAGCGCGCTAACGTCTCAGAGATGAAAGTGAAAGTAACTCGAACATCGCGTGGTACTCGTCACGAGTAACGAGCATCTCGAACACGCTCATACTCGAACGAGTATCAAGCTCGGACGAGTACGTTCGCTCATGTCTAGTTAGCAACATAATAATTATGAAGATAGTTACGAATTGTATCATTAGAAAGCGCAATACGATCTTCACATGGGTGGTCACAGGCCAAAGCCAGTATATATATATATATATATATATATATATATATATATAGTTAAATAACATATAATTCTTACTATGTCACTGTAGGGTTCGGAACTAAAACATAACTTTTATTAAATATTTATAAAACAGAACTTGATAAACAAGTCTCAACAAAGACACACATAAAACTAAAAGAAAGTACTCCTTTGACAGGGATCCCAGAATTACTGTATGAAGCGGAATAACCGTATTCCGGGAAGAAGGGGGTTAAAGCTCTAAATTTAGTGCAGAGCTTTAAAGGAGTGGACCAAGCATGGTTCCAACAATCAGCGATTTGCTACAGAATTGCGTGGTATAGCTGTAGCCATTTACTTAAAGGGTCAACCTAACTATTGCGTTCAGATGTTTTCAGAACACAGACCACCTAAAAAATCTCCGTCACCCTCTATAGAGGGGGTTAACCCGGTGATTGTGTTCAGAGAATCAGGAACTTCGCACGTTACACCAGCTTGATTGGTGCACAGGGGTATAGACAAATCCCTTTAAGGTGCACTCTAATAGAGACTGAAGGGTAATCTCAGCAGAAAAAGAAGATCCAATCCTCTCAGAGTTAGTCCACTGGATGTAGATAAATCCCTATGTGGCTATATCTGATAGAGAATGAACCATCAATGACCAGGAACGTATTCCAGAATTGATTAATTCCACTCCAAACGAGGAGGGAATAACTAATCCGTCAATTATATAGAACAATTTTAGGACGTCACTTTAAGAAGTTTACGCTGTTCGACGCGTTTCTGCTACAGTTAGGGTAGCGTCATCAGGAACCTAATTCCATATCAGGACGTCAAGAATTCAATAGAGAACATCTTCAACTGCTCAACAAAAAGATGAGTTGTAGCGGAAGTTACAAGGTTAAGAGGAGAGGTAGACGATACTAGCACTCAAAGGATTAGATATACCCCAGAGATTCCCCCCTGTAGCAATGAGAACGAAAAAAGGTAGCAGCACCAGCCCCTGTGGTACCCCAATCATAAGATACACACACACAGGTGGTTGATAACTAAATAGCCACAGCATTCTTTATTCAGCTTAAAAACACCAATTTGAATATTAACTACTCCAGGACCATGATGATGATCATCTGTTCAGTCGCATCCGACCTTCCATCACTCTGTGGATCAATGTTCTCCACACATTCCTGTCTTTCACGGCTTCTTTCAGTTCCGCGATTGACATGTTCATGGTGGCCTTGATTGTATCTAGCTATCTTGCTCTTGATCGTCTCTCTCCACTAAGCATCAATTCTGTTTCCAATGACGTAGCGCACATCACGTGGCCAAAAAAAAGAGAGCCACTGTTTGATGATTTTGCCCTCTAGTGATATTTTTGGTTTGATGCGATCTAACACTGCCTTGTTCGTTGTCATGGCAGTCCAAGGTATCCGTAGCATTCTCCTCCAACACCATAGTTTAAATGCATCAATTTTCCTTCCGTCTGTTTTTCTGAGCATCCAACTTTCGCAACCATACGTCGTTACGGGAAAGACGATTGCACTGACCAGTCTGTGTTTTTGTTGCAATGCTAATATCCTTAATTTTTAAGGTCTATTCCATTCCTTGCATTGCAATCATATCAAGTTTAATCCATGTATTGATTTTAGGTCCAGATTGCCTATTGCAATCAATTTTGGATCCAAGGAAGATGAAATCTTGGACCATCTCGACTTCTTGGTTGTTCATTTTGATGTTCACTGTATCGTTGCCTACCGAGGTCATGACTTTAGTTTTCTTGCTGTTGAGGTACAGTCCCATGTATTCTCTTTCCTTTTGCACTCGTTCGATAAGGTATTCCAGGTCCCTTTCATTTTCCGCAAGCAGGGTTATGTCATCTGCATATCGAAAGTCGTTGACAATTCTGCCACCGATTTTGACTCCGATTATTAATTCGTCCAAATTGCATTGCCTCATGATCATTTCTGCATACGGATTGAAAAGGACTGGTGATAGAAGGCAGCCTTTCCATAAGCCATTTTTGATATCAAACCAATCCGTGTTTGCATAAGCTGTCCTGACTGTTGCATCTTGGTTGTTGTAAACTGCTCACATGAGGTTAATAGGATGTTTTTAAACTTCTCCCATTTGTCACCTGTACTGTTATTTTTGAGGACTTTGTACCATTTAATGTTGCTGAGAGTAATTCTGAGCTGATCCTATTTTGCTTTGCTAAGGGTGAACACCCACTGGTGATCTGTAATCCTTGCGATCTTAGAGTAAGTGAAAACCACTCAGCAAATCAGGGGCAGCACTCAGCTGTCAATCAATGATGGCTCGGCACTGCCTCTGATTGGCCACAGCGCTCAGCCAATCAGAGGCAGCACTTTCTGGAGGCGGCAATTTTTCAATCCCCAGCCTCCAGAACAGAGAAGACAACTGCTGGGGCCAGAGAGAAGACCCAGATGGCTCTTCTAGGTGAGTTAATTTTTTTTCCAGCTACGAATGATTTTCAGGGAAGGGCTTATATTTCAAGCCCTTCCCTGAAAATCATCGCTGCCAACCCACTGCTTTCAATGGGGCCGTAAATGTGCTGGTCCCATTAAAAGAAATGGGATAGCATCATGGACTTCTGCCACAGCTGTGTCAGGGGAGCGCAATGTTCTCCCTATGTTTTCAATGGGGCTAGCGCTGCTGACGCTGGCCCCATTGAAAACAATGGGCGATATCGCAGATTCTTCTTTGTGATGCGATTTTACAGTGAACCCCCCAAAAATGAGAATGAAACTGTTAAAAATCATTGGTTTCATTATCATGCGTTTTCACTAACTCTCACATCACAAGGATAAGGGATCACCAGTGGGTGTTCACCCTAAGGTTTAGTTTTTTTGTTGCTCCCTGATAAGGCTTCCTATTGAATGACAATTGGAAATTAATTATATTGTGGTCACTATTTCTCAAGTGTCCCTCAACCTGCATCCCCATGATTTTGTCTGGTCTGTTGGTTAATAATAAGTCCAGAATGGCCCTCCCTCTAGTTGGCTCCCATACAAGTTAGGTAAGATAGTTATCTTTAATTGTTCTGAGGAACGTATCACCCTTGTGAGATATCTTCCCATAATATATCCATATAAGTCTTCCATAATAATTACTTCTTTTTGGTTTGACCATTTTTCTGTTTGTCTTAGTAATAAGTTTTCATTTTCTGTTATTTTTGGAGGCCTATAAAAAACTGTCAAGATTTTATTAGTCTTCCCTCCCTGTATTTCTACCCGTAAAGATCCTATGTGTTCATCTCCGATACCTATATCTTCTCATAGTCTTGGAATTAAGTAGGATTAAACATAAAGACATACTCCTCCCCCTTTTCTGAGAAAAGTACCTTGGAGGACCTTGCCCTGAGCTTAGATCCTACATCCCTGACCTCTGATTTTGCATTTGGTACCAATGTGCACCATGACCACTGGATCTTCACCAGTCCCTGGCAGTAATCCGTCAACTCAATCCGCGATGTGGATCCAAAATCGCTAGGAAGGCAGCACGCCGTTTCGATGATCTTGGTTGATTGGTGATCAAGGGCTCTCATCCCTATTCCCATTGCAAAGCATGCAAATACATGAAGAAAGGGTCTACCTTTGTGAGTTCTGCAACTGGAACGGGCTACAGCATTAGGGATTTTATAAACTGCAAATCTAGTGGGGTCATCTATCTGGCCTCGTGTCCATGCCCAATGGAGTACATCGGAAAAACTAGACAACAACTACGAAGAAGGATTTTGGCCCATATTGGAAATATCAACTGGGAGGAGCAGATGAGTCTAGTGACTCATGTGCGAGAACATTATAATAATGACCTCGACACGATCAAATTCAACGGAATTGAGCTCCTAAGCCCTAATGCTCGTATAGGCAATACAGGTCAACAGTTCTCTTTCCCCTATACCATAATTTTGTTCAGCAGTAGAGAACTTTCGTGAGAAAAAGGCACATGGACGAAGGTTCTGCAGTGTGTCTGTGTCCTGAGAAAGAACCGTCTCCACCCCCTCTGAAACGTCCACCTCTACCACAAAAGCCTGGACACCTCCAGCTGCACCAAGACCAGAGCGGTCACAAAACTTTTTTTCAATGACTGTAATGCATCCAGAGACCATTTTGAGGGGAAGCAACACTTCTTAGTCATATCTGTTAGGGGATTAACCACCCCAGAAAAACCTTGAATGAGCTTGCAATAATAATTGGCAAATCCCAGAAATCTCTGAAGGGCTTTAACACTTTCTGGTCTAACCCAGTCTTTAACTGCCCGAACTTTCTCTGGGCTCCTACGGCATGACAATATGACCCAGAAAGGAAACTTCTTGAACAGTAAAGACACATTTTTCTCTATTTGCAAATAATTTATTCTTGCGTTGTGCACGCAGAATAAGACAAACATGAGATTCATAATATGGAGAAAAAATAGGAATATCATCCAAATACACAAGTACAAGGTGACTGATAAACTCATGCAGAAATTCATTTATCAAGGCTTGAAATGTCGCAGGCACATTACTTAGACTAAAAGGCATAAACAAGCTTTCAAAATGTCCCTCCAGGGTGGTAAAAGCCATCTTTCATTCATCTTCCATCGTGACTCACATCTAGTTAAAAGCTCCCCGTAAATCCAAATTAGTAAACCAGCTAGGTTCAGATAACTGATTAAAAAGATCTGGGATAAATGGCAATGGATATGAGTCACGCTTTGTAATTTTATTCAATTCCCTGATATCTAAACAGGGCTACAACCCCCATCCTTTTTCTTTTTTAAAGAAACCCCATGGCAAACGCAGAATGAGAAGGACGAATATGCGCCTTTTTTAGGCTACCCTGTATATACTCCCTAAGGGACTGTCTTTTAGGAACCGTTAAGTTGTACAAGCGACATTTTGGTAGTCCACAGCCTGGGACAGGCTCAATGGAACAATCCACTTTTTGATGGGGTGGTAACCTTGTCTGCTCCCTCTTTTGTAAAACTGTCTGATTCCTGAACAAAATTCGCTAATCCACCCACCTGAACCGAGAACACTTCTGCGGACAAACAATCTCGAGTACAGGAAGGATTCCATTTGCTTATATTCCCTTTTTTCCAATCCAACACCGGTTGTGCAGCCACAACCAAAGCAAACCCAGCATCACTAGAGCAAGGAGGCACTCCATGACATACAATGCAATAGTCTCAGTGTTAAGTAAACGAATTTTAAGATGACTGCTCGGGACAACATACTGTAAAAGTTTTTGAGATAAGGAAGTGGTGTCAATAGTGGACACTGGAATAGGGTACTCCAGTGCTCTTGCCTCTAAACCAATGCGTTTGGCGGCTTCATGATGGATTAAGTTGACAGCAGCTCCATAATCCAAGAATGCCATTGCAAAAAATTTCCCAACAGCACAACAGATCTCAGTGGGAAGATCCAACCTGGAGGAAGACATCCAAGTGATCTGTGGGCTAAGAGGAAACTAACCTCCAGGCCACCCAGTATCTTTGACCGAGGTCTGCAACATGGACACATCTGAATGAAGTGCCCTATTCGGTCACACAGAAAACAACGTCCCCCAAATCGGATCCTGCCCCCTCTCCCAGATCCCTTTGGACACAGAACCTAACTGCATGGGTTCCTCCGCATCTGCCACTTCATTAGAGAACTCAGGTGGTTTCTCACAGTGTCCTTCTATCACATGCCGCCCAATGCAGATGGCTAATGCCATTGCGGTGTGCAAACAGCTAGGTGCCGGATGTAAAATCATCAGATCTTTAATTTTTTTTGTTAAGGCCAAAACAAAACTGTCTATGTAAAGCACAAAACTCCATAATGGAACATCCGCCCTAACGCAAAACCCTGCTTTTTTTCTGTGCTAATGACACCTTGCCCGGGTCATCGCAAATCAGTCTAAGAGCGAAAAAACACCTATCCACAGATGACAAAGCCTCGGATTTAGGGGATAAAGAATCCTGCAAGTCTACCTGTAATCTAGAAATCACAATCCCCAACATAGTAACATAGTATATTAGGCTGAATGAAGACAATGTTCATTTAGTTCAACGTTTGACTCTCATCATCCGAAAAAATGGGGTGCAATCCAAAGTACAGTCTGCAGGATTCCCTAAAAGTAGTAAACCTTTGTCTGTTACCTGACAATGAAAATGGTAAGTCCAGCTTCGGTTCATTCACCGAGCCTGACTAAAGCTGTTGCTGCCGCTTAAGTTCAATTGCCAATTCCCTGAGCTGATTGAACAAAGCCTCTATAGGATCCATAGTACTACACACATGAACTGTCACATTTGCTGCAATAACTGCACACCAAAATATAAACTCTCTGGCAATGTTTTACACCACACTACCAGGAACGAGGAAAAAATAAACAAATGAGGGAAAGCTTTCCTGAGGGGAACTACAGGGTGACAACTCTTGCCTACTAATGGATGGCTCTCCTTGATAAGGATGCATCCACCCTCATACCTGTGCCACTCACTAACCCTGATAAATGACAAAGGAAAAACCACCATAAGGGTAAGTCAAAACTGCAAAAAAAAAATCTCAGTAATCTTATCTGAAGAGCTGTTGAAAGGAATCACGGAAAGCAGATCAAGAGATGTCCTCACTTCGCGGCAGAAGGAGACTTCACTAAAATTGTCAGCACAGAACCCAGGCCAGGAGGGAATTAAAAACCTTCCCAAATTGCCCCCAGATGTACACCAACAGCGGGCACACCCATCAGAGTCAAAGAAGACCACATGCATGGTCAAGCTCAAACTGACAACAATATGTGCATGTAAATATGTCTTAGCACGAATGGCCTGGTGATCCACTTAAAGGGAACCTGAAAGCAAAATTTACCTATATAAACAGCTTTCACCACTATTTATGACTTAAAAAGATGTAGTAGAAGTAGTGGTAATCGTCATGCTGATGGCGGTATTATTTGGGCCTTCTATAGTTACATTATTAATACTGGTTTCTTTATAGTGAATTTTCTTCAGTAATAATATTGTGGTCTTATTCAGTTACTATGTGCAGATAATAGTATAATAGTCATGGCATAGTAGAATTATAGAATCACAGAATAGTAGAGTTGGAAGGAACCTCCAGGGTCATCGGGTCCAACTCCCTGCTCAATTCAGGATCACTAAATCCTCACAGACAGTCTGTCCAGCCTCTGAAGACTTCCATTGAAGGAGAATTCACCGTCTCCCGTGGCAACCTGTTCCACTCATTGATCACCTTCACTGTCTAATATCTAATCTGTGTCTCTTCCCTTTCAGTTTCATCCCATTGCTTCCAGTGTTCCTTGTGCAAATAGGGCTGATCCCTCTGCACTGTGACAGCCCTTACAATATCTGTAGACAGCTATTAAGTCTCCTGTCAGCCTTCTTTTTTGCGAGCTAAACATTCCTGAAAACATTAACTGTTCCTCATAAGACTTGCTTTGCAGACAGCTCACCATCCTGGTAGTTCTTCTCTCAACTTGCTTCAGTTTGTCTATGTCTTTTTCAAATCAGGGTACACAGAACTGGACACAATATTTCAGATGAGGTCTGACTAAGGCTGCCTGTCCACGGGCAGGTTTTCATTGCATTGCCATGGAGAGCGCTTCCCCCCTGTCCACGAGTGGAGAATCATTGCGATTCTCCGCTCGCTGGCGGCGATTTACAGCATGCTGTGAATTTACCGCGATTCTCCGTGGTCAGCCTATCTGTCAGATAGACTGCCAGCAGAGATTCGCCTGTCGGCTCCTGCTCCCGGACGGCGATATCCCGCAACGCCCATGGACTGGCAGCCTAAGGAAGAGTAGAGGGGGATAATTATCATGTGATCTAGACTTTATATTTCTCTTAATACATCCGAGAATTGTGTTTGCTTTTCTTGCTGCTGCATCACATTGTTGACTCATGTTCAGTCTGTGATCTATTAGTATACCCAAGACTTTTTCACATATACTGCTACTTATATCAATTCCTCCCATTGTGAATGTGCTTTTTTTCATTTTTCTTGCCCACATGTACGACTTTGCATTTCTCTGAACAACACTGGGCCTGGACAAAGCCTTGTGGTACCCCACTTGAGACATTTTCTTGGGTGTGTAGTCATTTAAGACCACTTTTTGAGTATGATCACGAGTCAGTTGTGAGTTCACCTCTTGCCTTGTCAGTCCCATTTTGGTAATTTTTTCAATTAGGATTATATGCTTCACTAAAATTAAGATATACTATATATACTGCATTTCTCTGATCAACCCAGTCAGTGATTCTGTTGTCGAAGAAAATTAGATTTGTCTGCCATGTCTTGTTTGTTACAAACTAGAGATGAGCGAGCACCAAAATGCTCGGGTGCTCGTTACTCGAGACGAACTTTTCGCGATGCTCGAGGGTTCGTTTCGAATAACGAACCCCATTGAAGTCAATGGGCGACCCGAGCATTTTTGTATATCGCCGATGCTCGCTAAGGTTTTCATTTGTGAAAATCGGGGCAATTCAAGAAAGTGATGGGAACGACACAGAAACGGATAGGGCAGGCGAGGGGCTACATGTTGGGCTGCATCTGAAGTTCCCAGGTCCCACTATTAAGCCACAATAGCGGCAAGAGTGGGCCCCCCCCTCCCAACAATTTTTACTTCTGAAAAGCCCTCATTAGCAATGCATACCTTAGCTAAGCACCACACTACCTCCAACAAAGCACAATCACTGCCTGCATGACACTCCGCTGCCACTTCTCCTGGGTTACATGCTGCCAATTCCCCCCCACCCCCCCACGACCCAGTGTCCACAGCGCACACCAAACTGTCCCTGCCCAGCCTTCAGCTGCCCTCATGCCACGCCACACTCATGTCTATTTATAAGTGCGTCTGCCACAGGAAAAGCAGGCACACACTGCAGAGGGTTGGCACGGCTAGGCAGCGACCCTCTTTAAAAGGGGCGGGGCGATAGCCCACAATGCTGTACAGAAGCAATGAGAAATCCAATCCTGTGCCACCTCCATCTGGAGCTGCACACGTGGGCATAGCAATGGGGAACCTATGTGCCACACACTATTCATTCTGTCAAGGTGTCTGCACGCCCCAGTCAGACCGCGGTTTTTTATAAATAGTCACAGGCAGATACAACTCCGCAATGGGAATTCCGTGTGCACCCACAGCATGGGTGGGTGCCAGGAAGCCACCGGCGGTACATAAAAATATCCCATTGCAGTGCCCATCACAGCTGAGATAGTAATGTCATGTTAAATGCAGGTGGGCTTCGGCCCACACTGCATGCCCCAGTCAGACTGGGGTTCTTTAGAAGTGGAAACAGATGCATTTACAACTCCCTGTGGACCCACAGCATGGGTGGGTGCCAGGAAGCCACCGGCGGTACATAAATATATCCCATTGCATTGCCCAACACAGCTGAGGTAGTAATGTCATGTTTAATGCAGGTGGGCTTCGGCCCACACTGCATGCCCCAGTCAGACTGGGGTTCTTTAGAAGTGGAAACAGATGCATTTACAACTCCCTGTGGACCGACAGCATGGGTGGCTCCCTGGAACCCACTGGCGGTACATAAAAATATCCCATTGCAGTGCCCATCACAGCTGAGGTAGTAATGTCATGTTAAATGCAGGTGGGCTTCGGCCCACACTGCATGCCCCAGTCAGACTGGGGTTCTTTAGAAGTGGAAACAGATGCATTTACAACTCCCTGTGGACCCACAGCATGGGTGGGTGCCAGGAAGCCACCGGCGGTACATAAATATATCCCATTGCATTGCCCAGCACAGCTGAGGTAGTAATGTCATGTTAAATGCAGGTGGGCTTCGGCCCACACTGCATGCCCCAGTCAGACTGGGGTTCTTTAGAAGTGGAAACAGATGCATTTACAACTCCCTGTGGACCCACAGCATGGGTGGCTCCCTGGAACCCACCGGCGGTACATAAAAATATCCCATTGCATTGCCCAACACAGCGGATGTAACGTCAGCTGTAATGCAGGTGGGCTAAAAATTCATTTGATTACACTGTAGGCGAGGGCCCACAAAAATTGCTGTATCAACAGTACTAATGTACATCAGAAAAATTGGCCATGGCCAACCAAGAGGGCAGATGAAACCCATTAATCGCTTTGGTTAATGTGGCTTAAGTGGTAACTAGGCCAGGAGGCAGCCCAGTTAAAATAAAAATTGGTGGAGGTGAAAGTTTCAACGCTTTAATGAGCATTGAAACGTATAAAAATTGTTTAGAAAAATTATATGACTGAGCCTTGTGGGCCTAAGAAAAATTGCCCGTTCGGCGTGATTATGTGAGGTTTCAGGAGGAGGAGCAGGAGGAGGAGGAGGAATATTATACACAGATTGATGAAGCGAAAAGGTCCCCGTTTTTGATGGGGATACAGAACGATGCTTCCATCCGCGGGTGCAGACTACCCATTGCCGCTGCTGTCCGCTGGTGGAGAAGAGAAGTCTGGGGAAATCTAGGCTTTGTTCATCTTGATGAGTGTTAGCCTGTCGGCACTGTCGGTTGACAGGCGGGTACGCTTATCTGTGATGATTCCCCCAGCCGCACTAAACACCCTCTCTGACAAGACGCTAGCCGCAGGACAAGCAAGCACCTCCAGGGCATACAGCGCGAGTTCAGGCCACGTGTCCAGCTTCGACACCCAGTAGTTGTAGGGGGCAGAGGCGTCACGGAGGACGGTCGTGCGATCGGCTACGTACTCCCTCACCATCCTTTTACAGTGCTCCCGCCGACTCAGCAGTGACTGGGGAGCGGTGACACAGTCTTGCTGGGGAGCCATAAAGCTGTCAAGGGCCTTAAAGAGTGTTGGCCTGCCTGTGCTGTACATGCTGCCTGATCTCCGCGCCTCCCCTGCTACCTGGCCCTCGGAACTGCGCCTTCGGCCACTAGCGCTGTCGGATGGGAATTTTACCATCAGTTTGTCCGCCAGGGTCCTGTGGCATAGCAACACTCTCGAACCCCTTTCCTCTTCGGGTATGAGAGTGGAAAGGTTCTCCTTATACCGTGGGTCGAGCAGTGTGTACACTCAGTAATCCGTAGTGCCCAGAATGCGTGTAACGCGAGGGTCACGAGAAAGGCATCCTAACATGAAGTCAGCCATGTGTGCCAGGGTACCTGTACGCAACACATGACTGTCCTCACTAGGAAGATCATTTTCAGGATCCTCCTCCTCCTCCTCCTCCTCCTCAGGCCATACACGCTGAACGGATGACAGGCCAGCAGCATGTGTACCCTCACCAGTGGGCCAAGCTGTCTCTTCCCCCTCCTCCTCATCTTCCTCCTCCTCCTCCTCACCGCGCTGAGATATAGACAGGAGGGTGCTCTGACTATCCAGCGACATACTGTCTTCCCCCGGCTCTGTTTCCGAGTGCAAAGCGTCTGCCTTTATGCTTTGCAGGGAACTTCTCAAGAGGCATAGCAGAGGAATGGTGATGCTAATGATTGCAGCATCACCACTCACCACCTGGGTAGACTCCTCAAACCTTCCAAGGACCTGGCAGATGTCTGCCAACCAGGCCCACTCTTCTGAAAATAATTGAGGAGGCTGACTCCCACTGCGCCGACCCATGTTGGAGTTGGTATTCCACTATAGCTCTACGCTGCTCATAGAGCCTGGCCAACATGTGGAGCGTAGAGTTCCACCGTGTGGGCACGTCGCACAGCAGTCGGTGCACTGGCAGATTAAACCGATGTTGCAGGGTGCGCAGGGTGGCAGCGTCCGTGTGGGACTTGCGGAAATGTGCGCAGAGCCGGCGCACCTTTCCGAGCAGGTCTGACAAGCGAGGGTAGCTTTTCAGAAAGCGCTGAACCACCAAATTAAAGACGTGGGCCAGGCATGGCACGTGCGTGAGGCGGCCGAGCTGCAGAGCCGCCACCAGGTTACGGCCGTTGTCACACACGACCATGCCCGGTTGGAGGCTCAGCGGCGCAAGCCAGCGGTCGGTCTGCTCTGTCAGACCCTGCAGCAGTTTGTGGGCCGTGTGCCTCTTATCTCCTAAACTGAGTAGTTTCAGCACGGCCTGCTGACGCTTGCCCACCGCTGTGCTGCCACGCCGCGCGACACCGACTGCTGGCGACGTGCTGCTGCTGCTGACACATCTTGATTGCGAGACAGAGGTTGCGGAGGAGGAGGAGGGTGGTTTAGTGGAGGAAGCATACACCCCCGCAGATACCAGCACCGAGCTGTGGCCCGCAATTCTGGGGGTGGGTAGGACGTGAGCGGTCCCAGGCTCTGACTCTGTCCCAGCCTCCACTAAATTCACCCAATGTGCCGTCAGGGAGATATAGTGGCCCTGCCCTCCTGTGCTTGTCCACGTGTCCGGTGTTAAGTGGACCTTGGCAGTAACCGCGTTGGTGAGGGCGCGTACAATGTTGCGGGAGACGTGGTCGTGCAGGGCTGGGACGGCACATCGGGAAAAGTAGTGGCGACTGGGAACTGAGTAGCGCGGGGCCGCCGCCACCATCATACTTTTGAAGGACTCCGTTTCCACAACCCTATACGGCAGCATCTCCAGGCTGATAAATTTGGCTACGTGAACGTTTAACACTTGAGCGTGCGGGTGCGTGGCGGCGTACTTGCGCTTGCGCCCCAACACTTGCGCTAGCGACGGCTGGACGCTGCGCTGACAGACATTGCTGGATGGGGCCGAGGACAGCGGAGGTGAGGGTGTGGGTGCAGGCCAGGAGACGGTAGTGCCTGTGTCCTCAGAGCGGGGTTGGATCTCAGTGGCAGGTTGGGGCACAGGGGGAGAGGCAGCGGTGCAAACCGGAGGTGGTGAACGGCCTTCGTCCCACCTTGTGGGGTGCTTGGCCATCATATGTCTGTGCATGCTGGTGGTGGTGGCTCCCCGGCTGATCTTGGCGCGACAAAGGTTGCACACCACTGTTCGTCGGTCGTCTGCACTCTCAGTGAAAAACTGCCAGACCTTTGAGCACCTCGGCCTCTGCAGGGTGGCATGGCGCGAGGGGGCGCTTTGGGAAACAGTTGGTGGATTATTCTGTCTGGCCCTGCCTCTACCCCTGGCCACCGCACTGCCTCTTGCAACCTGCCCTGCTGCTGCCCTTGCCTCCCCCTCTGAAGACCTGTCCTCAGTAGGCGTAGCAAACCAGGTGGGGTCAGTCACCTCCTTGTCCTGCTGCTCTTCCTCAGAATCCTCGGTGCGCTCCTCCCTCAGACTTAATGCCCTTACTACTACCTCACTGATAGACAACTGTGTCTCAACGTCATCGGCCTCCTCACCCACTGAAAGGTCTTGAGACAGTTGCCGGAAGTCCCCAGCCTCATCCCTCGGACCCCGGGAACTTTGCAATGGTTGGGCATCAGTCACGATAAACTCCTCTGGTGGGAGAGGAACCACTGCTGCCCAATCTGAGCAGGGGCCCGAGAACAGTTCCTGGGAGTCTGCCCGCTCCTCAGAATGTCTCATTTTCATGGAGTGAGGAGGCTGGGAGGAAGGAGGAGCAGCAGCCAGAGGATTCTGAGTTGCAGCAGTGGACGGCGCAGAACTCTGGGTGGACGATAGGTTGCTGGAAGCACTTTCTGCCATCCACGACAGGACCTGCTCACACTGCTCATTTTCTAATAAGGGTCTTCCGCGTGGACCCATTAAATGTGCTATGAATGTGGGGACGCCAGAAACGTGCCTCTCTCCTAATCCCGCAGCAGTCGGCTGCGATACACCTGGATCAGGAGCTCGGCCTGTGCCCACACCCAGACTAGGGCCTCCGCGTCCTCGGCCACGCCCACGTCCTCTAGGCCTACCCCTACCCCTCAGCATGCTGTATTACCAGGAATGCAGAAACACAACACTGTAATTAAATGTGCCGCTTATTGGCCTGTGGTTGGAGGCTGAGTTCGCTTACGGAACGCCAGGAAATAATTTGCCGCAAGCCTGCTGTAACACTTAGCTGGCTGTGTATTTATTTGAAGAAATACTACCCCCAGCACACACGACCCAGAACACTGAGCAGAGTCACAGGCAGGCCAAATAGATTTTTTCCAAATATTTTTTTCTAAAGGACCACTGCGTATATTCAATCTATAATATATGTCTTCTGGCCCTGGACTGTGTGACGGAACTGCAGTGTTGCACTGTTATTAACTGCAACAGACCGGTGATTTCAGAGCCAGGAAATAATTTGGCGCAAGCCTGCTGTAACACTTAGCTGGCTGCGTATTTATTTGGAGAACTACTACCCCCAGCACACACGGACCCAGAACACTGAGCAGAGTGACAGGCAGGCCAAATAGATTTTTTTCAAATATTTTTTTCTAAAGGACCACTGCGTATATTCAATCTATAATATATGTCTTCTGGCCCTGGACTGTGTGACGGAACTGCAGTGTTGCACTGTTATTAACTGCAACAGACCGGTGATTTCAGAGCCAGGAAATAATTTGGCGCAAGCCTGCTGTAACACTTAGCTGGCTGCGTATTTATTTGGAGAAATACTACCCCCAGCAGACACGGACCCAGAACACTGAGCAGAGTGACAGGCAGGCCAAATAGTTTTTTTTCAAATATTTTTTTCAAAAGGACCACTGCGTATATTCAATCTATATATGTCTTCTGGCCCTGCCTACACAATTCTGTCCCTGATGTGTGTGTGACGGAACTGCAGTGTTGCACTGTTATTAACTGCAACAGACCGGTGATTTCAGAGCCAGGAAATAATTTGGCGCAAGCCTGCTGTAACACTTAGCTGGCTGCGTATTTATTTGGAGAACTACTACCCCCAGCACACACGGACCCAGAACACTGAGCTGAGTGACAGGCAGGCCAAATAGATTTTTTTCAAATATTTTTTTCAAAAGGACCACTGCGTATATTCAATCTATATATGTCTTCTGGCCCTGCCTACACAATTCTGTCCCTGATGTGTGTGTGACGGAACTGCAGTGTTGCACTGTTATTGACTGCAACAGACCGGTGATTTTCCAAGCCTCAATTCATTATTAGTTTTAGCTTTTCTGATTCTTGCCCTACAGTTTTTGCAAACAGCATTATATTCTTCTTTAGATATGCCCCCCAATTTACATTTTTTATAAAATTGTTTTTCTTCCTTTTTAGCATTTGTTTAAGTTCTGTGTTCATCCATCCTGGACTCTTTAAATGCTTCCCATTTTATCTTCTTTTAGGGATTGTTAACAATTATACATTGAGAATCCCATTTTGCAATATTTTCGAACCTTCTTGGACATTTCTGTCCTTAATAACAACCAGCCATTGGATCCTTCCTACCCTCTTTCTGAGTCGATTACAATCTGCATTTTTCCCTTCATTGGGTGACACTAGATATTACTCGCTTTATACCAGTATCCCACACAAAAAGGGTCGTCAGCTGTAGAATTGTTTTTAGAAGAAGACCCACTTATGCCTTACCATCAGAGGATTTTTGAAATTCAGGCAGTGAAATTCATCTTGAAAAACAATTACTTTAAATTCAATAACAATTTTTCTCTCCAAGTGAACGGGACAGCAGTGGGGCAAAATGTGCCCCAAGCTTGATAAATCTATATATGGACGCCTTTGTAGGGTAGTTTCATGATAATAGAATAATTTTTACCATAGATATATACAGTAGATGACATTACTTTAATTTGAAGTGGTGATAGGGGGGGCCTCCATGATTTTATTAACACTTTGAATCAGAATGATTGGTGTCTAGAATTTACCAGCACGATTAGTGACATCAGTATTATCTTTCTAGATCTAGAATTATTTATACAGGATTCCACTATTAACAATAAGACCCATTTCAAAATAGTGGATACAATTAGCTGCTCGGATTTCACAACTATTCAATGACAGAAATTGAAAAGTCAATATCCTTTTTGGTCAATTTACTCGTATAAGCCAAAATTGTACCACAGTACAGTCTTTTAGACTCGATTCATAGAACGGAACTATCCAAAGTCATTAGTCAAATCAGCTCACGAGACAGCACTTCAGATTGACACGACTAAACCCTCCAAAAAGATTTCTAGTCAACATTATTCCAGAACAACTGAATATTATTTTTCATAGAAACTATCCCCATAAAAATATTTTAGCCCTGTCACAACCTCCGACTGCCCACGTTGCTGATAGCTTTATGCACAGCAACACAGGACCTCGTTGTTGTTTATCAAAGAGTTGTAAATGTTGCAGCATTATTCAAAAGAGTGAAAAGGAAATTATTATTTCCCCAAATTATCCACCTATTAAATTTAACCCCTAAGTGACAAAGCCGATTTGCGCCTTAGTTATGGAGCCAAATTTTGGAAATCTGACTTGTCTAACTTTGACATAATATAACTCCGTAAAGATTTTGCATATCCAAGTGATTCTGACATTGTTTTTTCACCACATATTGTACTTCATTTAGGTGGTAAAAATAGACCAATAGAATTTATGCATATTTATTAAAAGCGCCAAAATTGGGAACATTTTGAAAAATTGTCATTTTCTCACATTTTCAATTGCAATATCTCAAATATCTGCAAACATACTGTACACATTTTTGATAATATATATTTCCATCTGTTTACTTTTTTCTGGACACACATTTGAAAAAATTTCACTTTTTTTAACCATTTAGGAGGTATACAAATTTAACATTAATTACTACTAGAGATGAGCGAACGTACTCGTCCGAGCTTGATACTCGTTCGAGTATTAGCGTGTTCGAGATGCTCGTTACTCGTAAACGAGTACCACCCAATGTTCGGGTTACTTTCACTTTCATCTCTGAGACGTTAGCGCGCTTTTCTGGCCAATTGAAAGACAGGGAAGGCATTACAACTTCCCCCTGCGATGTTCAAGCCCTATACCACCCCCCTGCAGTGAGTGGCTGGCGAGATCAGGTGTCACCCGAGTATAAAAATCGGCCCCTCCCGCGGCTCGCCACAGATGTGTTCTGACATAGAGGAGGGAAAGTGCTATCTTGTTGGAGCTGCTATAGGGAGAGCGTTAGGAGTATTTTAGGCTTCAAGAACCCCAACGGTCCTTCTTAGGGCCACATCTAACAGTGTGCAGTACTGTGGAGGCTGCTTTTTGCAGTGTTGCACTTTTTTTTTTGGTATATCGGCCGTGCAGAGCATTGCGCCCTGCAGTAATACTCCAGGGCCAGAAGCGCTTAGGCAGGGACAGAAGACATATTATTGATTGAATATAGGCAGTGGGCCTTTGCAAAAAAATTTGTGGGAAAAAATCTATTTGGGCTGCCTGTGAGTGTCCTCAGTGTTCTGGGTCTGTGCTGGGTGTAGTAGTTCTCCAAATTCATACGCAGCCAGCTAAGGGTTACAGCAGGCTTGCGCAAAATTATTTCCTGGCTCTGTCTGGGCTCTGAAATCACCGCTGTATTGCAGTTCACAGTGCAACACTCTGCAGTTCTGTGACATACCCCAGGGCCAGAAGCGCTTAGGCAGGGACAGAAGACATATTGATTATTGATTGAATATAGGCAGTGGGCCTTTGCAAAAAAATTTGGGGAAAAAAATCTATTTGGGCTGTCTGTGAGTGTCCTCAGTGTTCTGGGTCTGTGCTGGGTGTAGTAGTTCTCCAAATTCATACGCAGCCAGCTAAGTGTTACAGCAGGCTTGCGCAAAATTATTTCCTGGCGTTCCGTAAGCGAAATCAGCCTCCAACCACAGGCCAATAAGCGGCACATTTAATTACAGCGTTCTGTTTCTGCATTACTGGTAATACAGCATGCTGAGGGGTAGGAGTAGGCCTAGAGGACGTGGACGCGGCCGAGGACGCGGAGGCCCAAGTCAGGGTGTGGGCACAGGCCGAGCTCCTGATCCAGGTGTATCGCAGCCGACTGCTGTGGGATTAGGAGAGAGGCACGTTTCTGGCGTCCCCACATTCATCGCACAATTAATGGGTCCACGCGGTAGACCTTTATTAGAAAATGAGCAGTGTGAGCATCCTGGATGGCAGAAAGTGCTTCCAGCAATCTATCGTCCACCCACAGTTCTGCGCCGTCCACTGCTGCAACTCAGAATCCTCTGGCTGCTGCTCCTCCTTCCTCCCAGCCTCCTCACTCCATGAAAATGAGACATTCTGAGGAGCGGGCAGACTCCCAGGAACTGTTCCCGGGCCCCTGCCCAGATTGGGCAGCAGTGGTTCCTCTCCCACCAGAGGAGTTTATCGTGACTGATGCCCAACCATTGGAAAGTTCCCGGGGTCCGGGGAATGAGGCTGGGGACTTCCGCCAACTGTCTCAAGACCTTTCAGTGGGTGAGGAGGACGATGACGTTGAGACACAGTTGTCTATCAGTGAGGTAGTAGTAAGGGCAGTAAGTCCGAGGGAGGAGCGCACAGAGGATTCGGAGGAAGAGCAGCAGGACAATGAGGTGACTGACCCCACCTGGTTTGCTACACCTACTGAGGACAGGTCTTCAGAGGGGGAGGCAAGGGCAGCAGCAGGGCAGGTTGCAAGAGGCAGTGCGGTGTCCAGGGGTAGAGGCAGGGCCAGACCGAATAATCCACCAACTGTTTCCCAAAGCGCCCCCTCGCGCCATGCCACCCTGCAGAGGCCGAGGTGCTCAAAGGTCTGGCAGTTTTTCACTGAGAGTGCAGACGACCGACGAACAGTGGTGTGCAACCTTTGTCGCGCCAAGATCAGCCGGGGAGCCACCACCACCAGCCTCACTACCACCAGCATGCGCAGACCTATGATGGCCAAGCACACCACAAGGTGGGACGAAGGCCGTTCACCGCCTCCGGTTTGCACCGCTGCCTCTCCCCCTGTGCCCCAACCTGCCACTGAGATCCAACCCCGCTCTGAGGACACAGGCACTACCGTCTCCTGGCCTGCACCCACACCCTCACCTCCGCTGTCCTTGGCCCCATCCACCAATGTCTCTCAGCGCACCGTCCAGTCGTCGCTAGCGCAAGTGTTTGCGCGCAAGCGCAAGTACGCCACCATGCACCCGCACGCTCAAGCGTTAAACGTGCACATAGCCAAATTTATCAGCCTGGAGATGCTGCCGTATAGGGTTGTGGAAACGGAGTCCTTCAAAAGAATGATGGCGGCGGCGGCCCCGCGCTACTCAGTTCCCAGTCGCCACTACTTTTCCCGATGTGCCGTCCCAGCCCTGCACGACCACGTCTCCCGCAACATTGTACGCGTCCTCACCAACGCGGTTACTGCCAAGGTCCACTTAACAACGGACACGTGGACAAGCACAGGCGGGCAGGGCCACTATATCTCCCTGACGGCACATTGGGTGAATTTAGTGGAGGCTGGGACCGAGTCAGAGCCTGGGACCGCTCACGTCCTACCCACCCCCAGAATTGCGGGCCCCAGCTCGGTGCTGGTATCTGCGGCGGTGTATGCTTCCTCCACTAAAGCACCCTCCTCCTCCTCCAACGCAACCTCTGTCTCGCAATCAAGATGTGTCAGCAGCAGCAGCACGTCGCCAGCAGTCGGTGTCACGCGGCGTGGCAGCACAGCGGTGGGCAAGCGTCAGCAGGCCGTGCTGAAACTACTCAGCTTAGGAGATAAGAGGCACACGGCCCACGAACTGCTGCAGGGTCTGACAGAGCAGACCGACCGCTGGCTTGCGCCGCTGAGCCTCCAACCGGGCATGGTCGTGTGTGACAACGGCCGTAACCTGGTGGCGGCTCTGCAGCTCGGCAGCCTCACGCACGTGCCATGCCTGGCCCACGTCTTTAATTTGGTGGTTCAGCGCTTTCTGAAAGGCTACCCACGCTTGTCAGACCTGCTTGGAAAGGTGCGCCGGCTCTGCGCACATTTCCGCAAGTCCCACACGGACGCTGCCACCCTGCGCACCCTGCAACATTTGTTTAATCTGCCAGTGCACCGACTGCTGTGCGACGTGCCCATACGGTGGAACTCTACGCTCCACATGTTGGCCAGGCTCTATGAGCAGTGTAGAGCTATAGTGGAATACCAACTCCAACATGGGCGGCGCAGTGGGAGTCAGCCTCCTCAATTCTTTTCAGAAGAGTGGGCCTGGTTGGCAGACATCTGCCAGGTCCTTGGAAAGTTTGGGGAGTCTACCCAGGTGGTGAGCGGCGATGCTGCAATCATTAGCGTCACCATTCCTCTGCTATGTCTCTTGAGAAGTTCCCTGCAAAGCATAAAGGCAGACGCTTTGCGCTCGGAAACAGAGCCGGGGGAAGACAGTATGTCACTGGATAGTCAGAGCACCCTCCTGTCTATATCTCAGCGTGGTGAGGAGGAGGAGGAGGAAGATGAGGAGGAGGGGGAAGAGACAGCTTGTCCCACTGCTGAGGGTACACATGCTGCTTGCCTGTCATCCTTTCAGCGTGTATGGCCTGAGGAGGAGGAGGAGGAGCCTGAAAGTGATCTTCCTAGTGAGGACAGCCATGTGTTGCGTACAGGTACCCTGGCACACATGGCTGACTTCATGTTAGGATGCCTTTCTCGTGACCCTCGCGTTACACGCATTCTGGCCACTACGGATTACTGGGTGTACACACTGCTCGACCCACGGTATAAGGAGAACCTTTCCACTCTCATACCCGAAGAGGAAAGGGGTTCGAGAGTGATGCTATACCACAGGACCCTGGCGGACAAACTGATGGTAAAATTCCCATCCGACAGCGCTAGTGGCCGAAGGCGCAGTTCCGAGGGCCAGGTAGCAGGGGAGGCGCGGAGATCAGGCAGCATGTACAGCACAGGCAGGGCAACACTCTCTAAGGCCCTTGACAGCTTTATGGCTCCCCAGCAAGACTGTGTCACCGCTCCCCAGTCAAGGCTGAGTCGGCGGGAGCACTGTAAAAGGATGGTGAGGGAGTACATAGCCGATCGCACGACCGTCCTCCGTGACGCCTCTGCCCCCTACAGCTACTGGGTGTCGAAGCTGGACACGTGGCCTGAACTCGCGCTGTATGCCCTGGAGGTGCTTGCTTGTCCTGCGGCTAGCGTCTTGTCAGAGAGGGTGTTTAGTGCGGCTGGGGGAATCATCACGGATAAGCTTACCCGCCTGTCAACCGACAGTGCCGACAGGCTAACACTCATCAAGATGAACAAAGCCTGGATTTCCCCAGACTTCTCTTCTCCACCAGCGGACAGCAGCGATACCTAAGCAATACGTAGGCTGCACCCGCGGATGGAAGCATTGTTCTCTATCCCCATCAAAAACGGGGACCTTTTTGCTTCATCAATCTGTGTATAATATTCCTCCTCCTCCTCCTGCTCCTCCTCCTGAAACCTCACATAATCACGCTGAACGTGCAATTTTTCTTAGGCCCACAAGGCTCAGTCATATAATTTTTCTAAACAATTTTTAGACGTTTCAATGCTCATTAAAGCGTTGAAACTTTCACCTGAACCAATTTTTATTTTAAATGGGCTGCCTCCAGGCCTAGTTACCAATTAAGCCACATTAACCAAAGCGATTAATGGGTTTCACCTGCCCTCTTGGTTGGGCATGGGCAATTTTTCTCAGGTACATTAGTACTGTTGGTACACCAATTTTGGGGGGCCCTCGCCTACAGTGTAATCAAATTAATTTTTAGCCCACCTGCATTACAGCTGACGTTACATCAGCTGTGTTGGGGACTGCAATGGGATGTATTTATGTACCGCCGGTGGGTTCCAGGGAGCCACCCATGCCGTGGGTCCACACGGAGTTGTAACTGCATGTGTCCACTTCTAAAGAACCCCAGTCTGACTGGGGCATGCAGTGTGGGCCGAAGCCCACCTGCATTAAACATGACATTACCTCAGCTGTAATGGGCAATGCAATGGGATATATTTATGTACTGCCGGTGGCTTTCTGGCACCCACCCATGCTGTCGGTCCACAGGGACTTCACAATAGGGAGTTGTACCTGCCTGTGTCTATGAATTAAAAAGCCCGGTCAGGTTGGGGCATGCAGTGTGGGCCGAAGCCCACCTGCATTTAATCTGACGTTAGCTCTGCTGTCCAGGGCACTGCAATGGGATACATTTATGTACAGCCGGTGGGTTCCAGGGAGCCACCCATGCTGTGGGTGCACACGGAATTCCCATTGCGGAGTTGTACCTGTCTGTGACTATTTATAAAAAAAACGCGGTCTGACTGGAGCATGCAGACACCTTGACAGAATGAACAGTGTATGGCACATAGGTTCCCCATTGCTATGCCCACGTGTGCAGCTCCAGATGGAGGTGGCACAGGATTGAATTTCTCATTGCTTCTGTACAGCATTGTGGACTATCGCCCCACCCCTTTTAAAGAGGGTCGCTGCCTAGCTGTGCCAACCCTCTGCATTGTGTTCCTGCTTTTCCTCTGGCAGACGCACTTATAAATAGACATGAGGGTGGCGTGGCATGAGGGCAGCTGAAGGCTGGGTAGGGACAGTTTGGTGTGCGCTGTGGACACTGGGTCGTGGGGGGGGGGGTTGGGCAGCATGTAACCCAGGAGAAGTGGCAGCGGAATGTCATGCAGGCAGTGATTGTGCTTTGTTGGAGGTAGTGTGGTGCTTAGCTAAGGTATGCATTGCTAATGAGGGCTTTTCAGAAGTAAAAGTTGTTGGGAGGGGGGGGGGCACTCTTGCCGCTATTGTGGCTTAATAGTGGGACCTGGGAACTTGAGATGCAGCCCAACATGTAGCCCCTCGCCTGCCCTATCCGTTGCTGTGTCGTTCCCATCACTTTCTTGAATTGCCCAGATTTTCACAAACGAAAACCTTAGCGAGCATCGGCGATATACAAAAATGCTCGGGTCGCCCATTGACTTCAATGGGGTTCGTTACTCGAAACGAACCCTCGAGCATCGTGAAAAGTTCGTCTCGAGTACAAGGCACCCGAGCATTTTGGTGCTCGCTCATCTCTAATTACTACCGTAGCATTTTGAGGAACAATTTGTTTTCCTGCACCAAGCCAAGATTGCAAAGGCTCATAGGTGTCAGAATGATAGATACCCCCACAAATGACCCCATTTTAAAAACTACACCCCTTTATATATTCACTGAGGGGTGTCGTGAGTATTTTTACCCCACAGTTTTTTTTATGAATTAATGCAATTTAGAGGAGAAAAAATACAATTTCATATTTTTGCAAATATGTCATTGTAAAGGCAGTTTTTATTTCTATAGTGCACATGAAAATGAGGATTTACACCGCAAAGTGCATACCCGTGTTTGTCCTGTGTGTTTAGAAACATACCCATTGTGGCCCTAATCTTATGTCTGTATGCACAACAGGGCACAAAATGAAAGGAGCAGCAAGTGGCTTTCAGAACAGAAATTTAGCTTGAAGGCATTTTAGGCCCCATTGCACACTGGTATATCCCTTAGGTAGGACCCTAGTGGCCAAAAAGATAGAGAACCCCCACGAATTACCCCATTTTGAAAACTAGACCCCTAAACAAAATAACCTAGGGGTCTACTGTGTATTTTTACCACAGAGCTTTTGAATGAATCTAAGCAAAACAGAAGGAAAAAATTGTGATTTTCATTTTTTTGCAAATTGTGTCATTTTAAAAACAGGTTTCATTGTACAGCACACACATGAATGAAGACTTGCATCCCAAAATGGATATCCCCATTTGTCCTGTGTTCAGAAACATACCCATTGTGGCACTAATATTATGTCTGTATGCATAACATGATCCAAACCGAAAGGAGCAGCCTGTGGCTTTCAGGACAGAAGTTTGCTTGAAGGTGATTTAGGCTCCGTTGCCCACTTGCAGAGCCCTTGAACGGCCAAAATAATAGAGAACCCCCACAAATGGCCCCATTCTGAAAACTAGATCCCTTAACGATTTATCTAGGGGTATACTGTGTATTTTTACCCCAGAGTTTTTAAATGAATCTAAGCAGTAGGAAAAAATTACAATTTTCCTTTTTTTGGCAATTGTGTCATTTTATAAACTGTTTTTTTTTTGTACAGCACACATACGAATGAAGACTTTCACCCTAAAATGGATAGCCCTGTTTGTCCTGTGTTCAGAAACATGCCCATTTTGGCCTTAATCTTTGGTCTGTGTGCACAACGGGGGCGCAAATTAAAATGAGCAGCCGGTTGCTTTCAGAACAGACATTTTGCTTGAAGGAGTTTTAGGGCCCATTGCAGACTTGTAGAGCCGTTAAGCATCCAAAACGACGGAGAACCCCCAAAAATGACCCCATTTTGAAAACCAGACTCCTTAACAAATTCATCTAGGGGTCTACTGCATATTTTTATGCCACAGTGTTTGAATAAATCTAAGCAAAGCAGAAAAAACAATTTTCATTTTTCTGCCAAATGTGTCAATTTAAAAACAAGTTTTTTTGTACACACATATTAAAGAAGACTTTCAACCCAAAATGGACCCCCATGTTTGTCATGTGTTCAGAAATATATCTATTGTGGCTGTAATCTACTTATAGAACACATGGTTAGACCTCTAATGGAAGGGAACACCCATTGGATTTCAGGGTACAACTGAATAAATTCCAGGCCCCATTGCCCACTTGTAGAGCCATTGAGCATCCAAAACGATAAAGAACCCCCACAAATGACCCCATTTTAAAAACTAGACCCCTTATCGAATTAATCTAGGGGTGTACTGCATATTTTGACCCCACAGTATTTGAATTAATTTAAGCAAAGCAGAAGGAAAAAAGTTAAAATTTTTATTTTTTTGGCAATTGTGTTAATTTAAAAACAAATTTTTATTGTACAACACACATATGAATGGAATTTTTCCCCCCTTGAAAGGGATCTCCCTGTTTGTCCTATGTTCAGAAACATACCCATCGTGGCCCTAATCTGCTTACAGGACACATAGCTTGGCCTATAATAGAGGGAACACCCATTGGATTTCAGGGCACAACTAAATAAATTCCGGGCCCCATTGCTCACTTGTGCAGAAAAAAAATTGACTCCCTAAAAATAATCCTCCCCCTCTGCACCCTCTTTGGCATTCCCTAAATCTTAGATAAAGGTAATAATTAAAACTATGGGGTATGTCCAAAGACGGGTAATTACGGGGGCCTGGTTGGGATGGGCACTTGGGGCAATTAAACCGGTTATCACTCCTCCCATGCTTTTTTGGGGGGTATTTCTTCTCCTTAGCGACAGGAAAAGTGGCCATCTATGAGGCTTTGTAAGGTTGATGAGGTGCAGCGGTCTCACACAAAAGGCACTCAACAAGCTGCTCCTGGGACTGCAGGAAGGCGAACGTTCCCGGGGCTTCTTGTAAATTACATATTACAGGTAGCAATCTGAATAATGCTAAGCTCCCACAGCCGTATGTGGAATCTGCTTGCGGAGGCCCGCAGTGGATCGCAGCTGTGTACCCGACCGTGGCCCTGCGTATGGCCTCTTAATGTACTGCACATAACTGTGTACTCACACAGGCGGTCATGTGCAGTACACCGTTTTTTGTTTGTATTTCCCACACCATTAAATAGCGATGACATGGGTACCCACAGCCTGTACACAATGTAGTTGCACAATGGGCTCTATGTTGTGGATATCCGTGGTAAAATAGAACATGCTGTGTTCTTATTTTTCTGCGAGTGGATCACCTGTTTTCAACCCGCTAATGTGAGCGGAATTGTGTAATCCAGTGCATTTGATTGATCTGTGTATTACTACGGATCAGACGGATGCGAAATCCATAATTCCTATCCAGTCATATAAGAGACCGGTCTAAGTTAGTTCGCTATTAGAGATGAGCGAACGTGTTCGGCTCCGCCCCTTTTCACCCGAGCACCGAACTTTGCGAGCAATTCCGTGCTCGGGCGAAAAAAGTTCGGGGGTCGCCGTGGCAGCGCGGGGGGGTGCGGCGGGGAGTGGGGGGGAGAGGGAGAGAGAGAGGGCTCCCCCCTGTTCCCCGCTGCTGCCGCCCGCGCCGCCGCACCTCCCCCCGCCGCCCGGCGCCGGCCGAATACTTACGCGCGGACACTGAAGTCCTCGGATAAGCCGGTGTCTGGGTGCGTAAGTGTTCGTTAAGAACACGTTCGCTCATCTCTATTCGCTATCTTTTTATCATGTGACCAGGGACCGCTCAACGAGGCCTCTGGTCACTGATCCAGGCTCTCAGCAACCTGTGGTAGCCTGGAGCAAGGAGATTTTAAATTTCTACTAATGTGCCTGGCATTTTGCCAATGGGTGCATACGCTGAATCCGGGTAAGGTCTGTGGAGGAGGTTTGCATCGGGATTCAAATACGGAGGCCTCCGGTAAAAAGTTTGATCTCCTCTCACTGATCGCATCAGTGAGGGGAGATGAAACTTCAACTTTTTTGTAACTTTTACGTGATTACCATTATCCATTGGATAACGGCGATCACGTGATCAGGAACCACTCACCACAGCCCCACATAACATCTCCAAGCTCTCAGCTACTTTTGGTAGCCAAGAGCAGGGAGATTTTACATTTCCAGGGCAATCCTCAACTTTTGCGAATGCGTCCGCCACCTTGCTGACAGGCGCATGCGCAGAAGCCATGGTAAGATCCGTGGATAAAGATCTCATTGTGGGAGAAATCTGGGGACCTTAGTTATGTAATTTCATTTTCCCTCATGGGAAGATGAAGCTTTATTTTACCTTTTTTTAACTTTACATGATCACTGTTATCCGATGCATACAGCAGTCTCGGTCACATCTCCCTGCACTCGGCTATCTTTGAGAGCCGGGTACAGGCAGATTTTTTATTGCACTGAAGCCCTCGGCAGGTCACTGTGATCACTGCGGGACATCACGGAGGACGGGGGGTTAGTATTCTCAGCTTCCCTGATGGATCCGATTAACTTTTTATTGACTTCATTGTGATCGGATAGCGCCGATCACATTGCCGGGTGGGCGGGGGCTTCTGTAAACGACAGCATGTAGCTGTCACGTCCTCAGCCCACGTGGCTTTAATCCTTAGGAGATACATGTTTTTAATTCCCTAAGGATTAAAGCCGGACGTAAAAAGGCAATGGGGCCGTCACAAAAAGGTTAATGATTATTTAGACTGTAATTCTAGCTACATGATATATTTATTTGAATGTCCGTGCAGCCTGTGCTACATTGGCCGTAACACTAGACATCTACGGGTACGTATTAATCAACATCGTTCAAACATACAAAATGGATATAAAAAAAACAGTGCTTCAAAACATTTTTCTTTGCATAATAACTGTGACAGTAGTAGTATGAAAGTAACACCCATTGAAAAAAATAAGACATAGGAACTTTGATGAATAAAAACGCAGGGAAATGTATTAGATATTCAGATTTGATTGCTTAGCTCCAAAGGGATTAAATGAGACTTTGGAAAAATAAATTGAGGTTAGTCTTTTATCAATAATTATATGTTAAGGAACTATTTTTTTATAAACTCTTTTTTATTAGCATTTCAAGGAAAACATACACAAGTAGACTGTAATTGTTACACAAGATTTTGATCATATAATTCGCAATTCTGTTACTTACCGTATATACTCGAGTATTAGACGACCCGAGTATAAGCCCAGACAATAAGTTTCACCCAAAAAAACTGGGAAAACTTATTGATTCGAGTATAAGCCGAGCCATACTCGAGTATATACTAGATTTTAAAAAAAAACCTCCATACTCACCTCCCAGCCGGCATCTGTGTCTGTGCGACAAGCTGCTTGAATTCTCCCCGCTGTCATCCCCTGCCGTCCTCTCTGCTTGGCTCTATCAGTACTGTGTAAGTAAGCGCTTTGATTGGATTGCGCGCCAGCCAATTACAGCTGGCGCTCGATCCAATCACTGTGCTTACTTACACAGTACTGACGGCAGGGGATTTGAAAGCCGAGCAGGGAGATGACAGCGGGGAGAATTCTAAAGCAGCTTGATTGGCTGTGAATGATCGAGCACCAGCTGTGATTGGCTGACACTTGATCCAATCACAGCTCTTACTTACACAGCGCTGATGGCTGGGGATGACAAAGCTGAGCAAAGAGGACGGCGGGGGATGAGAGCGGAGGGAATTCAAGCAGCCTGCCGCACCGCCACGGGAGACACAGACACCGGCTGGGAGGTGAGTATGGAAGTTTTTTTAAGCCTTGCCAGACTCGAGTATAAGCCGAGGGGGGCTTTTTCAGCACAAAAAAATGTGCTGAAAAACTAGGCTTATACTCGAGTATATACAGTAAGTGCTTTCGCCTTCGGTGGTAACCGGCAATTGTCCATCTTGGTATTTTCTGTGTACAGTATAATATCAGTCCCACACATACATCTTCCATTTTTTATTTTCTCCCCTTTACCCCACCTCCCCTAAACTCCCAACGCCCCAATAACTTGTTGTAAAACAAAGATACAATATAACTAGTAGCTTACCAAATTGACCCAATATATATCCCTCAGCGAACATCCTTCCTTCTAAGTTTTTCATGTAAGTTCCCAGCTGGTTTATATAATTTTGTCCATAGTAACATGTCGTATTAGTGAACTGATGCATGTACTCCTTAATTTGATTAGGGTTAAGAAATTTTTCTTTAAACTCTCTCCATTTTTTTTAAGAATTTTGGAGCTTGGGTTTCCATACACCTTTCTATCTCTACTCTTTCCATTTTTGTAAGATATTCTAGTTGTCGGATAATATAATTTATTCTCAGGGGTTTGACTAGTAACCAACTGTTCAAGAGGCATCTTTTGCTAATTAACAGAATGGTGTGGATCATTTTGGCTTTTCTCGTTTGATCTGGTATTTGGTGCAGTATGAAAATTTGTGGAGTCAGTTGTAGGATCTGCCCCCTTCCACATCTTTTTCTGGACCCCGTCCCAGTATTTTTACGTTTTCGGGCACTGCCAAATACCATGTAGAAATTCTGGGTTTGTTAGGGAGCATCTGGGGCAAGCTTGAAATCTAGCTGGGCTGTTGGGGCTCTGAGGTTTTTCATACCCATATATTGCCCCGTGGATTCGTTTAAAATATGTTTCTTGCCATCGTTCATTCGATATTGCTTGCCTCACAGAGTTTCAACTCTTAATTGTTCCCTCAGGTAGTTCCGGGTCCTGTAAATCTCGTGCCCATTTTTTGAATTATCCAAAGCCAGCGTCCCCCATCCACCCCTCTCTAAATCTGGTATACAAATTTGAGATTGAGTGCTTATATTCAAATTTTTTAAGCAAAACATCAAATGGGTTAAGTATTATTTCTTTAGATACATCGACTAATCTTTCGCACTTGATCCAATGGCAGAAAATGGGATGGGGTATTCTCTGCTCAGTTCTCCAAAGGTCTTATATCTGGGGATTTCTGGGTTAAAAAGGTGATAGACTGTCATAATCTCTTTCTGTTGCCATATTTCGAACATTTTGTTTTTCCTCCCCTCATTAAATTCTGGATGATTCCATAATTCCATATTTTTGGATATGTTATACAGTTATTTTCCAGGCAGCTATGGTGTCTTTGGCCATGAAAGATTGTTTGCATTTGACAGGAAGATTTGTATACCTTGTATATTCAAGGGCAGTATTTGAGTAGTCGCTGGAACCCCGTAGCCAATCCAAGGAATGTCTCGTGAGGCTGGCGACATTGTATAATCGAATGTCTGGAAAGTTGAGGCTTCCCCCGCTCTCTCTTACATGACCACACAAAAGCTACGAATTCCGTGGGCAACTTCCCCTAATCACGTCTATGGAGTAGGAGCCGTGTTGTTTGCAATGGGTAAAATAACAGAAGCCGGCGCTGTGGCCCAGATTCGCCGGCCGCAGCATGTCCATTTTTTTTATTCTGTTGTGGCCGTGCTCCCCTCTATGGGAGAGCCGTCCGCAGTGGAAAAGCAAGCGTCCAGGCCGCTTCAAAACCCACGGCTGCGTGCCGCGGGTTTAGAAGCAGCGCTTCTACCGGCGGAAATCTCGCATTTTTTGTCTGCGGCCAAACTGAGAGATTTCCGTCGGGAATCCGGCGTGTGAGAACCCAGCCTAAGACCCTTGACATTCCAGGAAATAATTTGCATGATGATCTAGGTTCTTGATTAACGTTGGGTAAAGTGGTTTGCTTGAAAGCCCCCCTTCCCTGCGGATAAGCACACTTTTAATTTACAAATTTTTAACTTTAAACTTAAATTAAAATAAAATCTAGTAAATCAGTTGCTCATCCCCTTACTGCCAACCCTCAGTAGCTTACCAAATACTAAACTGATGGAAGGAGCAGGGGAAAAAATGCAGTCTTCCTTAAGGGTAGAATGTCTTGTATAAACCCAAAAGAAGAATGCATGAGTTGACTTCCCTTAACTCCACTTTGTAAGCAACTTCTGGGAGCAAAATCCAACTAGGGTCCCTTATTTGCAACCGCAACTGATTTATATTATCAGTTCTTGCTCTGCTCCCTTATGGATCACAATATGGAATTGAACAGAGTGTAGCTCCATTTCTGGGTTTACAGACAATATTTCTCCGCTCCAAGAAAAATACAACTGATGAAGAGATGGATCAGCACTCTCAGTAAAACATTGCGACGTTTCGATCCGTCCTGGATCTTTCTCAAGCATGCGCAATGATTGGCTGGTGCCGAGTACGGGTAAGGGCACAGCTTTCATTGGCTGAGGCCCCGCACATGCGCACTGATGATGATAGGACGCCGAGGTGTACGACATGTCTAATTGTGCGGTAAGTCTTGTATGCATATGTTTATCTCCTTACAGGTGCTGCAATTGTCCAGCATTATTTACAGCTGTGCTGCATGGTCCTGGACCAATCCGGATCACTGGGGGTGGGAACTTTTGTCCTAATGTGTGTCTATTGGATATTTTGCTGATTGTCCTGCTGTATATAGTGGTGTGTTTTCTGCATTCACTACATGCTTGAGAAAGATCTGGGACGGATCGAAACGTCGCAATGTTTTACTGAGGAATAAAGATGTTTTTATTTTAAAAGAAAACCCAAGAGTGCTGATCCATCTCTCCATCAGTTGTGGATTTACCTCTGTGGATCCCCAGGTCCGGATTCCCCTTTGGATCGTGCACCTGTGGCTGGGTTGTGCCTACTTTGGTGACTGGATGTGCTGTTATCCATACATTTCTTTAACAAACATCCTACACCAGTCTTTCTTACTTACTTTTTTGCCTTTCCCCCAAGTGTCTTTTTTGTAGTATCACATACTCACGGCCCCGTCGTAGGGCCTCACAGGGGGGGAGACGATGGTCCTTCCTTGCTCCTTTGGTGCAACCGAGGGACCCAAAGAGTCTTTGTGCCAGTTCCTGCTATTGCGCTTAGCTGGGTGGTGCATCCCGGACGCCTGTCCAGCGATCCTTTGGGCATCATCAAGTTTAATTCCTGTTCTACATCCTCTGGGTTATGGAAAATAAGGGTGACACCATTAACGCAGAATACTTTAAGTATCACTGGATACAGCAGGGCAAATTTTTGCAGTTTCTTATAAAGTTCTGAGCAAATTGGAAAAAAAGTCTTTCCTTTGCGCTGTACTTCAGATGAATAGTCTGTGAAAATTAGAATTTTGTGTCACTCGATCTCCAGCGAGTTGCTACGGCTTTTGAAATTTCGCAAAATTTGGGCTTTATCTGTATAGTCCAGATATTTCACTATTGTGGTCGTACCCTACTATTTGAGGCCTGCATAGTTGGTGCTGGGCGCATATCTTGTCCCAAGCAGTGCGCTCGCTCGACTTTACATTTGTGTGTGATCCCAAGAATGTTGGGGATTGTAGATTCACACACTGGCGTAAGTCTTTTTGTAAATAAGCTTCGGGAACACCAATAATACGCAGATTGCTACGTCTGGATCTATTCTCCAAATCCTCCATACGGTCCCAAAGGATTTTATTATCTTGTATAATTTTTTCTACCCTTTTAGCTGTAGCGCTATGGTCTGTGGATATTGTCTCCATCTCATATTCAATTGAATCTAGGCGATTAGCTTGTTGGGACACCGTGTCTCGGAGTTTGCGTAGTGAGACGGCCACCATATTTGGCAGAGTCTCTTGTAAATCTGGTCTAATAAGCTAGTGAAAGAGCTACTTTATCCCGCATGGTCTGGGTTTGTTGGAGTAGACCCTAGGGGAGGGATCCTGCTTAGAGATATTTACGTTCTCTAGCAGTGCTTTAGCCGTGGCTTTTGCAGGTGTTTCTGTTTGCTTTACTTTAATACGACCCATTTTTATCACAAAGTCCTCCATACAGTGATTTAGTCTTTTATATACTGTTGCATGTGTGCTAGAAGGATAGATAAGTAGAAGTGCTTTTGTAGGTGTTTTCTGCAGGAAATTTACTGCCACTTCCTCCTTAAATGAGCTGGTCTTCCAATCTTTTATATGGATTAATTGGGGTTGACTTTTAGCCCAGCCACACATTGTCTTAGAACCTGGTACAAGCCATCCTCTGGTAGGGGGTCAGCCTGATATTTTTTCTTTCCCTTTCCCTCTCTTCTTAACGGGTAATAGAGGGAAGGAGAACAAAAGACAACCCTGCACCGATTCAATAAGCCAGTCTCTGGTGGATTGTGGCACTTATATACTGAGAGACATGAGACTGCCTCTTTTTTTCCACCTTTTATGTGTGCAATTTCTTTTTAGGTTTATGGGCGCTCTAAAAATGGCCGCCGCCAAAGGGTTATCTCACCGGCAGCAGTCAGAGTCTGCAGCGCTCCTTGACGTCCCTCCTGGTCCCCCTGCACACAGGTCAGAAGCAGTGCTGTGATGAGGGGGATGCAGCACGGCCGGCCGGTAGCGGGGTAAAGTGAAATTGGTTGGCGCTGCTGTCACTTCCCTCCCTCCGCCGCGCGCCGACCTCCAGAATTAGCAGTGCAGCGGTAAAGTGCAGGGAGCTGACAGCAGCTAAAAGAGGCAGGTAGCTTTGGAATGGAGGTGCCAGGGCTCAGCTTCCCTGCTGCCTATTCCATGGCGCCTGAACCGGAAGTTATGAACTATTTTTTATCTCTGATTATAGTTCATTAGTCATAAAAAAAATTTTATACTATATTTCTTGCATTTTTACAGCTAATCTGGAAAATGATCCATCTAGGACGTGTCAGGTGTTTCTAAATAAGGGTAATTCTGCCTCTCCCCTTCTCTCTCCCCTCCCTGTTTCTTCCAGTTATTTTATATGATATGTATCGTCTTATTCTAGTAATTTATGAATTTATATGTTTTTAACTGTTTCATACCATAATAGTCATACATAATAGTCATACATATATGTGCCCAATTGTGTAACTATAAATTTATATACAATAATTTTATATTTTCAGTGATTATAGTGAATCAGTTACCTCATTATTTTATTTGTTTTTAAAAAATAACAATTAATTATTCTGTATTTAAGGCTGGGTTCACATGGGGTGGAATTGCTGCGAAATTTCTGTGCGGAAAGTCCACATGGCGATTCCGCCCGCGGCTCCTAATCCCGCGATTAGCCATCAAAGTGGACAAAATTTTGCAAAACCACTCCAAAACCCACGGAAAATTTGGTGCGGCCATGAG
Organism: Eleutherodactylus coqui; assembly: GCF_035609145.1. Lineage (NCBI taxonomy): Eukaryota > Metazoa > Chordata > Amphibia > Anura > Eleutherodactylidae > Eleutherodactylus > Eleutherodactylus coqui. Next base: position 149,739,721 of record NC_089840.1, on the reverse strand, counting down.
AATTCTGCTGGAATTCCGTCCCGTGTGACCCCAGCCTAAATGTATAATAGTTTTAGGTACTCTTATGGTAGTTTAGGTAAATCATTGTGCACAAGCGACTTTATAAATATAATGTACTGTTCATACTGTTAATAAGTGAGAAAACTGATAAATTTTGTAATATACATCCCAATTGGGAACATCCAGCCATTGGATTCTTCCTACCCTCTTTCTGAGTCCATTACAATCTGCCTTTCTGAAATCTAACCTTGAGGTCTGAATCTTCTCCGGTTTTTCTTCTTTCATTATCTAAAACCACTGCCTCTTAAGGTCCCAGTCATGCTTATTTCCTCAACCATTTCCTCCCTGTTGGTAAGAATTAGTTCCAAGATAGCAGATCCCCTTGTTTTCTCTTCTACCTTTTTGGAAGATAAATTGGATAAAGTAATGGGTCCCATAAGAATTTGTTGGACCCATTACTTTTGCCTGAGAGAGATTCCCAACAAATGTCTGGATAGGTAAAATCTCCCATAATCACTATGTCTTACTTTTTTGAAAGCTTGGCCATCTAATGTAGAAAGAGTTCATCAATATCTTCTGCTTGTCCAGGTGGCCTATAGTAAATGCCTACAATGGTGTCCTTTCTGTTCTCTCTTTTTTTACCCAAACAGTTTCTACAGAACTCCCATGCTTTGAAGCTTGAAACTCTGTAAAAATGTTTTCTTTCTTAACATACAATGCAACACCACTATCCATTAATCAATTATAGCTCTGAATACCTTTTTAAAAAGTACTTTTCAAAATTCCTAAGTGTCCATGCTGTATGAATATGAAGGCTCAAATGTTCGCTGGGTATATCCAGACTAAATATCCCGGTCAATCTTTGCTAAACCTTTTTCTGGTTTAATGATTCATGTGGATTGGGAGGGAGTGAAAGAGCAATCAGATAAGGAAAGGAGAAAGGACATGGATTATTTCATTCTTCTACAGCACAGCCAATCACTGTGATGAAAGGCTTCCTGCAGCAGACACATAATGTGGCTCCTGTTTGGCTAGGACACACAATGTGGACATTGATTGGGGTTCACACAAGCCTTACTGTGGGACTAAAGAAAAGTGTGAGGTAAAGTGACATCTCCTGCAGCTGTAATAAACTTGAATGGGAGTGATGTTTTGGGTTTCTGACTTTCTGTGTCTCGGTAGCCAATATAGCGTGACTCACTCCTCAAATAGTTATACTACAGTACAATATTGGGGTGATTGTAAAGGGGTGGTCTCTGCTGCCTGGTGTGATAGTGTAGTATAATGCAAATTCCAATGAAATGAAGAGTCCAGAGAGTCAGCATGGGGAAGACATTTAACTCCTGTTTACTTGTTTCGAAAGCATAATGGCTCAACATCTGAGGCCCCCTGTCCACGGGCGAGGCGGAATATTGCTAGCGATATTCCGCCGCCAGGGAGCAGGGGAGAGAACCCACACTTCTCTGCGGTGAGCCTATCTGACAGATAGGCTCACAGCGGAGAATCACGGCATGCCGCGATTTAAGTCCCATGAGCAGAGAATTGCTATGATTCCCCGCTCGTGGACAGGGGGCTGCGCTTTCCATAGCAATTATCGCCACGAGTAACGCAATGCAGCATCATCCATGGACAGGAGCCCTAACTGAGGAAGGCACAATTGTTTATAATTCAGTCCAATCAAAGTCCAGTCCTATTGGTGTTGGCTTCGGCGCTTACTACTTTGTTACTTTGTACTGCCTCTTGAGTTTCCCATCATGTCCCTGCAGCCTCTCTGTAGCTTTGTAGTGTCTGTTGTGGTGTTTGCACCACAGCCCTGGAGTCTGCAGCCTTATCTATCTATCTATCTATCTATCTATCTATCTATCTATCTATCTATCTATCTATCTATCTATCTATCTATCTATCTATCTATCTATCTATCTATCTATCTATCTATCTATCAACAGCCAGATGGTTGTGAGTCAGTGATCCCTTAATTAGCAGAACTTGTTTACAAAATACTACTCTCCTTAATACTCTTGACTGAAATTTATAGATAAGTACATCTTTTATAAACTTTGCCCCTTCTACTTGCCTAATGCTGATTTATGTAGTAAGCTTGATTCTAGTACTGTATCTATACAGTAAGCTTTGTTCTGGTACTGTATGTTTGTAGTAAACTTGGTTCTTGTAGTGTATTTATTTAGTAAGCTTAATTCTATTATCATACCCATGTAGTAAGCTTGCTTCTGGTGCCATGTAGGTAGTAAGCTCAGTTCTGGAACAGTATTTGTAGTAAGCTTCGTTCTGGTACCATATCTTTTCAGCAAAATGATTGATGAAGATAGATAAAGTTAAATTATAATTTTATTGTTTAGCATTGATATTTTTCATTAGCACTGAACAATTTTTGTTACGATTACCCAGAAATGAACCCAGGATGCGGGTAGTAGTCCTTGCTCTTGTAGGGTTGTGTGGTACCTCAGTGCAGTATAGATAATGAATTGAGATTACACTTGCAGACACTGATGAATTTAGCACACACTTCTAGAGCAGGTTAGGCTGTATTCTGCAAAGTCATACAGCATTAGGTGGTAGGAACACCAAAAGTTAACCCATTACTAACTATTTAAAGTCATATACACATAATTTACTATAATCAATTAATGGCTGCGATTGGTTCATTGAGCATTGGCTCTGATTGGCTGAGCCGTGGTGTTCGAGAACCAATCAAAGCAATCGCTTGCTGATGGCTGGGTTTACAAACTCCTTTACCAGCAAGCGATGTTCTGTTGGCGCTGAGAACAGCAAGCAAGTCTACCCGAAACTGCAGAGACCAGTGTGAGGGACCTGGACGGCACCTGCTAGGTAAGTATAAGACTTCACCCAAAAATAAGACCCTGTGCCTCTTTTGGGGCAAACATTATTTTTGGGGAAACACAGTAGCAGTATCTTCCATGGCATCTATATTAGATGTGTCATTCTCTGAAGGCGGAGCTCTGTTCACAACTGCCTGGTTATCACCAATAGGAAAGTGCTACATTGTCAGATGAGCTCTATCATGTAACTTGACTTCACCAGGGATAACCACGCCCACTGATAACCAGGGTAACATGACTCTACCACCCAGTTGAAAGCTGGATGAATGTAAACAATGCAACATTTCAAAATATTAACCCTGTGTGGACTGTTGAGGGCGGCAACGGTTCTACTGTAATAAAGTTTTTTTATGCAACCTTCAGCCAATCACACATTATATGCTGAGAAAACGGAAAGAGAACTAAATGATAATAGTGTTGAACTTCAGGTTATTTATCGGATGTCTAAAGGCTGTTTCTTTGTGCCTACTGTTAGATTTGATGCCTTCCTCTGGACAAAAGATCTATGCTTATTTGCTAGAAAACTTAAGTGGAAAAAATAATTTTCCTGTCAGGAGTTGGATTTGGACATTGATGATCTCACTTTAAATGGAGGGCAGTCACCCACCTAATGGAGGTCCCTTCTCCAAATTAAACCTCCAAAGTGCAAAGATATGCCTAACTGGGGACTATAAAAATATTGACCTTTTTGTCAATTTAGCCAAACAGAAGTTGAGGGAATTAGAGAAAACCAACATGTATATTCAGAATTTTTCCAGGCAGGAAAGATCAGCATTATTGGCCTTAGAAAAAGATTGTGAATTAATCTAAGACCGGCAGGTAAGGAGGGGAACCTAGTTCTCATGCCCACTGATACGTATGTAAAGTGTAGTGGCCCAGAGTTAAATGTTTGTCCTGTGCAAAGCTATTGCCACTGTCTTCTATGCTGTATGCATTTGATGTGTATTGCACGTCTGCAGCACTGAATGCATTAACATCTGGATTATGTCTGGGAAATGTATCTTGTTGTATGTCATGTGACAGTGTTTCATATATATATATGTTGGTGAGGATACTAGAAAGAGGAGACTTCACTTCAGTTTGGAGTTTGTTGGAGTCAGTCTTGCAAGTGAGCCACATAGACACTGTCTGGTCTGTGTGGTACATAATGGAAGAGGCTGAGCAACTGTCTGAAGCATGTCCTGGGTCCACACTACCCAGGATGTGCCAGTGCTGCTATACGCACTAAGACTGAGAGAGAGAGAAGGAGAAGGACACCAGAAGAATAAGTGATGACCGATAGAGAGTAAGAGAACAGAATTTCACAGATAACTGAGACTGTGGATTGTCTGCATTACCCTGAGAAATCCTCCCTGTCATACCACCTTCTGAAAGTGTAAGGTGTTCTTTTTCTGGACTGTTACTGTTTTGTTGGAACTCTGTTGGACTTAAGTAAACTGGCATTACCAACCATTCCCAGTTTGCTCAGAAAGTTATCCCTGTGCGTGGACTACTTTATTTATGTCTCAAGGTTCACCGTAGAGGAAGGAACAGTGCCATCACGAGTGGCAAGTGGCATCACGGACTGTAAGGTAACTTCTGGTTACTCTTTTCCTGTGACCTCCCCCAGAGTGACCTGGATGGGTTCCAAGCTACTCTCAGGGGAGGAGAAGGTGACAAAAACCTTTATCCACCCCGCCATCTCCTTGGCTGTAAGCCTAATCCTTGCACACTGAAAAAGTTGTGTCTCGATCTTCTAAATGATCAAAAATGTTACAAACAACTTAGTTCCAACCCATTGTTGCAGTATAAAAAGATGTTGGGGGACAGTTATACGACGCTAAAGAGAAGAGACTTATCACTGAAAAAGAATTTAAGTTTATGTTCCCCTCCTTCTCAGTCATGTCGACGTTTTTATGGTCTACCAAAGGTTCATACGGGGTATTCCCCACTTAAGGGTTAGTGTATATATATATATATATATATATATATATATATATATATATATATATATATATATATTTGTTAAGTGTACTATGTGTCCCTTTATACAAAAAAGCAAAATATTCACCAGTGCAAATACAGGCAAAACATATCAGGTACAACAATTTGCCAATTTGAAAAGTATAGGGATGGTCTTTATTGCCCACTGTACATGCCCATTAAATTATATAGGCAAGACCATCAGGCAAGTTCGGAGGTATATAGGCTCCCACATAGGTGATATTTGTCACTCAAGGGATAAACCCTTAGCCAAGCACATTAACACGGTGCATGGTGGTGATGTTTACTTTTTACAATTTCTGGTTATTGAATTTATTTCCCCGCCTCATCGTACGGGAAACTGGGATAATATTATTCTCAGTAGGGAATGTCAGTGGATTTTCAGATTGCAATCGTTGAAGCCCAGGTGAGTTAAAGGAGATGTCTCGAGGAAGCAGTGAATTTTTTTTTTTGCCCAGTCCCCCCCATTAAGCATACATTACTAAGCCCCCCTGTAAATGACTTTTCTAGCTGGTTCGTACTTACCGTTCCAGCGTTTCAGCAACTTATAAAAGTTTCCCCAAGATGGCCGCCGGCTCTTTTCCCGTCGCTTGCTGCAGCCCGACGTGCGCGCTCCCGAGACGCTGCCAGCTGTGTCTCCATGACAACACGACGCCCCGCAGCCGCCGACCGGACCCACCGCAGCCGCCGACCAGTCACCCACCGCCAGGCAGCAGGTAACCGGCGCTACCCTCCCGGCTCCCCAGCGCTACCCTCCCGGCTCCCCAGCGCTACCCTCCCGGCTCCCCAGCGCTACCCTCCCGGCTCCCCAGCGCTAGACCCTCAGCCCAGGTGAAGGCCCCGGAGCCCAGCGCTAGGCCCCGGAGCCCAGGTGAAGGCCCCGGAGCCCAGCGCTAGGTTCCGGAGCCTAGCGCTAGGTTCCGGAGCCCAGGTGAAGGCCCCGGAGCCCAGCGCTAGGTTCTGGAGCCTAGGTGAAGGCCCCGGAGCCCAGCGCTAAGTTCCGGAGCCCAGCGCTAGGTTCCGGAGCCCAGGTGAAGGCCCCGGAGCCCAGCGCTAGGTTCCGGAGCACAGCGCTGGGCTCCGGGGCCTTCACCTGTCAGTGAACATCACCCCCGACCCATCACTTACCTGGGCGGCTTCTCGTGACAGCTGGACACCTGGGCGGCTTCTCGGGACGGCAGCTCCACTTTCTGCACCTTCCTCTAACCAAGGATGGTACAGAATGGCCGCTCCAGCGCGCTCCCGAGCAGTGACAGCTCGTCTGCGCATGCGCAGAAGAGCTGTAGCGGGGAGCACACTGAAGCGGCTCGTGCTGAAAGGAGAAGACCGGACTGCGCAAGCGCGTCTAAAAAAGCAAGCTGCCAGCGAATTTAGACGGAACCATGGAGACGAGGACGCTAGCAACGGAGCAGGTAAGTGGAATAACTTCTGTATGGCTCATATTTAATGCACGATGTACATTACAAAGTGCATTAATATGGCCATACGGAAGTGTATACCCCCACTTGGTTTCGCGAGACAACCCCTTTAATGAAATTACATCTGTGTGGTACAGAATGGAAGAGACTTCTGTTGCAGCAGTTCTGGGATTGCTTCCCTTCTAGATAGTTTGTTAAGGTCTTGTCTGTGTTTCTCTGTCTTCTGGCTCTGGTGGTGGAAGTGGTATTAGGTGAGACATGCTTGGCCTTACCTGTGGGTAATTTGTCAGGACTATTTAGCCAGGCCTGGTGCTTGGCTTCAGTACAATTTAGTTTCTGACTTCTGCTGGCTGTGTAGGAGGCCAGAGCTTGGAACTGGTTCCTCCATTTACCTGACTCTACACAAAGTTTATATATGTCATATCTTGTTTGCTGTGGTATCCTCCTATCCAATGTAGGGTCAGCTAGTGGCCTAAGTACGTGGTCAGGTTTGCCCTTCTCAGGGCGCGTTACCTGCGTATAGGCAGGTCCCTTCCCTGGGTAGGTTTTTTAAGGAAAGCATTTCCCTTGTTGCGGTTGTATTTTTTGTTTACCACTATTAGGTGTTACGGATCGAGGACGTCGAGTTTAGACGCAACATCTCCCTCTTCTAACCCTCTAGATTCTGCTGTCTGCATAGATAGCGGTATCTAAAGGGTTAAATTACTGGGATCTGAGCCAAGCTCCATACTGGAGGTTGTAGCAGGACTGCGGTTGTAACTTAGTCGTGATCCTACTCTGACTACTGGTAATCAGCACATTACATGTACCGCACAGTGGGCCAGCAGTTCCCACATACCGCCATACATGTACAGCACACATCAGGAAGGGGTTAAGGGAACAATACCATGTGATGCTTCACTCACTGTGCCCTTTTATGAATTGTATATCATGGATTTTTCCTTATAAAATATATATGATTTTTTGTACCAGATCTTATAAATTTGCATTCCCCTCCTACTTTGTTCATATCCTGGTTAAATTCAGATACTGTTGATTTTCCAACCACATCTGCTGGAAGTTTGAAGTAAGCATCTACTACTCTTTCAGTAAAATATTTTCTGACCTTGCTTCTTATCTTCCCCCAACTAATCTCAGACTGCACCTCCTTTTGGAAGTGTGATCTAGTGCGGAAGGGCTAATATCTGGTATCCACAGCTTATCTAGCCTCCCGTGGCTACATAAAAGTGCAATGATGTGTTGTGAACAGCTAAACCATTCATGTTATAGTGGGGGCTGTATACTTTATGACTCGCGCCGCCGAGGTCTTCTGCACATGCGCAGACCAGCTCTCCGGCGCGAGCACGAGGGAGCGGCCCCATTGAACAGAGCAGAAGACCGCACAGCGCAAGCGCGTCTAATGGAAGGAGAAGACAGCGTTAGTCGGCGCCATGGGGGGTAAGTGTATAACTTCTGTATGGCTCATATTTAATGCACGATGTATATTACAAAGTGCAAAAATATGGCCATACAGAAGTGTATAACCCCACTTGCTGCCGCGGGACAACCCCTTTAAGAGCCAGTAAACGGTTTCCCCTTTTATGTTCCAGCAGTCATAACGTTTTAATGTTTTCATCAGTGTCGCTGTATGACATCTTGTATGTTGCAGGAAAAGTTTTAGTTTTTCTAGAAACCAATTTTGGGCACATATAATGCATCGAATAATCTTTTTTTTTTTTGCTGGGGCAGTGAAGAAAAAAGTACTTCACCATTATTTTTTGCGATCTATTTTTATTTCACAGTGTGAATCGGGCCTAATTGTTAAAGTATATATTATAAATTGAGGATTCTTTTATTAATGAAAACGCATATGAAATCAGGCTGTGACAACATTAATTCCAGATTTTTACATCGGTATATGTTTTTCTATCATTGTAGTGAGTGACATATAGATAAAATTCATGTAATGCTGAATGAATGCGCTTTCTAACAGCGTACAGCATTTACTTGCTTAGTTTTGGACCTTTTTTTTTAATATTAACTCAATATAGCACAGACTAACCATATAGAAGTATCACATATATTTCAAATGCAGGAGTCCGGCTATTGTGAAGAACCTCGCTTTTATTCCAATAACTTTGTGCTCATACAGACAAACAGAGTACGCGTTTCGGTTCGCAGAACCTTGATCACCAGGTGAGCAAGGTTCTGCGAACCGAAACGCGTACTCTGTTTGTCTGTATGAGCACGAAGTTATTGGAATAAAAGCGAGGTTCTTCACAATAGCCGGACTCCTGCATTTGAAATATATGTGTCTAACTAAAGCCAAAGTAGCCGGATGGCAATGTGAAGGCTTGTGAGTATACCTGCTTATGGGACCAAGACTGCAGCGCAAGAAAGCAAGGTGGGACAGTTTATTTTTTGTTTCATATAGAAGTATCACCAGTGGAGTAACTTTAATAGAAAAGCCACATGCGAAAGTAGACTTCAATACCCCTGAAGCTTAAAGTCAGACTATTTTAAAACTATGTATGAAGCCACAGAGAGACTCGTATAGGCTCAGCCGTTACCATTGCTGCAGAATCTTGGCATCAGAAGACACTCCAGCATGACCAAAGAAGAGACTTTGTGTGGAAATGTTCTACGAACAGCATCGCTTCTTAGGTTTCTGTGTGTTTTTCATGGATCTTGGTCTCTCGAAGTGTCTCTTTCATTTCCTCTGACAGAAACAGTTTCTTCAGGAGACAGATTCCATCCAACTCCGACAGTCCAGACTGTGATGGAAAATAAACAGGGTGAATAATATCAAGAGCAGCAGTTAAAATATTCCATTTTCAGCACAGAGAATGTTGTTCCACTGAGAATTATTCCAACTCTGTTTCATGCTATGAAGGAACACCCTTTAGTAACCGAACTCTGGCATCCGTGTCTGAATCTGGAATAGTGCACTGACAGTTTAATGCGTCTTAGCATCGGACTTAGCAGCCCTTTCTCCAACCGTTCACACAAATCCAGACTTATTATTTTTATGAATTACACTGTTTACATTATTGTTCGGCTTAATTTTATTGATGACCAATTTGCTGCTGGAGCTAATAAAAATTTGGCGCACTGCATGAGAAATCAAAATGATTGTGAAAAATACCTATAGAAAATGATGTGGATGAGCAGCAGTGACTACACAGCACCTTATACTGTTTATGAGAATGCCTCCATCATAGGACATTGGGCTTAGATAAAGGTAACTCTCTACAGTCTCTCTACTGAACACTACAATCTAAACTACGCACTGGATATTACATCTACAGACACAACATTGCATGTCCTATTACTCCTTTGTGATACGAACAGGTATAGGACATGCAATGAGTTTTTTTCACACATACCATCAGACTTGAGGGCTAAAAAAATTTTTCTTGCAGTGAAGTAAGGTATTGTGAATGTTCTGCATTCATTTAAACTACCAAAGCACAAAGAGCTCCAAAATATTCTTCAGCATATAACTGAAGTCAGTTCCTCAAGAACTGTTACTGCAGCAGGTGGGCAGCCAGCACTGAGGAGAAAAGTTGCAATCAATGTGGATATTTAGTTTACTCACTTATATAGTAACATAGTATGTTAGGCTAAAAAAAGATATGTATATCCAGTTCAGCCTATGTTGATCCAGAGTTGGTAAAAAAAAAAACAATGAGGTACAAGCCAGTTTTCCCCATTTAAGGGAAAAAATCCCCAGATCATGACCCTTCTGAGTTATCAGTGATGTAATCTATAATATAGTATCACTCAAGAAAGATGTCCAGGCCCCTCTTACATGAACATTTTGATACTCTTTTATCAACTTCACCAACACCACTTTCTCAGGAGAGAGTTCCACAGTCTCACTGCTCTTACAGTAAAGGACCCCTTCTATGTCAGTCAGGGGCGTACCTAAAGGCTCAGGGGCCCGGGTGCAAAAGTTCAGCTCGGGGCCCCCCTTGGGCCTCCACCCCACACTTTCCCGTACCCATACCCATATCGTGCTGCATACATGATCTGTCCCTTGGCGTAATCTTTCCAAACATGACGCATTTCCTGAACATGAAAATTTGTTTGTAGCCCCGCAGGCCACTCTCACACACACCTCTGTTTACCGCTATTAGCACAGCGCCCCGAGTGCCGTACTAACCATGGTACAACACTCCCACTGATTTTAATGAGGTTACTCAAATTTGCGCTCGAACACGGTGTTTCTAACGCTGTGATTTTCAAGAGCTGTCTGCTCTATTTTTGCATTTTCGTGGTTTTTAACACACCTCCTCACCCATCACAATGATGAGGTGCATTAAAAAGCGCTGTCACACGCTGTAACCTGTGTTCGAAAAGGCTGCTTGAAATTCCGGTAAAAATGCCACGATTTCGAGCTGCGTTTTCTGAACACGTGTGTGGGAGCGGCCTCAGGGGGGTCATGTTTTTGTTGTACTTTAGAACCACAATTAAGACACATAAAAAACCTGCATGCAGTATTTAAAGACCGCGTACGGTATTAGGGTGACTACCCACTACAGTTTTTTTTCACGGTGAAATTCACAGTGTATTTTTTTTCTGCAGGGGTCTATGGGACTTGTAATGTTAACATCACGATCGCGCAAAATCGCAATTTTGTGGTAAATTGCAATTTTGCGCGATCGCTATTTTAACATTACAAGTCCCATAGACCCCTACAGAAAAAAAAAACGCTGCAAATTTCGTCGTGAAAAAAAACTGTAGTGGGTAGTCACCCTAAAGGAGCTGCAGGCACTATTAATAACAGCATGCGGTTTTGATGCATTTTTTAATTGTGTGTAAGGCCTCATGTCCATGGGGAAAATCAGGCCCACTACGGATTCTCCATGGAGAATCTGTAGCGGGTCCCTCCTGCCCCGCGGACATGAGTGCTTAAAATAAGAATTAACTTACCCGCAGCGGACCGGGCAGATCTTCTCTTCTTCACGGCCGGATCTTCTTTCTTCGGCCGGCGGATGTACTCTGCACGCCGGCTGCGTGCCACGCGCATGCGCCGTGCACATCTGCCCGGCCGAAGAAAGAAGATCCGGCCGTGAAGAAGAGAAGAACTGCCCGGTCCGCTGCAGGTAAGTTATTCTTATTTTAGGTCTCCCACGGATCCGGACGGCTTCCATAGGCTTTAATAGAAGCCTGCGGGAGACCCGCACAAAAATGGAGCATGTCATGTTTTTTTTCATGCTCCATTTTTTTTAAATTTCCTTTTATTGACCATCCGCGGATATTTATCGACCCGCGGTTGGTCAATGCCTCCCTATGGGATGCGGATCCGCATGCGGGTGATCCGCTGCGGATTTTAAATCCTATTTTGCCCGTGGACATGAGGCCTAAAGGGTGCAAATACATGCAGTAAATCCAGGGAGATGTATAACTTATACGAGAGAGAGACAGACAGACAGACAGATAGGAGAGAGATAGATAGACAGATAGGAGAGAGAGAGATAGATAGACAGATAGGAGATAGACAGATAGGAGAGAGATAGATAGACAGATAGGAGATAGATAGATAGATATGGGATAGATAGATAGATAGATAGATAGGAGAGAGAGAGAGAGAGAGAGAGATAGAGATAGATAGATAGATAGATAGATAGATAGATAGGAGAGAGAGAGATAGAGATAGATAGATAGATAGATAGATAGATAGATAGATAGATAGGAGATAGATATGAGATATATAGATAGATAGATAGATATGAGATAGATAGATAGATAGATAGATAGATAGATAGATAGGAGATAGATAGACAGATAGGAGAGAGATAGATAGACAGATAGGAGAGAGATAGATAGATATGGGATAGATAGATATGAGATAGATGATAGATAGATAGATAGATAGATAGATAGATAGATAAAGGAGGGAGATAGATAGGAGAGAGATAGATAGATAGATAGATAGATAGATAGATAGATAGATAGATAGATAGATAGATAGATAGGAGATAGATAGATAGATAGATAGATAAAGGAGGGAGATAGATAGATAGGAGAGAGATAGATAGATAGGAGAGAGAGATAGATAGGAGATAGATAGGAGATAGATAGATAGATAGATAGATAGATAGATAGATAGATAGGTAGATATGAGATAGATAGATAGATAGATAGATAGATAGATAGATAGGAGATAGATAGATAGATAGATAGATAGATAGGTAGATATGAGATAGATAGATAGATAGATAGATAGATAGATAGATAGATAGGAGATAGATAGATAGATAGATAGATAGATAGATAGATAGATAGGAGATAGATAGATAGATAGGAGATAGATAGATAGATAGATAGATAGATAGATAGATAGATAGATAGATAGATAGATAGATAGATAGATAGATAGGACAGAGAGATAGATAGATAGATATGAGATAGATAGATAGATAGATAGGAGATAGATAGATAGATAGATAGATAGATAGATAGATAGATAGATAGGAGATAGATAGATAGGAGATAGATAGATAGATAGATAGATAGGAGATAGATAGATAGATAGATAGATAGATAGATAGATAGATAGATAGATAGATATGAGAGAGATAGATTAGGAGATAGATAGATAGATTAGGAGATAGATAAATAGATAGATATGAGATTGATAGATTAGGAGATAGATATATATGAGATAGATAGATAGATAGATAGATAGATAGATAGATAGATAGATAGATAGATTAGGAGATAGATAGATAGATAGATAGATAGATAGATAGATAGATAGATAGATAGATAGATAGATAGATAGATAGATAGATAGGAGGGAGACAGGCAGACAGATACACACACATATCTACACTTAGCCCAGGGCTCTACTCCTCCATGTGACAGCAGCAGCAGGAGAGGTGAACTCAGAGGCTTCCGTGCAGCAGGAAGCAGGGGGCAGCACATGATCACATGATCATTGTGCCCTGCCGTCCCATGTGACTTCCTCCCTCCTCCCCTGCCGGCCCATGTGAGTACCTCCCTGCTTTTCCTCTCAGTCTGGCCGTTCTGGCTGCCGCATCATGCGGGGGAAAGACCGGCTAGCCATTAATGCACTGAATGTGCATGTGGGTATGGCGGAGGGCGGCCCCGGGGCCCCCTGAGCACAGGGGCCGGGTCGCCATGGCGACCCCAGCACCCCCTGACGCTACGCCTATGATGTCAGTGTAGAAACCTTCTTTCCTCTAGACGTAGACCCCTGTTATATCTATAGATAGTTATTAGAGTGCCCCCTTGTTACAGTCCTGGATATAATAGATGATGGGAGAGATCTCTGTACTGACTCCTGATAGATTTATACATAGTTATTAGAGCGCCCCCTTGTTACAGTTCTGGGTATAAATAGATAATCAGAGAGACCTCTGTATTGACCCATGATATATTTATACATAGTTATTAGAGCGCCCCCTTGTTACAGTCCTGGTTATAATAGATGGTTAAAGAAATCTCTGTACTGACCACTGATATATAATAATAATCTTTATTTGTATAGCGTCAACTTATTCAGCAGCTATACATAGTTATTAAGGCGCCCCCTTGTTACAGTCCTGGGTATAAATAGATGACAGGAGAGATCTCTGTATTGACCCTTGATATATCTATACATAGTTATTAGGTTGCCCCCTCAGCTGTGTTTTTTCTAAGGTAAATAACCCTAATTTTGATAACCTCTCTGGGTATTGTAGTCCACCCATTCTATTTATTACTTTAGTTGTCCACCTTTGTACCTGTTCAAGCTCTAATATGCATAAACAATTTTAATGCAATTTTCCTCCCACATCCCCCAAAACACACAAATAGGTAAATACAGATCATGGGCCCCAGTGGAGACAGAACCTACAATGACAAATGATGTGAAGCACTCTGCTATATGAATAACAGTATTATTTTTCCATCTGCCCAGTTAATATCATAACACATGATTCATACTAAGCCAGATACAGAGTCAGCTATCCATAAGGGCTCCTTTCCACTGGCGAGATAATCGTGTGTTTTCAGTGCGATGTGAGAGTGCGAGCTCTCGCAGGAAAGTCCAGCACATGTTGTTCTATGACAATCTTTCCATTAGCGATGTTTAAGAGCAAGCTGCGATGTGAGGATTAAAAATCGCAGCAGGGGGATTGTTTCAGCGTTTTGCGTTTTTCTCTCGCACATACAGTGTAATGGCAAAACAGATTATCACATCTCATCGCAACGCAAAAACTTGCGATTTTGCAGCGATGCGATGCGATTTTAACATTGCGATTTTCTCGCAGCGATTATCACTATCGCCAGTGGAAAGGAGCCCTAACACATATATTTCTTTTATTAATATAAATAGAATTATAACATACCAAGAGATATGCAAACATGTAAGCCAATGTAAAAAAGAATGCAATATTTAGGTTTTTTTTACTTCATTTATTATTTTGCGTCCCTAAAATCATTATTTTTTGTTTTATTGACCAGGATAAATACTGTGAGGAACTTGCAGATTTTATTGTTATCTATATAGATTTTATTTTGGGTCATAACTATTTTTTACTGTCAAAATATGTTTATTCAGAGTTTTTGAACATACATACTGGCATATAAATAACATATACATAAGGGTTAACTAAGCCTGAAGTCTGGTTGGCATGTGCTATAGGCAGGGTACAGGTGGCAGTTGCGGCGGTGGTATTTGGGGCCTCATCGAGAGAGTGGTTGGATAGTTGGTTGCATCAGAGCGTCAGAGTCTCATAGGTCAATGCCAGGTATTAAGATAACTCCAGACTTCAGGGATTAAATCTAACAGTAACTAATATCAAAGGAGAACCTCTTATAATTTGTTAAACCGTGCGTGTTGTTTGTGCAGAATTTAAAGCTTGAAAAGTATGTAAGAGTCGGGTCGTCTAAGGATGATCCTCGACTCAATGTGAGTGTGGTGTGTTGGGAGATAGAGAAATATTGTATAGGAGAGCAGAGTTTGGAAAGAATTAAGAAAGACAGTAGTTAGGTAGAACCTAAGTAAGTTAGGATGGAGAGAAGTAGTAAAGTAGTAGAGGAATAGGGAGAGAAGGGGGTGGGGTAGAGGAGGGGGGGGGGTAGCTTCTCGGGGGGGGGGGCCTCCGGTGGGATCCTTATCATCTATCAAGTGGGTGGAGCCCCGCATAACTATTTTTTTATTACAGATGTGGGGTACAACTATGGGGACTAAGTTCACTCCCAGTTATAATGTCCATATGGGGGAGTACAAAAAGACAAACCAACTCCCTGGTTGTTGACCTGGTCCTTTCAAAAAGATTTATTGATGACATCATAATTATATGAAGAGGGAGTGAGGTATTAGAGTTTTTGGGAAAAAAATTAACCGTTACTTATTTTTTAAATTTACTCCTACAGACAGTAGGGAGAGTGTAAACTTCTTTGGCATTACTATATATGTTGGGAAGAATATGGAAGATAATAATAGGAAAAAAACTTTTAACTAAGAGCTATCAAAAAGGGATTGACACCAGTAGCTTTATAACCCTCTCCAGCTGTCATTTCCCCTTTGGTTGCCAATTTATTTGGGCTCCCTAGAATTCCACGAGCAAGGAAGAATATATTAGAGAAGTGCGTAGATTACAGGAAAATTTTGTAGAAAGTAGCTATGACTGTAACCTTCTGTCTACAATTAAGTACGGAGGGAGACGTTACTGCAGAACAAGAAAATAATCAATAAGGAGAATCTGCTAGAGGATGAATTCAGGATTCCACTAATAACTCAGTAAGAAAAGCAGGTGTATTTAGAAAAACTGAATAGAAGTACTGGTCTTTTATTAAGATAAACTTATTGCGGCATGCTTACTGGATAAGGCTAGCACAAAACATAATGAACTTTGTAGCACTTATAGTAAAAGAAATTGTGTGCAAAGATAACAATGGAAGGCAAGAGATAATGGGATTTACGTCTTGTAGAAATTGTGGTGTTTGCCAAAAATTATGCAATGCAGATTGTATGCATGAAGTAATCATTTCTTCCCCAGTTCTAGTACTTTGAGTATTGAAGGAGTGATTACATAGTGCTGTGATCTTGGTGTAAGATCACTTGCACACAGGACGGGAAACACCTAGTATGTGTCTACTGATGAATTTTACACCTACTAGTGAGTGTGTGTTTACTGATGAATTTACCACTGGTCGTAGTTTTTGGCGCAGGGCTGGAGGCTGAGGGCCTAGGCTGTATATTATTGTAGATATTTTCTATATCACAGAAGGGGTTGTTATTGCTATTTGGGGCCACAGAGGGGCTCCTATCACTAATTGGGGGCCCTACTACTAAGTGTTGCCACATAGAAGGTCTTATTACTGAGTGGAGACCCAAAAATGGGCTAATTACTTGGTGCGGTCACATCAGGCACATTATTACTATGGGAGGGCACTGAAAAGTTGATTACCTATTGCAGTAGCAGGAAGGGGAAAGGGTGCAGAGGCAAGTCATAGCTAGAAGTGTCAATAGGCCTAGTCTGCGCCCAGAGAGAAACAAAAACTGACAACCGCAAAAAGATGACATCACCCGTAATCACTAGAGGTAAATTCACTGTAATCACTATCACTGTTTAGAGCTGGTTTCAGACTATTTTATGGTGACAATGCCTCCCTACCACAGTGAATTTTTATGGCAGACTGCACCCCTTTCTTCCAAAGCCACACTGTCTTTATCGTATAATAGTGCCCTGTATGCCTCTACTTAGTAATATCACCCCCTTTACCCCTATTCCGTAATAATGGCCTCTTTTGTCACCATTCTGTAATAATGGCCTTTTTGTCTTCCAATTCGGTAATAGAGCTCCCTATTTAATAAGAACGGCCTCTTTAGTGTTCCCTATTTAGTCATAATGGCCTCAGTAATACAACCGTAATTCAAAAAAGAGTTGGGACGCTGTTTAAGATGGAAATAAATGTAAAGAAAAAAAGAGTGCAATAATTTGTAAATCTCATCTAACCATATTTTATTCACAATAGAACATATCAGAAGGTAAAAGTGAGGCATTTCTCCATTTCTCTTTAGGAACCTCATTTGGAAACTGATTGTAGCAGCACATCTTAAAAATGGCTGTGGCGGTGTCTACAGTTGTGTAGCATCCCCTCCTCTTTTTACAGTACTCTGTAAATGTCTCGAGTTTTGGGAGAGTAATGTTGTCCCATTCTGGTCTGATGTAGGATTCTAGCTGCTCCACAGTTCTGGGTCGTGTTTGTTGGATTTTTTGTTTCATAATGCACCAAATGTTTTCTATTGGTGAAAGGTCTGGATTGCAGGCAGCTGGTTTATCCCCGGGCTCTTCTCTGTGAAGCCATGCTGTTGTGATGGATGTGCAGCATCTGAGGAGTGGGCTCCAGCCTAGGAAACAGAGGAGTAGTGTTTAGCCTTGTCACGGTGGCTCTACCGTCTCCCACTCGGAGGTTGACCAGGGACACGTCCAAGGGACGGTTATTAAATAGGTTAACCCACTAGTTGTTTACCTTAGTCCTTTTGTCATTCATGACGCCATCATTCCATCCTCTATAGTGAATCCAGTTGTTAACAATAAAGAGTCCACACAGGGATTTAACTTTCAGAACCAAAACAGGAACGGTCGGTGAAGCTCGTTTACTGGAAATAATTTTGTATAGTTCAGCAATACACGCCAGCAGGGAAGTAGTACAAGACACAAAGTGGTGTGACAGGGAGCATTCACAGGTTTACAGATGAGTCCACAGTCTAGTTATCTGTTGGGTTCTCTTTCTGGCCATTCTCCTTCTCTTTCCAGCTCTCTACTGGCCATCTCTCACATTTGGAAAGTGGGTATGCTGCATGGTGGCTTCATTCTCTTTCAGTCCTTCCCATCCATTAAAACAAAGGTCTGGGTACATTGGGCCCAGGACATTCACAAGGAATCCGCTCGGCCTCTTCCATCCTGGTGCTCCTCTAAGGGCTGAGCAAAGTCTCTCTTGCTCAAAAGCAGTACACTCCAACTTCAGCCAACTCTCTAGCTAGGCTGGGATGTCCTAGCTGCATGTCTTTTGCAGGCATTCTCTACTGTATCCACCTTGCAAACATATATATATATATATATATATATATATATGAAACACGATCATGTGACAGACAACAACATACTTTTCTAGACGTAACTCAGACATTAACCCATTCAGTGCTGCAGAGATGCAATACATGTCAAATTCATACAACACAAACACACTGACAATACAATAAGCGTGAGACAAATGCATTCATACTTATGGAGGGGCCCCACTAACTCTGAGCCACTACAGATGCAGTATGTGGTTTAGCATTCTCCTGCTGAAATATACAAGGCCTTCCTGAGACACTGTCTAGATGGAGCATATGTTGTTTTACAACCTCTGCTCAGCAGTGATAGTGCCTTTCAGGATGTGTAAGCTACCCATGCTATAGGCACTAATGCAACCCAATACCATCATAGATCCAGAACTATGCGCTGATAACAAGCTGGATGGTCCCTCTCCTTTTGAGTCTGCAGGGCATGGCATTCGTGGTTTCCAAGAAGAATTCAAATTTTGATTCATCTTGCCACTGAACAGTTTTCCATTTTGCCTTAGTCCTTTGTAAATGAGCTTTGGCCCATAGAAGGCACTGGCAAATTGTGTTGATATTGCTTCTTCTTTGCATTATAGAATCATGCCTGTTTTTAATGTGCTGCCTGAGGGCTCATAGATCTGAAGCATCCAATATTGACTGCCGAGCTCGTCCCCTGTGCACAAGAATTTCTCCAGATTCTCTAAATCTTTTGAGGATATTATGTTCTGTAGATGGTAGGATATTCAAAGTCTTTGCTATCTTACATTGAGGAAAATTTTTCTGCAATTCTTCCACAATTTTTAGATCCAGTTTTTCACAGATTAGTGCACCATGTTTAGTTTTGAGAGATTCTCTCTCTCCAACATGATCTTTTTATACACAGTCATGTGACTTAGTAGAAAATTGACCATCTTCCTATTTTTCATTAGTACCGCTTACTTTTTCAACTTTTTGTTAACCCTGCCCCAACTTTTTTGTGTTACTGACATCAACTTTTAAATGAGTTTATTTATTTTAAATGAAACTGAAAAATGTCTCCTTTTAAGCTTCTGATATATGTTCTATGTTCTACTGTGAATAAAATATAGTTATATAAGACTTCCAAATCTTTGCATTCTTTTTTTTTTCTTTTCATTTTTTTGGTTGGGAGGCACGATGGTCACCACATTATTTGGAGGTATGCTAGAGCTGAGTCACTTGTATGCTAGAACTGAGCCAACATGGTGGGAGTTGTAGGTAACAGTCTGTTGTTGTGTTTAACACAGAAATGATGCATGTAAACCTAACGGCAGATCGGTGGCTGCACAGGGCAAAGAAGAGGGTACAGAACATCAGAAAACCCCTTTAAAGAGAAGCAACTGTCATATATGTTATCCTAAGTACAATGCATGTACAATATCCTGTTATTTGTATGTACATAAGGGCTAATGATAAACAAGTAATATTTGTATGTAATTGTAAGATGGTCATCCAGATTCAATTCTACTGGTGGGCCTTAAGTATCCCAATCTGACACTGTATGTCACTTACAAATACAAGAATTTGCATGTAACTTTTGAGGCTTAAATTAAAGAATGGTACTTCCAGTTTTTATTGTTCACAAGTCTAACAGAGAAGACAGAGAATATTTTCACCTTGAATATGATCCAGAATATGTAACTTGGAAATATCCACTATGATAAGATGTTCTAATGAAAAATTCTACAGTACTAGCTCATCTGTTTTCCCAGGCCTGCTTGGTCTGTATGCATAAAGCAGTTAAAGGGAACTTAGCATGTCCTTTATGAAATCCTCACTGAAGGCAGCACAAAGTAATGACAGGCTGATTTAAGTGGTCTCTAACTTTAGAGGTTTTTAAGAACTTAAAGCTTGTTCCTGCAGCTCCCGGCAAGAGATGAGTCACACTTATTCATGATATTACTAAACTGCCAAAAGCAAAAACAAGGCCCTGTTCTGCAACATCTATCTAATTAAAACATTACTTTTATTGAAATAACCTATTTCAGACACTCCCAGCAGCCGTGCCTAAATCATTTTTCACCAGACTTGCCGAGTTATTTTCCTTTTTTGTCTGGACACATAAACTTCCAAGAGTGGCTAGGGCTACCTTCATTAGGAGAAAACAGAGAGATGGTCTGGCATTCCCAGACTGTCTCTTTTATTATATGTCTATTGTTACCCAGCGGATTATCGATTCATTTCACTATTCAACTACAAAACTCTGGGCATGCAGAAAAATTTCCTTATGTTCATTCTCCCTAACTGCCATTCCATGACTATGCAAATGTTTTTGGTCAGAGTCTCGGCTGCCTACTTTGCCTCATGTTGCATGTAGTTTGATGGAAGCTTGTAGACCGTACTTATATAAAACTGTCTTATTCTCCCCAGATGGCCCATTGACCCCCTTACTTGACAATCCCGATTTTACCCCAGGGCAGGGCATATCCACCTTTCTGGGAAGAACATGTGCATCCCCATTTGATTTTGATCAAGTCATTTCTAACTTATCATTGCTGTCCTATGAGAGTGTAGTGCCTGAGCCTGCTCGCCCCATCAGTAGCCATCTACAGTTCATGCAAATGCCACTTCTATGAGATGCATAAAACTTGGCTTTACTGACCTATATCTTCCTTTGAATATGGTATAGAACATGTACACAAAGACTCAACGTAATCTTTACCTTATACAGTTTTATGCTTCATTTCCAGACAACAACTACCCCTTCTTTTATCACAAGCTGTGAAAGAGAGCTTGTGTTGTGTTAGTTTTTTATATATATATATATATATATATATATATATATATATAATCTCTATTGATTAAGAAATGCTTAAAAAACATATAAGTCTGAGAAGCATATCCATACAGATTGTTTAACCATACAGGAAGAAACTTACATTTATGATTAAGACACACAGGGCTCGCAAGAGATACAATCTAAGGATTATGTCTTTTAAGCACATCATAAGACAATGGTGGTGTCAATAAACATGAAAATAGTAACCTATAAACTAATAAAAGAGGGGAATGGTGAGGGTGGGAGGGTTAAGGGTAGAGAGTCATCTACGTTGATTCTTAATAGATTCTGTCTTGAAGACTTGCTTTTTGGTTATTTATGAGGTATTTCCTCCATAACTGTATGTGAAAACCTCAATGGATGAGAGGGATGAGTTTGAGTTAAGCGGAAGTGGGGTACCAGATTTATATTATTGTGACCTTCTGGCCATTTTTTAAAATCAATCCATGGTGACCAAATGGTTAGAAATTTATTTCTGGTGCCGTTCTCACAGTTTATGAGTTCCACAAAGCAACATATTTGGTGCATTTTGTTTTCCCATTGGGTTAGGGAAGGAGGTTCCTTGTTCAGTCACGTTGGAGGGATGAGTAGTTTGCTGTGGATTGATTAGAATTGTTCGCAGGGGGTCTTTTCTTGGTGTAAAGTTTTTAGATGGTTGCCACAGTAATACCTCTGCCGGTGTCAATTTTAATGAGGTTGATTTTGTTGATTTGGGAAAATATTTGTTTCTAATATGGAACTCTCCCTGGCAATTCCACCAAATGTGGCTCCTTGGGGGTGGCATCTCCAACAGCTATCAGAGGGTGTTAAATTCAGTTTGAATAGTTGATGGAAAGTTTTGTACCATCTTGGAATAAGTTTAAAAGAATTTTCTTGAATGCGGACGCATCTTGAGAAACGTGAGAATTGTTTAGTATTTTGTCTGTATTTTCTTTAGACAAGGTGCTGTTTAATTCTTTTTCCCATTCCCTTAAGTACCACAGCATTCGGTCAGTTTGAGCTTGACTGTGCATTTGGTCTTCTTTGACTCTGATGGGTCTGTCAGCTGTTGGTGTACAGCTGGGGGCAATTAGGGAGGGTTTTTAGTTCCCTCCTAGCCTGTGTTTGGTGCTGGTCAATTTCAATTCAGTCTGCTTTTGCTTTGGAGTGAGGACATCAGTGGATCTGGTTTCCATGGATCATTCAGCGGCTCTTCTGATAAGTTTAGAGATTTATTACTGAGATTTATTACTTGGGGTTTTTATTTACTCTTATGGTGTTTTTTCCTTTGTCATTTATCAGGGTTGGTGAGTGGCACAGGCATGAGGGCGGATGCATCCTTATCAGGGTTGGTCATCCACTAGTAGGCAGGGATTGTCACCTTCTAGTTCCCCTTAGGGAAAGTTTCCTTCCTTGTTTATTTTTTCCTCATACTGTAGGGGGTTCCTGCTAGCGTGGTGTGAACATTGCCAGAGAGCTTATATTTTGGTTAGCAGTTTTTGCTTGCACAAAGCAGATGTAACAGCTTGGTCAGTCCTTCTCCGACCATGATTGGACGAAATTGTTCATACTTTGCCATGGACAGCCACAAGGCCTATGCTTGGTGGGAATGCTCAATTCTGCAATCTTTCTGGGTCAGAGTTATTAATGTAAGTCATGAAATTATGGGCACCCTCATACGCAATAACCCAGCTGCTCTCCTGCTTTGCATGTCGCCAGGGGAACAATGAAATGGCTCTCCAGAAGTTTGCTGAAATTTCTCCTTATATAGGCTCGCACAGTGATCCCACGCCTTTGAAAAAATACCAGACTACCCTGGACCACTGAATGGTTTAAACAAATACATTATCTTCAATGAATGGATGAGTTGATTTCTGACTCTAAACTTTCCGCTGAGTCTTATTGCTCTATGCGGCATCCATGGTTGGATTTTATTCAGTCATCAGACTATAGTGAACGACTATAATAGGGACCCGGTACCCTTAAAATATATTAGTGGTAGCTCTCATCTTGATCTTGCTTCCTCTTCTATAACTCTGTTCTACAGCTATAAGGCTTTTCTCTTCTCTGGTCAGCTGTACATTTGTTCAGAGGAGACGTCTCGTCTTTATTACTTAGCAGTTGGTTTCCTGATTTCTTTGTCTTCGTTTGTGACCCTGTTTTTTCACAGCCTGTGACCCAATCATACAGTCTTTGTGTTGTTCAGAGAGGACATTGAGTAATATCTCTTTACCTTCTGTATTTATCGACCCTGTACACTGTAGAAAACACTTGCCCTTACATGCTTTAGCTGTTACGAGGGGTTGACACCTACTTAAATAGTACAATGTGGTTGTTTCGTTTGCTTTTTAGATTATTAAACCATAATAAAAAGAGACTTTGTAGAAACATAACTTTTATTGAAATAGTTTAAATACCTAAACAGACAGCAGGACTATTTTAAAATACTAGAAAACTTACCAGTGAATATATTTTCACAGTGCCAGCATTAGTTGGTCAAATATATGAGCTTTCTATTCTAAGGTGGATTTGGATTAATTTACCAGTGTAGACCGGTGGCCCTTTACCCGTTAAGATGTCACTAGAGAGGCAAAACATGTCAGGGGGACCTTGCTAATTAATTGTATTAAGCAGGACAAGAGTGTGTAACCTGTAAACTGCAAGCACAGCGGAGAGCACATATGCTGGCAGTGCAAAAATATATTGACTGGACAGTCTTCTCTTGCAGGGAGCTGCAGGAACAAGATGTAAGTTCCTAAAAGCCATTGCACTTTACCCCGTAAGTGACAGACTGCTGAAATTGGCATGTCTATCACTAATTTATGCTGCCCTCACTGAGAGCAGCTGAAGGCTGTAGCAAGTTTCCTTAAGCTGCCAGACTTCCTGACTCATATGTTCAGAATTAAAAGACATTGGAAACACAAATAGATCCTCACAAATGATTATCGGAAATACGTGTTACACCCTGCATGGAGCCACTTTATCAAATACAGCCATTCAGTATTTATTCAGAATTACACAGCAACAGAGTGATTTTTCTGAGCTCAGTCTTTTCTTATTTCCTCACTTTTTCCCAACTTGCTCATTTTAAAAAAAATTTCTTGCCTCTTCCTTTTTATATAATTTTATGAATGAGTTACTTTCCAGTTCAGTATTGCCCTTTAAATAGTCTTAACATGCAAAAAACGTCAATAATAAAATTAATGTTGTATAAAATTATTTAGAGTAAGGCCTTAGTCAGACGGGCGTTTTTTCGCGCGATTTGCGGATCGCATGACGGATGCGCATCCGCAAATCGCGTGACCAGTGCGCGCAAGTCGCCCGCAAATCGCCCGAAAATCTGCTCCTAGCCGCGTTTCATTAGAAACGGGCCGGAGCTGTCCAGCGCATTGCATTCAATGGAGACGGCAATACAGCCGTTTCCATTGAAAGCAATGCGCTGCGGGCGAGCCCGGGATGAATTGTCGGTAAGGGCTTAAATATATAAGCCCTTACCTGCAATTCATCCTAAAATGTGTAAAAATAAAAAAAAATTGTATACTCTCCTTCTGCCGGCAGCCGGAGCTCCGCGCGGCCGTCCTGCAGTGGGTGTGAAGGGGGTGTGAGTCAGACCTGCCCCCTGATTGGCTCAGCGCTGAGCCAATCAGAGGAATGCCTCACTCACACCCATTCATGAATTCATGAATGGATGTGAGTCAGACCTGCCCCTGATTGGCTCAGCGCTGAGAGGCAGCAGTCACTCACCCATTCATGAATTACAGCTGTTACAGAGAAGAATGATTTGTCTTCTATATGTTCTCAATGGGGTCGGTGCTGCTGCCGCCGACCCCATTGAGCGCATATAGAGAAGAGAACAGGAATCGCAGATAGGTGCGATCTGCGATTTTTTGTTCTATAATTTATCGGACGAGCGAATAAAAAGCGCTCATGTGTCCTATACCATTGCAAAGCAATGGTTTTATAAAATCACCGGACGCATGCGCATGCGCAAATCGCGGCTAAAGACGCCCGTCTTACTAAGGCCTAAAGGGGATTTCCTAAACTAAAAAAGAAAACGTTTTGGTAGAGAATGGTGTAAAATAAACAATTATCACCAATTAAATGGTATAGTAAGCTTGCACTGTATGTCTTTGCTTCCATCTTGAGGTGTATAATTGCCCTTTTTTTTTTTTTTTTAAGTATACTGCAGAAGAAAAGAATGCCAAGTTCCATTCAAAACATAAAACCAACGCCATACATATAGCACCAACAGAGCCTGTACTAAGGAGCCAAAAGGTCTCCATACACTGGCTTTGCCGTGTGCATAATAATAATCTTTATTTGTATATCGCCAACATATTCTGGATTGCTTACAAAGACAGGGGGAATACAGCGAGACAAAAGTACAAAAATTACAGAACCACGGTTACATATAGTAATCAGTTGATGGAAACAATAGGGGTAAGGGTCCAGCTCCAATGAGCTTACATACTACAAATAATGGGGTGATACAGAATGTAAAGGGGCTGGAGATGTGCATGGTGTGGCGAGTTGGAGAGTGAGGGATACTATACACATAAACAATGGTCAGACTTCAGCTGTGTGCCGGCAGAATCGGTATGACTGCAGGGGCAGTTGATGGTGGCTAGCAGGGATTGTAGTCAATAGGTCAGGGAGCATGTTATCAGGTGGAGTACAGAGGGGTTTGGTTTAGGGGATGTGGTATGCCTCCCTGAAGAGGTACGTTTTTTAGAACATGCCTGAAGTTTTGTGAGTCCTGGATTGCCCCTTTGGTAGTGCATTCCAGGGGACTGGTTCTGCTTTGGAGAAGTCTTAGAGGCGGGACTCAGAGGCTCGAAATAAAGGGGAGCTCAGTCTGGTTTTGTTAGCAGAACGGAGAGCCCGGGCTGGGTGATGGATTGAGATGAGGGAGGCAATGTAGGGGGGCGCTGCGCTGTGGAGGACTTTATGAATGAAGGTAGTGAGTTTAAATTGAATTCTGTAAGACTCACAAATATACCTTTTGCAGAAGTATTATATTAAAAAAACATTGTTTTTAGAGATGAGCGAGCATGCTCGTCTGAGCTTGATGCTCGTTCGAGCATTAGCATACTCGAAAGTACTCGTTACTCGAGCGAGCACCACGCACCTGTCTATTTTTGGCTTAAAGCATACGCAAAATATCTTGCAGTTTGCATAGCATTTTGACACAGTGCATTACACAACATGATGAACACTAGGGGTAAGGGTCGAGGACATGGGCGTCCGAATGAGGGTGTGGGCAGAGGCCGAGGTCCTGGGCGGGGTGAAACAGTGCCTGCTGCTGATGGAGAAGTAGAATGCCGTGTATCTACTCTCCCTAGCTTCATCTCACAGTTTGCAGGTCCGCATGGTACACCATTATTAAAACCACAACAGTGCAATCAGGTGATGACGTGGCTAGCGGATAACGCGTCCAGTAATTTATCCACCACCCAGTCTTCCATGCAGTCCACTCACGCTCGCCAAGGGACTGGACCTGTAAATCCTAATGCTGATCATCCTTCCTCCCAGCCTGGTCACTCCAGGAAAAGGAGAGATTCAGAACAGGCATACTCACAGGAACTGTTCTCAGGTCTCTTCCCTGAGTCGCAAACAACGGTTTATGAGTCACCTGATGAGTTTGTCGTGACCGATGCCCAAAATTTGGACCTTTCACAGTCTCGGGGTGATGAGGGTGGGGACTTCCAGATAGTGTCTCAAGAGGTATTTGTTGATGATGATGATGAGACACAGTTGTCAAAACAATTTTTTCTGAGGGCCGCCTCCAGGTTCTTGCCCCCAATTTTGAAGAGGTTCACCACTAGAGTTAAGCAAACATGCTGGTTCCAGCTTCATACACCCACAGAGTCCACAAATGTATCCCAGCGCAGTGTCCAGCTATCTGACACCGAGACAGTATGAATTTTCCTGGTTTGGCCACTCTAATTTCTTCATAGTACATGCTGTCTTTCTCTGGGGCACTGGTTAAAAAGCCCCTCGGGAAGGGGCAGGGGCTGGGACAGGCAGTAGCTTGCCTGTCGGTGGACCGCCACTTGGATCCCATTTAGCAAGTACGAGCTCTATGTTAAAAAAATATTTCAGGGGTTCACCTGCACTCTGGGTAAACAAATCTTTCAGGGGTTCGCCTATACTCTTGGTACACAAATTTTTCAGGGGTTCGCCTATACTCTTGGTAAACAAATACCCTCTCACTCAAAAAATCTTTCAGGTTCTTACCTGCAATCTTGGTAAAAGAAAAAAATTCTTCTTTTTAAAATAGGTTGCTTTCTTCATTAAAAATGTCCCCCCTATGCTGGCATTTGTGGCTAATGAAATGTTGTGATGGAGATGGCATGGGATGGCACTTACAATCATACATTAATTTGTCTGCGATTTGTCAGCTATGAAGCACAATTTTAAAAGGGTCACACAGCGTACGGAAACGTATCCCAGCCATCTTTGGCCACTAATTTCTTTACAGTTCAGGCTGTCTTTCCCTGGGGCACTCTTGGTAAACAAATCTTTCAAGGGTGCACCTATACTCTTGGTAAACCTCATGTCCACTCGAAAAATACAATCCGCGCAGAATCTGTCCCGGATTTGCTTTAAATGGTATTTTTTTAGCATGCAGATATCCGCACACATTGCTATCAATGTGATAGCAATGTTGCCGATCCGCGCGGAATTCTTGGCAAAATGGAGCATGCCGCGTTTTTTCTCCCACGTGTGAAAAGTGCAATTCTTTTAAAATGCCATCCGTGGGTGCAAAAATCAATTTAATGGACCGCGGATGGCTAATGATTCCCTATGGGAAAAATCCGCCGCGGAATCCGCAATTCCATTTAGCTAGTGGACATGACGAGGCCTTAGGGGTTCACCTGTACTCTTGGTAAACAAATCTTTCAGGGTTTCATCTGCACTCTTGGTAAACAAATATTTCAGGGGTTCAACTACACTCTTAACAAACAAATCTTTCAATGGTTCCCCTATACTCTGGGTAAACAAATCTTTCAAGGGTTCACGTATACTCCGGGTAAAAAAATGTTTTGTTTTAGAATGGGTTGTTGAATTGTGGAGATGTGCAGAAGTGCTGGCATCTGAGTCCCCTTTATGCCCCCATGTGGCTCATAAAATTTTGTGACGAAGGTGGCATGGGATTGGAATTAGGATCATACGTTAAGTTATCAGCAATTCTCATCAGCATTGTGGGCTATCGCCCACAATTTCAAAGAGGGTCGCTGCCAAGCCTTGCCAACCCTCTACAGTGTGTTTCTCCTGTTCCTCCTTATCGAATACGCACTTATAAATAGACATGAGGGTGGTGTGGCTATCAAGCGACCGTGTGGGATTAGGACAGCTGAACGCTGTGCTGGGAAAAATTTCAGTATGCTGTGGACTACTGAGTAGGCGAAGGGTTGCACCTTACCCCGTCTGGGATGGGGACAGCTGTACACTGTGGACGCAGGCTTGTGCCTGCGTCCTGGGGGGGATTGGACAGCAATGCCAGCATGTAACACAGGAGAAGAGGCAGTGGTGTCACCCGCAGGCGGTGATTGGCCTTCATTCCACCTAGTGTGGTGCTTAGTTAAGATGTGCCAGGGCATGTGCCTTACTGATTATGGTCTGGCCCAACTAAATTGTTAGGGGGGTGACCACCAGGCTCTTGCCCACAATTTGGCTTAATAGTGCGACCTGAGAGCCACCGATGCATCCATGCATGCTGCCTTTGCTGTTCCCTATCCATTTTTGTGGTGTTTCCATCACTGTCTGATGCTTTCAGGTGAATCACATACCCTCCCCTATGCACAGCATGGGTCACCTTGAAAAATGCTCGAGTCTCCCATTGACTTAAATGGTGTTAATTACTCGAAATGAGCTCTCGAGCATTACAAAAAGCTTGACTCGAGTAACAAGCACCCAAGCATTTTGGTGCTCGCTCATCTCTAATTGTTTTCTCTTGTTTTATCACCGAGGCAGATAAGTTCCTACTTGAACAAAACTCTAACTCACCGATGGGAACCACTGAAGGTAAAACTTAACTTTTAATAATAAAACTATTTAAAACTTGCGTATTCGGATATGTGTTTTTATTTTCTATGCACTGATACAACCGGGGATGTGTAAACTCCTGATATAGGATCAGTTGCAGAGCTATATGTTTTTGGAGCAATATATAGTATTAACCAATTGACTCCATATAGGTCTGCTAAATATTTGTCGCCATCTGCCACATTCATCAATGATTACCTGATTATGATGAACTCAGCGCTGAGTATCAAATGTGACAGAAGGTAATATTGTGTATCAAACAGAGTTGTTTAATCTCTGTTATTATGGCAGTCATTTGGAGCAAACAGATGATATAGTAACTGCAAAGGACCGCATCTATGCTAAAAAATCTGCAGCCGTCAGTGCTGCTCCTGCTTGTCTCCTCATAATCAAACCACCCTGATGAAGCAGTGGCTTTATTCCACTGCAAAAACGCGTTGGTGGCAGGATATATAGGAAAAGATGGACATTTAAAACCTTTTGAGTTCATCTTTCCCTTATAATTAGGAGTGAACATTCTTGCTTGATTATCGATGGCATGAATATGGTCTCCCTCTTAAGCAAGACATTGAATTACTGGTCACAATAGAGCAAGTAGTTCAGTGACCTATCCAAACAGAATCATTATATTCTGAAACTGGGGAATATGTTACAATGGGATCAGCATTCATTAGAAAGGAATGATAAATATCAACATACATTCCTCTCTTTATTATTGTGTGGCATCATTTTGAGGGCCAGGGAGTACACAGATTGTAGCTAAAACCAATCTGTTGTACATGCGGTCCTTTGCAGTTACTATATCATCTGTTTGCTCCAAATGACTGCCATAATAACAGAAATTAAACAACTCTGTTTGATACACAATATTACCTTCTGTCATATTTGATACTCAGCGCTGAGTTCATCATAATCAGTTAATCATTGATGAATGTGGCAGATGGCGACAAATATTTAGCAGACCTATATGGAGTCAATTGGTTAATACTATATATTGCTCCAAAAACATATAGCTCTGCAACTGATCCTATATCAGGAGTTTACACATCCCCGGTTGTATCAGTGCATAGAAAATAAAAACACATATCCGAATACGCAAGTTTTAAATAGTTTTATTATTAAAAGTGAAGTTTTACCTTCAGTGGTTCCCATCGGTGAGTTAGAGTTTTCTCTTGTTTTGTATCAAAAATTGCATACGTGAATTTAGTCTATTGAGAAAATGCACATAGATGGATTTTCTTAACAGAAATGTCACCACTCGCTATTTTGTAATATCTGTGGGATGGGGAAAAACTGAGAAAAAGGAAAGATGTTCATAAAGACAAATCCTCACAGCTATTACATATTGTGGCAAACATCCACAGGATCTGGGTGTTTTTACTTTTACGTCACTGGGAAATTGTACCAGGAAGATTCCTAGGTGTTACTAGATATTTCTGCTGAAACGAGACCTGTGATAGATTCCCTGTGTTCTCCAAGCACACAATGTAGCTGTAATACATTCATTATGAATGTACTGTGTACCTTTTGAAAGGCATTAGTTGTATATTTGTGATTGTTACATATATTATTATAGATACACCTGCAAATCTTTTCATAACAGTAAGATTTCTGCTTGGACTAAATTCCAGGGCCAGCGCGTAGGTCTCTTAGGCTCCCTGGGTTCTGTATTGTTAATAAAAGTCAGATTTCTTACAGCAGAGACGGCCAAGCATTCCTTAGTGCTATATGATCAGCAAGAACAGTAAAAACAGAAAGAATGGAGTGGAATAATACAAGAGACAAAATGAAGCAGATATAGAAATCAATAAGCAGATGCTTTCATTTACTAAAGGTATAAATGGTATAATTGTGAATTTCATGCAGATTTCTAGAATTATGCTTCAGCTAATACACAACTCTTTGTAACTGATTTCTCCATCAGGAGAAATCACTTTTTACAGCCATCACACACAGCTCTTCTACATCCATCCTGATCCCCAGACATCACACACACAGCTCTGCTAGATCCATCCTGTTCCACAGACATACCACACACAGCTCTACTACATCCATCCTGATCCCCAGACATCAGACACAGAGCTCTGCTATATCCATCCTGATCCACAGACATCGCACGCACAGCTCTGCTATATCCATCCTGATCCACAGACATCGCACGCACAGCTCCGCTACATCCATCGTGATCCCCAGACATTGCACACACAGCTCCGCTACATCCATCCTGATTCCCAGACATCACACACACAGCTCCCCTACATCTATCCTGATCCCCAGACATCACACAGAGCTCTACTCCATCCATCCTGACCCACACAGCTCTGCTCCATCCACCCTGACCCCCACAGCTCTGCTCCATTCATCCATCCTGACCCACACAGCTCCACTACACACAACACACACACAGCAGAGTCCTGCATGGACTGATCTTCCATGGTCATGTGATCCCTGACTCCTCCCATATGGGTGATCACATGGCAGTGACTTCACCACAGGTCCTGGAAACTGCTGGCTCTGTAAATCTGTGTGTCCTCTCATGTCAGGATCACCGGGGGAGGATTAATCAGCAATAGGGGGATAGTGCAGGCTCTGTGAGAGGCTTCTGGCTCTATGGGGAAGCTCCTCTGTGGCCAGGCAGTTACACATGGCCCCAGATAGAGCGCACACAGGGCGGCCAGCAAGCACTGGATCTCCTGCAGCAGCTCTATAGCTCCACCCACTGTCACTCCCTGCAGCGCTGCTGCCAAGTTGTCACCCCCCTCACTAATAGCATCCCGGGCGTCCTGCACCTCCCGCACCCAGCTTCCTATGCCACTGGGCAGAAGGCTGAGGCATAACCAGAGTTCTATGGGCCTCATGTCAATTTTAGACCATGACTCCCACCACCACAATGTTCCTTTGATGTGCAGGCCTCAGTAGCTTTGTTCTATAAAGATATATGTCCCTCACTTAAAAAAATATAAATATATATGTATATTCCAAAGACAAGGTCCTTGTACAACAATTTTCTATGTATGATATTATACCTATAAATAATACAAATATTTAACAAGTAAGGCAACTATACCAGTACCAAAAGCTATCTCTATTCTATTGCTGAACAAACCCTAGTATACTAAGGCCAATATTACCAATAATACCACTATACAAGGTCCATATAATACTACTAAACTAGGACAAATACTTTAGACTAGAACTATATGGGAAGCGAAGTGAAAGGCAAGGTAAACATATACAGTTAATTAATACATTTGAGAACCTTACTATTAGAAGTGAAAAGAAAGAGCAGAGACAAAAAAATTTAGGCGGAAAGTAGAGGAGCAAGAGACACCGATCACAAACTAAAATGTTCCTACACAAATGCACAGAGCATGGGAAACAAACAAGGAGAATTGGAGCTCCTAACACAGGAAGAGAAATATGATGTTATAGGCATCACGTAAACTTGGTGGAATAATACACGATTGGAATACAAGGCTTGAAGGATACAACCTTTTTATAAGACACAGACCTAATAAAAGGGGAGGAGGTGCTGTATTGTATATTAGGAAAGCATCGTCTCCACAGAGATTCAAGCTGCAGAGAATAGTAGTTCTGTGGAAATTCTTTAGGTAAGAATACAAGGAGAGAACAACATAAAGGACACAATTCTAGGCATTTACTATAGGCAGCCTGGACAAGCAGAAGATATGGATGGACTCTCTCTGCATCAGATGGTCAAGCTCTCCAAAAAGTACAGCATAGTGATCATGGGAGATTTTAACTATCCAGACATTTGTTGTGAATCTCTTTCAAGGAAAAGCAATGGGTCCAACAACTTATTATCTGCTCTTGCCGACAATTTTATCTTCCAAAAAGTAGAGGATAAAACAAGGAAATCTGCAATCTTGGACTTAATTCTTACAAACAGGGAGGGAACGGTTGAGGAAGTACGGATGGCTGGGACCTTAGGAGGCAGTGATCATACTATTGTTGAATTTTGAATAACAAAGGGAGGAAGACCTGAGAAGACCTCAAGGCTGGATTTCAGAAAGGCAGATTTTATTGCACTCAGAAAGAGGATAGGAGGGATCTTAACTTGACCACCCTGTGTGCTTCCTTTCTGGTTGCGGAGACCAAACCACCTGCCTTGCTCTCGGTTCACACAGTCCTGTCGGACGTCTTTGCCGATTCCACACCAATCTGTGTCCCCATACTGCGTTCTTACAGTG
Organism: Eleutherodactylus coqui; assembly: GCF_035609145.1. NCBI lineage: Eukaryota > Metazoa > Chordata > Amphibia > Anura > Eleutherodactylidae > Eleutherodactylus > Eleutherodactylus coqui. Next base: position 149,706,377 of record NC_089840.1, on the reverse strand, counting down.
GCTTCTTGATTGGTATAAAGGGATTTTATTAGCTTGACTAGATGTGCCAATAAGCCCAGTTCTTGTAGGGCCTGCCATAGCTTGTCATGGTCGACACAGTCAAACTCCTTGATATAGTTGATGAAGCACATGTAGATGTTCTTTTGGTATTCTCTAGCTTTTTCCAAGCTTCATCGCAGGTTTGCAGCATGTCCTCTGGCATTAGAGAGAGAAATGTGAAAAGAGGCAGCAGGGTGGGGGGGCATGGCCTGACTGAAGCCCGAGACGGTCGCAACAGCTTGAGCTCCTTTCCGGACGATCCCTCCACAGCTATAAACGATAGCACCAGCGGGACTTTTCACTGCCAAAGAGACCTCACAGACTTCCTCCTCCGCAGCCCTGACCCGACGAAAGCCGGTGAAACCATCCCCGCAGCGGGTCACTGACTTCTTCTCAGCGCGCGGCAGCCGGAGAGATTCAGCTGCCACTCTCACCCCCGCGCCCCCTCCTCCTCTGCAGCTACAAACGAAGCTCCCTCCGAGACTCCGAGGAGACAGAGAAGACTGCCGGAAAGCCCAGGAGCCGCTCCAGGAGATGCCCGGTCGCCTTCAGCGTCAGGAGAGGTGAGTGATGCAGCGGCATCCACTATACACAATAGCCCCCACTCTCCCAAAATGGCGCCCAACCTCATGGCAGGCACAAAAAATGGACACTCTCCTACAGCCAGTCCAGATAAGAGGAGACCTAGGCTGGAGGTCGCAGTTCACACACTACTACCCCCAACAGGCAGTACAGAGCTTATTGAAACGCTCCCATCCTCCAGTCAGCCCGCTTCAGAAGCTTTCATTAAAGAAATGCTACTGGCATTAATAAACTCTATGCGGGAAGACTTTAACGCCCTTTCCGCCTCAATTAACTCCTCACTATCCGAAGTGGAAGAAAGAACCACCCACATAGAGCATAAAATGGGAGAACTAACCAACTCCCACAATACATTAATCGACATGCACTACGCCCTGGAAGATGAAGTGGCCCAAATAAAAACAAAGACGGCCGACTTAGAAGACCGCAACAGGCGGAATAATATTAAGTTCAGAGGTATCCCTGAAAAAGTCAGCCCAGCAGATTTGAAGGACTTCTTAACACAGCTAATGAAAAACCTGCTTCCATCCTCTCCTACTCAGGAGCTTATCATTGATAGAGCCCACCGCCTTCAAAAACCAAAATTTCTCCCTGACAATGTCCCACGTGATGTCATCGCGAGGATTCATTTTTTCCACATTAAAGAGGCTCTCATGTTTGCTTCTCGCAAGGTGTCCGATCTCCCGCCACAATTTGCGAACATCCAACTATTTGTTGACCTATCTTCCGCTACAATTCAAGCCAGAAAAACATTTGCGCATATAACTACTACTCTTAGAAAGGAAAAAATCCTATACAATTGGGGATTTCCCACAAAACTAATCCTACGCAAGGAGGGAGCTGTGATTGCCTTTAATAACCCAGAGGAGGGTGAAAAGTCTCTCGCAGCCTGGGGCATCCCTATCTTAAGAAATCTTCAAGGAAAAAACGCCATTGAACCTCCTGGAATTTCCCGCGAGAATCCACATTCCCCCTCACCCCGCTGAACAAGTACCTTACCCATTAAAGAGATTGGAGGGTGCTCCAACGTCAGGTGAACTCTTTCCCCCCCAGTAAGAGGCAGGTTCTGGAACCTGCCGGATGGGACTCGTTCCTGTCACTTTTTTCTACTCATGCTTGGTCACTGAGACCTGAACCGACAGTTACTCCCTCATGTGACCACGTTGTTTGGCGATTTTGGCCAGCTGTTTCAGTTTTATATGTGTTTATCCCCTGTCCTCCTCCTTGCTTTCCTAAAAGTGGCAAAAGTACCAGGGTTCCTAAATTTTCCAATCTCATGCTATATCCAATATGTCGATCAAAATATGTTCCTTAAATACTAAAGGGCTAAACTCCCCCTATAAAAGATCAGCGGTCTGGAAAGATGCAATTCATATAAAACAGACATCCTATGCCTTCAGGAATCGCATTTTGCAAACTCCTCTCGACCTCAGTTTACCCACAAAAAATTTCCAAACATCTTCCTATCTTGCTCTGAAAAGAAAAAAGCCGGAGTTATAATCGCAATTAAAGATACCATAAACTTCTCTCTCACTCAACAAGTAATTGATACGCAAGGAAGAGTCATAATCCTGGTCGGACTTTTCAACAACATTCAAGTAACCCTAGTAAATATATACGCACCAAACACATCACAAATCTCTTTTCTAAATAAAATCCTCAGAAAAATACGTAAAATACACGTAGGCAAACTTATAATCTGTGGGGACTATAATATTATTCCCGACAAACAATTAGACTCTACCAGCACTTCTGATAGAACATCCCCTACACTAGCCCCATGGCTCCATAAGGAAGCGCTTTATGATACATTTAGGTGTTTCAACGCGACATCTAGGGAGTACACCTTCTACTCCCCCAGACATAGATCCTTTTCCAGAATTGACCTCTTTCTGGTCGACAGATGGACCCTTCCTGCCACCTCACACGCCAAAATCGGCCATACAACCTGGTCGGATCATGCCCCAATTTTCCTCACCTTAAAAAGCGCAAACTCCAATCTAGCACCTAGAAATTGGAAAATCAACATTCCGCTCATGAGAATCCCCCAAAACAACTCAATAATTAAGGAATCTCTAACTGAATATTTTTCAATTAATGCAAATACAGACACAAACATTTTTTCCACCTGGTGTGCTCACAAAGCGTACATCCGAGGCATCTTAATTAAAATAAACTCTCATCACAAGAAAGAAAAACAGCGTCTCATAAACAATACCCTTGCACGAATATCTATTATAGAACAAAATCTACAAACCTCCCCCTCAATAGCGCTCCATAAGGAACTGATGAATCTCCGGCTCACAATTCGCCGAGCATTAATCGAAGATTTCGATAAATCAGCCAAATTATCCAAGATGAATTACTACACATCATTTAACAAACCCTCAAGCCTGATGGCTAAACTAGCGAAAAAACACCAGACACCAACTAAAATCCCCTATCTCATTAAACAAGATGGCTCTGAAACAAAACTCTCTCACCCTCAAGACATAGCGGATGAGTTTAGCAACTTTTACTCTAAACTCTACAACCTGAAAAATGACCCCTCCACTCCCCAACCTGACATCCAGCAAATTAACACCTTTCTTGGAAAAGTCAATCTCCCAACTATCACAATAGAACAACTTAACACTTTAAATGCCCCCACTACTGCCTCGGAGGTCCAAAAAATAATTAAGTCATTAAAAGCACACAAGGCTCCAGGTCCAGATGGCTTCTCCAACGAATACTACAAGGATTTCGCCCTGGACCTGGCCCCTTATCTATCAGAAACTTTCAACAAAGCCATCTCTTGTGGGAAATTACCAGAAGAGATGCTAAAGGCCACTATAGTCACCATCCCCAAACAAGGTAAAAAAGTAGACTCCCCCGCAAATTTCAGACCTATTTCTTTGTTGAACTGCGACACAATGATCTATTCTAAACTGTTAGCTCAACGACTATTAAACGTACTTCCACAAATAATACATACCGATCAAGTGTGGTTCACTAGAGGGAGACAGGCGTCTGATGGCACCAGGAGGGTCCTCAATCTCATGACAGTGGCGGAGGCGAACCGCACCCCAGCTCTTCTCTTGGCTTTAGATGCAGAAAAAGCCTTTGACAGGCTTCACTGGGAGTTCGCCTTCGCCACTCTGAAGAAATTTGGATTTGCGGGAAATATTCTTGGAGCCATAGGGGCATTATATAGCTCCCCCTCCGCTGAGGTCTTGGTGGATGGTGTCTTCTCTAAAGCGTTTCATATATCTAATGGAACGCGCCAGGGATGTCCCCTGTCCCCACTATTATTCGTAATGATTATGGAGCCTTTTGCTGAGGCCATTAGATTAAACCCGAATATAAAAGGGATCCATGCAGGCCTCAGGCAACACAAAATAAGCCTTTTTGCCGATGATGTTTTGCTTCTTTTAACAGGCCCCATAGCTTCATTAAGAGAGGTATACGAGACAATCCAACAATTTAGCAAAATCTCATATTATAGCCTAAATATAGATAAAACACAGATTCTAGGAATTAATATAGACAAATCCCTAAAAAAGGACATACTTGAAGAATTCCCCTTCCACTGGCAGGATAAAAATATTCCATATTTAGGAATTAAACTATCTTTCCCAATCAATGGTATTATCTCCGCTAATTTCTCCCCCTTGATGGAGGAACTTCAAAAGGAGCTGAAATCCCTTGCAGACAAAGAACCCTCTTGGCTAGGCCGAGTAGTCTTATAAAATGTTAATCCTCCCTAAAATTCTCTATCTCTTTCGTACCCTTACTCTTCCGATCCCTAAAGTAGAGATTTCAAAATTCCAAAAACAACTTGTGCTCTTTATATGGAAAGGAAGGAGACCCAGAATCGCTGCCCCTATACTCCATCTTAACAGAAAACAGGGGGGACTGGGAGTTCCCAATCTATGGTCATACCTCCAGGCAATCCACATCAATCAAACCAGACAATGGGTAAGAACAACCTCAGGATCAGGATGGCCTCAAATTGAGACCCATCTGATAGACAACAAATCAATGAGATCCCTCCTCCTGGCAGCCTTATATGGTTCTTTAGTTCCCTCGCTCCCACCACTCCAGAAATTACACTCAATGTCGCCCCCTATGCGTGCCTCTCTATTCTCGTGGACACTCCTCACTCAAAAGATTAGAGACCACCCAGGAAAAGCGGTGGATAAAATACCATTAACAACACTGGAATTCCTGATTCCAGACCTAAAACTCAACACATGGGAAGAGAGAGGCATTCTAAACCTGGGAGACTTATTTCAATCTGAAGATCTTCTCCCCTTCCCGACGTTAGTAGAACAATTCAATATCCCCCCGGAAGACGTATTTAAATATCTCCAAATACGATCCATCCTACAAGCCACTCAGTTCTGGAAAGTAAAGGTTCCAAATCAATTAATAAAGATACTCAACGACTCTTCTCCACTGTCTCGATCCCTTGTGAGAATGTGCTACAATGCTCTCTTTGGAGATATGGGAGAAACCAAAAGAGTCCACCTTCTTAATTGGGAGAGAGACATGAGGAAAAAAATTATGCTGACCCAATGGCTGTCGGCATTTGAATGGGCCAACAAGGCCACGCTCAACGCCAATGTCCTGAAAGTACATATTAAAGTCCTGACCAGATGGTACTATACTCCAGCATCGTTGGCCAGAGCCTTCCCAAACGTAGAGGACCGTTGTTGGAGACAATGTGGCCACTTGGGCAACATTATTCACGTATTCTGGAGCTGTCCCAAACTAGCAGGGTTCTGGGAACAAACTTTCCAGCTACTAAGAAGAATCACAGGGATACCCATCCCCAAGTCCTCGGCTTTAGCTATCCATCTACTAGACAACAAGATCTTTCCCTCCCCAACGAGGAAGTTGGCTTGCCATATCTTACTTGTTGCCAAACTTCTGATCGCACGAAATTGGAAGACCGCTACTTCCCCTACCTCCTCAGATCTCATCCAGACAATGTCTGATCACAACATATATGAAAAACTACACGCCCAAAGAAATGACTGCTACACAAAGTACCTAAATAAATGGAACCCATGGATACGCTTCTTCCCTGGATAGCCACTACCCCCCCCCCCCCCCACCCCCTTCCTTTTCCTTCCCTGTTTGTATTCTACAGAAACCAAGTTTCACAGAATTGTCTTTTTTATTTAGACATAAGTACAAGTATATACATACTCAAATGTAGGCCTCATGTTGTACACAAATGTCTTTAAACATTATCGAACGACATTCGATCTAATAGCACTAGAGATGAGCGAACGTACTCGTCCGAGCTTGATACTCGTTCGAGTATTAGCGTGTTCGAGATGCTCGTTACTCGTAACGAGTACCACGCGATGTTCAGGCTACTTTCACTTTCATCTCTGAGACGTTAGCGCGCTTTTCTGGCCAATTGAAAGACAGGGAAGGCATTACAACTTCCCCCTGCGACGTTCAAGCCCTATACCACCCCCCTGCAGTGAGTGGCTGGCGAGATCAGGTGTCACCCGAGTATAAAAATCGGCCCCTCCCGCGGCTCGCCACAGATGCGTTCTGACATAGAGGAGGGAAACTGCTATCTTGTTGGAGCTGCTATAGGGAGAGTGTTAGGAGTATTTTAGGCTTCAAGAACCCCAACGGTCTTTCTTAGGGCCACATCTAACCGTGTGCAGTACTGTGGAGGCTGCTTTTTGCAGTGTTGCACATTTTTTTTTTTTGGTATATCGGCCGTGCAGAGCATTGCGCCCTGCAGTAATACTCCAGGGCCAGAAGCGCTTAGGCAGGGACAGAAGACATATTGATTGAATATAGGCAGTGGGCCTTTGCAAAAAAATTTGGGGAAAAAAATCTATTTGGGCTGCCTGTGACTGTCCTCAGTGTTCTGGGTCTGTGCTGGGTGTAGTAGTTCTCCAAATTCATACGCAGCCAGCTAAGTGTTACAGCAGGCTTGCGCAAAATTATTTCCTGGCTCTGTCTGGGCTGTGAAATCACAGCTGTATTGCAGTTCACAGTGCAACACTCTGCAGTTCTTTGACATACTCCAGGGTCAGAAGCGCTTAGGCAGGGACAGAAGACATATTGATTATTGATTGAATATAGGCAGTGGGCCTTTGCAAAAAAATTTGGGGAAAAAAATCTATTTGGGCTGCCTGTGAGTGTCCTCAGTGTTCTGGGTCTGTGCTGGGTGTCGTAGTTCTCCAAATTCATACGCAGCCAGCTAAGTGTTACAGCAGGCTTGCGCATAATTCTCGGGCAACTGTTCTCGGGCCCCTGCTCAGATTGGGCAGCAGTGGTTCCTCTCCCACCAGAGGAGTTTATCGTGACTGATGCCCAACCATTGGAAAGTTCCCGGGGTCCGGAGGTTGAGGCTGGGGACTTCTGGCAACTGTCTCAAGACCTTTCAGTGGGTTAGGAGGACGATGACGTTGAGACACAGTTGTCTATCAGTGAGGTAGTAGTTAGGGCAGTAAGTCCGAGGGAGGAGCGCACAGAGGATTCGGAGGAAGAGCAGCAGGACAATGAGGTGACTGACCCCACCTGGTTTGCTACGCCTACTGAGGACTGGTCTTCAGAGGGGGAGGCAAGGGCAGCAGCAGGGCAGGTTGCAAGAGGCAGTGTGGTGTCCAGGGCTAGAGGCAGGGCCAGACCGAATAATCCACCAACTGTTTCCCAAAGCGCCCCCTCGCGCCATGCCACCCTGCAGAGGCCGAGGTGCTCAAAGGTTTGGCAGTTTTTTACTGAGAGTGCAGACGACCGACGAACAGTGGTAAGTAACCTTTGTCACGCCAAGATCAGCCGGGGAGCCACCACCACCAACAGCCTCACCACCACCAGCATGCGCAGACATATGATGGCCAAGCACCCCACAAGGTGGGACGAAGGCCGTTCACCGCCTCCGGTTTGCACCGCTGCCTCTCCCCCTGTGCCCCAACCTGCCACTGAGATCCAACCCCCCTTTGAGGACACAGGCACTACCGTCTCCTGGCCTGCACCCACACCCTCACCTCCGCTGTCCTCGGCCCCATCCAGCAATGTCTGTCAGCGCACCATCCAGCCGTCGCTAGTGCAAGTGTTTGAGCGCAAGCGCAAGTACGCCGCCACGCACCCGCACGCTCAAGCGTTAAACGTGCACATAGCCAAATTTATCAGCCTGGAGATGCTGCCGTATAGGGTTGTGGAAACGGAGTCCTTCAAAAGTATGATGGCGGCAGCGGCCCCGCGCTACTCAGTTCCCAGTCACCACTACTTTTCCCGATGTGCCGTCCCAGCCCTGCACGACCACGTTTTCCGCAACATTGTACGCGCCCTCACCAACGCGGTTACTGGCAAGCTCCACTAACAACGGACACGTGGACAAGCACAGGCGGGCAGGGTCACTATATCTCCCTGACGGCACATTGGGTGAATTTAGTGGAGGCTGGGACCGAGTCAGAGCCTGGGACCGCTCACGTCCTACCCACCCCCAGAATTGCGGGCCCCAGCTCGGTGGTGGTATCTGCGGCGGTGTATGCTTCCTCCACTAAAGCACCCTCCTCCTCCTCCTACAACGCAACCTCTGTCTCGCAATCAAGATGTGTCAGCAGCAGCACGTCGCCAGCAGTCGGTGTCGCGCGGCGTGGCAGCACAGCGGTGGGCAAGCGTCAGCAGGGCGTGCTGAAACTACTCAGCTTAGGAGATAAGAGGCACACGGCCCACGAACTGCTGCAGGGTCTGACAGAGCAGACCGACCGCTGGCTTGCGCCGCTGAGCCTCCAACCGGGCATGGTCGTGTGTGACAACGGCCGTAACCTGGTGGCGGCTCTGCAGCTCGGCAGCCTCACGCACGTGCCATGCCTGGCCCACGTCTTTAATTTGGTGGTTCAGCGCTTTCTGAAAAGCTACCCACGCTTGTCAGACCTGCTCGGAAAGGTGCGCCGGCTCTGCGCACATTTCCGCAAGTCCCACACGGACGCTGCCACCCTGCGCACCCTGCAACATCGGTTTAATCTGCCAGTGCACCGACTGCTGTGCGACGTGCCCACACGGTGGAACTCTACGCTCCACATGTTGGCCAGGCTCTATGAGCAGCGTAGAGCTATAGTGGAATACCAACTCCAACAGGGGCGGCGTAGTGGGAGTCAGCCTCCTCAATTCTTTTCAGAAGAGTGGGCCTGGTTGGCAGACATCTGCCAGGTCCTTGGAAAGTTTGTGGAGTCTACCCAGGTGGTGAGCGGCGATGCTGCAATCATTAGCGTCAGCATTCCTCTGCTATGCCTCTTGAGAAGTTCCCTGCAAAGCATATAGGCGGACGCTTTGCGCACGGAAACAGAGGCGGGGGAAAACAGTATGTCGCTGGATAGTCAGAGCACCCTCCTGTCTATATCTCAGCGCGGTGAGGAGGAGGAGGAGGAGGAAGATGAGGAGGAGGGGGAAGAGACAGCTTGGCCCACTGCTGAGGGTACACTTGCTGCTTGCCAGTCATCCTTTCAGCGTTTATGGCCTGAGGAGGAGGAGGAGGAGGATCCTGAAAGTGATCTTCCTAGTGAGGACAGCCATGTGTTGCGTACAGGTACCCTGGCACACATGGCAGACTTCATGTTAGGATGCCTTTCTCGTGACCCTCGCGTTACACGCATTCTGGCCACTACGGATTACTGGGTGTACACACTGCTTGACCCACGGTATAAGGAGAACCTTTCCACTCTCATACCCGAAGAGGAAAGGGGTTCGAGAGTGATGCTATACCACAGGACCCTGGCGGACAAACTGATGGTAAAATTCCCATACGACAGCGCTAGTGGCCGAAGGCGCAGTTCCGAGGGCCAGGTAGCAGGGGAGGCGCGGAGATCAGGCAGCATGTACAGCACAGGCAGGGGAACACTCTCTAAGGCCCTGGACAGCTTTATGTCTCCCCAGCAAGACTGTGTCACCGCTCCCCAGTCACGGCTGAGTCGGCGGGAGCACTGTAAAAGGATGGTGAGGGAGTACGTAGCCGATCGCACGACCGTCCTCCGTGACACCTCTGCCCCCTACAACTACTGGGTGTCGAAGCTGGACACGTGGCCTGATTTCACGCTGTATGCCCTGGAGGTGCTTGCTTGTCCTGCGGCTAGCGTCTTGTCAGAGAGGGTGTTTAGTGCGGCTGGGGGAATCATCACAGATAAGCGTACCCGCCTGTCAACCGACAGTGCTGACAGGCTTACACTCATCAAGATGAACAAAGCCTGGATTTCCCCAGACTTCTCTTCTCCACCAGCGGACAGCAGCGATACCTAAGCAATACGTAGGCTGCAACCGCGGATGGAAGCATCGTTCTCTATCCCCATCAAAAACGGGGACCTTTTTGCTTCATCAATCTGTGTATAATATTCCTCCTCCTCCTGAAACCTCACATAATCACGCCGAACGGGCAATTTTTCTTAGGCCCACAAGGCTCAGTCATATAATTTTTCTAAACAATTTTTATACGTTTCAATGCTCATTAAAGCGTTGAAACTTTCACCTCAACCAATTTTTATTTTAACTGGGCTGCCTCCTGGCCTAGTTACCAATTAAGCCACATTAACCAAAGCCATTAATGGGTTTCACCTGCCCTCTTGGTTGGGCATGGGCAATTTTTCTGAGGTACATTAGTACTGTTGGTACACCAATTTTTGTGGGCCCTCGCCTACAGTGTAATCAAATTAATTTTTAGCCCACCTGCATTACAGCTGACGTTACATCAGCTGTGTTGGGTACTGCAATGGGATATATTTATGTACCGCCGGTGGGTTCCAGGGAGCCACCCATGCTGTGGGTCCACAGGGAGTTGTAACTGCATGTGTCCACTTCTAAAGAACCCCAGTCTGACTGGGGCATGCAGTGTGGGCCGAAGCCCACCTGCATTAAACATGACATTACCTCAGCTGTGATGGGCAATGCAATGGGATATATTTATGTACCGCCGGTGGGTTCCAGGGAGCCACCCATGCTGTGGGTCCACAGGGAGTTGTGACTGCATGTGTCCACTTCTAAAGAACCCCAGTCTGACTGGGGCATGCAGTGTGGGCCGAAGCCCACCTGCATTAAACATGACATTACCTCAGCTGTGATGGGCAATGCAATGGGATATATTTATGTGCCGCCGGTGGCTTCCTGGCACCCACCCATGCTGTCGGTCCACAGGGACTTCACAATAGGGAGTTGTACCTGCCTGTGTCTATGAATTAAAAAGCCCGGTCAGGTTGGGGCATGCAGTGTGGGCCGAAGCCCACCTGCATTTAATCTGACGTTAGCTCTGCTGTCCAGGGCACTGCAATGGGATACATTTATGTACAGCCGGTGGGTTCCAGGGAGCTACCCATGCTGTGGGTGCACACGGAATTCCCATTGCGGAGTTGTACCTGCCTGTGACTATTTATAAAAAAACACGGTCTGACTGGGGCATGCAGACACCTTGACAGAATGAATAGTGTGTGGCACATAGGTTCCCCATTGCTATGCCCACGTGTGCAGCTCCAAATGGAGGTGGCACAGGATTGGATTTCTCATTGCTTATGTACAGCATTGTGGACTATCGCCCCGCCCCTTTTAAAGAGGGTCGCTGCCTAGCCGTGCCAACCCTCTGCAGTGTGTGCCTGCGGTTCCTCTGGCAGACGCACTTATAAATAGACATGAGGGTGGCGTGGCATGAGGGCAGCTGAAGGCTGGGCAGGGACAGTTTGGTGTGCGCTGTGGACACTGGGTCGTGTGGGGAAGGGGGGTTGGGCAGCATGTAACCCAGGAGAAGTGGCAGCGGAGTGTCATGCAGGCAGTGATTGTGCTTTGTTGGGGGTAGTGTGGTGCTTAGCTAAGGTATGCATTGCTAATGAGGGCTTTTCAGAAGTAAAAGTTGTTGGGAGGGGGGGGGGGCGCTATTGTGGCTTAATAGTGGGACCTGGGGACTTGAGATGCAGCCCAACATGTAGCCCCTCGCCTGCCCTATCTGTTGCTGTGTCGTTCCCATCACTTTCTTGAAGTGCCCAGATTTTCACAAACGAAAACCTTAGCGAGCATCGGCGATATACAAAAATGCTCGGGTCGCCCATTGACTTCAATGGGGTTCGTTACTCGAAACGAACCCTCGAGCATCGCGAAAAGTTCGTCTCGAGTAACGAGCACCCGAGCATTTTGGTGCTCGCTCATCTCTAAATAGCAAGCAAATGTAGAGGACCTATCTTCTTTCTTGTCTAAATTGTTCAAATATGTAACGGTTTCATTGTTTACCCTGTATATGTCTTATCAAGGAAAATCCAATAAAGAACAAATTGTTAAAAAAAAAAAAAAGAGGCAGCAGGGTCATTACACACAGAGCAACAAGATAGCACTAATACAATATCCTAAACATTTATAATTGTCTTTTTTGTCACACAGTTGCTTCTTCGTCAGCACAGCAAGAGTGAATTTGACTTCAACAGTATATGTGGGTAGCAGATTGCAGTTTCCATCTTGAATTTCTGACATTTATTCTAGGCTGTTCACCTCCTCTGTATTCCCCAGGTTGCTGAAAAGCATGTCTTTACCTTCTCGGTCATTTCAAGGCTTGTTGCAGTATACCACTTGCCCATTCCTGTCTCACCTGTTACCTGGCCATTGGCGATCACCTAGTCCACTTACTCCTCATTATATTATCTTACTCCTGGTATTAAGGCTGCATTCCCACGAACGTATATCGGTTCGGTTTTCACGCCGAGCCGATATACGTCCTCCTCATCTGCAGGGGGGGAGTGGAAGAGCCAGGAGCAGGAACTGAGCTCCCGCCCCCTCTCTGCCTCCTCTCCGCCCCTCTGCACTATTTGCAATGGGGAGAGGTGGGATGGGGGCGGGGCTAAGTTCCAAGAATTAGAACGCTATATTCAAGTTTTTTTTTTTTTTTACCAAATCAGCATATTAACTGAGCAAGCACTGTTCTGTATAGTATGGTTGACTTTGTGAGGTTGTCAGAAAAAAAGTATAACTTTAAGGATAAATCCACAGCACATGTTGTTACTGTGGGTCAGAAAAGGTATCGATTTTCCTTAAGGAGAGCACCTAGAAGGTGTGTAATGAGACTTCTAAGGCCATCCATGCTCCTCTGAGAAATATGCAAATGATAGATGTAACAATACCTCTGCAGCACCACCTATTGGAAGGCAACATTCTTGAAGGTCACTGTTAGTCTTTTTGAACAAATCTTGTAACAGTGACTGGGAATTGTAAGCCAAATCCAGAAACCATACACAAACAGCAGTTTCAGAGTGATTGACCCTCATCAGTGTACTGTAGGTAACCTACTGCACACTGATGAGGGGCAATCACCCCGAACCAGCAGTCTGTGTATGGTTATTTAGTTTTTGGCTTACAATTCCTAGTCAGCATAAAGATCGTTCTCCTCTGCCACAGCTGTTACAGCTGTGGCAGAGAAGAATGATGTTAGCCCATTGAATTCAATAGAGCCAGCAATACAGCCGGCTCCATTGAAAGCAATGGGCTGCCGGAGAGCGCAGGATGAATTTTCGGGAAGGGCTTAAAAATATAAGCCCTTCCCTGAAAAAGAAACATTTTAGTGCAAAACAAAAAAAGAATTTAAAAAAACGTACCTCTCCGCCGCTGCTGTGACCCCCCCGGGCATGAAGAACACATCTGCTGCATGCAGCAGATGTATCCTTCACCCCCGCTAGTTAAAAGAATTCCCTGCTGCTACATCTGCCACATCTGTGGCAGATGCAGCAAAAGGAATTCTTCAGTTCTCAACCGCAGCTGTCACACATGACAGCTGCGGTAGAGAATCCTGCTGCCGGCATCCTGTCAATGGCTTTTCAGGGAAGGGCTTCATAAGCCCTTCCCTGAAAAGCCATTTAAATTAGTGCAAAAAAAAAAAACAATTCTCACCTCTCTTCAGTTGCCGGGGCTCAGCCGCGACTTCTAGCGCTGTCTCAGGCTCTGTAGTTCTGAGCTATCAGCAGCGGGGATTTGAAATCCCCAGCTGCTGATAGCTCAGCAGCGCTACAGAGCCGGGGACAGCGGCAGAAGTCCCCGCTGAGCCCCGGCAGCTGTTAGTGGCTTTGCAGGGAAGGGCTTCATAAGCCCTTCCCTGAAAAGCCTTTTAAAATAGTAAAAAAATAAAAAAAATAGGTACTCACCTCCCTTCAGCTGCAGGGGCACAGCTGAGTCTTCTCCTGCTGTCCCCTGCACTGTGGTGCTGAACTGCTGATCTATCAGCAGCCGGGGATTTAAAATCCCCGCCTGCTGAAAGAGCTGAATGTAATTGGCTGAGGTGCTCAGCCAATCACAGGCAGCTCTCACCTGTCATTCATTCGTTTTTCACGCACGGAAATCGCAAACGCCAGTGGGTGGGCGCCCTTAAGGATGATTTTCAGGTAAGGGCTTATATTTTTAAGCCCTTCCCGACAATTCATCCCGCGCTCGCTGGCAGCCCATTGCTTTCAATGGAGCCGGCTGTATTGCTGGCTCCATTGAATTCAATGGGCTAACAACGTTCTTCTCTGCCACAGCTGTTACAGCTGTGGCAGAGGAGAACGATCTTTATGCTGACATAAATTTTTTTTTTATTTTTACACATCTTAGGATGATTTTCAGGTAGGGGTTTATATTTTTAAGCCCTTCCCGAAAACTCATCCCGTGCTTGCGGCAGCCCATTGCTTTCAATGGAGCCGGCTGTATTGCCAGCTCCATTGAATTCAATGGTCAGTGCTCGTTTAATCGAGACGAGTACCGCGTGGTGTTCGTCTCGAGAAACGAGCATCTCGAGCACCCTAATACTCGAACGAGCATCAAGCTCGGACGAGTATGCTCGCTCATCTCTATTCATTTGCCATTTTTCTACCCAAGCCCCCAGCTCCTTTTGTAGCCGTACATTGTCCTCCATTGTATTAATTATATTGTATAATTTTGTATTATCTGCAAATATTGATATTTTACTGTGCAGTCCCTCTATCAGGTCATCTATATATATAAAATTGAATGTATGTGTGTGTGTTTGTCTGTCTGTTTGTCCTTTATGCGTTACTACACCATTCATCCGATCACCATGAAACTTTGGGAAGTTGTTGAGTACACTCCTGGGAAGATTATAGGCATAGTACATCTATCCTATGATAAATGGCGCGCGTGTGAGCATCGAAAGTTATGCCCCCCCCCCCCACATAGATAGTTCGATTTCCATCATTGCCACTAATTCTCTCACTTCCCAATGTCGTAGAAACATGAAATTTGGCACGAGCATTGATTATGTCATAAATAGGAAAAGGTAATGGGTCCTAACTCGATTATTCAATTCTAAATGCCAAAGAATTAGCGTCCAAATTTTACGTACGGAATCTAATTTTCTCGCTTCCCAATATCATAGAAACTTGAAATTTGGCACGAGCATTGATTATGACATAAATAGGAAAAGTTCATGGGTCCCAACTCAATTATTCAATTCTAAGCACAAAAGAATTAGCGGACAAATTTTACGTACAGAATCTAATTTTCTCGCTTCCCTATGTCATAGAAACTTGAAATTTGGCATGAGCATTGATTATGTCATAAATAGGAAAAGCTAATGGGTCCCAACTCGATTATTCAATTCTACGCGCAAAAGAATTAGCGTTCAAATTTTATGTAAGGAATCTAATTCTCTCACTTTCCAATGTCATAGAAACTTGAAATTTAGCACAAGCATTGATTATGTCATAAATAGGAAAAGCTAATGGGTCTCAACTCGATTATTCAATTCTAAGTGCCAAAGAATTAGCGTCCAGATTTTACGTACGGAATCTAATTCTCTCACTTCCCAATGTCATTAAAACTTGAAATTTGGCATGAGCATTGATTATGTCATAAATAGGAAAAGTTAATGGATCCCAACTCGATTATTCAATTCTAAGCGCAAAAGAATTAGCGTCCAAATTTTACGTACAGAATCTAATTCTCTCAGTTCCTGATGTCATCTGTATATATAAAAATGAATGTCTGTCTGTCTGTCTGTTATGCATTACTACACTATTCATCCAATCGCCATGAAACTTTGGGAAGTTGTTCAGTACACTCCTGGGAAGATTACTGGCATAGTACATCTGTCCTACGATAGGTGGCGCGTGTGCGAGCATCGTCGACAGTTATGCTCCCCAGACAAAGATCGTTTGATTTCCATCTCAGGCACAAAAGCAAAAGGCATTACGAGCAACGGGATGCGTGTTCAACTACAAAATGATGCATCCGCCGAACGCTTTGCAAGACAATTACTGGATATTGAGAATGCTGAGGTAAAATGAAAGCTGTGCTGTGATTGGTTGCTATTTCTTATACTGCTGAGGTAACATGAAAGCTGTGCTGTGATTGGTTGCTATATATTATACTGCTGAGGCAACATGAAAGCTGTGCTGTGATTGGTTGCTAATTCTTATACTACTGAGGTTACATGAATGCTGCGCTGTGATTGGTTGCTATTTTTTAAATTGCTGAGGCAGAATAAAAGTTGCGCTGTGATTGGTTGTTATTTCTCTTACTGCTGAGGTAGCATGAAATCTGCGCTGTGATTGGTTGTTATTAAAGATGAGCGAACGTACTCGTCCGAGCTTGATACTCGTTCGAGTATTAGCGTGTTCGGGATGCTCGTTACTCGTAACGAGTACCACGCGATGTTCGGGTTACTTTTACTTTCATCTCTGAGACGTTAGCGCGCTTTTCTGGCCAATTGAAAGACAGGGAAGGCATTACAACTTCCCTCTGCGACGTTCAAGCCCTATACCACCCCCCTGCAGTGAGTGGCTGGGGAGATCAGGTGTCACCCGAATATAAAAATCGGCCCCTCCCGCGGCTCACCTCAGATGTGTTGTGACATAGCTGAGGGACAGTGGTATCGTGTTGGAGCTGCTGTAGGGAGAGTGTTAGGAGTTAGTGTAGGCTTCAAGAACCCCAACGGTCCTTCTTAGGGCCACATCTAACCGTGTGCAGTACTGTGGAGGCTGCTTTTAGCAGTGTTGCACATTTTTTTTTTTTTGGTATATCGGCCGTGCAGAGCATTGCGCCCTGCAGTAATAGTCCAGGGACAGAAGTGTGGAGGCAGGGAGAGCGTTAGGAGTTATTGTAGGCTTCAAGAACCCCAACGGTCCTTCTTAGGGCCACATCTAACCGTGTGCAGTAGTGTGGAGGCTGCTTTTAGCAGTGTTGCACATTTTTTTTTTTGGTATATCGGCCGTGCAGAGCATTGCGCCCTGCAGTAATACTCCAGGGACAGAAGTGTGTAGGCAGGGCCAGAAGACATATATTATAGATTGAATATACGCAGTGGTCCTTTTCAAAAAAATATTGGAAAAAAATCTATTTGGCCTGCCTGTCACTGTGCTCAGTGTTCTGGGTCCGTGTCTGCTGGGGGTAGTAGTTCTCCAAAAACATACGCAGCCAGCTAAGTGTTACAGCAGGCTTGCGCCAAATTATTTCCTGGCTCTGAAATCACCGGTCTGTTGCAGTTAATAACAGTGCAACACTGCAGTTCCGTGACACAGTCCAGGGACAGAATTGTGTAGGCAGGGCCAGAAGACATATATTATAGATTGAATTACCGCAGTGGTCCTTTTCAAAAAAATATTGGAAAAAAATCTATTTGGCCTACCTGTCACTGTGCTCAGTGTTCTGGGTCCATGTCTGCTAGGGGTAGTAGTTCTCCAAATAAATACGCAGCCAGCTAAGTGTTACAGCAGGCTTGCGCCAAATTATTTCCTGGCGTTCCGTAAGCGAACTCAGCCTCCAACCACAGGCCAATAAGCGGCACATTTAATTACAGCGTTGTGTTTCTGCATTCCTGGTAATACAGCATGCTGAGGGGTAGGGGTAGGCCTAGAGGACGTGGGCGCGGCCGAGGACGCGGAGGCCCTAGTCCAGGTGTGGGCACAGGCCGAGCTCCTGATCCAGGTGTATCGCAGCCGACTGCTGCGGGATTAGGAGAGAGGCACGTTTCTGGCGTCCCCACATTCATAGCACATTTAATGGGTCCACGCGGTAGACCTTTATTAGAAAATGAGCAGTGTGAGCAGGTCCTGTCGTGGATGGCAGAAAGTGCTTCCTGCAACCTATTGTCCACCCAGAGTTCTGCGCCGTCCACTGCTGCAACTCAGAATCCTCTGGCTGCTGCTCCTCCTTCCTCCCAGCCCCCTCACTCCATGAAAATGAGACATTCTGAGGAGCGGGCAGACTCCCAGTGAGGTAGTAGTAAGGACATTAAGTCCGAGGAAGGAGCGCACCGAGGATTCTGAGGAAGAGCAGCAGGACAATGAGGTGACTGACCCCACCTGGTTTGCTACGCCTACTGAGGACAGATCTTCAGAGGGGGAGGCAAGGGCAGCAGCAGGGCAGGTTGCAAGAGGCAGTGCGGTGTCCAGGGGTAGAGGCAGGGCCAGACCGAATAATCCACCAACTGTTTCCCAAAGCGCCCCCTCGCGCCATGCCACCCTGCAGAGGCCGAGGTGCTCAAAGGTCTGGCAGTTTTTCACTGAGAGTGCAGACGACCGACGAACAGTGGTGTGCAACCTTTGTCGCGCCAAGATCAGCCGGGGAGCCACCACCACCAGCATGCGCAGACATATGATGGCCAAGCACCCCACAAGGTGGGACGAAGGCCGTTCACCGCCTCTGGTTTGCACCGCTGCCTCTCCCCCTGTGCCCCAAGCTGCCACTGAGATCCAACCCCGCTCTGAGGACACAGGCACTACCGTCTCCTGGCCTGCACCCACACCCTCACCTCCGCTGTCCTCGGCCCCATCCACCAATGTCTCTCAGCGCACCGTCCAGCCGTCGCTAGCGCAAGTGTTTGAGCGCAAGCGCAAGTACGCCGCCACGCACGCGCACGCTCAAGCGTTAAACGTGCACGTAGCCAAATTTATCAGCCTGGAGATGCTGCCGTATAGGGTTGTGGAAACGGAGTCCTTCAAAAGTATGATGGCGGGGGCCCCGCGCTACTCACTTCCCAGTCGCCACTACTTTTCCCGATGTGCCGTCCCAGCCCTGCACGACCACGTCTCCCGCAACATTGTACGTGCCCTCACCAACGCGGTTACTGCCAAGGTCCACTTAACAACGGACACGTGGACAAGCACAGGCGGGCAGGGCCACTATATCTCCCTGACGGCACATTGGGTGAATTTAGTGGAGGCTGGGACAGAGTCAGAGCCTGGGACCGCTCACGTCCTACCCACCCCCAGAATTGCGGGCCACAGCTCGGTGGTGGTATCTGCGGCGTAGTATGCTTCCTCCACTAAACCACCCTCCTCCTCCTCCTCCTCCTCCAACGCAACCTCTGTCTCGCAATCAAGATGTGTCAGCAGCAGCACGTCGCCAGCAGTCGGTGTCGCGCGGCGTGGCAGCACAGCGGTGGGCAAACGTCAGCAGGCCGTGCTGAAACTACTCAGCTTAGGAGATAAGAGGCACACGGCCCACGAACTGCTGCAGGGTCTGACAGAGCAGACCGACCGCTGGCTTGCGCCGCTGAGCCTCCAACCGGGCATGGTCGTGTGTGACAACGGCCGTAACCTGGTGGCGGCTCTGCAGCTCGGCAGCCTCACGCACGTGCCATGCCTGGCCCACGTCTTTAATTTGGTGGTTCAGCGCTTTCTGAAAAGCTACCCACGCTTGTCAGACCTGCTCGGAAAGGTGCGCCGGCTCTGCGCACATTTCCGCAAGTCCCACACGGACGCTGCCACCCTGCGCACCCTGCAACATCGGTTTAATCTGCCAGTGCACCGACTGCTGTGCGACGTGCCCACACGGTAGAACTCTACGCTCCACATGTTGGCCAGGCTCTATGAGCAGCGTAGAGCTATAGTGGAATACCAACTCCAACATGGGCGGCGCAGTGGGAGTCAGCCTCCTCAATTATTTTCAGAAGAGTGGGCCTGGTTGGCAGACATCTGCCAGGTCCTTGGAAAGTTTGAGGAGTCTACCCAGGAGGTGAGCGGCGATGCTGCAATCATTAGCGTCACTATTCCTCTGCTATGCCTCTTGAGAAGTTCCCTGCAAAGCATAAAGGCAGACGCTTTGCGCTCGGAAACAGAGCCGGGGGAAGACAGTATGTCGCTGGATAGTCAGAGCACCCTCCTGTCTATATCTATATCTCAGCGCGGTGAGGAGGAGGAGGAGGAAGATGAGGAGGAGGGGGAAGAGACAGCTTGGCCCGCTGGTGAGGGTACACATGCTGCTGGCCTGTCATCCTTTCAGCGTGTATGGCCTGAGGAGGAGGAGGAGGAGGAGGATCCTGAAAGTGATCTTCCTAGTGAGGACAGCCAAGTGTTGCGTACAGGTACCCTGGCACACATGGCTGACTTCATGTTAGGATGCCTTTCTCGTGACCCTCGTGTTACACGCATTCTGGCCACTACGGATTACTGGGTGTACACACTGCTCGATCCACGGTATAAGGAGAACCTTTCCACTCTCCTACCCGAAGAGGAAAGGGGTTCGAGAGTGTTGCTATACCACAGGACCCTGGCGGACAAACTGATGGTAAAATTCCCATACGACAGCGCTAGTGGCCGAAGGCGCAGTTCCGAAGGCCAGGTAGCAGGGGAGGCACGGAGATCAGGCAGCATGTACAGCACAGGCAGGGCAACACTCTTTAAGGCCCTTGACTGCTTTATGGCTCCCCAGCAAGAATGTGTCACCGCTCCCCAGTCACGGCTGAGTCGGCGGGAGCACTGTAAAAGGATGGTGAGGGAGTACGTAGCCGATCGCACGACCGTCCTCCGTGACGCCTCTGCCCCCTACAACTACTGGGTGTCGAAGCTGGACACGTGGCCTGAACTCGCGCTGTATGCCCTGGAGGTTCTTGCTTGTCCTGCGGCTAGCGTCTTGTCAGAGAGGGTGTTTAGTGCGGCTGGGGGAATCATCACAGATAAGCGTACCCGCCTGTCAACCGACAGTGCCGACAGGCTTACACTCATCAAGATGAACAAAGCCTGGATTTCCCCAGACTTCTCTTCTCCACCAGCGGACAGCAGCGATACCTAAGCAATACGTAGGCTGCACCCGCGGATGGAAGCATCGTTCTGTATCCCCATCAAAAACGGGGACCTTTTCGCTTCATCAATCTGTGTATAATATTCCTCCTTCTCCTCCTGCTCCTCCTCCTGAAACCTCACATAATCACGCCGAAGGGGCAATTTTTCTTAGGCCCACAAGGCTCAGTCATATAATTTTTCTAAACAATTTTTATACGTTTCAATGCTCATTAAAGCGTTGAAACTTTCACCTCAACCAATTTTTATTTTAACTGGGCTGCCTCCTGGCCTAGTTACCAATTAAGGCACATTAACCAAAGCGATTAATGGGTTTCACCTGCCCTCTTGGTTGGCCATGGGCAATTTTTCTGATGTACATTAGTACTGTTGATACAGCAATTTTTGTGGGCCCTCGCCTACAGTGTAATCAAATTAATTTTTAGCCCACCTGCATTACAGCTGACGTTACATCAGCTGTGTTGGGCACTGCAATGGGATATTTTTATGTACCGCCGGTGGCTTCCTGGCACCCACCCATGCTGTGGGTCCACAGGGAGTTGTAAATGCATCTGTGTCCACTTCTAAAGAACCCCAGTCTGACTGGGCATGCAGTGTGGGCCGAAGCCCACCTGCATTAAACATGACATTACTACCTCAGCTGTGATGGGCAATGCAATGGAATATTTTTATGTACCGCCGGTGGGTTCCAGGGAGCCACCCATGCTGTGGGTCCACAGGGAGTTGTAAATGCATCTGTTTCCACTTCCAAAGAACCCCAGTCTGACTGGGACATGCAGTGTGGGCCGAAGCCTACCTGCATTAAACATGACATTACTACCTCAGCTGTGATGGGCAATGCAATGGGATATTGTTATGTACCGCCGGTGGCTTCCTGGCACCCACACATGCTGTGGGTCCACAGGGAGTTGTAAATGCATCTGTGTCCACTTCTAAAGAACCCCAGTCTAACTGGGCATGCAGTGTGGGCCGAAGCCCACCTGCATTAAACATGACATTACTACCTCAGCTGTGATTGGCAATGCAATGGGATATTTTTATGTACTGCCGGTGGGTTCCAGGGAGCCACCCATGCTGTGGGTGCACACGGAATTCCCATTGCGGAGTTGTACCTGCCTGTGACTATTTATAAAAAACCGCGGTCTGACTGGGGCATGCAGACACCTTGACAGAATGAATAGTGTGTGGCACATAGGTTCCCCATTGCTATGCCCACGTGTGCAGCTCCAGATGGAGGTGGCACAGGATTGGATTTCTCATTGCTTCTTTACAGCATTGTGGACTATCGCCCCGCCCCTTTTAAAGAGGGTCGCTGCCTAGCTGTGCCAACCCTCTGCAGTGTGTGCCTGCGGTTCCTCTGGCAGACGCACTTATAAATAGACATGAGTGTGGCGTGGCATGAGGGCAGCTGAAGGCTGCGCAGGGACAATTTGGTGTGCGCTGTGGACACTGGGTCGTGCAGGGGTGGTTGGTCAGCATGTAACCCAGGAGAAGTGGCAGCGGAGTGTCATGCAGGCAGTGATTGTGCTTTGTTGGAGGTAGTGTGGTGCTTAGCTATGGTATCCATTGCTAATGAGGGCTTTTCAGAAGTAAAAGTTGTTGGGAGGGGGCCCACTCTTGCCGCTATTGTGGCTTAATAGTGGGACCTGTGAACTTGAGATGCAGCCCAACATGTAGCCCCTCGCCTGCCCTATCCGTTGCTGTGTCGTTCCCATCACTTTCTTGAATTGCCCCGATTTTCACAAATGAAAACCTTAGCGAGCATCGGCTATATACAAAAATGCTCGGGTCGCCCATTGACTTCAATGGGGTTCGTTATTCGAAACGAACCCTCGAGCATCGCGAAAAGTTCGTCTCGAGTAACGAGCACCCGAGCATTTTGGTGCTCGCTCATCTCTAGTTGTTATATATTATACTGCTGAGGTAACATGAAAGCTGCACTGTGATTGGGTGTTATCTATATATATAAAATTGAATGTATGCGTGTCTGTCTGTCTGTATGCGTGTCTGTTTGTCCTTTATGCGCTACTACACCATTCATCCGATCGCCATAAAACTTTGGGAAGTTGTTGAGTACACTCCTGGGAAGATTATAGGCATAGTACATTTTTGCTATGATAAATGGCGTGTGTGAGCATCGTCGACAGTTACGCCCCTCCACGTAGATCGTTCGATTTCCATCATTGCCACTAATTTTCTCACTTCCTGATGTCGTAGAAACATGAAATTTGGCACAAGCATTGATTATGTCATAAATAGAAAAAGCTAATAGGTGCCAGCTCAATTATTTAATTCTAAGTGCAAAAGAATTAGTGTCCAAATTTTACGTACGGAATCTAATTCCATCACTTCCTGATGTCATCTATATATATAAAAATGAATGTATGTATGTCTGTCTGTCCTTTATGCATTACTACACCATTCATCTATTCACCATGAAACTTTGGGAAGTTGTTGAGTACAGTCCTGGGAAGATTACTGGCATAGTACGACAGTTATGCCCCCCAGACAAAGATCATTTGATTTCCATCTCAAGCAGAAAAACAAAAAGGCATTACGAGCAACGGGATGCGTGTTCAACTACAAAATGATGCATCCGCCGAACGTTTCGCAAGACAATTGCTGCATATTGAGAATGCTGAGGTAAAATAAAAGCTGTGCTGTGATTGGTTGCTATTTCTTATACTGCTGAGGCAACATAAAAGCTGTGCTGTGATTGGTTGCTATATATTATACCACTGAGGTAAAATGAATGCTGCGGTGTGATTGGTTGCTATTTTTTATATTGCTGAGGCAGAATAAAAGTTGCGCTGTGATTGGTTGTTATTTCTCTTACTGCTGAGGTAACATGAAAGCCGCGCTGTGATTGGGTGTTATATATTATAAAGCTGAGGTAACATGTAAGCTGCGCTGCGATTGGTTGTTATATATTATACCACTGAGGTAAAATAAAAAAGCTGCGCTGTGATTGGTTGTTATCTAGATATATAAAAACGAATGTATATATGTCTGTCTCTCTTCGCATCAACGTGCGACGGGTAAGCTAGTATATTATAAAGCTGAGGTAACATGTAAGCTGCGCTGCGATTGGTTGTTATATATTTTATACCACTGAGGTAACATGAAAGCTGCGCTGTGATTGGTTGTGTTATCTAGATATATAAAAACAAATGTATGTATGTAGTCTTGTCTTCGCAGCAACGGGTAAGCTGGTCTAATATAAATAAGCCTACCTACTTTTTCTTGAACCACACATTGACTCCTTTGCTCTAACTTTGTTGTATGATGTTGGTGTGATTAGATGACACACATTCTCACCGGTGCCGTAAAACCATCAAATGTGAGTTTAATACATTCAGGGATCTGTCAGGTGGGTTGAAAGTTACAATGTTAAAGGGGTTGTCCCGCGCCGAAACGGGTTTTTTTTTTTTTCAAACCCCCCCCCCCCCGTTCGGCGCGAGACAACCCCGATGCAGGGACTTAAAAAAAAAAACAGCACAGCGCTTACCTGAATCCCCGCGCTCCGGTGACTTCTATACTTACCGGTTGAAGATGGCCGCCGGGATCTTCTTCCTCCGTGGACCGCAGCTCTTCTGTGCGGTCCATTGCCATTCCAGCCTCCTGATTGGCTGGAATCGGCACGTGACGGGGCGGAGCTACACGGAGCCCCATTGAGAAGATAAGAAGACCCGGACTGCGCAAGCGCGTCTAATTTGGCCATTAGACGGCGAAAATTAGATGGCAACCATGGAGACGAGGACTCTAGCAACGGAGCAGGTAAGTGAAAAACTTTTTATAACTTCTGTATGGCTCATAATTAATGCACAATGTACATTACAAAGTGCATTATTATGGCCATACAGAAGTGTATAGACCCACTTGCTGCCGCGGGACAACCCCTTTAAGTCTATGGGCGGCGCTGCTGTGCTTCAGGCATGCACTGGAATGAGTAAAGCGTTGCTAAGCAACGCAGCATACACTGCTAAGCTGCTCCATACATTGCCCAACCAAGAGTGATAGAGAGACAGAGAGAGAGAGTGATAGAGAGAGAGAGTGATAGAGAAACAGAGAGAGAGAGAGAAACAGAGAGAGTGATAGAGAGACAGACAGAGAGTCAGCGATAGAGGACGGAGAGAAAGAGAGCAATAGAGAGTCAGACAGAGAGCAAGACAGTGAGAGAAAGAGCGATGGAGACAGAGAAAGATAGCAATAGAGAGACAGAGAGAGAGTGAAAGAGAGACAGAGAAACACAGAGAGAAAGCAATAGAGATACGGAGAGAGAGCGATAGACAGAAAGAGAGAGATAGATGGTGTGACAGAGAGAGCGAAAGAGAGACAGAGAGTGATAGAGGGAGACAGTGAGAGAAAGAGTGATAGAGACAGAGAGAGAAAGCGATAGAGACAGAGAGAGCGATAGATAGAAAGAGAGAGCAATAGAGAGATAGTGATAAGGACAGGGAGAGAGCAATAGAGAGACAGATAGAGTGTACGATAGAGAGACAGAGAGAAAGAGAGCAATAGAGAGAAAGAGAGAACAATAGAGAGACAGAAATAGTGATAGAAAGGCAGAAAGATACAGAGAGAGCATAGAAAGACAGAGAGAGCAATAGAGAGACAGAGAAACAGACAGAGAGACGGCAATGGAAAGACAAAGTGATAGAAAGACAGAGAGAGAGAGTGATAGACAGACAGACAGAGCGATAGAGAGAGAGACAGTGATAGAAAGTACATGATAGAATGACCCAGAGAGAGTGATAGAGACACATTGAGAGAGAGCAATAGAGACAGAAAGAGAGAGCAATAGAGAGAGAGAGACAGACAGATAGAGAGACAGAAAGAGACAAACAGACAGAGAGACAGATAGTGAGAGAGACAGACAAATAAAGAGAAAGAAACAGACAGAATGAGAGACAGAGAGATGGACAGACAGAGAGAAAGACAAACATAGAGAGACCTGTAGGCTTTTTTATATTAAATATCTGCCCCAAATACAAAGTGACATTCTAAATAATCACCTAACCAAGCAGATTTAGAAGTTCACAACAACCACTTTTGAAACATTTTATGTTCGCGTGGCGAACATCTGGTCAATCTAGCAATTATAATGCTACGAAAGTTTTTCAGAATAAACAATGCATTTAATTTACCTCTGATGTTAAAAACCTCTATATTTTATTAGTATAAAAGCTACAGGGAGTGCACTGAAAATATGTGTGCATGGTAATTGATAGGGATTAGAGATGAGCGAACGTACTTGTTTAGGGCAATTACTCGATCAAGCATCGCTTTTTTCGAGTAACTGCCTAATCGGGCGAAAAGATTCGGGGGGCGCCGGGGTGAGCGGGGGGGGGTTGCAGGGGGGGGGGGAGAGAGAGAGAGCTCCCCCCTGTTCCCCACTGCTACCCCCCGCTCCACCACCCCACCCCCTGCCCCCAGGTGCCCCCCGAATCTTTACACCTGAGTGGGCAGTTACTCTAAAAAAGCAATGCTTGATCAAGTAATTGCCTTAAACGAGTACGTTCGCTCATCTCTAGTAGGGATGTTGGGAATCAATTAGGTGGTCAGGTGTTTCTGGTAGTATTCATCGTATGGGAGGTAACTATCAGTGAAGTGAGTACTTATACCAGAGCAGGGCGAGTAGAGCATGAGTAGTAGAATGTACTGGGAGCTTTTCGACAGCTGTGGCTTATTGCCTCTGGACGTTTGTTGCAGGGAGATGAGGAGATACGGCTGTAGCGCTAGGGTCTGGTATTTAAATTGGTGTGTTGGTGGAAAGGAAGGGGAGCGGAGTTTGGGTGGGTTACATTAATTTATTTGGTATACAAATATATCGCTTAAAGTGTGTAACATGAGGCATTAGGTGTGAAAAATATGCAAATAAGGAAGCTGGAAAAATACCCCTGCAACGCGGACATGGATCCGACCCGGCCATCTGCAGGCGGCCTAGCTGCGAGAATTCTCGCAGCTGGATCCGACCCGGCCGTCTGCAGGCGGCCTAGCTGTGAGAATTCTCGCAGCTGGATGCAGTCTTGTGCCCCCACAGAGGCCTGCAGCTTACCCGCTCCTGGCGTCTCCTCTCTGGGCTGTATGCCAGCTGCCGGCCAACCAGCGCATGCGCAGAGAGGGGCCGGCCAGCCACCACTTACATTTCTATTCAGGCCTATGCAAGACCCACACAGAAATAGAGCATGCCGCGATTTGTTTTCCGCATGTGTTTTCACGCAGATAAATCATGGCCGTCTGCCTAGGATTGTGTTATCTAATGCAATCCTATGCCGGTGGGCACGGGCGGAAATTCTGCGGGAAATCCCGCCGCAGAATTTCCGCCCGTGTGCAGGGAGCCATACTGGATGGCAGCATTCCTTCAAATCAATGTCCGACCCTTTATACAGGTCTTTAGAGCCATGATTGAGAATTGAAAACCAAACCAGAATCCATACACAGATAGCTGTTACAGGGTGTTTGTCCCTCATCAGTGTGCAGTAGTTTTCTGGCTTGGCTAGTGAGAGGCCTGTGATGAGGGTCAGGAAGGGTAACATCGAATAAGTGGCACTGCAGAGGTATTGTTCCATCTTCCTTATTTGCATAAAACCCAGAGGAACATGTAGAAATGTTACCTCTCCCGATCCGTGTGAAAAATATGCATGATGAGTATAAAGTGTAGATTTTTTTTAGGTGTGTTACAATAATTGTAAAGGTATAGAAATAAACTGTAATATCTATTAGAAGTATTAGGGTGACTACCCACTACAGTTTTTTTCACTACGAAATTCGCAGCGTTTTTTTTTTTTCTGCAATGGTCTATGGGACTTGTAATGTTAAAATCGCAATTTACCGCGAGATCGCAATTTTAACATTACAAGTCCCATAGACCCCTGCAGAAAAAAAACGCAGCGAATTTCGCAGTGAAAAAAAAACTGTAGTGGGTAGTCACCCTTAGGGATAAGACCATATGATGAATAGCTTTGTTTTAATGTAATAATAACAACCACAATTTAGTTACAAATGGAAAGTTGTATACATCAGAGCAGTACAGATGGATATGTGTAGACTATGCTGACAAGTATATAATGGATGTAAAATGTGAGTATGACAACAGAATTATGTGAATGGGTCATATTAGTTGAAAAAAAAATATTTCAGATTGGGGGTTCATAAAAACAAAAAGAAAACAATAAAGAAAAACAGAATGGGGGCCATGGCCAGCAGCACATGGAGGAGGACGGATGATCCCTCACTGCCAGCATCACCTGATCTACAGATCTTAATACTTGCCTCTCATCCCTCTGACCACGCTGACACTGCTGGCATGATGGTCCGCGGCAAAAGCAAGTGGAGCCTGCTGAAACTTAAAAAGTTCTTCCTGGTCGGTGAGTCTTCTCATGATGGCTTCAGCCATCAGCAGCATTATGCAGCTTACTCCGTCGGTGATACTTTTGGGTGAAAGTTTGCCAAAACGGTCACATGAAGTAAACGATTCATCACTGATACCCACATATCAAATGGTACAGATCTCCCCAGCAGGCAGCCCTCTGCCCATGTCTACATCCCCAGACTTAACAATAAATAACCTGATGGAGAGTCTTTAGTTGAAGGGGCAGCGGATATCAAAGATTCTGTTATTCCTTTTCTTCCACTTATTCCACAGTCTGAGGGAGTAGAGAGAGAGAGATCCTAAAGGACAATACTCCCATGCAGTACGTGGTTGACCAGAATGCTTCGGACGCTCCAATCACTGAAGTAATGATGCATTTCTTGCAAAGAGACCTCAAACTTTTTATTCAAAAAGACATTCAGCAAGTATTTTCCTCTATGCAAGCAGAAATTGCATCAATTGGTGACCGCACTTCCCACATGGAGAACAAAATGGCAGTATTGACATTTGTTCATACCAAGCTCATCGACATTGCTAACTCTATGGAATTAAGATTTGTTGATGTGCAAGATAGATCCAGATGGAACAACATTAGACTTACAGGCATTCCTGAGGCTGAAGGTCTGAAGGAATTTCTTACTGACCTCTTCAATGCTCTACTACCTGATGCCACCCAGCATCACCTTACCATTGATTGGTCACACAGGCTCTCTAAGCCTAAATCTCTCCCTGTAGCTGCACCAAGGGACGTGATTATCCAAATACATTTTTCCCATATAAAAGAAAAATTAATGGAAGATGCTAGGCTCTCCACTAGTATTCCAGACTGCTTCAAAAACATCTCACTCTTCGTAGATCTATCCATAGCAACGCTCCTAAAGAGGAGACCATATGCCCCAAGTACCCAAATATTACAGGAACATGGCAAATGGGGCTTCCCAGCAAAGCTTATTATCACAAAAAGTGGAACAAAGTTCCTTTTCCTGGTCACTAGAGGAAGCCCTACAGCTCTGCAAAGTTTGGAGTCTCATTCCGCAGGATTCCCCTGGATCAACTGGAAAAAGAAACTCTCCAGCACGCAGTGAGGAACGGTCAAGCAGTTCCTACAGTAAACAAAGCTTCAAGTAAGCACTGCTTAATTAATAAAACAAGCTGAAATGAATAATATTCCTATAAAAACTAACTGCATTTTTTTTTAAATCAGCATACCTATTTTAGTCTAAATTACCTGAAAAACTGAAGTCAACAAAAATGTTGCTCAAAATTGTGATTGCCCCAAATCAGTTTGCAGAAGGTTTCTGGCTTGGCTAGTGAGAGGCCTATAGATGCGGGTCAGGAAGGGTATTGTTTTTCCTCACGGAGAGCATCCATTGAGGGGACTTATAAGGCCATACATGTATCATTTCATTAGTCTTTGTGCTCTGCATTTTTAAACTCTACATTATTATTGAATACATGCTTTACTTTCTCGTGATACTTATTTTTTATACTTATTAATTTCCTATTTATTTACTTTATAAACTACAACTGTGTACTTCTTTCATTACATTCGTTATATATTATGACCCCCCTTTTATTGTAATTTAATCAATAATAATATACATGTTTTTGTTCATTTTTTTCCTTTACCCCTTTTACACCTGTCATTCTATTTAATCTCTTCCTTTACATTTCATCTTGTACATACAATGTATTGCCAGTGTAACTGAGGAATGGGCAATTTTACTGCCTCGAAATGCATTTTAGAAGCTGGTTACACTAATAAAACAGAGAATTGAAACTGGTAATCCCTGCATGTTCGCATGACCATTACTGGGTTTTGCCTTAGGCTTTATTCACACGAGCGCATATATGATGCGTTTTTACGGCCAAACGATATACGCGACTATTTGAGGCATTGGTTTTCAATGCATTCATTCACACAGGCGAACATACGGCATGTAAAAGCGTTGCACCATAAAAAATTTAACAAATGCGACCGAAATACGTGCTAACACTTATACGATAGTTCTGGTTCTATCTTTTGACCGATATATAGCGGTGGCTCCCATAGACTCCTATGAAAGCTGGAAAAAGAAGGGAGGGGAATGCATTTTAGCAGCATCCAACGCTGCAAAAAGCTTACATGTGCCTCCATGTAGGCATTTGAACACATCCCACGGGTTTTCCGGGGTGCAACATATGTTTTCACTAAAAACATCGCTCATGGTCTTGTAAATGGACGAGAGAACACTAATTATCTCTAGAAAATTGTCAACTTGTGGGAATTTACGACACCGACGAAAGGTAAAAATATATACACTCTTGTGAAAGAGTCCTTATTCACAGTTTTTTGTCCACATTGTTGTTGCCATTATTGACAAGTTCACCTGTGATGGGTTAGACGCTCGTGCCGTTGCTGCATCTGTCATTTTATATATAGGCCTGGCCTACATCCCATGTATATTGCTGCAGGTAGATGTAACAATTAGCATTCAAAAAAACTGATCAAACTAGCAAAAGTGAATGATAATGTTCGGTTTGAACACAAGCCAATGACCGAACAACAAATGACAATTAATTATAATGACCCTCTGAACTTGGTAAATACTGTTTTTATAATTTTGTTTGCTATATACTGCGTTCTCATAAAAAGGAAATCGGACAATCAACCTTTGTTCAAGAAGTTGCCAATGGCTTGTCAAAAGGGGATTTTTATTTGTTGCATTTGTAATTGAAACATCTTGTGGTACAGATTTTGGCTGTATAATGACTGTTATGGCAGTTTTGATTAGGTCAGTTTGTTTTACTCTATGTATTATTGTATTACGGTATTCAGCTGTACCAGTGTTGTATTGTGCAATCTTGGCATCCAACAAAGGAAATTGACTTTCCAGCTGTTGAAAGCCAGAACATTCTGCAACCTACTTGTGTGGTTAGGCAACAGCTGGAGATCCACAGTTTTGCTTGGTGCAATACATTATTTATTCCACCTTGTTCATTAGATCCCAATTAAGCTTTTCATAATGTGAGAAAAATGAATGTATGTGTAATGAACTTTTAACTTGACTAAATAAACAGTTCTGTGGCTACAGCAAAGCATAGCAGGTGTCACAATGTAGCAATAGCCTAGATTTCTAAATGTGCAACTTTTTTCCTAGATTTTTAAATTTGAAGCTTTTTTCACAAAATTGTGCATACAATAAAAACATTGATAAATGTAAAGTCTATACAATAGTCTCATTGTAGAGCAATCTGAAATTTAGCAATTGAGATAAAAAAAATACTTTGTACATAGACTTACATTCTATTGTCTGTCACCAGGACACTTTTTTTATTACATCTACTGTACCTAATGGCAGAATTCAAAGTAAATCTCATTCACATTTCTGTTTTTAAAATGTCAATTTTTCTATTCCACCATGGAACTGATAAATGAAAACATTGGCAAGCAAGATCCATCCAATGATGGACAACAGCAGTACCCAACACAATGCATTGACGGAGGCTCAAAACAAAGATGCAAACAGAGCCTATTGATTCATTTACAGGAAACAGTTTGAATATATTTCTTGTGGTATTTGTAAATCATATCAGTACAGATATGGAGGTAGTTTTCAAAAAGGATACAAAATATAAAAAAAAAAAACATTTTAGACAGTCAAATGCTAAACAAAGGTTGTCAGTTTCATTCACTTTGAATTTCCTGATGAATCTAAAAAGTATTACAGTGAATTATCAGCATTTTTCTTGCTTTACAAAAACACACAATTACTCAAGGCAAGGTTCAGTAGTATCTACAATGATAACTTTACAGTCATTTCCCAGGGCCTGGAAACTGATCATAATGGACTTGCCCACACCCCCTGGGTTTAGATGGGGTTGGTTCAGTCCTTGCCCCTGTGGTGTTGCATCATAAACCCCTGGGGCTTGGCATAAAAAGAAGGTGCCTTCAGATTCAGGTGTGATACTCTGATTAATTGCCCAGAGAAGGCAAGTAATCTTTCTTTTTTTTAACTTTTCTATTGCCATATCAAGGAAAGCATACATGGGCAGACATATTTTTTTTTCACACAATTTAAATCAGAAAGCAAAACATTCTGCTACAAATCTGTTTCAATCCATGATTTCATCATAAATTGTCCATCTTGGTGTTTATTCCGAGTGGCACACTTTCATACCTACATTTACACCCTCCCTTTTTTTTCCCTCTACGCCTCCCTCCCCCAAACTTCTAGACTCTTAATACCCATTTATAACAGAAATAAAATATATAACTAATTAAACTAACCCGCAGTGCGTTTCCTTCGCGTTCACCTCTCTACTACATTATGTCATGAAATCTTTAAAATTCCCAGTTGGTTCATATCGTGCTGTCTATAATACCATGTTGTGTTAACAAACTGGTACATGCATTTCGTGATTTCAGCAGGGTCAAGAAATCTCTCCACAAATTCTCTTCATTTCTTAAAAATTTTGGGGCTTGTGTTTCCGCGCATCTCTCTATCTCTGTTCTCTCTAATTTTAACAGATGCTTTAACTGTTGCATAATATCCTTGATCCCCGGGGGTTTGGCTAATAGCCAGTTACTCAAAATGTCCACCCAAATGTTGTATCAGTTTTTGGACCGCCAGCCAGTATTTTTTGATCATAGGACACTCCCAGATGCCATGTAGGAAGTCAGGGTTTGGTTAAGAGCATCTAGGGCAAGCTTGTAGCCTAGCTGGTCCAGTAGGATTCTGAGGCTTGTTGAACCTATAGATCGCCCCATGGATTAATTTAAAATATGTTTCCCGCCATCATTTGTTTGATATCGCCTGTCTTACAGAGTTCCAACTCTTTATTATACCCTCAGGTAGATCTGGATCTTGGAGATCTCGTGCCCATTTTTTTGAATAGCTCAGACCCGCTTTCCCTCATCCACCCCTCTCTAAGTCTGGTATGCAAAGTTGAAATGGAATTTTTATATGAAAGATTTTTTTACCATGATATCAATTGGGTTGAGTATTGTTTCTTTCAATATATCAATTTAGTCTTTCCCATAAAAAAATTTGGTACTTGAGCAAATGGTAGAAAGTGGGATTTGGGCAAGTTATGTTCCCGACATAGTTCTCTAAAAGTTTTATGTCTAGGGGTCTCTGAATGTGGTAATTGACTTTCATAATCCCTTTATGTCACCATATTTCAAACGTTTGGTTTTCCCTCCCCTCCTTGAAGTCTGGGTGATTCCATAAATCCATATATTTGGAAAGTCTAAATGATGGACTGAACATTTTACGGGTTATTTTCCATGCTGCCATGGTATTTTTTGCCATAATCGAATGTTTACATTTGATCGGAAGATTAGTGTAGCTGGTGTGCAGGAGGGCATTCGGACTCCACGGACCAAATAGTTCCGCTTCAAGGTCCGTATTCGAGTAATCGCTGGAACCTCGCAGCCAGTCCAAAGAGTGTCTCAAAAGACTAGCAATATTATATAGTCGGATGTCAGGAAAATTAATTCCTCCTCTGCTCTTGGGAAGCATTAATTTTTTTTAAAGCGATGCGTGCTAGCTTTCGCGACCATACAAAAGCCAAGAAAGCCTTATGTAGTTTCCTCAAATCATGCCTTTGAATTAAGAGTGGTATTGTTTGCAACAGATACAGGAGCCTAGGGAAACTAATCATTTTAACTAAATGGCATCTACCCAAAAAAGATAGCAGAAGGTTACTCCACCTGTCTAATTCTTTTGTTATCTTGGGGGATAATTCAATGCATAAAGGGCTTCCGGTGTTTTGCCTATGGTAATACCCAAGTATTTAATGCTATGTTTGGCTATAGTAACGGGACAGTTCTCCAGATCTGAATCCGTGAATTTACCTCTGAGGGAGATATCCAGCAGTTCACATTTAGTGTTGTTTACTTTAAATCCTGATTAGAGATGAGCGAGCACCAAAATGCTCGGGTGCTCGTTACTCGGGACGAACTTTTCGCGATGCTCGAGGGTTCGTTTCGAGTAACGAACCCCATTGAAGTTAATGGGCGACCCGAGCATCTTTGTATTTCGCCGATGCTCGCTAAGGTTTCCTTGTGTGAAAATCTGGGCAATTCAAGAAAGTGATGGGAACGACACAGCAACGGATAGGGCAGGCGAGGGGCTACATGTTGGGCTGCATCTCAAGTTCACAGGTCCCACTATTAAGCCACAATAGCGGCAAGAGTGGGGCCACCCCCTCCCAAAAACTTTTACTTCTGAAAAGGCCTCATTAGCATGGCATACCTTTGCTAAGCACCACACTACCTCCAACAAAGCAC
This sequence comes from Eleutherodactylus coqui, assembly GCF_035609145.1. Taxonomy (NCBI): domain Eukaryota; kingdom Metazoa; phylum Chordata; class Amphibia; order Anura; family Eleutherodactylidae; genus Eleutherodactylus; species Eleutherodactylus coqui. Next base: position 149,672,122 of record NC_089840.1, on the reverse strand, counting down.
AATCACTGCCTGCATGACACTCCACTGCCACTTCTCCTGGGTTACATGCTGCCCAACCGCCCCCCCTCCCCCCCACAGCGCACACCAAAGTGTCCCTGCGCAGCCTTCAGCTGCCCTCATGCCACACCACCCTCATGTCTATTTAGAAGTGCGTCTGCCATGAGGAGGAACCGCAGGCACACACTGCAGAGGGTTGGCACGGCTAGGCAGCGACCCTCTTTAAAAGGGGCGGGGCGATAGCCCACAATGCTGTACAGAAGCAATGAGAAATCCAATCCTGTGCCACCTCCATCTGGAGCTGCACACGTGGGCATAGCAATGGGGAACCTATGTGCCACACACTATTCATTCTGTCAAGGTGTCTCTGCATGCCCCAGTCAGACCGGGCTTTTTAATTCATAGACACAGGCATATCCAACTCCCTATTGTGAAGTCCCTGTCGACCGACAGCATGGGTGGCTCCCTGGAACCCACCGGCGATACACAAAAATATCCCATTGCATTGCCCAACACAGCTAAGGTAGTAATGTCGTGCTTAATGCAGGTGGGCTTCGGCCCACACTGCATGCCCCAGTCAGACTGGGGTTCTTTACAAGTGGACACATGTAGGTTAAACTCTGTGTGCACCTACAGCATGGGTGGCTCCCTGGAACCCACCGGCGATACACAAAAATATCCCATTGCATTGCCCAACACAGCTGAGGTAGTAATGTCGTGCTTAATGCAGGTGGGCTTCGGCCCACACTGCATGCCCCAGTCAGACTGGGGTTCTTTACAAGAGGAAACAGATGCATTTATAATTCCCTGTGGACCCACAGCATGGGTGGGTGCCAGGAAGCCACCGGCGGTACATAAATATATCCTATTGCAGTGCCCAACACAGCTGATGTAACGTCAGCTGTAATGCAGGTGGGCTAAAGATTAATTTGATTACACTGTAGGCGAGGGCCCCCAAAAATTGGTGTACCAACAGTACTAATGTACCTGAGAAAAATTGCCCATGCCCAACCAAGAGGGCAGGTGAAACCCATTAATCGCTTTGGTTAATGTGGCTTAATTGGTAACTAGGCCTGGAGGCAGCCCAGTTAAAATAAAAATTGCCCCAGTCTGACTGGGGTTCTTTACAAGTGGAAACTGATGCATTTATAATTCCCTGTGGACCCACAGCATGGGTGGGTGCCAGGAAGCCACCGGCGGTACATAGAAATATCCCATTGCATTGCCCAAGACAGCTGAGGTAGTAATGTCGTGCTTAATGCAGGTGGGCTTCGGCCCACACTGCATGCCCCAGTCTGACTGGGGTTCTTTACAAGTGGAAACGGATGCATTTATAATTCCCTGTGGACCCACAGCATGGGTGGGTGCCAGGAAGCCACCGGCGGTACATAGAAATATCCCATTGCATTGCCCAACACAGCTGAGGTAGTAATGTCGTGCTTAATGCAGGTGGGCTTCGGCCCACACTGCATGCCCCAGTCTGACTGGGGTTCTTTACAAGTGGAAACAGATGCATTTATAATTCCCTGTGGACCCACAGCATGGGTGGCTCCCTGGAACCCACCGGCGGTACATAGAAATATCCCATTGCATTGCCCAACACAGCTGAGGTAGTAATGTCATGCTTAATGCAGGTGGGCTCCGGCCAACACTGCATGCCCCAGTCAGACTGGTAATATGTACCTTAACAGTAACCGCGTTGGTGGTAATGTGGTGGTGACTGCGGACCTAGTAGCGCGGTTTTATTTTGTTGGTTTTCGGAATGTGGCCAGGATTAAGTGGGCCGTGGCGGGGGATGTTTTGGAGGCACTACGTGTCTTCTCCACGTGTCCGTGGTTATATGCACCTTAACAGTAACAGCGTTGGTGGGAAATGGCCTCGCCGCCATCATGTCTTTGGGAAGCCTCTGTTTCCACACCCCAGAGACATACCATTAGCAGCGGTATAGGCAGAGCCCAGAATTAGTAACATTTCAGCCGTAGCATTAGCGACAGGCCCCACTAACATATCACTAGCAGCATTATAGGGGGAGCACAGTCTTAGTTCCATTTAAGTCATTGTAGCAGCCTACACAGGCCCCAGGAACAATTCCGAAGCAGCAGTATAGGAGGAGCATAGTCTTAGTTCCATTTAAGTCATTGTAGCAGCCTGCACAGGCCCCAAGAACAATTCCGAAGCAGCAGTATAGGAGGAGTATAGTCTTAGTTCCATTTAAGTCATTGTAGCAGCCTACACAGGCCCCAGGAACAATTCCGAAGCAGCAGTATAGTGGGAGCGCAGTCTTAGTTCCATTTCAGTAGCTGCAGTATAGCCAAGGCCCAAGTTACATTTATGTAGCTAAAGTGTAGGCCAACCCCGCACACACTTCTGTACCATGAGTGCAGGCGAAGAACATACAAATTGCTATGATTACACTGTAGGTGAGGGCCCCAAAACATTGGTGTACCAACAGTACTAATGTACCTCAGTAAAAATTGGCCATGCCCAACCAAGATGGCAGGTGAAACCCATTAATCGCTTTGGTTAATGTGGCTTAAGTGGTAACTAGGCCTGGAGGCAGCCCAGTTTAACTAAAAATTGGTTCAAGTTAAAGTTTCAACGCTTTTAAGAGCATTGAAACATATAAAAATTGTTTAGACAAATTAGATGAGTGAGCCTTGTGGCCCTAAGAAAAATTGCCCGTTCAGCGTGATTACGTGAGGTTTCAGGAGGAGGAGCAGGAGGAGGAGGAGGAATATTAGACACATATTGATGAAGCAGAAATGTCCCCGTTTTGGATGGTGAGAGAGAACGTAGCTTCCATCCGCGGGTGCAGCCTGCGTATTGCTTACGTATCGCTGCTGTCCGCTGGTGGAGAAGAGAAGTCTGGGGAAATCCAGGCTTTGTTCATCTTCATGAGTGTTAGCCTGTCTGCACTGTCGGTTGACAGGCGGGTACGCTTATCTGTGATGATTCCCCCAGCCGCACTAAACACAGTTTCCGACAAGACGCTAGCCGCAGGACAAGCAAGCACCTCCAGGGCATACAGCGCTAGTTCAGGCCACGTGTCCAGCTTCGACACCCAGTAGTTGTAGGTGGCAGAGGCGTCACGGAGGACGGTCGTGCGATCGGCTACGTACTCCCTCACCATCCTTTTACAGTGCTCCCGCCGACTCAGCCTTGACTGGGGAGCGGTGACACAGTCTTGCTGGGGAGCCATAAAGCTGTCCAGGCCCTTAAAGACTGTTGCACTGCCTGGGCTGTACATGCTGCTCGATCTCCGCACCTCCCCTGCTACCTGGCCCTCGGAACTGCGCCTTCTGCCACTAGCGCTGTCGGATGGGAATTTTACCATCAGCTTGTCCGCCAGGGTCCTGTGGTATAGCAACACTCTCGAACCCCTTTCCTCTTCGGGAATGAGAGTGGGAAGGTTCTCCTTATAGCGTGGGTCGAGCAGTGTGTACACCCAGTAATCCGTAGTGGCTAGAATGCGTGTAACGCGAGGGTCACGAGAAAGGCATCCTAACATGAAGTCAGCCATGTGTGCCAGGGTACCTGTACGCAACACATGGCTGTCCGCACTAGGAAGATCACTTTCAGAATCCTCCTCCTCCTCCTCCTCCTCAGGCCATAAACGCTGCAATGATGACAGGCAAGCAGCATGGGTACCGTCAGCAGTGGGCCAAGCTGTCTCTTCCCCCTCCTCCTCATCCTCCTCATGCTCCTCCTCCTCCTCCTGAACGCGCTGAGATATAGACAGGAGGGTGCTCTGACTATCCAGCGACATACTGTCTTCCCCCGGCTCTGTTTCCGAGCGCAAAGCGGCTGCCTTTATGGTTTGCAGGGAACTTCTCAAGATGCATAGCAGAGGAATGGTGATGCTAATGATTGCAGCATCGCCGCTCACCACCTGGGTAGACTGCTCAAAGTTTCGAAGGACCTGGCAGATGTCTGCCAACCAGGCCCACTCTTCTGAAAATAATTGAGGAGGCTGACTCCCACTGCGCCGCCCATGTTGGAGTTGGTATTCCACTATAGCTCTACGCTGCTCATAGAGCCTAGCCAACATGTGGAGCGTAGAGTTCCACCGTGTGGGCACGTCGCACAGCAGTCGGTGCACTGGCAGATTAAACCGATGTTGCAGGGTGCGCAGGGTGGCAGCGTCCGTGTGGGACTTGCGGAAATGTGCGCAGAGGCGGCGCACCTTTACGAGCAGGTCTGACAAGCGTGGGTAGCTTTTCAGAAAGCGCTGAACCACCAAATTAAAGACGTGGGCCAGGCATGGCACGTGCGTGAGGCTGCCGAGCTGCAGAGCCGCCACCAGGTTACGGCCGTTGTCACACACGACCATGCCCGGTTGGAGGCTCAGCGGCGCAAGCCAACGGTCGGTCTGCTCTGTCAGACCCTGCAGCAGTTCGTGGGCCGTGTGCCTCCTATCTCCTAAGCTGAGTAGTTTCAGCACGGCCTGCTGACGCTTGCCCACCGCTGTGCTGCCACGCCGCGCGACACCGACTGCTGGCGACGTCCTGCTGCTGCTGACACATCTAGATTGCGAGACAGATGTTGAGGAGGAGGAGGAGGAGGAGGGTGCTTTAGTGGAGAAAGCATACATTGCCGCAGATACCACCACCGAGCTGGGGCCCGCAATTCTGGGGGTGGGTAGGACGTGAGCGGTCCCAGGCTCTGACTCTGTCCCAGCCTCCACTAAATTCACCCAATGTGCCGTCAGGGAGATGTAGTGGCCCTGCCCGCCTGTGCTTGTCCACGTGTCCGTAGTTAAGTGGACCTTGCCACTAACCGCATTGGTGAGGGCGCGTACAATGTTGCGGGAGACGTGGTCGTGCAGGGCTGGGACGGCACATCGGGAAAAGTAGTGGCGACTGGGAACTGAGTAGCGCGGGGCCGCCGCCGCCATCATAGCTTTGAAAGCCTCCGTTTCCACAACCCTATACGGCAGCATCTCAAGGCTGATAAATTTGGCTATGTTGACGGTTAACGATTGAGCGTGCGGGTGCGTGGCGGCGTACTTGCGCTTGCGCTCCAACACTTGCGCTAGCGACGGCTGGACTGTGCGGTGCGAGACATTGGTGGATGGGGCCGAGGACAGCGGAGGTGAGGGTGTGGGTGCAGGCCAGGAGACGGTAGTGCCTGTGTCCTGAGAGGGGGGTTGGATCTCAGTGGCAGGTTGGGGCACAGGGGGAGAGGCAGCGGTGCAAACCGGAGGCGGTGAACGGCCTTCGTCCCACCTTGTGGGGTGCTTGGCCATCATATGTCTGCGCATGCTGGTGGTGGTGAGGCTGTTGGTGGTGGCTCCCCGGCTGATCTTGGCGCGACAAAGGTTGCACACCACTGTTCGTCGGTCGTCAGGCGTCTCTGTGAAAAACTGCCAGACCTTAGAGCACCTCGGCCTCTGCAGGGTGGCATGGCGCGAGGGTGCGCTTTGGAAAACAGTTGGTGGATTATTCGGTCTGGCCCTGCCTCTACCCCTGGACACCGCACTGCCTCTTGCAACCTGCCCTGCTGCTGCCCTTGCCTCCCCCTCTGAAGACCTGTCCTGAGTAGGCGTTGCACACCAGGTGGGGTCAGTCACCTCATCGTCCTGCTGCTCTTCCTCCGAATCCTCGCACTTACTGCCCGTACTACTACCTCACTGCAAGACAACTGTGTCTCATCATCATCGTCCTCCTCACCCACTGAAAGGTCTTGAGACAGTTGCCGGAAGTCCCCAGCCTCATCCCCCGGCCCCCGGGAACTTTCCAATGCTTGTGCATCAGTGACGATAAACTCCTCTGGTGGGAGAGGAACCACTGCTGCCCAATCTAAGCAGGGGCCCGAGAACAGTTCCTGGGAGTGTTCCCGCTCCTGAGCATGTGACATTGTAGTGGAGTGAGGAGGCTGGGAGGAAGGAGGAGCAGCAGACAGAGGATTTGGATTTGCAGCACTGGACGGCGCAGAACTCTGTGTGGATGATAGCTTGCTCGAAGCACTTTCTGCCATCCACGACAGGACCTGCTCACACTGCTCATTTTCTAATAAAGGTCTCCCGCGTGGACCCATTAATTGGGCGATGAATGTGGGGACGCCAGAAACGTGCCTCTCTCCTAATCGCGCAGCAGTCGGCTGCGACACACCTGGATCAGGAGCTCGGCCTGTGCCCACACCCTCACTTGGGCCTACGCGTCCTCGGCCGCGTCCACGTCCTCTAAGCCTACCCCTACCCCTCAGCATGCTGTATTACCAGTGATTTCCAAGCCAGGAAAGAAATTGGCGCAAGCCTGCAGCCAAAATAGAATTTTTTCCCTTGTTTTTCAAAGGACAAGCCACACTGCGTGTATTCAATGAATACAACTAAGTGTAATAACTGTGTTGTGGCCCTGCAAATGTGTCAGAGAACTGCAGTGATGCAAAGTTATTCGCTCCAGCAGATCAGGGATTTCCCATGCAGGAAAAAAATTGGCGCAAGCCTGCAGTAAAACGTAGCTGGCTGCGTCTGATTTTTTTTAACGTTCTGCACGCAGCACACACGTACCCAGAGCCCTGAGGACTGTCAGAGGCAGGCGAAATAGAATTTTTTCCCTTGTTTTTCAAAAGGACAAGCCCCACTGCGTGTATTCAATGAATACTACTAAGTTTAATAACTGTGTTGTGGCCCTGCAAATGTGTCAGAGAACTGCAGTGATGCAAAGTTATTCGCTCTAGCAGATCAGGGATTTCCCATGCAGGAAAAAAATTGGCGCAAGCCTGCAGTAAAACGTAGCTGGCTGCGTCTGATTTTTTTTAACGTTCTGCACGCAGCACACACGTACCCAGAGCCCTGAGGACTGTCAGAGGCAGGCGAAATAGAATTTTTTCCCTTGTTTTTCAAAGGACAAGCCACACTGCGTGTATTCAATGAATACTAATAAGTGTAATAACTGTGTTGTGGCCCTGCAAATGTGTCAGAGAACTGCAGTGATGCAAAGTTATTCGCTACAGCAGATCAGGGATTTCCCATGCAGGAAAATAATTGGCGCAAGCCTGCAGCCAAAATAGAATTTTTTCCCTTGTTTTTCAAAAGGACAAGCTACACTGCGTGTATTCAATGAATACTACTAAGTTTAATAACTGTGTTGTGGCCCTGCAAATGTGTCAGAGAACTGCAGTGATGCAAAGTTATTCGCTACAGCAGATCAGGGATTTCCCATGCAGGAAAAAAATTGGCGCAAGCCTGCAGTAAAACGTAGCTGGCTGCGTCTGATTTTTTTTAACGTTCTGCACGCAGCACACACGTACCCAGAGCCCTGAGGACTGTCAGAGGCAGGCGAAATAGAATTTTTTCCCTTGTTTTTCAAAGGACAAGCCACACTGCGTGTATTCAATGAATACTAATAAGTGTAATAACTGTGTTGTGGCCCTGCAAATGTGTCAGAGAACTGCAGTGATGCAAAGTTATTCGCTACAGCAGATCAGGGATTTCCCATGCAGGAAAAAAATTGGGGCAAGCCTGCAGCCAAAATAGAATTTTTTCCCTTGTTTTTCAAAAGGACAAGCCACACTGCGTGTATTCAATGAATACTACTAAGTTTAATAACTGTGTTGTGGCCCTGCAAATGTGTCAGAGAACTGCAGTGATGCAAAGTTATTCGCTCCAGCAGATCAGGGATTTCCCATGCAGGAAAAAAATTGGCGCAAGCCTGCAGTAAAACGTAGCTGGCTGCGTCTGATTTTTTTTTACGTTCTGCACGCAGCACACACGTACCCAGAGCCCTGAGGACTGTCAGAGGCAGGCGAAATAGAATTTTTTCCCTTGTTTTTCAAAGGACAAGCCACACTGCGTCTATTCAATGAATAATGTATGTCTTCTGGCCCTGCCTACACAATTCTATCCCTGTAGTATTAATGCCGGGTGCAATGGTCTGCACAGCCGGTTTTGAGAAAAGAAAAAAAAATGCAACACTGCTAACAGCAGCCTGGACAGTACTGCACACAGATAGATGTGGCCCTAGAAAGGACCATTGGGGTTCTTGAAGCCTACACTCACTGCTAACACTCTCCCTGCCTAACCACCACTTCTGTCCCTATTGCAGGGCGCAATACTCTGCAGATCCAATTTTGAAAAAAAAAAAAAAATTACAGTGCTAACACAGTACTGCACACTATTAGATGTGGCCCTGAGAAGGACCGTTGGGGTTCTTGAAGCCTACACTAACTCCTAACGCTCTCCCTACAGCAGCTCCAGCACGATACCACTGTCCCTCAGCTAACTCACAAGGCATCTGAGCCGAGCCGCGGGAGGGGCCGATTTTTATACTCGGGTGACATCTGATCGCCCCAGCCACTCACAGCAGGGGGGTGGTATAGGGCTTGAACGTCACAGGGGGAAGTTGTAATGCCTTCCCTGTCTTTCAATTGGCCAGAAAAGCGTGCTAACGTCTCAGAGAGGAAACTGAAAGTAACCGGAACACCGCGTGGTACTCGTTACGAGTAACGAGCATCCCGAACACCCTGATATTCGCACGAATATCAAGCTCGGACGAGTACGTTCGCTCATCTCTAATCCTGATATTTCTCCAAAAGCTTCCAATATAGCGACTACTCGCGGAAGATGGGATTTTGGCTGGGCCAGTGTTATTAAAATGTCATCAGCAAATAACATGCCTTCTATCTCTGGACTCTTTAACAGCAGCCGTGCCAATGGATCAATCGCCAAGTTAAATAATAATGGAGATAAAGGGCATCCTTGTCTGGTACCTTTCCGTAAAGGGAATTTCAGGGACAGAAAGCCCGGTGTGCTAATTTGTGCATAAGGGAAGATTAGAGTTTCCATAAATAGGAGTAGAAAGGGCCTGTAAAACCTATTCTGTCCATTACTTCCTTCAGCCATGACCACGATACATTGTCAAAAGCCTTCTACGCATCTATTGCAAGAAGAGCCGGAGAGGGGTGAGATGTCGGGTGCAGCTTGATATGATCAAGGATTGTCAAGATCTTATGTATATTTATGATAGCCGAACGTCCTTTCGTAAAGCCCGATTGCATTGGGGAGATTAAGTGGGGCATGGTAATAACTAAACGATCTGCAATAATTTTGGCCATCAGTTTTAGGTCGGTATTAATTAGTGAGATTGGTCTGTAAGATTTTACATCCATTGGGTCTTTTCCTTGCTTGGGTAGTAGGTCGATATGTGCAGTATTTGTATCAGAGGGGATGGGGTTATCCCGCATATATCCGTCAAATACATTCTCAAGTACCGGAGCTATATGATCTTTTAATATTTTAAAAAATTCTCCTGTATACCCATCTGGCCCCGGAGCTTTATTATTACCCAAACCCTTGATACCTTCCTTAATTTCTAATAGGGATATTGGAGAGTTCAACATTGTACGTTGTTCATCTGTCAGGGTGGGCCAGGATATGTCCGAAAATATCTATTCCCGACTGGTGGTTTTCGACTGTGTCTGCGAGTACAGTTTAGAGTAGAATTCAAAAAATATATTGTTAAATTTTTGTGGATGTGAGTGTAGTTTACCTGAAGAGTCTTTCAAGCTCACAATATTGGATCTCTGGAAAGGTCCCCTTGCTAGGTTGGACATAATTTTACCTGCTTTATTTCCAAATTTAAATAGTTTTGCTTCCTTGTGTGAATATGCTAGTAATTCACTTTTATGTAGCCAGGACTCTTAGGATTCTTTTGCTGTTATCCATTTTTGTTTGTGTTGATTATTTGGTTTTTCCTGAAAACAGGAGTAAGCATCTCGCAGTTGGTCGCTAAGTTGTCTAATTTTGTCTTTGATATTCCTTTTCAAGGAGATTATATATGCAATTATCTTGCCTCTGATGACTGCCTTGGCTGCGTCCAAGAGCAGTTGAGGATTGTTAGAATGTGCTTCATTGTCTGACATGTACTCTAACCACCATCCCTTTAGGAGTGCACAAAATGTCATGTCATCTGTCATATATGATGGGAACCTCCATATATAGTCTGTGCCTCGAGGGAGCTTCTCGCATAGGGTCAACGCCACCGGAGCGTGGTCGGAGATCACAAGATCTCCTATAGAGGTTTTTGTTATTCTAGACATCAGGTGTGTTGACATAAATATGTAATCTATCCTTGATCACGAATTGTGCACATGAGAAAAGTGTGTGAACTCGCGTCCCTCAGGGTTGATCTCCCGCCACACATCCCTAAGTCCTGTATTGTGGACAAATTTTTGCAAGTTGTAATTATGATACCTAACGTTGACTCCCCGAGTTGCCTGATTGCGTCGCTCTTCTCCCGTTCTAACTACCGCATTGAAGTAACCGCCTACTACTTTGTGTGTTTCCGTATTGTCTAGTATCTTATCTGAAAATTCCGTTAAGAACTGCTTGTTATTTGTGTCAGGGCCATAAGCATTATAAATGCTGAAAGTCTCCATTCCCATTTTAACCTGCAAAAACACAACTCTCCCTCCAGATTGTGCCACTGTTTTTTAATTTCTGTATTCAAGCCTTTCCTGATAAGAATCAACACCCCTGCTTTTGTCTATATTGCTAGTGAACCATACACCTCCCCCACCCATAGCTTAGGCATACGAAAATAGTTTTCTTCCGTTAAATAGGTTTCTTGGAGTAGAGCTTTATCCACTTTTAGATGTTTTAAACGATGAAGTACCATTGATCTTTTTTGGGGTGATCTAAGACCCTTGACATTCCAAGAAATTATTTGCATGTTAGTGCTAATCTTTCGGTAATATAATATAATATAAGCGCTGCCCGCCCAAGGCTTCACTCACGGGTATTTGGAACTTAAAACTTAAAACATCTAAACAAAAACTAATAGGCTATTTACTCTTCCCTTTACTTCTGTCTGCTAGCGATTTACCAATTTCCAGAAGGCCAGAAGAGCGGAGGAGAAAATGCAGTCTCCCTTAGGGTAAAACGCCTAGCGTAGACCCCAAAGAAGAGCGCATGAATTGACTTCCCTCAATTCCACTTCATAAGCCGCACTAGGAAACAGATTCCAACTAGTCGCTCGCTTGAGACCGAGGCTATTCTTGTGTCGTCATTTCTTACTCTTCTCCCTTGTAAATTACGATGTGGAATTAAGTAAACAGAGCATAGCTCCATTTTGTTTTACATAGAATATCTCTCCGCTCCAGAGAATACATTTTAAATTGTTAGAATATAGAAATTAAGTAACCGCAAGTGATCTTTCCAATGTTCATAGCTAGAGAGACAAAATAGTTATCTGCAGGTTACCAGCGCACGTTGGTAGTGAGACTGTAGCAGAGTAGTGCAGGTGCAGGTGTGGCCCCCTAGAGGGACAATTATCTGCAAGTAACGGCACACATATAGCAGCGGATAGTGAGACTGTAGCGGAGTAGTGCAGGTGCTGCTGCTCATCTTTCTTCAGATCTACTGGTCCAAGCCATTAATCTCAGCTCTGCTACATCTATGTGTTCGTTGTGTGGTGTTATTGAGTTATTGTGAACATGACCTACTGTTATGTTACATTACAAGTAGCTCCCTATTGATCAGATAAGTTGTGCACAATCACTATTGTTAGTATCCTAGTAGGAATCAGTATATAGTTAGGGAAGTGGTAGGTTGGGTGACTGCTTGCGCATAGGGAGATAGAGGTCCGATCACATTTCTAGACTAGTTAGATGTTAAGGATCTAATGTCAGAGTAATGAGGCACTTGATACTAAGGCTCTATCCTGGGTGGAGGCAATGATAAAACTAATCTCATGCCTATTCTTCCATTCAGCACAGGTTCCAAGTACCACGTCCCATACAGGTTGACTCCAAAATCTGTTGAGGGAAGGATAGTGTTCATACCCCCTTCACACCCAAACAAGGATACATATACATATTGATTAAATATTAGGAACAGTAACTTTTCTTATAACCACCCCTGCTTGTACAAAATAAACAATAATAATAATTAGAGATGAGCGAGCATACTCGCTAAGGGCAATTGCTCGAGCGAGCATTGCCCTTAGCGAGTACCTGCCCGCTCGAGACAAAAGGTTCGGGTGCCGGCGCGGGGAGCGGTGAGTAGCGGCAGTCAGCAGGGGGTGGCCGGGGGGGGGGGGGGGAGAGAGGGAGAGAGAGATCTCCCCTCCGTTCCTCCCCCCTCTCCCTCGCAGCTCCCTGCCTGCCGCCGGCACCCGAACCTTTTGTCTCAAGTGGGCAGGTACTCGCTAAGGGCAATGCTCGCTCGAGCAATTGCCCTTAGTGACTATGCTCGCTCATCACTAATAATAATCTTTATATAGCGCCAACATATTCCGCAGCGCTTACAAAATGGGGGAACCGAAACAAAACCACGGTTACATCTAGTAATCAATTAATGGAACAGTAGGGGTGAGAGGGGCCAACGAGCTTACATACTACAAATAATGGGGTGATACAGAAGGTAAAGGGGCTGGAGATGTGCAAGGTATAGTGAGGTGGAGAGTGCGGGATGATATACACATAGACAATGGTCAGACTTAAGCCGTATAGTGGGCGGATTGGTATGTCTACAGGAAGCGGTTGATTATGGCTAGCTGGGATTGCAGTCAGTGGGGCAGGGAGCATGTTATCAGGTGGAGTAGAGAGGGGTTTGGTTTAGGATATGGTATGCCTCCCTGAAGAGGTGTGTTTTTAGAGCACACATGAAGTTGTGTGAGTCTGGGATTGCCAGATAGTTTTGGTTAGTGCGTACCAGAGGACTGGTGCTCCTCTGGAGGAGTCTTGGAGGCTGGAATATTAAGGTTCGAATTAAAGGGGCGCTTAATCTGATTTCGCTGGCGGAGTGGAGGGCACAGGCTGAGTGGTGGATTGAGATGAGGGAAGCAATGTAGGGCGTCGCGGTGCTATAGACAGCTTTGTGGATGAAGGTATTGAGTTTAAATTGAATTCTGTATTTGACGGGCAGCCAGTGCAGTGACTAGCACAGGGCAATCCATAATACAATCCATAGTGAAACTGTGCAAAAACTGTTTTTTTAAATATTCTGTATAGGTGATGTCCAGTTTAGAAAATATGTTTTATGTACTCTATTAGGGAATCTTAGGTTAATAGAGGGAGTCTTCAGTTCAGAATCTTTGTCTCTTGGCCAGGATGCAGAGTTGTCATGGTGAGAGTCCCTTGCATGGAGGTTCTGCCAGTGCTGCATATAGCAGGCAACCCAATGAATTGAATTGGCACTGTTTGCTGCAGGTAAACTGAAATCTTAGGGCCTCGTCAGACCTCATTGGTGGCTCCATCCAGGAGTCCTGTTGGGGTTTCTATTTAAAATAGCAAAAACAGTACCACTGGATGGGACTTGGACTGAATCTATCTTGGCCATAAACCCCTTGACATTAAGAGGCATAAATGTACAACTTCCAGCAGCAGGGTTTGTATGGAGCGGACCCAGGAGCTGAGCTCAATCCATACACGGTGGATGCTGTGTCGGAGAGCTGACACCTGCCTCAAATAGCCAAGATCGAAGGTAGCTCCGATTGTGGCTGTTTAACTGCTAACTTGCGAAGTCAATCCTGACCACACATCTGGGGAACACTGTGCTCCACCCACAAATTGGTAAAAATAGTGTGCAGTGGTGTACAGATCAATCATAACACAGGGGGGTCACTGAAAACAAAGGAAGGCCCATATAGGGTCTCCTAGATCAAAAATTACAACAAGGGTGACAGCAAATGTGCTGCATTGTTTAAAAGCAATCTCATAGATTTTTCAAGGACAATATCTAAAAGGTTAACAGAACAGCCAAGCACGGGCCTTCTCCAAGGAAAAACTGTAGAGCCACAGCTGTTTCTTGTGCTTTGGAAAACTTTTGTTTTGGGACAAGGAGGAGGAGAAAACATGGCAGAAGCAGGAGGAGGAGCAGCACCACCAGCAGCAGCAGCACAACCACCAGCAGCAGCACCTTGAGGGCACAGTGTGTTTTTTTTATATAAATCTATGCTCAGTAGAGATGAGCGAGCACCAAAATGCTCGGGTGCTCGTTACTCGGGACGAAATTATCGCGATGCTCGAGGGTTCGTTTCGAGTAATGAACCCCATTGAAGTCAATGGGCGACTCGAGCATTTTTGTATATCGCCGATGCTCGCTAAGGTTTCCATTTGTGAAAATCGGGGCAATTCAAGAAAGTGATGGGAATGACACAGCAACGGATAGGGCAGGCGAGGGGCTACATGTTGAGCTGCATCTCAAGTTCACAGGTCCCACTATTAAGCCACAATAGCGGCAAGAGTGGGCCCCCCCCCCCCCCAACAACTTTTACTTCTGAAAAGCCCTCATTAGCAATGCATACCTTAGCTAAGCACCACACTACCTCCAACAAAGCACAATCACTGCCTGCATGACACTCCGCTGCCACTTCTCCTGGGTTACATGCTGCCCAACCCCCCCCCCCCCCTCCCCCCTGCACGACCCAGTGTCCACAGCGCACACCAAATTGTCCCTGCGCAGCCTTCAGCTGCCCTCATGCCACGCCACACTCATGTCTATTTATAAGTGCGTCTGCCATGAGGAGGAACCGCAGGCACACACTGCAGAGGGTTGGCACGGCTAGGCAGCGACCCTCTTTAAAAGGGGCGGGACGATAGCCCACAATGCTGTACAGAAGCAATGAGAAATATAATTCTGTGCCACCGCCATCAGGAGCTGCACACGTGGGCATAGCAATGGGGAACCTATGTGCCACACACTATTCATTCTGTCAAGGTGTCTGCATGCCGCAGTCAGACCGCGGTTTTTTATAAATAATCACAGGCAGGTACAACTGGGAATCCCCAACTCCGCAATGGGAATTCCGTGTGCACCCACAGCATGGGTGGCTCCCTGGAACCCACCCGCTGTACATAAATGTATCCCATTGCAGTGTCCTGGACAGCAGAGCTAACGTCAGATTAAATGCAGGTGGGCTTCGGCCCAAACTGCATGCCCCAGTCAGACTGGCGTTCTTTAGAAGTGGACACATGTAGTTACAACTCCGTGTGGACCGTCAGCATGGGTGGGTGCCAGGAAGCCACCGGCGGTACATAAATATATCCCATTGCATTGCCCATCACAGCTGAGGTAATGTCATGTTTAATGCAAGTGGGCTTCGGCCCACACTGCATGCCCCAGTCAGACTGGGGTTCTTTAGAAGTGGACACATGTAGTTACAACTCCGTGTGGACCCACAGCATGGGTGGCTCCCTGGAACCCACCGGTGGTACATAAATATATCCCATTGCATTGCCCATCACAGCTCAGGTAATGTCATGTTTAATGCAGGTGGGCTTCGGCCCACACTGCATGCCCCAGTCAGACTGGGGTTCTTTAGAAGTGGACACATGCAGTTACAACTCCCTGTGGACCCACAGCATGGGTGGCTCCCTGGAACCCACCGGCGGTACATAAATATATCCCATTGCAGTGCCCAGCACAGCTGATGTAACGTCAACTGTAATGCAGGTGGGCAAAAAATTAATTTAATTACACTGTAGGCGAGGGCCCCAAAAAATTGGTGTATCAACAGTACTAATGTACGTCAGAAAAATTGCCCATGCCCAACCAAGAGGGCAGGTGAAACCCATTAATCGCTTTGGTTAATGTGGCTTAATTTGTAACTAGGCCTGGAGGCAGCCCAGTTAAAATAAAAATTGATTCAGGTGAAAGTTTCAACGCTTTAATGAGCATTGAAACGTATAAAAATTGTTTACAAAAATTATATGACTGAGCCTTGTGGGCCTAAGAAAAATTGCCCGTTCTGCGTGATTACGTCAGGTTTCAGGAGGAGGAGCAGGAGGAGGAGGATGAATATTATACACAGATTGATGAAGCTAAAAGGTCCACGTTTTTGATGGTGATAGAGAACAATGCTTCCATCCGCGGGTGCAGCCTACGTATTGTTTAGGTATCGCTGCTGTCCGCTGGTGGAGAAGAGAAGTCTGGGGAAATCAAGGCTTTGTTCATCTTGATGAGTGTAAGCCTGTCGGCACTGTCGGTTGACAGGCGGGTACGCTTATCTGTGATGATTCCCCCAGCCGCACTAAACACCCTCTCTGACAAGACACTAGCAGCAGGACAAGCAAGCACCTCCAGGGCATACAGCGTGAGTTCAGGCCACGTGTCCAGCTTCGACACCCAGTAGTTGTAGGGGGCAGAGGCGTCACGGAGGACGGTCGTGCGATCGGCTACGTACTCCCTCACCATCCTTTTACAGTGCTTCCGCCGACTCAGCCTTGACTGGGGAGCGGTGACACAGTCTTGCTGGGGAGCCAGAAAGCTGTCAAAGGCCTTAGAGAGTGTTCCCCTGCCTGTGCTGTACATGCTGCCTGATCTCCGCGCCTCCCCTGCTACCTGGCCCTCGGAACTGCGCCTTTGGCCACTAGCGCTGTCGGATGGGAATTTTACCATCAGTTTGTCCGCCAGGGTCCTGTGGTATAGCATCACTCTCGAACCCCTATCCTCTTCGGGTATGAGAGTGGAAAGGTTCTCCTTATACCGTGGGTCGAGCAGTGTGTACACCCAGTAATCCGTAGTGGCCAGAATGCGTGTATCACGAGGGTCACGAGAAAGGCATCCTAACATGAAGTCAGCCATGTGTGCCAGGGTACCTGTACGCAACACATGGCTGTCCTCACTAGGAAGATCACTTTCAGGATCCTCCTCTTCCTCCTCCTCCTCAGGCCATACACGATGAAAGGATGACAGGCAAGCAGCATGGGTACCCTCAGCAGTGGGCCAAGCTGTCTCTTCCCCCTCCTCCTCATCCTCCTCATGCTCCTCCTCCTCCTCCTCAGCGCGCTGAGATATAGACAGGAGGGTGCTCTGACTATCCAGCGACATACTGTCTTCCCCCGCCTCTGTTTCCGAGCGCTAAGCGTCTGCCTTTATGCTTTGCAGGGAACTTCTCAAGAGGCATAGCAGAGGAATGGTGACACTAATGATTGCAGCATCGCCGCTCACCATCTGGGTAGACTCCTCAAAGTTTCCAAGAACCTGGCAGATGTCTGCCAACCAGGCCCACTCTTCTGTAAAGAATTGAGGAGGCTGACTCCCACTGCGCCGCCCATGTTGGAGTTTGTATTCCACTATAGCTCTACACTGCTCATAGAGCCTGGCCAACATGTGGAGCGTAGAGTTCCACCGTGTGGGCACGTCGCACAGCAGTCGGTGCACTGGCAGATGAAACCGATGTTGCAGGGTGCGCAGGGTGGCAGCGTCCGTGTGGGACTTGCGGAAATGTGCGCAGAGCCAGCGCACCTTTCCGAGCAGGTCTGACAAGCGTGGGTAGCTTTTCAGAAAGCGCTGAACCACCAAATTAAAGACGTGGGCCAGGCATGGCACGTGCGTGAAGCTGCCGAGCTGCAGAGCCGCCACCAGGTTACGGCCGTTGTCACACACGACCATGCCCGGTTGGAGGCTCAGCGGCGCAAGCCAGCGGTCGGTCTGCTCTGTCAGACCCTGCAGCAGTTCGTGGGCCGTGTGCCTCTTATCTCCTAAGCTGAGTAGTTTCAGCACGGCCTGCTGACGCCCACCGCTGTGCTGCTGTGCCGCGCGACACCGACTGCTGGCGACGTGCTGCTGCTGACACATCTTGATTGCGAGACAGAGGTTGCGTAGGAGGAGGAGGAGGAGGAGGGTGGTTTAGTGGAGGAAGCATACACCGCCGCAGATACCACCACCGAGCTGGGGCCCGCAATTCTGGGGGTGGGTAGGACGTGAGCGGTCCCAGGCTCTGACTCTGTCCCAGCCTCCACTAAATTCACCCAATGTGCCGTCAGGGAGATATAGTGGCCCTGCCCGCCTGTGCTTGTCCACGTGTCTGTTGTTAAGTGGACCTTGGCAGTAACTGCGTTGGTGAGGGCGCGTACAATGTTGCGGGAGACGTGGTCGTGCAGGGCTGGGACGGCACATCGGGAAAAGTAGTGGCGACTGGGAACTGAGTAGCGCGGGGCCGCCGCCGCCATCATACTTTTGAAAGCCTCCGTTTCCACAACCCTATACGGCAGCATCTCCAGACTGATAAATTTGGCTATGTGCACGTTTAACGCTTGAGCGTGCGGGTGCGTGGCGGCGTACTTGCGCTTGCACTCCAACACTTGTGCTAGCGACGGCTGGACGGCGCGCTGACAGACATTGGTGGATGGGGCCGAGGACAGCGGAGGTGAGGGTGTGGGTGCAGGCCAGGAGACGGTAGTGCCTGTGCCCTGAGAGGGGGGTTGGATCTCAGTGGCAGGTTGGGGCACAGGGGGAGAGGCAGCAGTGCAAACCGGAGGCGGTGAACGGCCTTCGTCCCACCTTGTGGGGTGCTTGGCCATCATATGTCTGCGCATGCTGGTGGTGGTGAGACTGGTGGTGGTGGCTCCCTGGCTGATCTTGGCGCGACACAGGTTGCACACCACTGTTCGTCGGTCGTCTGCACTCTCAGTGAAAAACTGCCAGACCTTTGAGCACCTCGGCCTCTGCAGGGTGGCATGGCGTGAGGGGGCGCTTTGGGAAACAGTTGGTGGATTATTCGGTCTGGCCCTGCCTCTACCCCTGGCCACCGCACTGCCTCTTGCAACCTGCCCTGCTGCTGCCTTTGCCTCCCCCTCTGAAGACCTGTCCTCAGTAGGCGTAGCAAACCAGGTGGGGTCAGTCACCTCATCGTCCTGCTGCTCTTCCCCTGAATCCTCTGTGCGCTCCTCCCTCGGACTTACTCCAATTACTACTACCTGAGTGATAGACAACTGTGTCTCATCGTCATCGTCCTCCTCACCCACTGAAAGGTCTTGAGACAGTTGCCGGAAGTCCCCAGCCTCATCCCCCAGACCCTGGGAACTTTCAAAAGGTTGGGCATCGGTCACGACAAACTCCTCCGATGGGAGAGGAACCATTGCTGGCCATTCTGGGCAGGGGCCTGGGAACAGTTCCTGGGAGTCTGCCTGCTCCTCAGAATGTGTCATTGTAATGGAGTGAGGAGGCTGGGAGGAAGGAGGAGCAGCAGCCAGAGGATTCAGAGTTGCAGCAGTGGACGGCGCAGAACTCTGGGTGGACGATAGATTGCTGGATGCACTTTCTGCCATCCACGACAGGACCTGCTCACACTGCTCATTTTCTAATAAAGGTCTACCGCGTGGACCCATTAAGTGAGATGAATGTGGGGATGCCAGAAACGTGCCTCTCTCCTAATCCCGCAGCAGTCGGCTGCGATACACCTGGATCAGGAGCTCGGCCTGTGCCCACACCCTGACTTGGGCCTCTGCGTCCTCGCCCGCGTCCACGTCCTCTAGGCCTACCCCTACCCCTCAGCATGGTGTATTACCAGTAGTGCAGAAACAGAATGCTGTAATTAAATGTGCTGCTTATTGGCCTGTGGTTGGAGGCTGACTTCGCTTACGGAACGCACAGCAGAGCCAGGAAATAATTTTGCGCAAGCCTGCTGTAACACTTAGCTGGCTGTGTATGAATTAGGAGGACAACTACACCCAGCACAGACCCAGTACACTGAGGACGGTCACAGGCAGCCCAAATAGATTTTTTTTTCCAAATGTTTTTGGAAAAGCCCACTGCCTATATTCAATAAATATATGTCTTCTGTCCCTGCCTCACCCCTACTGGCCCTGGAGTATGTAAAATAACTGCAGACTGTTGCACTGTGGACTGGAATACAGCGGTGATGTAACAGCCAACACAGAGCCAGGAAGTAACTTTGCGCAAGCCTGCTGTAACACTTAGCTGGCTGCGTATGAATTAGGAGGACAACTACACCCAGCACAGACCCAGTACACTGAGGACGGTCACAGGCAGCCCAAATAGATTTTTTTTCCCCAAATGTTTTTGGAAAGGCCCACTGCCTATATTCAATAAATATATGTCTTCTGTCCCTGCCTCACCACTACTGGCCCTGGAGTATGTATAATTACTGCAGGGCGCAATGCTCTGCACGGACGATATACAAAAAAAAAAAATGTGCAACACTGCAAAAAGCAGCCTCCACACTACTGCACACAGTTAGATGTGGCCCTAAGAAGGACCGTTGGGGTACTTGAAGCCTAAAATACTCCTAACACTCTCCCTATAGCAGCTCCGGCACCAACAGCACTTTCCCTGATCTATGTCAGAAGGCATCTGTGGCGAGCCGCGGGAGGGGCCGATTTATATACTCGGGTGACACCTGATCTCGCCAGCCACTCACTGCAGGGGGGTGATATAGGGCTTGAACGTCGCAGGGGGAAGTTGTAATGCCTTCCCTGTCTTTCTATTGGCCAGAAAAGCGCGCTAACGTCTCAGAGATGAAAGTGAAAGTAACTCGAACATCGCGTGGTACTCGTCATGAGTAACGAGCATCTCGAACACGCTAATACTCGAACGAGTATCAAGCTTGGACGAGTACGTTCGCTCATCTCTAATGCTCAGTCATATGTGAGTAGAAAGTGCCAGCATGCTAACTAGTCAGTGGAATATGCCATGGGAGTACAGAAGTAAGAAGAAACCCACGTCTGGTTCACTGTTATAAACGTCAGTTGAACCACATTGTCAACAGACAGGTGGATACATCTGTCAGTTATCACACCCCCAGCTGTGCAGAACACTCAACCTGGCAGCAGGGCAGGCAAGAACCTCTAAAACATGTTGTGCAAAACTCTGGCCACTCATCCAGCTTACACACCCAAAGGTCAAAAGGGCCAATGCCATGTCTGAGTACATCCATGCTGGAACTGACATAGTTTTTAATCATCATGTATAAATACTGCCTGTGGCTGTGAGTCCTACCCTGTGCAGTTGCTGGGCCGAAAAAAACTATGCTAAATCCCTGTGAGACTTCCCCTGCCACCGGTGGTGGTGCTGCGGAGGCTTCCTGCTTGTCCACCAGGAGCAACAGCACTGCAATCCATTGCACCCATATGCCTCTAAGTGAATAAGGGTGATGTCCCACTGTTAGGGTTCGCTGCTGGGATCTGCTGTACCATATGGGTTTTCAGCAGCACAGCCTCACAGGTAATGTTGATTGAGCTGGCTGGGTGTGGCTTGTTCCAGCCAGCTGATCTCCTAGGTCTGTTCTTTATGTATACCTGCTCCTCTGCTGTGGCTGCTGACCTTTTCTCTGTTTGTTCAGTGTGGACAGTGTCATGCTCCCGTGTGTCTGTGCATAAGGCTGGACATGAAGTGTCTGTGCAGCATTCAGGATGTTCAGTGTGAACAGTCTCATGTTCCTGTGTCTCTGCAGCTCTCGGTATGTGTGGTGTGAATTGTGTCTTGCTGTGGGTCCTTTATTATCTAGGATGAGGTAGGTCCCTAGGTTCCAGCCTGGGGTCATCTCTATCAGCATGATTGCCCCGTAAGCAGACAGGTTTCCTGGGGTTAGTTGTCTTGTACTGTAGGGACCCGCGAGACAACAAGGACCCTTGAAGTTAGGCTTGTGAGCTTAAGTATCTTGGCCAAAATACCAACTAATACCTCTTACATTCTATAGTTGTACCATCTGGCTATGTGTGCAGATATGCAGGTGAGTGTTTTGAGCATTTGTCAGTCAGTGTGTTATGTCTGTCCGTGAGTTATATCCGCTGTTTCTGAGTTCGCCTTCCTACACCTTCCTTCCTTTCGTGTTCAGTTTGCAGTTCTGCAGTTCACATGTCAGTAAGACTCTGCTGAGTGTTCATGTCCCAGTTTAACATTATACCTACAGTCCTTGGAGCCAGGCCTACAATTGTCCTCCAGCTGGTCCCCCCACACACATAGAATAGCTGGGGTGGTCCGGAATATAGGTCCAGAATAGTGATGGATGGAGGGAACATTATGCAGCCTCCTCCTCTAACTCTGGATCTACATTATCATCTTCTTCCTCTTCTACTTCCTGTAAACGTCTCCCATTAGTGGAAAAATGTATTGGAGAAGACGCCCCTTCTTTCTTAACCAAAGCCACCCACCCTGTGTTGTTGAGTAATGGTGGATTGGCTAGAAAGCTGGTAGATTGGTATCCCTTCCTCATCCTCCTAAGGTGACAGCAACACATCACTGTCCATGAGGCCCTGTAGCATTTGTTTCAACAGGCAGACAAGGATGGGCATACTGATCAGTGCATCATCACGACTGACCATTTTCATTGCTTCCTTAAAGCAGGCTAAAACGGCACACACATCTTTAATCTACAGCATCAAGTCACCAATTTCCATACAGTGCCTGCTAACGACATTCCCCATCTGGTACTCTGTGATTACTCCCTACTGCTGACTTAGTCTCTGCAGAATATGCACTATGGAATTCCACTTGCAGGCACATCACAGATGAGAAATTTCAGTGGTAGCCCAAACTTTCGCTGCCCCTTTGCCAGATGAGGTGGCTGGGTGTGAATGCTGAAAGTGTGAGCCTAGTTTCCTGGCTTTTTCTAGCAGTGGATGTAAGCCTAGGTAATTGTTAAGGAAGTGCTGGACTATCAGGTACATCACGTGGGCCAGGTAAGGTTCTGTAAATTGCAGAAGTAAAGGGCTACCAGTAGGTTGGCTGCATTGTCATACATGATATAGTCTGGCTTCAAATTGTTCGGGATCAGCCTGGGCCTGCAGAGCCACTGACAGCTCTTCGGCCATTTGGCTGCACTCTCCCAGATATATGGGTTTTAGAGTAGCATTTTGGCAATTACAATGTGCACCACTGTATAGAAGATGGATTTTGTCACATACGGATATCTGTGCCGATGTAGAGGGTGTTGAAAGGAGGTATGAAGTAGTCGAGTAAGAGAAGGAAGATGAGGGGGTGACGAGGGGACAGACACAATAAAACCTTTTTGGCTTCATTCCCCACCTGCAGCACATTAACCCTGTCTGCTGTTAAGGATACGCATCACACCCGACCATGCTTGCTGGAGCATGTGTCTGTTGTCAGGTGCACCCAGCCACTGAAAGCATTCTTCAACAGCAGGGACACGTTATAACTTACATATGCTTACTTACAGTTTGAACAGTGGGCAGCCACTAACAGAATGGTATTTAATAGGAATAAATGCAAACTCCTATATCTGGGCAAGAAAAATGAAAAAAACACATACAGAATGGGAGGAATTGAGATAAGCAGCAGCATATGTGAAAAAGACTTGAGTATACTAATAGATCATAGACTGAACATGAATCAATAGTGTGATGCAGCAGCAAAAAAAAAGGCAAACACAACTCTTTGATGTATTAAGCGAAGCATAGAGTCTAGATCACGTGAGGTAATTATTCCCACTATTCTTTCTTAGTCAGACCTCATCTGAAATACTGTGTCTAGTTCTGGACAACCCTATTCTAAAAAAGACATCGACAAACTGGATCGAGTTCAGAGAAGAGTTACTAGGATGGTGAGTGGTCTGCAAATCATGTCCTATGAGGAACGGTTAATGGATCTGTGAAAGTTTAGCTTGCAAAAGAGAAGGCTCAGAGGAGACTTAATAGCTGTCTACAAATATCTGAAGGATTAGGATATCTGAAGAAATAGGATCAGCCCTATTCTCATCTGCACAAGGAAAGACTAGAAGCAATGGGATGAAGCTTAAAGGCAGGAAACACAAATTAGGTATTAGACAGTGAGGGTGATCAATGAGTGGAACAGGTGGCCATGGGAGGTGGTGAGTTCTCTTACAAAGGAAATCTTCAGAGCCTGGACAGACATTTGACACCGTGCCGCATAATAGGCTTATATCTAAAACGAGACAGCTCGGTCTGGGTGAAAATGTGTGTATCTGGGTAAAGAACTGGCTTGGAGGTAGAAAGCAAAGGGTGGCATTTAATGGTTCATACTCTGATTGGGCCACTGTTGGTAGTAGGGTGCCACACGGTTCAGTATTGGGCCCCATTCTGTTCAATATATTTATCAATGACCTGATAGAGGGACTGCACAGAAAAATATCAATATTTGCAGACTATGCGAAATTATACAAGATAATTAATACAGCTGAGGATCTAGATAAACTGGGGACTTGCGTTGAATAATTGGAAATGAAGTTCAATATTGATAAATGTGGGGGGGCGGAGCCTGACCGCTGAGAAGAATGGCCGCGTGAGAGCACAGCTCTCTCGGCAAGACTCCCTTTTAGGACCCTCAGCAGCTTCCAGCAGCACAGAAATGAGAAGAGTCGGGAAGGAGAGGGGCACGGAGCCCTCGGGGACGCCGCGGATGAGCAGAGGACAGGCGGATATGCAGCGCTATCTAAAGGAGAAGAGCTCCCGCTTCCCGCTGTTCCCAGCTAAGATGGCGCTGGCCCAGCTCTCGGCCGCAGCTTACAGTAAGGAGGGGGAGGAAGGGGCTGCCTCAGATAGTGAAGATGGCAAAGCAGTGTCCAGAGGCTTCAAGAAAGACCTCATTATGAAAGCCCTGAATCCCATTATGACAGAGCTGGGGGAGATCAAGGAGGATATTAGGCACCTGGGTCGACGAGTGGAGGACCTAGAGACTTCTACAACCGCCATTATTACACACGCTACAGAAATGGCGCGCACTTTACGGGAGCACCACAACCACATCAACAAAGCCCTCTTGATGCAGGAGGACTTAGAGAATAGAAACAGACGCTCTAATATACGCATCAAGGGGCTGCCGGAGTCGTGGGCTACGGACTGCCTTCCCAAGGTGACCAAGGAAATTTTCTCGCTCCTCCTCGGGGCTGAGAGGGCAACCTCTATCACGATTGAAAGGGTTCACAGAGCCCTCAGACCCCTCCCGGCTAACACAGAACCGCCACGGAATGTCATATGCAAAGTCCTCTCCTTTCAAGACGCATTTGCTATCTTAAGGGCAGCCAGAAGCCACAGAGACTTGAAATATTCTGAGGTACCTATACAGATCTTCCAAGACTTGGCCCCGTCTACCTTAGCCAAGCGCCGTCTTCTTCGCCCGCTCTTGGATGCTCTGAGAGAAAAGGGAATGAAATATGCTTGGCTGTTCCCCTTCGGCCTGGGCATATCACACAAGGGCCGAAGGCTCAATATCCGTGACCCAGAAGACCTCCAGGCATGTTGGCAGTTTCTAGAGATGGAGCCGCTAGATCTTCCCTGTTGGCTCCCACTTCCGGAGCTACCCAAATTCACAAATCTTCCATCCATAACTGATTGGAGTACGGCGGGCCCAGCCAAATCCCCTAAGTGCAAGAAGAAGAAGAGCCGAGACCCCACCCCGGCAGGCGAATGAGGAACTGCTCCAGACCGCTCTTTATCTGGGCTGGAAGTCTTCCCATCTGACCTCTGATTGCAAAACTGAGGTCATGGTGCCACAGCTTGAGCGAACGAGTCCAGGTCCTCACAGGGACATTGGCGAACTTTGGGCATTTCCCTCTTCCCCTTTCTTTCGTTTGGAAGCACCGCCGTCCCGTTGTTGGTCGCCTTGCGGACTCACTAGCTCGTCAGCTTATAGCTAATATGATGTTTTCTCCCCTGTGCTCCCCCACCCCCTCTCTTCTGACTTAATCAAGTCAAACTTCAGAGTTAGATTTATTCTGTTAACTTTATACAGTCCTTAGGAGTCGTTCAGGGCAGGTATAGTGCAACTCGGTCTTCATCTGGTTAGCCCGTGAGCTCCAGTACCCACTCTTGTGGGGAACACCGCCTTGCACACCACCCCCACTGACCGTCTCCGGACGAATTGGTCTTTTTCATCACAAATACTTTGTTTTCATTGCAGTGTTTCTATCCCTTCTGTGTCTTCCACTTTCCTTTAGTGTTTGCTCCCCTCCCACCCCCCACGGCCATCCTTCCCTCATCACCGACAAAGTGCACTTTGTTTTGTTGAGCATCTTAATTCTTTTTACACAGCATGTCTCTCGGACCCACCATGCCTCCTCCGCCACCTGCTGGGGATGACCGCTTCCGTCTCTCCTCTTTCAACGCGAGAGGTCTCAATTCTCCCTTCAAAAGACACAACATAGCGCAACTACTACGAAAATATGGCACCAAGATCGCCTTCTTACAAGAGACCAACTACAAGGAGGGTAAGTGCCTATCATTGCCGGGCAGACAGTTTCCACAGGGCTTCCACAACCCTCCCCCGATATCCGCCTCAAAAGGGGTGTCCATTTTGTTCCATAGATCCATTACTTTTAGGCCGCCTGCACACGGGCGGAAATCCCGCGGCGGTATTTCCCGCGGGATTTCCGCCACTGAAAGTTTGCATAGGAGTGCATTACAATACGCACTCCTATGCGGACGGCCGCGGTTTGGCCACGAGAAATCTCGCGCGGCAAACAAACCACGGCATGTCCTATTTTTGTGTGGGGCTCGCACTCACCCGGCGGCCGGCTCCGGTCTGCGCATGCGCAGGCTGCGCGGCAGCTGGCACATGAAAGAGCCAGGGCCGCCAGGCGCTGGTAAGTACGCGCTCGTCCCTGCAGGCTCTCGGGTCGGGTCCCGCGGCGAGAATTCTCGCTGCCGGATCCGACCCGCTCGTCTGCAGGCGGCCTAAAGTGCGAGGCACAGCATACTGATGGAGAGGGTGGAGTCATCTTTCTAAGGGGACACATAAATAACTTCCAGAT
Source organism: Eleutherodactylus coqui (assembly GCF_035609145.1). NCBI lineage: Eukaryota > Metazoa > Chordata > Amphibia > Anura > Eleutherodactylidae > Eleutherodactylus > Eleutherodactylus coqui. The sequence goes on along the minus strand of NC_089840.1, from coordinate 149,645,714 downwards.
TACCCTGGCCAACCTCTACACTCCAAATTCTAATCAAGTGATGTGGCTGGTCGGGCAGTTGGAGATCCTTATGTCAGGGTAATTCTAAGTACAACACCAATCAGGCCCACCCCACTTGCCCCGCTGCCGGCGGTAAAGAAGAAAACACCACACGGAGGTCTGGTATAGTTCCTCACACGGGGACATGACTGCGCTGCGCACTTTATTACAGATTACATGGGATCTTATACCCTTTGGTCTCATCACTAGAAATGGGTGATGGGCTCATTGGCTCAACTCCACTGTATAACCATATATGGAAAGTCCGGATTTCCGGCCTGAGACAGTGAAAGTTCAGATGCATAGTTGAACGGTCTTCATCTAGATATAGCGCTTCTGGGAAAACGGCCAAGTACACGGCCTTGTGTCCGGTTCTTCTTTGCTGTGTTTAAAATACATTTTGTCTTCGCCTGGCAAGGCCTTTGGAATATCTGATGTAAGGCGACATATAAGTTTTTCTCATTTTAGCTTTGAATAGAACTTGCATACAGGTATAAAAGCATAAAGAACATATGGCAATATATACATATACCCTCACAAACCCCCCTAAAAACTTATATGGAGATCAAGCACCAGGCCTTGCACTCTCCCTTGCGTCAGGGTTTCTCCACTGCCCGTAAGTCCCTACTCCTAGGAGAGGGGATCCCTACCTCACCTCAGAAGGAGGCCATGGATTCCCTGGGCCCATTTCCGGGCATCCATACCCTCTATCTGTACAAGTTAACACCCCACAGGGTGTGCCCTCGCTCGAACCTAAGGTCTTCAGCACTATCCCTAGGCAAATGGGAATTCCACTGACAATCCATCTTAGGAGATCGGGGCGGCACAGTACTAATACATTTCTCCATTTCTTTGGTAGCATATGTGGTTGGCATTATCGGAACTGGCTCTTCATCTTTTTCAAACAAGGGAAATGTTGGTGTCACATTGTCCAGTCCCTTACTCATACTCTTTTTGATCAATGGGATAATACACATACAGGAAATTACATACCCCACCTCTTTCAGCTAAAATCATATCCAGGGCCACTCTATTTTGGAACGCCATGGATGCAGTGGGCCCTAACTGGTCAGCTAACCCTTGCAAAAGCATGCCTGGTGTAGTTTACAAACCTCTGCTGATTGCAATAGATATAATTCATCCAATCTACATTATTATTAACAGTGACAATAGCAAATAAGGACTCAAACCCTGCTTTAACCTGATCTCTAGAATTAAATTCATCTGGCACTCCCCTTGGCACTCCTATTGCATCTATGTATACATGTGGATGGCTAGTGTACAGTAGTCAAAGGTGTGTGTTAGAGGAATTGTACCACATTATCACATGTAAAGGATATGCAGGATCATTAGTTTTTTTCAGTGCGAAGTGTGGATCCAAGTGGGCTTTCCTTCAAGCTTGACTGCAGTTGGGGTGGTGAACAACATCTGGTAGGGACATTCAAACCGGGTTTCTCTCTCAAACTTTTTTACATAGACCCTGTCACCTGGTTTCAGATTGTGACACTCATCTGTAGGACCTGGGAGAAAGCAGAGACTGCAGAATGCATTATTGACAATTCCTTGGAGAGACCTATGACAAAATTAACAAGAAAATCATTCCCCAAATTCAGCTACTGTGGCATGTACCCTCCGGAGAAAAAGAAAAACTAATGAAAGACACTCAATTCAAAATTTGCCCATTTCCTCTATTGTCTTTTGTATCTACTTTCCCACTACTCCGCGGATGGTAGGGTGTGTGAAAAGCCTGGAATATACCCAAAGCAGACATGATGTGTTGCATTATTTCACCTGTGAAGTGTGTACCTTTGTTTGACTCAATCACTTCCGGTACCCCGTATCTGCAGATTACCTCATTCATGAGCTTCTATGCGGTTACCTGCTTATTTACTTTGGTAACAGGGTAGGTCTTTCCAACCTGAAAAGAAATCAACAACAACAAGCACATATTCATACTTCCCAACAGGCGGGAGCTGAGTGTAGCCAATTTGCAATCCCTGAAATGGGTAGAGTGGCCTAGGCAAGTTTTATGTGGCAAATTTACTTCTGCCCTGTTGCTTACGGCAAAGATCATGCAAAATTGGACAAATGATGCAGCAGCTACAGAAAACCCAGGAGCCACCCGTCCTTGTTCAAGCGTCGACATCATTGCTGCTTTGAGAGGTGCATCTTTCCGTGCATCAGCTGGGCCATCATGGGGCACAGGGACTGTGGTGGGCAAGTGCTGTTGACTGTTCGCCATACACCGCCCCTTTTTAGTCCATTTTTCCTTTTCTTCCTTGCTGACTTGTAACTGTAAAGTCTTTAGCATATCAAAGTCCAAATTTTTTATCAAAGTCCAAAGTTTTTATCAAAGTCCAAAGTTTTATCAAAGTCCAAAGTTATTATCAAAGTCCAAAGTTTTTATCAAATTCTTCTTTTCTTCTTTCTTCCACGGCTTGAGGGCCGCTGCCTTTGCTGTGTGGTCTGTGATGGCGTTGCCTCTTGTTTCTCTGGTGTAGGAATTGGTGTGAGTTTTCCACTTTGTCAGGTAGAAGTAGGGCCTCCATGAGAATCTGCACCGTTGCATCATTCTTAATTGGCTGTCCTGCTGAGGTAAAAAACTGTCTGGCCTTCCATGTTGGGCCTTAATCATGAGCTATGCCAAATGCATACCGGGAGTCAGTGTAAATGTTTGCCGTCTTACCTTCTGCCACTCTACACGCCTCAGCGAGGGCCTTTAGTTCCGCTTCTTGTGCTGCGACATGCAGAGGCATTCTGCTTTTAGGACATCTTGTTGTGTGACCACTGCATATCCAGTGTGGAGTCGTCAATCACCCTGGTACCATCTATAAAAAACAACTCAAAATATGCATTGTTAACAAGGACTTTCAGTAACTTTTTAAAACTTAAATTTTCTTGTTGCATCAATGCCTGACAATCATGCTGATATTTTATTTCAAAAAGATCAGAATCTTGTTGCAAAAAATTTAAAAATTTACAAAATGGCTTGCAAAAAATTTAAAAATGGCTGATTTGCAATACCTAGATCACCTATGCCTTCTCCTCCCCCCCTTTGAACCAGGGTACTCAATTGGAAGAAGAGTAACCGAGTTCAAGGTAGTATAACATTGTAAAAAAAATTTGATGGATGCAGATAAGGCCTGTAAGATGCTAGCACCAATAACAGAGACATGAGTTACATCAGGGCAGAATAATCTACAAACACGTACTAATATTTGAAATGTGATATCCTTTAAGCAAATTCATTATTAATCTGTTCCTGCCTGCAATGTCTTATCAAATTTGAGAGATAGAAAAAAACAAAAACAAAAAAAAATTTTTACTAGCTGCTCAAGATCCTCACCCCCTCCCTTGGGGACAAGAGGGATGACCCACATTACGTACTTTTACATCATCTAGCTCCACCCCTTCGATACTGGCTGCGTGCGTCTTTTTTCAGAACTTCATTTCATCTGTACAGTCTAAGCATCCACACCACAACCAAGCAAAGTCCCATGCATGGGGGGACTTTTATCCCCAGTCAATATCTGCATCACACATTCCACACTCACCACAGCCCGAACACGGGTCACTAACTCTCATCCATCCATGCTCTCAAGTCTGCTGGGTCACCCCCTTTGAAGGTATACCAGCACATACAGATGCACAGACAAAAAAAGTGTAACAAACAAACATGCATCAGTTGAAAAACATTGAGGTGAGTGCTATAATGTTATAAAGTACATGATTCTATTGAGATGAGATTGTGAATGAGCGCTATTTTTGACAAATTATGTGAAAAAAATTTGCTGAGTGACTGAGACATTCTATCTTTCTTATCTACTGAAGCTATTATATGCTATATTAAACGCTGAAGTATTTTAGTTTCTGTGACCCTGAGTTTGAGTCAAGTCTGAAAGCCCCCACCTTTGTAAAACCAACTGTTATCTCTCCGAATATGCATTCACTGACTGAGTTGTTTTAGTTTAACTATTCCCTGCATTGGAACTCATAAATAACACATATCCTGGGACCTTGCAACATTCATTTTCAACCCCTGTATAAGTAAGAATATACCTTAGAAATTGCTATATTTCCTGCCTACTAAGACAGTATAATTAATTAAATTCATTTCAAGCCTCCATTCCATTTAAGCAAGCAAAGATATTTTCCAGGGTCATTATTTCATTCTCTCTGCTTTGTTATCGCTTGACCTTGAAAACTAAACACAAGCTCTGCAGCTTCATGTAAACAATCTTTCTCATCTAAAAGCAAGCTCAGTTAACCATTTGCACACATATATATACATATATACACATATATACATCTATATCTATTATCTATCTAGTATTATACACCTTTAAACAAATAATGTGTACATACTTAACTTTCTCTGACTGTCTCTCTCTTTCTCACTCCAGCACTTTCTAGCAAACCTTGGTCTTTCAAGGCACGCTTCTTGGTCCTAAAGACCTCCTCCCAGACACCATGCTGTAATCTACCATGTGGGTCCTTGTTACACATTTTCATAAGTTTTCTTACATTTTACAGATTGTGACCCTTGTCTCTCCTACATCAATTGATCCGCACGGCGGCAGCCCTTGAGGGGCTCTGTCTTCTTTAATAAGATCTTACGCATATTAGAACATCAACAACAATAATAATAATAACACGCTCCATAGAGTGCATCCTTCTGACCCGAATTGTCAGCCCCTTATATATGGCAAAACAACCGAAGGCATCTTCTTCTATGGAACCAGTCCCAAAGAGTGCATCCCTCTCCTCAGCTAAACCATCAACAACTTAACTAAACTAAAACCGAGGGTCTCTTCTTCTGTGGAACCTATCTCACAGAGTGTATCCCTCTCTGCTAAACCATAACTAAACTAAAACCGAGGGTTCCTTCTTCTATGGGACCTGTCTCACAGAGTGCATCCCTCTCTGCTAAACCATTAACAACTAAAACAACCGAGGGTTCCTTCTTCTGTGAGACCAAATGAAAAAGAAAGAGAAAAAAATTCTGCAGATACAACAAACAACCTTCACTATTGCTAAAACGCTACGGACTTCAACAACAAATAGACTACAGACTAGTTTCTGGGTGAGCGATTGGTGCGCATATCACGGTCAGTGGTCCATGACGGCAAACCCGAAGCCCACACGAGTTACCGTGTAGAACTCTTAACCCAACCCGTCCGGTCACAAAACACAGATAGTCCTTCCCGCTGCAAGACTCGCAGTGTAAAACACAACATAAATATATGCTGGTCTTACCTGGAGCTCTGTGAGTTGATCAGGCTCGGTTTGCAGCAGGACGGCTTCTTCGTGGCGTGGATCCGGGTGGACAGGGCTGCACGGCTCCGGTTTTGTCGCCCCACGTTGGGCGCCATTTGTCAGGGTAATTCTAAGTACAACACCAATCAGGCCTACCCCACTTGCCCCGCTGCCGGCGGTAAAGAAGAAAACACCACACGGAGGTCTGGTATAGTTCCTCACACGGGGACATGACTGCGCTGCGCACTTTATTACAGATTACATGGGATCTTATACCCTTTGGTCTCATCACTAGAAATGGGTGATGGGCTCATTGGCTCAACTCCACTGTATAACCATATATGGAAAGTCCGGATTTCCGGCCTGAGACAGTGAAAGTTCAGATGCATAGTTGAACGGTCTTCATCTAGATATAGCGCTTCTGGGAAAACGGCCAAGTACACGGCCTTGTGTCCGGTTCTTCTTTGCTGTGTTTAAAATACATTTTGTCTTCGCCTGGCAAGGCCTTTGGAATATCTGATGTAAGGCGACATATAAGTTTTTCTCATTTTAGCTTTGAATAGAACTTGCATACAGGTATAAAAGCATAAAGAACATATGGCAATATATACATGTACCCTCACACTTAGGGAATTCGCGGTAGGTCCCATTATTCTGAGAGGGGACTTAAACCTCACGGTAAATCCACTACTTGACTCATCAGTCGGCCGTTCCCAGATTTCACATCCTAAACTGAGACGCCTGTGGCGTTGCTTCGCGGAGATGGGATTGGTGGATGCCTGGCGCCAGTGCTCACCTTCCGCTAAAGACTACACCTATTTTTCACATGTCCATGCCTCATTCCAGAGGCTGGACTAAATACTTATAACCTCTAACCTCCTCCCTCTGTTAACAGACTCTTCCATCGCTCCCACCACTATCTCTGACCACGCGCAGTTACACGTGGACCTGAGACCTCTATGTAGCTCCCCCCGGGAGTGGAGATGGAAGCTGAATGCTTCCCTTTTGGACTCCGCGGAAGACAAAGCAGCGATCTCTAATCAACTAAAAGAATTCTTCGAGCTTAATGGGGGCGGTGATCAATCAGTTCCAGTGGTGTGGGAAACGCACAAGGCGTTTATCAGAGGGGTACTGATAGCTTTAGGTTCTAGGAAAAGGAAAAGCCAACAAAAAGATATAAATGACCTACTGAAGCAAATCGCCAAATTAGAATACACTACCAAACTCTCTGCTAGTAAAGAAAACCTTTCCAAACTCTCCGCCATTAGAAAAGAACTGAATCTCTGCTTAGAATCAAGATTCAACAAAAAGTGCCTATACCTCAAACATATAGCCTTCGCCCAAGGTAATAGAGGTAGCAAATATATGACAGCTATGATCAAGAAAGCCCACACCAAGAACCAAATTGACGCAATTAAAACCCATTCAGGCTCCCGAGTCACTTCATCCCCAGACATAGGTGCTGAATTCCAACATTTCTACTCCCAACTCTATAATTTATGCCCACAGCAGCACCAAAACGACATGGGTGAATCTAATAAACAATTAAAGTACTTTCTAAATAAGCTATCCCTGTCCAAACTAGACTCGGAGACAGCCAACCAACTTTTGGCCCCCGTAACGGAAGCAGAGGTCGACAAAGTGATAAACTCCTCCCCCCCGGGAAAAAGCCCAGGCCAGGACGGCCTTCCCCTTATACATTATAAATGTTTTCGTAATACGCTAGTACGGCGCCTCACAGAAATGTTCAACGCTCTTCTAAATGGAAGCCGACTCCCGAAACAGACCCAAGAGGCCCACATCACTTTAATACAAAAAGAGAACAAAGATCCAGAGATGTGCGGCAGCTACAGGCCCATTTCCCTAATCAACCTGGATGCCAAATTATGGGCCAAACTCCTTGCCAAACGCATGGAAGCCCACATCCCAAACCTGGTAGATAGGGAGCATCCGCGTCCTGCACGCAATGCACTATGCCCACTCAAAAAGAATCCCACTCGCCTTAGTAAGTACTGACGCCGAAAAGGCTTTTGACAGAGTTGATTGGCAATACATGAAATCTGTCTTGCACCACTTCAACTTCCCCTCCTCCTTTGTCGCGGCCATCTTCTCCCTATATGCCGAACCCTTTGCTAGGTTGAAAATAAATAATATCCTCTCACCCCCCTTTGAAATAAAAAATGGCACACGCCAGGGTTGCCCCCTTTCCCCTACCCTATTTATACTGGCCCTGGAACCCCTACTCCAGTACATTAGGATGGACCAGGAGATACGGGGACTAACAGTGGGTGATTGTGCTTTGTCCGCAGCTGCCTTTGCAGACGACATCATCTTCTTAATTACCAACCCTGAAACGGGTCTTCCCAAACTCACTGCCTGCCTGGAACATTTTGGGACCCTTTCGAACTTCAAAATAAATTTTAACAAATCGACAGTACTCAATGTCTCGATCCCAAGAGCTCGCTGTGAGAACCTGATGTCCGGCTCCCCGTTCTCCTGGTCCAATACCGCAATTGACTTCCTGGGAGTGAAGTTGACAAGGAAGTTAGATGATCTCTTTGCAGCCAATTTCCCCCCATTAATCACTAAAATTAAAACTCTGTTACATAATTACGATCTCCCCTATATCTCCTGGTTTGAGAGGAAAAACATAATAAAATCCTACATACTCCCAATAATTCTTTATCAAATCCGGTCCCTCCCAATCCATCTCCCAGCGAATTTCTTCAATACTCTGCGCAAGATGTTTACCAAGTTTATCTGGAGACAAAAGAGCTCCAGACTGCCATACAGCCTTATGACAAAGAGGAGAGAGGAAGGAGGAATGGGCCTGCCGAACATTTCTGACTTCCATACCGCGTCTCACATTAACTACTGGTTGAGACTGACCGTGCCATCAGCAGACCCCTTCCTGTTTCAGAGGATCACTGCCATGTATGGACCCTCTTTAACGGAGATCCTGTGGTTCCCAAAAAAAGCTGTATATAGAAACAGGAAATTCAACCTGCTCCTGAGAGGACCCAGTGAGGCCTGGGACTCACGGGCTGAAGTATTGGCCCCAATACCCTCCCCAGTCTCCCCACTGCGCTTTCTCCCCACTCTTATGGGCCTTCCGTCAGACCCCTGCACGGATAGGCTCTGGCAAAAATTTGGTAGCAAATCTCTGAGCGAGCTACAGTCCCTGACCCACCTGAACCCCAGGGAGATAGTGGAGACTCTACTGCCCGACCAGCCACTGCCCTTCCTTCAACAGGCCCAAATAGAGGGTGTAATTGAGGATTTTAAGAAGAGTTTCATATCTACAAGACCCCTCACAGCCTTTGAGAGGGCGGTAGGGGTGAGTAGTCCGTCCGCCAGAAAAATCGCGTCCCTTCGCAAACTATGCTTTCCGCCCTCCCTAACCTACAAGCCGGCGTTCCTCTCCTCATGGGAGAAGGAACTAAGCATAACCCTGTCCACTTCGGATACCCAACTAATTCTAAAGCTTGCATACGGGCTATCCTCGTGCATCATTAACCAAGAAGCCCACTATAAGCTACTAGCTCACTGGTACAGGACACCCCAATGGCTGGCCGCCCACAAGCTAGCGACCACCAGCAAATGCTGGAGATGTGAGAATGACACAGGTTCATACCTCCATATTTGGTGGTCCTGCCCTCTCCTATCTACCTTCTGGCAAAAAATAACAGACTCTCTTAAAAGAATAGTACCCAACTTTACACTAACTCCAGAGGTGATGTTTTTGTGGAAGCCCTCAGGTGACTTTAGCCCCCTGAGGCATAGACTACTAGCACACGCAATCGACGGGGCAAAGGCACTTATCCCCCCCCCCTGTGGCTGCAAAAGTCCCCTCCCCTCTTCTCTCAGTGGAGGGACAGAATGGACCGGACTTACAATCTGGAGGAACTCTCCAGTTGGTCAAAAGGCTCTCACGAGAAATTCTTAGAGACCTGGGGCCCCTGGCGTAGAATACGCTCTGAGCTCTCACCCTAGACCCTCGGAAGAGGAGAGACAGTGGCTGTGCTTTCAATTAGGACTATCCCGTGAGGACCTCCCACGGAGGGAGAATGCCTTCACAAGCTACTCTCCCAAACATCCCCTCCCACCCCCCACCCCCCTCTCATGTATGTCGTTGTTTGTCTACCTGTTTGTCTAGTCATGGTCTTACACGTTTACATATGGCAAAGCAGAACCAGCTCTGTTTGTCGCGATTCTCGCCTACTAGTTAACTATTGGACTCACAATTCTGACCTGTCTGATTGTTTATTGTATGTAATTTGTTTAAAACTCAATAAAACTTGGATTTAAAAAAAATATATATATTGATAAATGTAAATTTACACACATGGGTAGGAGAAACAGATGCCACCAATATATTTTAAATTGTAGTACTGCTAGGAAAAAGTGAAATGGAAAAAGACCTGGGGGTTCTAGTTGACTGTAGACTTAACTGGAGCAATCAATGCCAGTCAGCTGCTGCAAAGACAAATAAAGTTTTGGGGTGCATCAAAAGAGGTATAGGGGCGAGGGACGAGAACATTATTCTTCCGCTATATAAGGCACTTGTCAGGCCTCAAATGGAATACTGTGACAGTTCTGGACACCGGTGCACAAGAAAGATGTTGCAGTGCTTAAGGGGGTTCAAAGAAGGGCAACTAAATTAATAAACGGAATGCAAGGATTAGAATACCCAGACAGGCTATCAAAATTGGGATTATTCACCCTAGAAAAAAGGTGGTTAAGGGGCGTCCAAATAGCTATGTATAAATACATTATGGGACAATACAAAGATCTCTCTCATTGTTTATACCATATATAGACATTAAATAGTTAGAAGAGTTGTTGATCCGGGGATCTTCCAACTGCAGGACTTAAAATCAGGAAGGAACTTTTCAAATGTTAATCCAGGGATTATTCTGACTGCCATTATGGAGTCGGAAAGGATTTTTTTCGCCCCAAATGGGTTAAATTGGTTTCTACCTCATTGGGTTTTTTTGCCTTCCTCTGGGTCAACATGGAGGGTGGAAACAGACTGAACTGAATAGACATTTGTCTTTTTTCAGCCTAGAACACTATGTTACTATGTATGTCTGGGATGATTTAATGAATCCTGCATTGAGCAAGGGGTTGGACCAGATGACCCTGAAGGTCCCTTCCAACACTACAATTCTATGATTGTGTAGGCATATTAACATGATGCAGCTTCTCTATCCTGTACTCAACCTTAAAATGGTCACTGATTAAATTGTGCCTAAATTATATATATTTTGGTCATGTGATGCAGGTGTCCATTGAAACTGCTGCACATATGCAAGATGGAGGACACTTTTGGTTACATCAGTAAGGCCATCTGTTTGCTGATTAGCTTCACATTGACCTCTGCAGCAAGCATTATGAGAAATTCAAATTTCTTGCGATTTTCACCAAAAATAGGTTCAGACTAACCTAATTCGATTCTGCGAAAATCAGGACGATTTTATTTACCACTCGATCAAAACGAGCAACACTAATCATCAGTAGCATCTAATGATTATCCCTCACCTCCTTATAATCTCTCTCCTCTCTCCAAGGATCTGTACCATCTCTTCCCCATCCCGCAGGTATAATCTCTACCCTAACTCCCCTTATCTCCTATCTCTAGGTCGGCCCCCATATTTGGGTATAATTTCCTCTCGAGATGTTATCATCTGTCCACCTTCCCCAGATAACATCTCTTCTTTCCCTTATGTCCTAACAGCAGTATAACCATGGGGCATTCCTGCCCCTGTGTACTTGTGTGACAAATAGAATTTTAAATGAAATGAATTAATAAATATAATTTTAATAACCAACCCCCTCCTCTATAATGCAACCCTACAATATACCTACACTGTTTTTTCTGTCACTTTATAACAATAACTGGGCTTTGAAACTCAAAACCCCCAAAAGTATTATCAGTCCCGGTCTTATTATTGCAAGGACATCAGGAGACAAGCTACGAACACCAGTTATATTCCTGTAGGAGGTCGAATTACTCATTTTTTCCAGGTAAGTGTAGTGGCCTGAAGTGAATGGAAAGTACCAGAGTGTGCTTGAATGATCTATGTCTGTCTTGTGCCTTTGTAATGTCCTTGTTTTGCTTGTAGCATTAATCAGTGTTATGTGTATTGCATGTCTGCGGGGTTAAGTGTCTGGGTATGTCTGGAAATGTATCATTTGTTAGTCATGTGATCATGCTTTATATATGTGGTTGCAAGGTGTATGAGATAAGTAGTGGAGTAGTGAGTTGGTGGAGGTTAGTTTGTTAAGGGGAGAAAGAGTTGCTTAGAGTCTCCCCACACAGACACCATCAGTCTGTGTGTGGAGAAGATAGAGGAGGCCAAGCATCCTCAGTGAGAGAGAAGGAGTCATTCATATGCAAGTGGTCAGTGAGTTCTTGTATGCAAGCCAGTGTTGAGAACATTGATTGAGAGAAAGCAAGACACAAATAACTGGGACTGTGGGCTTTGTATGTATGCCCTGTGTACCTCCACTGCTTCTTTGCCTATTCTACCATCGGATTGTATTTTATGTTGGACTAGCTTACCCGTCGCGCGTTGCTGCGAATACAGACAGACATACATACATTCGTTTATATATATATATATATATATATATATATATATATAAAACAACCAATCACAGCCCAGCTTTCATGTTACCTCAATGGTATAATATATAATACCCAATCACAGCGCAGCTTTCACGCTACCTCAGCATTAAGAGAAATAACAACCAATCACAGCGCAACTTTTATTCTGTCTCAGCAATATAAAAAAAAGCAACCAATCACAGCGCAGCATTCATTTTACCTCAGCGGTATAATATATAGCAACCAATCACAGCACAGCTTTCATGTATCCTCAGTAGTATAAGAAGTAGCAACCAATCACAGCACAGCTTTCATGTTGCCTCAGCAGTATAATATATAGCAACCAATCACAGCACAGCTTTCATGTAACCTCAGTAGTATAAGAAGTAGCAACAAATCACAGCACAGCTTTCATGTTGCCTCAGCAGTATAATATATAGCAACCAATCACAGCACAGCTTTCATGTTACCTCAGCAGTATAAGAAATAGCAACCAATCACAGCACAGCACAGCTTTCATTTTACCTCAGCATTCTCAATATCCAGCAATTGTCTTGCGAAACGTTCAGCGGATGCATCATTTTGTAGTTGAACACGCTTGCTCGTAATGCCCTTTGCTTTTGGCTTGAGATGGAAATCAAACAATCTTTGTATGGGGGGCATAACTATCAACGACGCTCGCACGCGCGCCACCTATCGTAGGAGAGTTGTACTATGGCAGTAATCTTCCCAGGAGTGTACTCAACAACTTCCCAAAGTTTCATGGCGATTGGATGAATTGTGTAGTAATGCATAAAGGACAGACAGACAGACATTCATTTTTATATATAGACTAGCTTACCCGTTGCGCGTTGCTGCGAAGACAGACATACATACATACATTCGTTTTTATATATCTAGATAACAACCAATCACAGCGCAGCTTTCAAGTTACCTCAGCGTTAAAATATATAACAACCAATCACAGCGCAGCTTTCATGTTGCCTCAGCAGTATAATATATAGCAACCAATCACAGCACAGCTTTCATGTTACCTCAGCAGTATAAGAAATAGCAACCAATCACAGCACAGCTTTCATTTTACCTCAGGATTCTCAATATCCAGCAATTGTCTTGCGAAACGTTCGGTGGATGCATCATTTTGTAGTTGAACACGCATCCCGTTGCTCCTAATGCCTTTTGCTTTCGTGCTTGAGATGGAAATCAAACGATCTTTGTCTGGGGGGCATAACTGTCGACGATGCTCGCACGCGTGCCACCTATCGTGGGATAGATGTACCATGCCAGTAATCTTCGAAGGAGTGTACTCCACAACTTCCCAAAGTTTCATGGCGATTATATGAATGGTGTAGTAATGCATAAAGAACAGACAGTCATTCATTTATATATATATGACATCAGGAAGTGAGAGAATTAGATTTCGTACGTAAAATTTGGACGCAAATTTTTTTGCGCTTAGAATTGAATAATCGAGTTTGGACGCTTTAACTTTTCCTAATTATGACATAATCAATGCCCGTGCCAAATTACAACGGGAAGTGAGAGAATTAGATCCAGTACGTAAAATTTGGCCGCTAATTGTTTAGCGCTTAGAATTAAATAATCAAGTTGGGACCCATTAACTTTTCCTATTTATGACATAATCAATGCTCATGCCAAATTTCAAGTTTCTATGACATTGGGAAGCAAGAGAATTAGATTCCATATGTAAAATTTGGACGCTAATTCTTTTGCGCTTAGAATTGAGTAATTGAGTTAGGAACCATTAACTTTTCCTATTTATGTCATATTAAATGCTCATGCCAAATTTCAAGTTTCTATGATATTGGGAAGCGAGGAAATTAGATTCCGTACGTAAAATTTGGACGCTAATTCTTTGGCGCTTATAATTGAATAATCGAGTTAGGACCCATTATCTTTTCCTATTTATGACATAATCAATGCTCGTGCCAAATTTCATGTTTCTACCACATCGGGAAGTGAGAGAATTAGTGGCAATGATGGAAATCGAACGATCTACTCGGAGGGGGGGCATAACTGTCGACGACGCTCGCAAGCGCGCCATTTATCATAGGATAGTTGTACTATGCCTATAGTCTTCCCAGGAGTGTACTCAACAACTTCCCAAAGTTTCATGGCGATCGGATGAATGGTGTAGCAGCGCATAAAGGACAAACAGACAGACAGACAGATATGCAAACATACATTCAATTTTATATATATAGATGACATCAGGAAGTGAGATAGATTCCGTACGCAAAATTTGGACGCTAATTTTTTTGCGCTTGGAATTGAATAATCGAGTTGGCACCCATTAACTTTTCCTATTTATGACATAATCAATGCCCATCCCAAATTACATCGGGAAGTGAGAGAATTAGAGTCCGTACATAAAATTTGAACGCTAATTCTTTGGCGCTCAGAATTGAATAATCGATTTGGGATCCGTTAAATTTTCCTATTTATGACATAATCAATGCTCGTGTCAAATTTCACGTTTTTATGACATCGGGAAATGAGAAAATTAGATTACGTACGTAAAATTTGGACGCTATTTCTTTGGCGCTTAGAATTAAATAATCGGGTTAGGACCCATTAACTTTTCCTATTTATGACATAATCAATGCTCGTGCCAAATTTCAAGTTTCTATGACATTGGGAAGTGATGGAATTAGATTCCCTACGTAAAATTTGGACGCTAATTCTTTTGCGCTTAGTATTACATAATCGAATTGGGACCCATTAACTTTTCCTATTTATGACATAATCAATGCTCATGCCAAATTTCATGTTTCTATGACATCTTGAAGTGAGAAAATTAGATTCCGCATGTAAAATTTGGACACTAATTCTTTTGCGCTTAGAATTGAATAATCGAGTTGGGACCTATTAACCTTTCCTATTTATGACATAATCAATGCTCTTGCCAAATTACATTGGAAGTGAGAGAATTAGATTCCGTACGTAAAATTTGGACACTAATTCTTTTGTGCTTAGAATTGAATAATCGAGTTGGGACCCATTAGCTTTTCCTATATTTGACATAATCAATGCTTGTGCCAAATTACATCGGGAGCTGAGAGAATTCGATTCCGTACGTAAAATTTGGACGCTAATTCTTTTGTGCTTAGAATTGAATAATCGAGTTGGGACCCATTAGGTTTTCCTATTTATGACATAATCAATGCTCATGCCAAATTTCAAGTTTCTATTGCATTGGGAAGTGAGAGAATTAGATTCCGTACGTAAAATTTGGACGCTAATTTTTTTGCGCTTAGAACTGAATAATCGAGTTGGGACCCATTAGCTTTTCCTACTTATTACATAATCAATGCTCGTGCCAAATTTAAAGTTTCTATGACATTGGAAAGTGAGAGAATTAGATTCCGTACGTAAAATTTGGACGCTAATTCTTTTACGCTAGAATTGAATAATCGAGTTGGGACCCATTAACTTTTCCTATTTATGACATAATCAATGCTCGTGCCAAATTTCATGTTTCTACGACATCGGGAAGTGAGAAAATTAGTGGCAATGATGGAAATCGAACGATCTACATGGAGGGGGGGGGGCGTAATTGTCGACGACGCTCGCAAGCGCGCCATTTATCATAGGATAGTTGTACTATGCCTGTAGTCTTCCTAGGAGTGTACTCAATAACTTCCCAAAGTTTCATGGCTATCGGATAAATGGTGTAGTAGCGCATAAAGGACAAACAGACAGACAGACAGACATTCAATTTTATTTATATAGACTAGCTTACCCGTCGCGCGTTTCTGCGAAGACAGACAGATATACATACATTCATTTTTATATATCTAGATAACAACGAATCACAGCGCAGCTTTCAAGTTACCTCAGCGGTATAATATATAACAACCAATCACATCACAGCTTTCATGTTACCTCAGTGGAATAATATATAACAACGAATTGCAGCGCAGCTGTCATGTAACCTCAGTAGTATAAGAAGTAGCAACCAATCACAGCACAGCTTTCATTTTACCTTAGCAGTATAAGAAATAGCAACCAATCACAGCACAGCTTTCATGTTACTTCAGCATTCTCAATATCCAGCAATTGTCTTGCAAAACAATCGGCGGATGCATCATTTTGTAGTTGAACACGCATCCCGTTGCTCCTAATGCCTTTTGCTTTCGTGCTTGAGATGGAAATCAAAGGATCTTTGTCTGGGGGGCATAACTGTCGACGATGCTCGCACGCGCGCCACCTATCGTAGAATAGTTGTACTATGCCAGTAATCTTCCCATGAGTGTACTCAACAACTTCCCAAAGTTTCATAGCGATTGGATGAATGGCATAGTAATGCATAAAAGACAGACAGACATACATTCATTTATATATTTATAGATGACATCAGGAAGTGAGAGAATTAGACTCCGTACGTAAAATTTGGACGCTAATTCTTTTGCGCTTAGAATTGAATAATCGAGTTGGGACCCTTTAACTTTTCCTATTTATGACATAATTAATGCCCGTGGAAACTTACATCGCGAAGTGAGACAATTAGATTCCGTACTACGCAAACTTTGGACGCTAATTCTTTGGTGCTTAGAATTGAATAATCGAGTTGGGACCCATTAGTTTTTCCTATTTATGACATAATCAATGCTGGTGTCAAATTTTAAGTCTCTATGACATCGGGATGTGAGAAAATTAGATTCCGTATGTAAAATTTGGACGCTAATTCTTTGGCGCTTAGAATTAAATAATCGAGTTGGGACCCATTAACTTTTCCTATTTATGAAATAATCAAGGCTCGTGCCAAATTTTAAGTTTCTATGACATTGGGAAGTGATGGAATTAGATTCCGTACGTAAAATATGGACGCTAATTTTTTTGCGCTTAGAATTGAATAATTGAGTTGGGACCTATTAACTTTTTTTTATTTATGACATAATCAATGCTCGTGCCAAATTTCAAGTTTGTATAATATTGGGAAGTGAGAGAATTAGATTCCGTATGTACAATTTGGACGCTAATTCTTTTGTGCTAGAATTGAGTTACCAAGTTGGGACCTATTAGCTTTTCCTATTTTTGACATAATTAATGCCCGTGCCAAATTTCAAGTTTCTATGACATTGGGAAGCGAGAAAATTGGAATCCGTACGTAAAATTTGAACGCTAATTCTTTGGCGCTTAGAATTAAATAATTCAGTTCGGACCCATTAACTTTTCCTATTTATGACATAATCAATGCCCATGCCAAATTACATCGTGAAGTGTGAGAATTAGATTCCGTACTACGTAAAATTTGGACGCTAATTCTGTAGCGCATAGAATTGAATAATCGAGTTGGGACCCATTAGCTTTTCCTATTCAGGACATAATCAATGCCCTGCCAAATTTCAAGATTCTATGACATTGGGAAGTGAGAGAATTAGATTCCGTACGTAAAATTTGGACGCTAATTCTTTTGCGCTTAGAATTGAATAATCGAGTTGGGACCCATTAGCTTTTCCTATTTATGAGATAATCAATGCTCGTGCCAAATTTCACGTTTCTATGACACCGGAAAGTGAGAAAATTACATTCCGTACGTAAAATTTGGACGCTAATTCTTTCACGCATAGAATTGAATAATCGAGTTGGGACCCATTAGCTTTTTCTTTTTATGACATAATCAATGCTTGTGCCAAATTTCACGTTTCTATGACATTGGGAAGCGAGAAAATTAGTTTCCGTACGTAAAATTTGGACGCTAATTCTTTGGCGCTAAGAATTGAATAATCGAGTTGGGACCCATTAACGTTTCCTATTCAGGACATAATCAATGCTCATGCCAAATTTCAAAATTCTATGACATTGGGAAGCGAGAAAATTAGATTCCGTACGTAAAATTTGGACGCTAATTCTTTGGCGTTTAGAATTGGATAATTGAGTTGGGACCATCAACGTTTCCTATTTATGACATAATCAGTGCTCGTGCCAAATTTCATGTTTCTACGACATCGGAAAGTGAGTGACAGTGGCAATGATGGAAATCGAACGATCTACGTGGGGAGGGGGGGGCATAACTGTCGACGACGCTCGCACGCGCGCCATTTATCATAGCATGAATGTACTATGCCTATAATCTTCCCAGGAGTGCACTCAACAACTTCCCAAAGTTTCATGGCGATCGGATGAATGGTGTAGTAGGGCATAAAGGACAAACAGACACACAGACATACATTCCATTTTATATATATAGATGACATCAGGAAGTGAGAGAATTAGATTCCGTACGTAAAATTTGGACGCTAATTCTTTTGTGTTTAGAATTGAATAATCAGTTGGGACCCATTAGCTTTTCCTATTTTTGACATAATCAATGCTCGTGCCAAATTACATCGGGAGGTGAGAGAATTAGATTTCGTACGTAAAATTTGGATGCTAATTCATTGTGCTTAGAATTGAATAATCGAGTTGGGACCCATTAACTTTTCCTATCTATGACATAATCAATGCTCGCGCCAAATTTCAAGTTTCTATGACATTGGGAAGTGAGAGAATTAGATTCTGTACGTAAACTTTGGACGTTAATTCTTTGGCGCTTAGAATTGAATAATCAAGTTGGGACCCATTATCTTTTCCTATTTTTGACATAATCAATGCTCGTGCCAAATTTCAAGTTTCTATGACATTGGAAAGTGAGAGAATTAGATTCCGTACGTAAAATTTGGACGCTAATTCTTTTACGCTAGAATTGAATAATCGAGTTGGAACCCATTAACTTTTCCTATTTATGACATAATCAATGCTTGTGCCAAATTTCATGTTTCTATGACATCGGGAAGTGAGAAAATTAGTGGCAATGATGGAAATCGAACGATCTACGTGGAGGGGGGGCATAACTGTCGACGACGCTCGCAAGTGCGCCATTTATCATAGGATAGTTGTACTATGCCTATAGTCTTCCCAGGAGTGTACTCAACAACTTCCCAAAGTTTCATGGCGATCGGATGAATGGTGTCGCAGCGCATAAAGGACAAACAGACAGACATACATTCAATTTTATTTATATAGATGACATCAGGAAGTGAGAGAATTAGATTCCGTACGTAAAATTCAGACGCTAATTCTATTGTGCTTAGAATTGAATAATCGAGTTGGGACCCATTAACTTTTCCTATTTATGACATAATCAATGCTTGTGCCAAATTTCATGTTTCTATGACATCGGGAAGTGAGAAAATTAGTGGCAATGATGGAAATCGAACGATCTACGTGGAGGGGGGGGGGCATAACTGTCGACGACGCTCGCAAGCGCGCCATTTATCATAGGATAGTTGTACTATGCCTATAGTCTTCCCAGGAGTGTACTCAACAACTTCCCAAAGTTTCATGGCGATCGGATGAATGGTGTAGCAGCGCATAAAGGACAAACAGACAGACATACATTCAATTTTATTTATATAGATGACATCAGGAAGTGAGAGAATTAGATTCCGTACGTAAAATTCAGACGCTAATTCTATTGTGCTTAGAATTTAATAATCGAGTTGGGACCCATTAGCTTTCCCTATTTTTGACATAATCAATGCTCGTGCCAAATTACATCGGGAGGTGAGAGAATTAGATTCCGTACATAAAATTTGGACGCTAATTCTTTTGCGCTTAGAATTGAATAATCGAGTTGGGACCCATTAACTTTTCCTATCTATGACATAATCAATGCTCATGCCAAATTTCAAGTTTCTATGACATTGGGAAGTGAGAGAATTAGATTCCGTACGTAAAATTTGGACGCTAATTCTTTGGCGCTTAGAATTGAATAATCAAGTTGGGAGCCATTAACTTTTCCTATTTATGAGATAATCAATACTCGTGCCAAATTACATCGGAAAGTGAGAGAATTAGATTCCGTACGTAAAATTTGGACGCTAATTCTTTTGCAATTGGAATTTAATATTTGAGTTGGGACCCATTAGCGTTTCCTATTTATGACATAATCAATGGTCGTGCCAAATTTCAAGTTTCTACGACATTGGGAAGTGAGAGAATTATATTCCGTAAGTAAAATCTGGACGCTAATTCTTTGGTGCTTAGAATTGAATAATCGAGTTGGGACCCATTACTTTTCCTATTTATGATATAATCAATGCTCGTGCCAAATTACTTCGGGAAGTGAGAGAATTACATTCCGTACGTAAAATTTGGACGCTAATTCTTTTGCGCTTAGAATTGAATAATCCAGTTGGAACCCATTAACTTTTCCTATTTATGACATAGTCAATGCTCGTGCCAAATTTCAAGTTTCTATGACATTGGGAAGTGAGAGAATTAGATTCCGTACATAAAATTTGGACGCTAATTCTTTTGCGCTTAGAATTGAATAATCGAGTTGGGACCTATTAACTTTTCCTATTTATGAAATAATCAATGCTCGTGCCAAATTTCAAGTTTCTATGACATTGGGAAGTGAGAGAATTAGATTCCGTACATAAAATTTGGACGCTAATTCTTTTGCGCTTGGAATTGAATAATCCAGTTGGGACCCATTAACTTTTCCTATTTATGACATAGTCAATGCTTGTGCCAAATTTCAAGTTTCTATGACATTGGGAAGTGAGAGAATTAGATTCCCTACATAAAATTTGGACGCTAATTTTTTTGCGCTTAGAGTTGAATAATCGAGTTGGGACCTATTACCTTTTCCTATTTATGAAATAATCAATGCTCGTGCCAAATTTCAAGTTTCTATGACATTGGGAAGTGAGAGAATTAGATTCCGTACATAAAATTTGGACGCTAATTCTTTTGCGCTTAGAATTGAATAATCGAGTTGGGACCTATTAGCTTTTCCTATTTATGACATAATCAATGCTCGTGCCAAATTTCATGTTTCTACGACTTCGGGAAGTGAGAGAATTAGTGGCAATGATTGAAATCAAACGATCTACGTGGGGGGGCGTAACTGTCGACGATGCTCGCACGCACGCCATTTATCATAGGATAGATGTACTATGCCAGTAATCTTTCCAGGAGTATACTCAACAACTACCCAAAGTTTCATGGCGATCGGATGAATGGTGTAGTAGGGCATAAAGGACAAACAGACAGACAGACACACAGACATACATTCATTTTTATATATATAGATTTACTATGTTCCGTAAAGCAGACATCATCAACCATTCCTGATGTGTCCAAAAAAGTACTACTTTGTGTGGGCTCTATTTATTCCAAGGAGGAGCCGCATCAAAGGAAAGGAACGTTGGCATCACCCGTGACAACTAAAGACTTCCAGGTAACTTTACCCAGTTACCATCCCCATTAATTTCCCATGACCTCCCCCTGTGGCAACGTGGATGGGTCCTGTGCTACCCGGAACTGGGGAGGGGACGGTAGAGCCAACGTGACAAATGATCATCTCTACCCTTGCTGTCTCCTCAGCTGTGAGCCTGCTCTGCGGATGCTGTACAAGCAGTTTACTAATAAAGGACCCTTGGATGCTAAGTATCATAGCTAACAGAATTCATACAATTCCAATAAACAAAATCATATAGAAGAGGGGCAGGGGCTATATTCACAAGAAACATTTCAGAGTTGCAGCTTACATCGCAGAAAGAATTCAGCACCTCCCATTCACAGCTCTCTCAATCATGATTTCTTTGACTTGTTTTGTTTTCAGAAATATCATATTGACGGTGGCAGACTCACTCAGAATTCAGAACATAAGAATTGTCCTTTATCTGTATGACTAGCTTGTCAAAGACAGCTCTAAGACTACTCTGAGGGCCTATCTACAGATCACTACTTCCATATTTCAAGAATTAAGCTGAATAACAAACTGGACAAAGTCAGAAACAACACCCATAGCTAGAAATTAGTTCATGGTAGATTCTGGGGTCATGAACTTATTCCTTACTTCGGAGAAAAAAGTCAGGATTTCTAGAGCAGCAAAAATTCTCACGGTACCAAGACTATTTCAGGATTCTGATGAAACCCGTAGGTCTCCTGGCTACAACAATATTGTGCCCTAATCACGATTGCACCTACACTCTCTGTAGAGCAAAGACCAGCAAAAAAGGGATCAAAAACCTCCCTGTCTTGGCAAATCCGTTGCTCCTTCAGATGGTGGAGTCAGTTGAAGAAAAAGAAGTCCATGACACAGCCTCACTGGACCCTGTTGATGACGGATGCATCCCAATTAGGAAAGGGTGGCACATCTGGAAGGACCCTGGAGAGATGCTTATTATCCAAGCAGAAAGAATTCGCTTGGCTTTGTTATATTTCTCCCCTTAGATCAAGGAAAAGGCAGTAAGGATAAGGACAAACAACATATCAGCCTTTGCTGATGCAAAGCCACTTCAGAAAGAAGTGGACAGGATCTTAACATGTGTAGAACAATCATAAAAAGCCTGGTACACAACTCAACAATCCAATGAAGATATTCTAAAGCAGCAGGTAAAGATTAATAACTTTATTATATAAAACATCAAAGAAATGCATTTCAAGGATAAAGGCATCTTCCTCCGTCAATCTCGGATGCAAACAGTATGGACTTTAGTTTAGTATATGGTCCAGTTAGGCTGAAGATAATGGGCCAGGCGCCAATTACAGCAGGTGTGACTGTTATATCATCAGCTAGTGTGCTCAGTTCTGCACACATATCTTATGGCAGTGTTCCCCAACTCCAGTCCTCAGGGACCGCCAACAGGTCATGTTTTCAGGATTTCCTCAGTGTTACACAGGTGATGTAATTATTGTCAGTGCCTCAGACATTGCCACAGGTGTTCTTACTATAGGATATCCTAAAAACATGACCTGTTGGTGGTTCCTGAGGACTGGAGTTGGGGACCCCTGTCTTAGGGCACTCAGCTATGTGCTTCAGCCTGACAGACTGAAGGTTGACCAGTCCTTACTCTGACTACCTAATTCAGATTTGAAGACACTAGCCCACTCTAAGGCTGAATGCACTAAGAAATTGTATGCAGGAATAACTAAGGTATTCAGATCCTGGTGGTTGGTGAAGCAAGTAAATGGTTTGGATCCATCTTTGATATCCTAGAATTCTTGCAAGACTGGCTTGACAAGGATTTCAGTGTAACTACACCAATGGTCCAGATATCTGCTATGGCAAATAGGAAACACCAAGTTTTAGCAAGCTACACGGAACTAGTTTCTGAGTTGAACACGCCAGGACTCTGCTCCAAATACAGTGTAGCAATCCAAAAAGTAAAAAATATATCAGTTCCATCTTTTTTATGACTCACAATTATTTTTGCTTTGATGAGGATTTCTTCTTGCAAGTTAGTGAAATATTTGCCCTCATTGGCAGACCTCACTATCTCTTGGTGGGAGGACCTTGGTGTTTTCTCTAATGCTAATCCATATCTGCTTGGTATTTTTGGTATGGCAGGTACATGATTTTACAACTTATACAAAACAGGTAGATAAAACCAGCCAAAGTGTACTGTCTAGGGTTTATCTTAGGTGGATGTTGACTCGGGCTTGAAGATTAGTAGATAACAGACCTAGAGAGGACTTTTTGCCATGTGTAAAATCTACAAAGGTAACGCATAAACCAACACAGGTGATGTAATACTCCTCACAATTTAATGCCATAAAAAGCATTGGGAGGAAGCAATTCCCTATACTTATGAAGGATGATGCCTTGGCAAATATATTGGAGGGGAGTTGCAACACTGTTTATAAAAAGGCCCTGAGTGACTTTAGTACGTTGTCTCCCAGTTATATCAGTTCAAGAAAGAAAACTAAGTCTTGTTTATCTTGCAAAGGCTTATTTAACACCTTAGTGACAAAGCCTGTTTACGCCTTACGTCCCCTGTCCCTGGCCGTGACGGAATATCACTAGCAATATTCCGCGGCAGGGGAGCAGGGGGAAGAGCTCTCAGGTCTCCGCACTGAGCCTATCCGAAAGAATAGGCTCACCGTTGAGAATCGCGGCAAACTGCGGCATGCCGTGATTTGAATCGCTATGATTCTCCATTCATGGACGTTGGGGTTGCACTTTCCATAGCAATACTATGGAAAGCGTTCATTGCGTTACTTGCGGCTAGATTATCGCCGCGGATAATGCAATGAACTATGGACATGAGCCCTTAATGACGGAGCCAAATGTTAAGTGTCACTTAACATAGCATAACTCCGTAAAGGCTTTGCATATGCAAGTGATTTTAACACTGTTTTTCACCACATGTTGTACTTCATTTAGCTGATAAAAATAGACCGATAAAATGTATGCATATTTATTAAAAGTGCCAAAATATGGAAAAATTTTAAAAAATTATAATTTTTTCACATTTTAAACTGTAATATCTCAAATATGTGCAAACATACTGCACAAACTTTTGATAAGATATATATTTCCACCTGTTTACTTTATTCTGAATGCACATTTGAAAACTTTTGTGTTTTTTTTTTTACCATTTAACACTACCTTTCTGCATTTTGAGGAACACTTTGCAATCTTGGCTTGGTGTAGGAAAACAAAGGCTCATAGGTGTCAGAATGATAGCCCCACAAATGACCCTATTTAAAAAACTACATGCCTAAATGTATTCACTGAGGGGGGGGGGGGGGGGGTCATGAGTATTTTGACTTCAGTTTTTTCAGGAGTTAATGCAATTTTGCAAATATGTCATTTTAAATACATTTTTTTTTTCTGTAGTGCACATGAAAATGAGGATTGACACCCCAAAATGGGTACCCCTGTTTGATCTGTGTTCAGAGACATACCCATTGTGCCCCTAATCTTATGTCTGGATGCACAACGGGGCCCAAAATCAAAGGAGTAGCCGGTGGCTTTTAGAACAGAAATTTTGCTTAATGGCCTTTCAGGCCCCATAGCACACTTGTAGAGCTCTTGAGTGGCCAAAACAATAGAGAACCCCCACAAATGACCCCATTTTGAAAACTAGACCCCTTAACAAATTTATCTAGTGGTGTACTGTATATTTTGACCCTGCAATGTTTGAATGAATTTAAGCAAAGCAGAAGGAAAAAATTACAATTGTGTCATTTAAATTTTTTTTTTTCTACAGCACACATATGAATGAAGATTTGATGGATATGAATGGATACCCCCGTTTGTCCCTTGTTCAGAAACATACCCATTGTAGCCCCAATCTGCTTACTGGACACATTGTGAGGCCTATAATGAAGGGAACACCCATTGGATTTCACGGCACAACTGAATAAATTCCAGGCCTCATTGCTCCCTTGTAAAACCATTAAACTGCCAAAATCAAAGAGAACTTCCATAAATGACCCCATTTTGAAAACTAGACCCCTTAACGAATTCATCTAGGGGTGTACTGTGTATTTTGATCCCAGAATTTTTGAATGAATTTAAGCAAAGCAGAAGGAAAAAATTACCATTTTAATTTTTTGGGCAATTGTGTCATTTAAAAAAACAAAGGGTTTTTGTACAGCACACATATGAATGAAGCCTTGCACCCCAAAATGGATACCCCCATTTGTCCCATGTTCAGAAACATACCCATTGTAGCCCCAATATGCTTACTGGACACATAGTGAGGCCTATAATGGAGGGAACACCCATTGAATATCATGGCACAACTGAATAAATTGCAGGCCTCATTGCTCACTTGTAGAACCATTAAACTGCCCAAATCAAAGAGAACCTCCACAAATGACCCCATTTTGAAAACTAGACCCCTTATAGAATTCCTCTAGGGGTGTCCTGCCTATTTTGACCCCAGAATTTCTGATTTAAGCAAAGCAGGAGGAAAAAAATTACAATTTCTTTTTTTTTTTGCCAATTGTGTTATTTAAAAAAAATGTTTTTTGTACAGCACATACATAAATGAAGACTTGCGCCCCAAAATGGATACCCCTGTTTGTCCCATGTTCAGAAACATACCCTAAGTGGCCCTACTCTTATGTCTGGATGCATAACGGAGCCCAAAATGAAAGTAGCAGCCGGTGGCTTTCAGAACAGAAATTTTGCTTGAAGGCTTTTTAGGCCCCATTGCACACTAGTAGAGCCCTTGAGCTGCCCAAACGATGGAGAACCCCCACAAATGACCCCATTTTGAAAACTAGACCCCTTAACGAATTAATGTAGGGGTATACTGAGCATTTTGACAATTTGCAAAAATTATTGTAAAGCAAGTGAAAAATAAATAAAATTTCATTTTTTTCATAAATTTGTCACTTTCATGATAGTTTTCTTTATTTTAAGCATGGAAAACTGAGGAAACATGCCCAAAATATTATAGCATTAGTTCTTCTGTGTTCAGCAATACCCCCATTATAGCCCTAATCTGCATACAGGACACATGGCTAGGCCTATAATGGAGGGGCCACCCATTAGATTTCAAGGCGCAACTGAATAAATTCCAGGCCCCATTGAAAAAAAAATTTGACTTCCTAAAAAGAATCCCTCCTTTTTGGCTTTCCCTATATATTAAATAAAATAAAATAAATAATGTAAGACTGTATAGTAGGTTTCAAAGCAAGGTTAATTACAGGGGCCTGGTTTGGATGGACACATGGGTCAATAAAATTGCATATCCCTCCTCCTCCCTTGTTTCTTACAAACCCAACACTTTTTGGGGGGTATCTTTTGCTTGCAGTTTCTGGGATGGGGTGCAGAAAATGGCCCTCTGTAAGCCTTCGCACCTCCTCGGACTGTAATGCATCCTGAGGTGCGGTGGTCTCAAATAAAAGGTGCTCTACAAGCTGCTCCTGGAACTGGAGGAAGCTCAGCATTCCCCGAGATAAATCATGTACACATTATATGTAGTGATCTGTATTAGGTAGATCGCTACCTTTTTATACCATGCTCTAGTTTTGCATTTTACGAGATATGGCTGAAGCTCCTGGTCCGACAGACCTATGCCCCATCCCATAATTTTATTGTTATCCATGACACAGACAGGTTTTCTTTTCTGCGTTGCAGCCCCCTCTTCCTTACTGCAATGCAGGTGTTTGTGTGCACAGTTGATGGCATGTAGACATCTCTCTTTTCATGCCACTTTATGGCAAGCAGGGGGTCATTTGCCATTGCGTAAGACACCCCCGTTTCTACGTGTCAGGAATTGTGGGAACCCCACCCTGTTTGTGCACACAGTTCCGCAGGCCCCTGTATCTGCGTTGTGTAAGGCTTTGTACAGTGGGAGACTGGTATAATAGTTGTCGGTATACACATGGTATCCTTTATTTAAAAATGCGCCCATGAGCTCCCACACGATTTTTGCATTTATGCCAATATTTTCTAGACAGTTGGGGGGATTTAGATGGCGGTCCCTGCCCTCAAAAATTAAAAAACAAATCACAGGTATACACTGTCGCGCTCTCACAAATTTTGTAAAGCTTAACACCATCCTAGCGCGTTTTGAGGGTATAAATTGGCGAAATGATAGATGGCCCTTAAAGCTCATAAGCGACTCGTCCACGGACAGATTTTTTTTCTGGGCTGTAAATATTTTTAAAGGAATCTTTCAATAAAATAATTAGGGACCTCAAGTTGCATAATCTGTCATACTCTGGGTTATTTCTGGTGGGCATTTGTGTTTTATTGGAAAAATAGAAAAACCACATTGCATTCTCAAATTGCTGGTGGGACATTACAGACACAAACACAGGGGTCACGTGACTTTTTAACAAGTCCCATTAAAAGGACAATTCCCAATAATTTTTTTAGCCCTGAGATATTTATGGGGGTTCATGTCCTAGAATATACAGACATGGGGTGTGCTGTAATATATTGTCCAATGTAGATGTTAGTCTGCTGGACAATAAGCACCAGGTTGCTGTCAGTGATGAATAAATTAAAAAAATTAAAAGGGGTAAAATTAGTGACATCTGTATTGACGCCTGGAGTCGCGGTAAATTCAGTGATGCAGGTTGAAAATAAATTGTCAGAACTCTACATTGTGGCAGACACTGCATCACTTGGGCCTGCAGCCCCAACCCTTTCCTCAACCTTCATAGGGCTAGCGGTAGAGTCATCGCTATCAGAAAATACCTCCTTTCCCAACTCCATTGTGGTATCGCTACCAGAACTACTGGCGAACAACAGCGAGTACGCTTGCTCTGCGCTGTAATGTCTATGCTCCATTTTAGAAAATTTTTTTTTATATAGGTAGACAGAATGAAAAAATAATGTAACCCCCCCAAAAAACAGACGTCGGTATAGCGGGGTTATTAGGGTACGAGGGGCGGTAATGACGGGGTTTTTTGTTTTTTTTTTCACTTTCTATGTGGCACATGGTTTTTCATTGCTATCTCAATCCTCTCACAAATCTCTCTCAGTGAGGGGAGAGAGATACGCAGGACTAACCATATTTATTAAACAAATGACATGGATGGCTGTGATAGGTATATCACAGCCACCCATGTCAGCAGGGAGCAATCACTTTGGTCCCTGCAGGTCACTATGGCAAAGGCAACTTTGGCACTACCTTCTACTGTGCATGCGCCACCATTTTGTCGGGGCATGCGCAGATCGGCCATTATTACCGTTTTTTCCTCTCCTCTCACAGACCGGATCCATTGTGATTGCCGTTATCCATTGAATAGCAGCGATCACTGACCCGGGGACTGCTCACCGGTCCCTGGAGACATCTCCTGGCTCATAGCTATCTGTAGGTAGCCGGGAGCCAGGAAATTTTAAATCTCCTGAGCAGTCCGGGCTTCTGCGCATGCGCCATCATTTTTCCATTACATTGAGACCATTAGGTGGCTTGGTACCCAATGTAAAAAAAATAATTTATGGTTTATTATTGAGTTATTCCATGAGTACGTTGAAGTTCTATTTATATCTCTTGTATATTTTGCATATATATTTCATTATTGATTTTACCTGATCATTTCTATGAAACAACCAATGATCCATGCATGCTGTGTAGAATATTTGCGACAATGAACGCATGTGCAGAACATTGAAAGCTTTATCATTTGCCTTTTTTTGAGCTGTGTGGGTGTGACCATGTGATCAGCTTAGTAGATTGGTAATGGTAACATATGGCCTTGAGCCTCATTTTGATTTTCATATCTATAACATACAGTATATGCAATCTAAAACCAATGGTGATCCCTGGAGTCTTTGGATTAAGTAGCTATGTATACTGTACGATGAATGCATGTGTAGAAAACCTTATTATTCATCCTAAATATTTAGTTTTATGTGCATTCCAAGCCTCTTTTTTGAGTGTTATGGGTCGTGTGCTTCTTTTTGATCATGTAATCAGTTATGTACATGGTATCATATAGGCTCAAACTTCATTTTAAACTTTATATCTTCAATGCATATACACTTCAATACTAAAGGTAATCTATGGAGCTGCTTGATTAAGTAATTATGAATACTGTATAATTAATACATGTTTTAAATATTTTGTAGCATATGCATTTCAAGCCTGTGAATTGTATAAATCACATGTGATTAGTTTTGAAGATGAGCGATAGTTACACATAGATTCAATCCTAACTTTGAACATCCCATATATAACGTACATGCACTCTAAGATTAATGGTAAATTACAGTTATTAGATTGACCCGATGTTCGCTACGCAAACATAAAATGTTTGAAAAACTGGTTAGTGTGAACCTCTAAATCTGCTTGGTTAGGTGATTATTCAGAGTGCCATTCAGCAGAAGAAGAGCAGCAAAGGGGAAGAGGATGAGGTACTCAATCTAACCTGGAGAGGCAGTGAGAGTCATCATAACAGCTTGCAGGGGAGGAAGAAGAGGTAAGTGGATGTTGTGGGGCAGCTCCCTGCCAAGGCAGCAAGTAGGCTGTCACAAAAAAACTAAAGGTTGTATTGGAAAAACCTCAATATGTGGCACTGCGGAGGTATTGTTCAATCTCACTTATTTGCATATTACCCAGAGGAGCATGAATGGCCTTATGAGTCTCCTCACTCACTTATCTGACCCACATCACAGGCCTCTCGCTAGACAAGCCAGAAACCTAGTACACACTGATGAGGGGCAAATACCCTGAAAAAGCTGTCTGTGTATGGATTCTGGCCTGGTTTTGAATTCCCAGGCATTGTTACAAGGCTTGTATAAAACATTGACTTGCAGGAATGCTGCCTTCCAATAGATGGTGCTGCAGAGGTATTGTTCTATCTACCTTATTTGCAGAACAGTAAAAGTGCAGTACCGCCACCCTCATTTAGTACTAGTTGCAGCAGCAGGAACATCAGGCGCACAGCTAGGTCTGCTCACAGCTCTTGTGCAGCCAGGGCATTCTTTGAAACCACATAGTGACAGAAGAGTGGCCTCCTGTAAGATCTGCAGTAAGCATTTAAAATGCTGATGTAAAACAAAAATGCTCAATAAAAATTTAACTTAAAAAAAATGCTGATGTGATAAACTGATACTAGTAGAGTGTCACCCATTTTTCCATGTCAATCTGCCACCTTTCTGGTCTGGGAGAAGTTGATTGAACCTTAGCAGATATTTAAGTGTATTTCCTGCCAAGCAGAGCTCATCATTATCCATTCAATTGCCTCTCACATCAGAACCAAAGGGGCCTTTGATCCCATTTGCTTCTTTTGGGATCAGGAAGGAAGCCTTTTGTTGTAATAATAAAATTAGCCAATTACAGGAGATCCCATTGTCTCCCTGCCCCTCCCCCCTCCCCATACACATCCCCCAGACTTGTTGATTGATTTCTCACCACTAAGATGGGACATCCAAATATCCCAGCTTAACAGCAATTATATTTTCGAAATCATAAGTGTACAATGGATGCAGTACAATCACGCCCATCCCTGTGCAACCCCTGAAATCCACATAATCACATACCTACGAAGCTAACCATCGGTCGCATATTATGGTATCTGCTTGTAGGTAAATTCATGATACTAGATTGACAGGATGTTCACTACGTGGGCATAAAATGTGTTCATTCACATCTGCAATGTTTCCCTGCGTGGCACCACGTTGCGATGCTTTGCAGGGAAAACATTACAGTATGTCCTTTCTTTTTGTGATATCGCCCAGAGTTCTCAATGGGGCCAGCGGCAGCAGCGCCGACACTATTGAATACAATTGGAAAACATCGCGATCCCCTACCACATCTATGACAGTAGCACTGGGGGGTTCCTTCATCCCCACAGGGATGCAAAGCCGTTTCCATGTGAAAATGCCTTGTATCCAGTGGTTTACACATGGATTGCGGGGGGTGATAGCAGAGAGTGATTTACTGCCCGATATCGCCCTCACCAGTGTGAAAGAGCCTTGACTTTTCCTAGTGTTGCTGTTGGCTGAAGCACAACAGTGCCACTAGATGTATCAAACTCAAATTTTATGATTTTACGGTGGTGGTGAGGATGTCACAAATCTAATGACAACAAAATCATCCACCAAAGATCACGCTACGGGGTCAAAGTGTGGTGCAAGAAAAAGCCTGAAGGCTTTTTCTATATTGGATGAAGCATGGCAGCCATAGCTTCCCTATTAGAGGTCCTCCTAGGAAAAGATGTCCGAAATGTTTAATTTGGGTTACCATGGAAGATCTGCCCATCTACTTAGCCAGTCTTCAGTGATGTCATAAGGAGGGCAAAGGGACTAAAGGGGATATTCTCCCCGTTCAAATCCAGGAGTGGCATCTAAATGCAGGACTATCCATCTTTCTGTATACTCCAGGATCTTTTGAAACAGCTTCATAGACTGGTATTTTCTACAATTTTATTCTCTTTTTTTTCATACTGTTTTGTGAATATTTGTTCGCTTCTTACTCTTTTTCTAAATATCACCTTTTGTATACTTCATTTTAGCACTGATAACGCTTTTTAGAATAAAACTTCAATCTTTATTAGTCATCCTTGAACGCTTTAAGCGATCCATAACCCCGAAGCATGTTAATCGTGTCGGCTGGGGGAAACTGAGGTGGCTGACCTACCTGTCAGAAATGGTCAGTGTCAGCAGCAAAATGTGTTGGGGTATGCTGGGCCATACAGGGTGCAATTTAGTCTCCATCTTGCACGAGTGCAAGATATGGGGAGGTGGAAATAAGTTGTTAGGTTGGTGACTGTCTGACCTGTAAAACCCATTATCATGACAGGGGCAAGCATGTGAACAACCTGAATATAATGTTTTTGAACAACCATATGAACACCCACCACCTGCTGCCTTGGAAAGTTTACCTGGGTTTACTTGTAGCTTCATCCTGCTTCCTTTTCCGCAGCTGTAGCTGCCTCTTCCTCTATCTCCCTCCCTCGTTATGCAGTAGCCTCTGAGCATAGAGAGGCAGTTTTGTGTAGGGGAAGTAGCATGCCTACCTCAGGCCGTTCCTCTACAATTGACGATTAGGCTGCAGGCTTCAGAATCGGGAGTGGGAAATGGAGAGCAGAAGTTGAAACACCACCATTACCACCATCTTCACTGACATTGACATCTATCCCATATTCCAGCATATCCCAGGACAACAGTCAGTCCTCTATCCCCCAGCTATGTGATGGTAAAAAAAATAATATATATATATCACTTCAATCAAGGCTTTGCACAGCTGCTTGCAATGGAAATGCTGCCCTTCAGGCTAGTGGACACAGACACCGTCTGCAATGTGATGCTCTGTGCTAACCCACAGTTCCAGATGCCCAGCTACCATTTATGTGCTAAAAAAAATTGCCCTGCCCTGCTCCCCTATGTGCGTGATAATATGTCACTGGTGTAGTGGCCCAGAGGGTTCTCCAGAGTAGCCACACAATCATTGTCCTGTCACCCCGCCTATGTGCTTCAAGGAGGCACAGGAAGTGCCTTACATCAGAGAAACCCTGTTTCTCCCCTTTCTAAGCTAAAAGCTTAGTAACAGCTGGCTGCTAACTGGCTGTATGTCATCCACCCACTGATTGGTCAGGGGGTGTGATTGGAGTTCAGAGAGGAAAACTACTCACTCATTCCCTATGCTGAAGGGGAGGAGAGGAGAAAAAGTGCGGGAGCAAGGCAGGAAGTGAAGGAGGAGTCAAAGCAGTCTTCAGTAAGTCAGTCTGCAGTAGGAGGTCGTCTGAGGTGGTCATGCGGGGAGGAGGTCTGCAGTGCGAGCAGCTGAAGCAAGCGGTTTTCTTCAGGTAAGTCAAGATTCACCAGCTCCCTAGTCTTACCAGTAGTGTGGAGGAGTAAGATTGAAGCCGTTCCACTAAGACAGTGAGTTACACACAACCCGGTGAATTCAAAGCCAGGGATAGTAAAGCCGCCATCTTAATTCTAATTTCAACACCTGCAAAATCTACTTCTAGTAGCCCAACAGATAACTAGGCCTGTGGGAATTCATACTGGGTAACCTTCCAAGTTCAAATACAGAGAGAGCATTGAAGAGGAAATTGTATTTACTTGAAAATCAACTGTACTGCATAATCGTTTGCTCTACAATCATTCTGCAACATTGCGACTGTTATAACATGTTTCAACTACTTTAAAACAAGTAAACTTAAGTAAACTGTGCACTTCCGGTTTGCTAACAAAACAGTTACCAGGGATCCTGTCAAATTATTTCTCACCATTGACTACCATAATCCCAGATGAAGTGCTGGTGTCACAGGACAAACCACCATTCATCTTAACAGTAAAATTGTGTTCATTTTGTGCCACTGTGCTGCAACAGAGTAAGACACCTTTACCTCCATTGTCGGAAGAGATTGCAGAGTCACCCATGACATCCATCTTGCAATCCCCTTGGTCTCCCCCACTTTGGTGCGTCTCGCTCAGATGCTGCACTGGCATTGCAGAATGCTGGCAGTGGCACGGTGCACCTGACCATGGATGCATGGTCCAGCAAGCATGACCAGGGTCATTACATATCCTTAACAGCACACTTGGTCAATGTCCAGCAGATGGGGAATAAAGCCAAAAGTGGTGGTACATGTTTCATGGTACTTCTAAGTCTTGCAGAGGGCCCATGCTCAAGTGATCTGTTTAGCTGGTAGAATTTGTCAGTGTAAAATTTATAACATTGCTTTTAAAACAAGCAGCACACCTGCTGTCTTCCTTAGCACAATTTTTGATCTAGAAGATCCTATGTTGGCCTTCTTCTGTTTTCAGTGACACGTCTGTGCTACGATTGACCCCTACACCACAGTACACTATTTTGATCATTTTTGTGAGCAGTGGAATGTTCCCCAGATGTGCGGCTGTATTCCTATGCAATGTGGGAGACTTTGGTTGAGTTGGAGACCTTCTGGAGGGCAAATTAGTGAACCCAATTCTTACTGCCATTAAATTTGATGGGAGTCAGAATGGACTGTCCCTATTCATGATGATTTTTGTGAAATCAGCCTGATACCAACACAAATAGATTCCTCCACTAATTGCTCATCACTACTGATATTTAAGCTGGGCTGTGGCACTTCCTCTTTGCCTGATAGTTGTGTGTTGGTCTCAGACACCCAGCTCTCCTGGGTCACCTGTTTGTCTTTATTTCCTGTTTGATGCTGTATCTGTATTCCGTTTACTGGTTGTTTCCCTATCTCTGCCATTATCCAGTTTATGTGTTTGGTTCTGTCATCCTGCATAGCCTTCCCACTCTTGTCTTCTTAGTCTCCTCTTTGCCTGACTTTGGTATCTTTGCCTGGTGTGTGCCTGCTCCAGTCAGCCAGCATTGACATGTTGTACCTTTTTCTGTGTGTACGCTTGTTTTCTGTTCGTACCCTGTTCCTGACCCTGGTCTGTCTGTGTCCTTGCTTGTGCCTTTTTTGCACGTCTGTCTGCTGTCAGTTCCAGTCTCGGCACTGTCCCTGGTTTGTACAGCTCTTTCCTGCGCTACTAAGATCTCTCCCCCTCCCCTTGCTGGCTGTTAGCAGCAATAGAAGCTCCCATAGAAGCCTATGGGAGGTGCCGGCAAGGGGAGGGATTTTAGCAGACACCTCCTTTTTCCGGTACCTCTCATAGGCTCCCATAGGAGTTTATGGGAACGGCCTGCATATTCTGGCAAGTCCTATGCTTTCTAGCCATGCGTAAAAGCAGCCAGCCAGAATGTGCACTATATGTGCTTTTTTTTTCTCCATCCGGCCGATTTTACGCACTAGAAAATCACCTATCTGAACAAATGTTTTGAAATCCAATGCTTCAGATGGTTGCGATCTTTGGGCGGCATTTTAACTCTGCAAAATAGCTATTCCAACTATATCGTAGTTTTCATCAGTCATTCTAGCTTCAAGCTCACCCACTTTGCCGATCAGAGTTCTTGCATTCGTCACCATACAATTTATACGGGTATTTTTGCTCTTTAAATTCATTTTGCTACTAATGGTACTATTGTCTGTACTGTCAGTTCTAACTGTTCTAAGCCCACCCCCTGCTCGACTCCATTTCCCATTTCTTGGGCCCAATTTGCTAACTACACTGACTACCCCCTTGTTTTTCTTTTTGCCCTCCCCCATTCCCTAGTTTAAACACTCCTCCAGCCTTCTTCTCCATAACACAGCTGCACCCTCCCCATTACGATGCAGCCCTTTCCTATGGTAGAGCCTGTAGCCGACAGCAAAGTCAGCCCAATTCTCCAGGAACCCAAACCCCTCCATCTAACACCAGCTCCAAAGCCACTTGTTTACCTCCCTAAGAACCTGCTGCCTTTCTAGTGTGGCTTTAGGTGCAGGTAGTATTTCCAAGAAAACTACCCTGGAGGTCCTCGCCCTAAGCTTGGACCTTTAAGTCTCTGAAATCATTTTTGAGGGCCCTCCATTGACCTCTAATTTGTTCATTGGTGACAATGTGCACCATGACCGTTGGATCCTCACCAGCCTCTCCCAGTAATTTGTCAATCCGATCCGGGATGTGATTCTCCTCCCTCTACCTCTCCTATCTGTCACCCAGCTAGCTGCCTACTCTTCTGTACTACCATCCTCACCCGTCTCTACCCCAGCGAGTGCCTGCTCAGTGAGCAGCAAACTTCTTTCCATGTTGTCAATAGATCTCAGTGTTGCAAGTCGCTCATTTAGATCCTGGATTTGGGCTGCTAAATGTGCGATAAGCATGCATCTTGCGCAACAATATGCACCCTCGATCGGCTGATCAAGGACCGCATGCATTTGCACAAAGTAGCACAGTGTCAGGCATGGAGTTCATCCTAATGGGGATCAACAATTTACATGTGGAAGTAGAAAAGATTGATTTAATCATACTCCAAACACGCCTCCGCCCATGCGCAACGGCTCACATGCCTCCGCCCGTGTGCAACCGCTCACACTTTTTTATTTTTTGTAACGCTCACACACCCACTATTTACTCTTGCTGAAATCACCCAATCCTGCTTCACTTACACCTTGCACACAGACACACTGTTTTTCTTCACTTACACACTCACACTCTAATACCCCCTCACTTAGTCACAGACACACACTTAGCCCCAGAGATACACACACACACTAAGACACACACTTAGATCCACAGACACACACACACTAAGACACACACTTAAATACACAGAGTATACTTATCCACTCCTGTCAGCAGCTCCTCTGCAGCTCTGATAACGTCACATGCAGACTCACCATCAGAACCTCTCTCCCGGAGGCCGTGCTCTCTGTCCTGCCGTTCAGGGTCCGGGACCTGCTCCTCTGCTTCTGCCTGCTGATCCTTAAGCAGGCAATCTTCCAGCTGCTCCCTCGGTCTCCTGGCGGTGGTTCCAATGCTGCTTCAGTGTCCCCTTCTGCCCTGCTCCTGGCTAGCTTCTGGCATCTAATGTTACTTCCGGATCTGATGCTTCCTCCTTCCTGCTGTGTCTCCTCCTTGAAGCGATTGGCTTCTAGCTCAGTGTACATAAAGTTGACGAGTAGCTTGTAAGTATCAGAAATCTGCTTGCCACGTCTCCAAGTGCTGTGGGACTGCTAGTATGACTTAAGTAAGGAAACGTAGGTTCTGGTAGTATGGCCTATATGAAAGCTTATTCAGAGTGGCCTCCTTCAGCTATGGTAGGGACAGATCATCTAGGAAATCATTCACCATTATCTGCAGGAGATGCAGGTACTAATCTGTGTTGTGTCTCCAAGTACATTTTTGCATAGGCTGTACTACCAGAACTTACATTTCCTTATTTCAGTCATAGCAGCAATCCCACGGCACTTGCCGAGATGAGGTAAGTGGATTTATGCGGAATAAGCTGGCGCTATACAAATAAAGATTTTTATATTATTATGCTTCTCATATATTCTACAACTCTGCTATTGGGTTTTACTCTATCTCTTACAGGGGCCACAACATAAAATTGAAATACATATTCCGGGGTCACAGGGGCCCTTGCTTCTATACGTTCCTATTCAAGTACGCTATTATTATTTCAATATAGTACACCAGTACTGAGGCGTAACGCTGGATCAGACTTTTTGACTACACTCCGTAGTAACATAGTTTGTAAAGCTGAAAAATATATCTGTTCCTTCAGTACAGCCTATTATGTTGATCCAGAGGAAGGCAGAAAATCCTTTGTGGTAGAACCAATCAATGCAATTTTAATGCAATCATCTCTAATGCTCTTTGACTCCGATACGGAAATGTTCAACGGGATTCATGGAGCCAAGATTTTTTTCTGAACTAGACCTGCAAAGAGCAAACAACTTGATCCACAACCATAATGGTGATGAGTGTAAGGTGGCCTTTACAAATCGTGATGGACACTATCAATACCTCACAATGTACTTTGGGCTCTGAATTTGTGAATTGCATTTTTTGCGACCTGTTGTACACCTGTGTTGTTGTTTACCTAGATTACATTCTGATATTTTCTCCCAATCTGTCTGCACAAGTAAAGACAGTGTTATACCATCTTAATGGTCTGTTTGCCAAGCTGAAGAAGTGTGCTTTTGAGTTATCTGCCCTTTCTAGGATACATCACCTCAGATACTGGCCTCCAGGTGGACCCTAAAAAGCTATCTGCAGTTCTTGGTTGGCCTACGGCACAAGGTTTCACAAATTATTATAGCCAGTTTATAATTTTGACAGTGAATCTGCAGGAATCTCTCCATTCTTTAATGTCTTAATGTCTATGGATATCATCCATGAGTTTCACTTCCTATGGCTACAACTTCTGAGTTGCCAGCAGCCAATACCACTTTCCAGGAGTTCCTGAAGATTTGGCAGAGTGTCAAGGAATCTTTGTCCCCAGTAGCCATCTGAATGAAGCAAAGTTTGGACAAAAAGCGGAGAATTGCACCTTGCTTTTTTCCCGGTGATCATGTTTGGTTATCTTGCAATAACATTTGTCTTATGATGCCTTTATTCAAATTCACACCCAGGTATCTAGGTCCATTTCAAGTCCTCAAACAGTTGAACCCAGTCACTTACAAACTGTTTTTCTCCTTTTTAGTGAATTTTTAATTCATTCCATGTCTCCCTCTTGAAGCCATTAGTTCTAAATCGTTTTTCCAGGTCCTCTATTCCAGTTCCCACATATGCTGCTACAAAAGAGGAATTTGAGATTAAATTGCCAAAAGCTTAAGAGGGAGACTATTTTATTGAATGGATTGGAAAGGTTATGGCCATGAGAAAAATCTTGGGAACCAATGCAGATTATCAATGATTCTTCTCAAATGCTTCCACATGAAGTCTTATCCTAAGAAAAGGGGATGCAGAGGGGGATGTATTGTTATGGTGGATGCTCAAGGCCAATGACGTTCTTTACCTCGTCCTGTCAATGGTTGCGGTCATGGCCATGTCCCTCCTGTCCTATGCAGTAGTTTCTGCATCCACAGCAAGTTTTCTGCTTTCTATAAGGTGAATGCATGCAGTTTGGCCCACCTCTTAAATAGCCAGCGTGCACACCCAGCTTTGCCTGTTGCCGCTGTACCACATTAGGGTTACTCTGCTACCACAATGTCGAGACTGCTTCTGCAGTAATGACTTGGGGCACAGTGGATTCACATTCACTGTTTAGACCTTTTAATTGTATTCTTAGAGTGGCCAACCCATATAATGACTGAGCAGAGACATGATGATATCTCACGCTGATCATAGAAAGAGTTCTTCAACTGTACAGTAACTACACAGTCCCCTTTTTCAACCCTGCACTATCCTCTATGATCAGTGCAGGGCAGAAACAGAAAGATGAACTATTGATATTCAACTTCCTGCAATGTTTAAACTGAAAGGTAGGGGAATTGTCACATCTGACTAGGATGTACTAAAACGGGTCCTCCAAACTGTTTACCTGCTGTGTTTAAACAGTGGAACAAAGGACATAAACCACCGCATGTAACGTGTGGACTAACAGATGGAGAGAGGAACTTTCCCTATACGACTCAGAATGAGAGACCATACCGCCTATAGTGGATGTCCTGTCCTGATAAGAATGCATCCAACCTATGTTTCTCAGCCACTCATTGTCTCTACCTGGGACATAATTAAACAACTAAGCAAGAATACAACTACCACCAATAACCACAGTACTTAGTTTGGGGTGAGCAGGATAAAACAGGAGACCAAGATCCAGCTCTGATTTCAACAATCATCAGATGGAGACACCAAAACAATCACCAACATGAATATGCAGATGGAATAGCTACACTACGTACGAGGTATGGGTTCATATTTTTGCCAAGATAGTTAAGCTCACGAGCCCACAACAAGGATCCTCATTGTCTCATGGGTTCCTTCTCTAACAAGACAACTTAACCTCAGGAGTTCTGTCTGCAAGCAGGGCAATCGTCCCGCCCATCCTGGAATATAGGGTCCCGGCTCGCCATAGATGGTAAATAGCATACAAGTTGAAAAGGACACTGTTCACACCAACAGACGAGGGAATGAGACAAGTGAAACTCACCCAGAACCTCATGCATGCAGCAACACCAAGCAAAACTTGCATGATCCAAACACCAGGGTTCTAGGAGAAATATAAATGAACAGCTCCCTCCAGCATGAGTGGCCAGCATTTATGTGCAACAGTTCGGTGGTGACTGGCTGACTAGAGTAATACACACCCAGACAGCACAATCATCCCACACTTCCAGCAGTGTGCTCTGAAACCCATAGAACTACAGGTCCCTAGAGCACAACAAGACAGGAGTATAGGGAATTGTCTGTGTGGAGGGGGTTCAGCCTACAAGAGAAGGGAAGCAGTCTGTGTGAGAGAGGCAGAACGTGGGAAGGTTTCTGTGGGAGAGGGGGCATGGGGTTAACAGCTTGTTTGACAGGGATGTTTGATATGCAGTCTGGGAGAAGGGGCATTGGAATTGGCCAGGTGAGAGAGACATGGGGAGCAGTCTGTGTAATAAAAGGGAGCTGATTTCTGAAAGAGAAGGGGATATAGAGAGCAGGTGTTTTGGACTGCCAATTTAGAAGTAACATCACATAGGTCTCTAATATCCCAATCACTAGCTACTGTACAAAGAATTAGAGGAAATATTGGTTATTACACCACTCTTTCTGAAATACAGTATTTTTGGTCATTATGCCACACAGCAGGTACAGCAATATATTCTAGTTCCAAAAATGTGCAGGTTAGTACTGCTGACATCAGATTTCCGAGCTAGTGGAATGAGGAATGCAAGTACTTTATTAACAAGGAAACAAATTTAAATGACTATGTGTTCAATATCAGACTGGTATCTTCATCAGGTCTGTGACTACACAATGTTATAGTCTCCTCACTTACCACATATAGATATATATGCTATGACTAGAGATGAGCGAACGTACTCGGATAGGCACTACTCGTCCGAGTAATGTGCCTTATCCGAGTACCGCTCTACTCGTGCTGAAAGATTCGGGGCGCTCCGCTGCTGACAGGTGAGTTGCGGCGGGGAGCGGGACAGAGCGGGCGGGAGAGAAGGAGAGAAAGATCTCCCCTCCGTTCCTCCCCGCTCTCCCCTGCAGCTCCCCGCTCCGCAGCGTGTCCCGAATCTTTCAGCACGAGCGGGGAGGTACTCGGATAAGGCACATTACTCGGACGAGTAGTGCCTATCCGAGTACGTTCGCTCATCTCTAGCTATGACCATACAAGTCCACAAGACCTAGTAAAACAGCTAATAAAAATCAATCCTGTAAGAATTATGTTGCTTTGCCTATAACACAAGTATAAGGCCTCCCTTACACAGGCGTTGCGGTAAGTGCCACGATTTAAACTGCAGCACTTTGCTGCGTTTTACATTCATTTTTGGCCGCAGGGATGCTGTGGCTGACGACAGTATTTAGCATTCCTTGTCATTGACAAGGGGCGTTAAACACTCAAAAATAGAACATGCACCACTCAAAAATCACGGCGCTGAAAAGCGCTACGATCAAGCGGGTGGCTAAGCAGTCCCATTAAAAACAATGGGAGGGTTATACTGCGATTAGCGTGGTGCTGAAAGCATCACGCTAATCACGGTAAAAAAGGTCTATGTGAGGGAAGCCTAAGTGTATATAACAGGTAAGGTAAATAAAACGTTGGGAGAGCAAGATATTGTGTACACACTGACTGCAGGTCTGAGAGCTATGTAAGTGCAGTGGAGTAAGCTTGTGAATACAGCCCCTCCTCCACAGCAAAGAAGTTGCTCCAAAGTTCTAGTTGCTAGAGAAGCTGAATTCTAAACAACAGGCAGTGGATTTCAGAGTCACTGCCCTTCAGCCTTGAGTTACAGTGGTAAAGCAAAAAAAAAAAAATGTCATGAAAGTATATTACAAAATTGATAAAACTCACACAGACTATTAAATGATCATAACTTGTCTGAAAAGTTAGGTACGCTTTAAACATTTCTAATTAGATATACCTAGAACTAAGAGATACTATTCGATGCCATCTACTGGACATGGCAAGTAATAAGGGCGCAGAAGAGGTTATTGTCAGTGTAATCTAAATGGTCTCTAAAGTATTCTAGACTAAAAAGTGACATATAGAGAATAGACTTTCATTGATTTATTCACATTAGC
The DNA here is from genome assembly GCF_035609145.1 of Eleutherodactylus coqui. Taxonomy (NCBI): domain Eukaryota; kingdom Metazoa; phylum Chordata; class Amphibia; order Anura; family Eleutherodactylidae; genus Eleutherodactylus; species Eleutherodactylus coqui. Next base: position 149,604,021 of record NC_089840.1, on the reverse strand, counting down.
GTATAAACAATGTGTGTAGATAGGCAGGAGAAATAGGCTGAGCCCTATACTTTTGTGTAGGCAGCATATGCAACACTGTCCATACGCAATACATTGCATATGAGTGGCAATTCATACGCAACCTGCTATGAAACACAGCGGGTAATTAAAAAAAAAGACGGAGAAAAAGAAAGAGTCACACTGCGCATGAGCATGTGCATGAAGAACCCGGTCATGTGCGGTACACTTACTGCCATGCGCGATCTCTGGAATCACACAGACTGGTAGAAAGCATATGGTTGTGTGAATGAGGCCTAAATGTTGTATCTTCACAAAGCCAGATGCTTAAGTTTGAAAGTCAATAGCAGTAAGACTATTGTGTTACAGGGAATGTGCCTGGATCAGAAAATTGTTAACATTTTTACATTAGACATATTTTACGTATTTTTGGTTTAGTTTATTTTTTCAATTTTCCATGTTATTATCTAGATTAAAAAAGAAAACTGCTGAAATCTTTCAGTTTTTCCTCAGGCCACTGAATTCACAACAGACTGATGCTTCTTATTCTGGAGAGAATGCTTCTCAGCAGTGATCCCATTATGATCACAAGCAGTTTTAAGATGAAAGGTAACCCCTATATATTGATAACATAGGATCCACCATTCTGTATAATGACCTCTGCACATGTCACGAGCACACCTAGAACACTCTCCCATAGAAATCAAGGAGACATCTCCCAGATACAGATATCTGTTATGCTTTGCAAGAGCTACATGGACTTCTCTTAATGCTGTTAGCAGTTCAGGCAAGATAGCTGCCCCGATAATTGTGTATGAAAATAGAATTAAAAAAATCTACAAAAGAGATTTAAATAAAGAATGTATTTCAGTACCTGGTTTCAATTAGTAAAAATAGGTGATGCATTCACTTTCAGAAAAGAACGACTCAGGCTGGGTCCACAAGGAACAGGCTGGGTCCACACGTGAATTTCCGTGTGGACCTTCTACACAGAAATTTTGCAGCATTTACAGTAGTAGTGAGATCTCCTGTTCTCAATTTTATGTTTTATAATCTGCTCTTCTTACAGCTATTCACTGTCTTTTTTAAGCTCATATTACTATTCTGTTATAAGAATGCAAAGCCATTTTCAAGGCTATTTTACAGAAGTCTCATGAGAAAAAAAAAAAAAAGTTAAAATTATGATTCTTAGAATCACCGTAAAAAAACCAGCGCTCCATAGTGCAGAAGTCCGAGAACAAGGGGGGAGAATTAAAGTATTAATAAGGCCAAATGCACACAGGCGAGCATGATAAATTCGGACCAATATTGCTCTCTGCAACGTGTGATTTAATTGCGTATGGTGGTGATTTTCAGGCAAAAATGTCTTGCATCGTTTCTGTGGAATTTAGATCCTCTCGTGCGAGTTTCATGTGTGATAGAGGGTCAGAAGTGGTTCCCATTGCACTCGCATTAACATCATATGGCATGCGATAGCCATACAATGTATTTAAGGTCCCATTGAAATCAATGGGCAATGCATTCCGAGGAACGCAAAAAAAGGGAACATGCAGCTTTTTTTTTCTTCGCAGCATCACTGTGAGGGAAAACATTGCTCATGTGTATGGCTCCATTAAGAAAAATGGAGTTCATATTGGTGCGAGTTTTGTGAGTCTCGCAACGCATAAAACTCACGCAAGATTAGCGCTTGTGTGAAACCAACCTAACTCTCACCTTGAATAAAATTAGCGGAACACAGCATATACAAGCATGGAAAAGATTCAGCCCTCCACCCTGCAGGATTTGCATCTGGTGTAAATCAGAGATATGAGCAGCAACATGGGGGAGATCGGCACTTGCTGAAGAGTTGCTGGGTTGAGGGCTAAGTCAATCCTTTATTGGGCTATGCGGTTCAGCTCAGAAATGCTTAGCCCAATAAAGGATAGTCTTATCCCGCAAGCTGGTCCTCTCTTCAGCAAGCGCTGATCTCCTGATAATTCCAATTCTTAGAAGGCACCCAGCACTGGCCTCTCAGTAGCGGCCCACCCAGTGGAAATACACAGTGTAGCTAGCCACACTCAGCAGAGACTGCAAACTCCAAGCAGACTATATGTGCTTTTTAAATGAAACAATGTTTATCAATACAACCCACCAATATATCCTCTTAGCACAATGTACTTAACCTGTAGGAACAAAAAACAATGTAGCATAATCTATTGGCTAAATAATTATTAGGACTTGATATATAACACAAATAGACAAATACAATTGAATAGGGAAATATGCCCTCAGCAATTTCACTAATCCCAAGTTACACTTGTAAGGCCACTGCTCGTGTCTGCCACCTTTATGCGAATACCAGCAGCTGCTAGCTTCCCTCTACTCTCCCTGTCTGCTTTTGTCCAGCACTGAGAGAGTTAACCAGTGCTGAGAGGGTTAACCAGATCTCTGTCTCTCAGCTCACCTGAGGGGTTAATTAGGCATTACCTATTTAAGCTGAGCTGATTCACTTCCTGTTGCCTCTAAATTGGTGTTTGTTAGTTCCTGACAGTCAGCTTGCTTTGGGCACTCTGTTCTGTCTGATCTGTGTTTTGTCTGCCTCTCTGTTTTGGGTCTGTTTCAGGCCTTGTTTTCTATCTGAGACTTCTTGCATATCTGATCTGTTTATAAGTTTGTTTATTTTCTGTCAGTTTTCTGTCAGTTACCATTCCTGTTTATGGTTTGCCCTTGTTCTGTCCTGCATCTGTGTGCTTCTCTGTCTGCTGCCATTCCTATGTTTTTTATCCCATCAGGGATAGTCAGACCCGAGGTTTCAGTGCAGGGCCACCCTTATCAGAGCAATTGCCCTGCTTGCAGGCAAGTATCCTGGGGTTAGTTGTCTCGTTAGAGTAGTGACTGTGAGGCAACGAGGATCATTGATGTTGGGATCCTGGCTTAAGTGATTTGGCCAATTCACGAACTAATTCCTTGTACTTTTATAGCAGTTCCATCTGGTTAATCGTGCCATCAGTGTGCACCTAGGATCTTCCTCCCCTGATGTCATCTCCTTGGTTTTGTGAGAGCGCGGTAGGAGGCATCTGACAGCACACTTACATCACAGTGAACACCTGGGATCAGTGCCAGCAGCACTGAGCAACAGAGCAGCGGCACTTCAGTGAGGAGTTGGGGGTAAGTATGTGTCTCAGGGGGGCACTATTTCTACTGGGGCTGATATAGGGGATACTATTAGTAACAGTGTCGCCTGTAGTAATAGGATTACTACTGGGGCCGCTGTGGGGGGGTCACTACTACTACCGCTGGGGCAGCTGTGGGGGGGGGGGGTCACTATTACCGCTGGGGCAGCTGTGGGGGGGGTCACTATTACCGCTGGGGCAGCTGTGGGGGGGGTCACTATTACCGCTGGGGCAGCTGTGGGGGGGTCACTATTACCGCTGGGGCAGCTGTAGGGGGGGTCACTATTACCGCTGGGGCAGCTGTGGGGGGGTCACTATTACCGCTGGGGCAGCTGTGGGGGGGGTCACTATTACCACTGGGGCACCTGTGGGGGGGGTCACTATTACCACTGGGGCAGCTGTGGGGGGGTCACTATTACCGCTGGGGCAGCTGTGGGGGGGTCACTATTACCGCTGGGGCAGCTGTGGGGGGGTCACTATTACCGCTGGGGCAGCTGGGGGGTCACTATTACCGCTGGGGCAGCTGTGGGGGTGGGGGATCACTATTACCGCTGGGGCAGCTGTGGGGGGTCACTATTACCGCTGGGGCAGCTGTGGGGGGTCACTATTACCGCTGGGGCAGCTGTGGGGGGTCACTATTACCACTGGGGCAGCTGTGGGGGTGGGGGTCACTATTACCGCTGGGGCAGCTGTGGGGGTGGGGGGGTCACTATTACCGCTGGGGCAGCTGTGGGGGGGGGGGGTCACTATTACCGCTGGGACAGCTGGGGGAGTCACTATTACCGCTGGGGCAGCTGTGGGGGGATCACTATTACCGCTGGGGCAGCTGTGGGGGAGGGTCACTTACCGCTGGGGCAGCTGTGGGGGAGGGTCACTTACCGCTGGGGCAGCTGTAGGGGAGGGTCACTTACCGCTGGGGCAGCTGTAGGGGAGGGTCACTTACCACTGGGGCAGATGTGGGAGGGGTCACTATTACCGCTGGGGCAGCTGTGGGGGGGATCACTATCACTGCGGGGGTATGTTTACACTTGTGGAAATGCTGTGGAATGTCCTCAGCAGAAATTTCCATTGCAAATTCCGCAGCACTTTCATAAAATAGTCAAAATATGTGCCCGGTCTATTTTGAAATAGCCCTGTCCTTTTCATAATGACCGAGGTAAAATTATACGTCGTGATAAGCCCCGCCCCCCTGACATGTTGGCACTTTGCGATAAATAAGTGAGTTTTGGGTTGCAGTTTGGGCACTCGGTCTCTAAAATGTTTGCCATCACTGCTCTAGTTGATCCACATTCCTGTAAATACGTAAAACTTATGACACAGTACAGTTATGTCAGCCACACACACTCACTCACTCAGCATGCAGGCTCATTTAGGTTTAGGTTGATAAAACGTTTACATATAGCACTTCTATTCCTTCTTTATTTAGAATGTACTACAGTACCTTAAATGTACTAAAATACTCTCTCTACATAGAGGTAGGGATTACAGTGCAGGTACCTGTTTGAAGTTGTCCATATTCGGTTTTCTTCTTTCTTGGTCCAGACTACGACTGAGATTTCTTCCAGCCATGACTCTCCTCTACACATTTTCCCATCCTGCTGCAATCCCTAATGAGCTTTTCAATGCTCCCATAGGGATAATGTATCTGTTGTGACCCCTCTAAGTAATAGTGCCCCTGCTGTGACTCCATCTATCAATAGTGCCACTGCTGTGGCCTCACATAGTAATAAGAACCGCTCTGTGGCTCCATTTAGTAATAAGACCCCCAATGTGCCCCCAATTAGTAATAGGGCCCCTCTGTGGCCGCAATGGACACACTGAAGCATTATGAACTCTGTGGCCGCAGCGAGTAACAGGATGCCCCTTTATGGCCCCGATGAATAGGACCCCACCTCTGTGGATACCAATGAGTAACATAATGGCTCTCTGTTGCCCAAATAAGAAATAGGAGGCCCTTTTTACAATTAATGTGGGACCCCTTCTCTCCCAAGGCAACCCCACAAATCCTGCTGCTAGTAGAGTAGAGAGTAGGTGCTTTAGCAGTACATACGTGCAGGTCCCTATGTTCGAAGCTGTGCACTATTGTGCACATCCTAACCTTTCTTTTCCCCTAGCTTTCTCACTCAGAGCACAGTGAACGCTAGAGCCCGGGGTAGGAGTGAGGTTAGGCTGTGCAAGACAGCATGTGGCCTCGAGTAGCTACTCTCTGTACTACTGTTGGCCAAACTATTTGTGAGATGATCTGGAATAGCGGGGGCAGAGCAGCTGGACATTTAGGTGTGGGAGCCAGGCGTCCCTAAACATTTACTTGGGGTCTGGCCCGGGGACCAACAATGCCTTCTTGCCCCCTGGCTCAGCCCACCCTTGCTGAAGGGCATCATTGATTATCACACATATTACCCAAATGTTTTCACATATAGTATATAAACTGAAATGACAGTTGACATAGTCTTCAGAATTGAAATAGTGCTGTTAAATTCTCATAGTCAAATAGAAATATCAGATATGTCTATGTATATTAATCAATTCTGAAAGGCCAGTAGGCTTATAACCTCTTGACAGACTGTCTAATCATTGCAAAGCTAAAGCTGCCTGGCATATAGGCAAAAAGAAAGCACTGTGTATTAGGCATAGAAGATTCAGAGTTCAGGAGCATAAAATCATATTTGTTTTGGGAGCGGAAGCTGGCTTCTGAGAAAAAAAAAGGATCTACAGGCTGAGGTATTTTAAAAATATTTTTGCCCTGAAAATATGTTACTAAAAGATTTCATTCTAGGATTTTTTTTGTATTCTTGCTATGCTGTGAAAAAATAAACACTACTCATACCGTGTTTCCCCGAAAATAAGACAGTGTCTTATATTAATTTTTGTTCAAAAAGGTTTAACTTTTTTACATGTATAGCTGCCTGGACACTATTTAAATTGACTTTTTTAATTAAAGGGGTTGTCCCGCGGCAGCAAGTGGGTCTATACACTTCTGTATGGCCATAATAATGCACTTTGTAATATACATTGTGCATTAATTATGAGCCATTAGAGATGAGCGAACACCAAAATGTTCGGGTGTTCGTTATTCGTAACGAACTTCCCGTGATGCTCGAGGGTTCGTTTCGAACAACGAACCCCATTGAAGTCAATGGGCGACCAGAACATTTTTGTATTTCGCCGATGCTCGCTAAGGTTTTCATGTGTGAAAATCTGGGCAATTCAGGAAAGTGATGGGAATGACACAGTGACGGATAGGGCAGGCGAGGGGCTACATGTTGGGCTGCATCCTAAGTTCACAGGTCCCACTATTAAGCCACAATAGCGGCAAGAGTGGCCCCCCCCCCCCCTCCCAACAACTTTTACTTCTGAAAAGCGCTCATTAGCATGGCATACCTTTGCTAAGCACCACACTACCTCCAACAAAGCACAATCACTGCCTGCATGACACTCCACTGACACTTCTCCTGGGTTACATGCTGCCCAACCGCCCCCCCTCCCCCCCACAGCGCACACCAAAGTGTCCCTGGGCAGCCTTCAGCTGCCCTCATGCCACACCACGCTCATGTCTATTTAGAATTGCGTCTGCCATGACGAGGGACCGCAGGCACACACTGCAGAGGTTGGCACGGCTAGGCAGCGACCCTCTTTAAAAGTTGGGGAGCGATAGCCCACAATGCTGTACAGAAGCAATGAGAAATAGAATCCTGTGCCACCGCCATCAGGAGCTGCACACGTGGGCATAGCAATGGGGAACCTATGTGCCACACACTATTCATTCTGTCAAGGTGTCTGCATGCCCCAGTCAGACTGGTAATATGCACCTTAACAGTAACCGCGTTGGTGGTAATGTGGTGGTGACTGCGGACCTAGTAGCACGGTTGTATTTTGTTGGTTTTCGGAATGTGGCCAGGATTAAGTAGGCCGTGGCGGGGGGATGGTGGGGGGGCTCTCTTGAAGTGTCGGTAAAGGTGAAATTCTTGGACTGCCACCAGACGAACCAATGCAAAGGCATTTGCCAACAATGTTTTCCCTGTTGGAGGAGGAGGGGGATGTTTTTGAGGCACTACGTGTCCTCTCCACGTGTCCGTGGTTATATGCACCTTAACAGTAACCGCGTTGGTGGTAATGTGGTGGTGACTGCGGACCTAGTAGCACGGTTGTATTTTGTTGGTTTTCGGAATGTGGCCAGGATTAAGTAGGCCGTGGCGGGGGGATGGTGGGGGGGCTCTCTTGTAGTGTCGGTAAAGGTGAAATTCTTGGACTGCCACCAGACGAACCAATGCAAAGGCATTTGCCAACAATGTTTTCCCTGTTGGAGGAGGAGGGGGATGTTTTTGAGGCACTACGTGTCCTCTCCACGTGTCCGTTCCATGTCAGCAATAGTAGCACTCAAGACAGGCCCCAGTAACAATTCTGAAGCAGCAGTATAGCGGGAGCGCAGTCTTCGTTCCATGTAAGCAATAGTAGCACTCAAGACAGGCCCCAGTAACAATTCTGAAGCAGCAGTATAGCGGGAGCGCAGTCTTCGTTCCATGTAAGCAATAGTAGCACTCAAGACAGGCCCCAGTAACAATTCTGAAGCAGCAGTATAGCGGGAGCGCAGTCTTCGTTCCATGTAAGCAATAGTAGCACTCAAGACAGGCCCCAGTAACAATTCTGAAGCAGCAGTATAGCGGGAGCGCAGTCTTCGTTCCATGTAAGCAATAGTAGCACTCAAGACAGACCCCAGTGACAATTCTGAAGCAGCAGTATAGCGGGAGCGCAGTCTTCGTTCCATGTAAGCAATAGTAGCACTCAAGACAGGCCCCAGTAACAATTCTGAAGCAGCAGTATAGCGGGAGCGCAGTCTTCGTTCCATGTAAGCAATAGTAGCACTCAAGACAGGCCCCAGTAACAATTCTGAAGCAGCAGTATAGCGGGAGCGCAGTCTTCGTTCCATGTAAGCAATAGTAGCACTCAAGACAGGCCCCAGTAACAATTCTGAAGCAGCAGTATAGCGGGAGCGCAGTCTTCGTTCCATGTAAGCAATAGTAGCACTCAAGACAGGCCCCAGTAACAATTCTGAAGCAGCAGTATAGCGGGAGCGCAGTCTTCGTTCCATGTAAGCAATAGTAGCACTCAAGACAGGCCCCAGTAACAATTCTGAAGCAGCAGTATAGCGGGAGCGCAGTCTTCGTTCCATGTAAGCAATGGTTAATGTGGCTTAAGTGGTAACTAGGCCTGTAGGCAGCCCAGTGTAACGAAAAATTGGTTCAAGTTAAAGTTCCAACGCTTTTAAGCGCATTGAAACTTATAAAAATTGTTAAGAAAAATTATTTGAGTGAGCCTTGTGGCCCTAAGAAAAATTGCCCGTTCAGCGTGATTACGTGAGGTTTCAGGAGGAGGAGCAGGAGGAGGAGGAGGAATATTAGACACAGATTGATGAAGCAGAAATGTCCCCGTTTTGGATGGTGAGAGAGAACGTAGCTTCCATCCGCGGGTGCAGCCTACGTATTGCTTACGTATCGCTGCTGTCCGCTGGTGGAGAACAGAAGTCTGGGGAAATCCAGCCTTTGTTCATCTTGATGAGTGTTAGCCTGTCGGCACTGTCGGTTGACAAGCGGCTACGCTTATCTGTGATGATTCCCCCAGCCGCACTAAACACCCTTTCCGACAAGACACTAGCCGCAGGACAAGCAAGCACCTCAAGGGCATACAGCGCTAGTTCAGGCCACGTGTCCAGCTTCGACACCCAGTAGTTGTAGGGGGCAGAGGCGTCACCAAGGATGGTCGTGCGATCCGCTACGTACTCCCTCACCATCCTTTTACAGTGCTCCCGCCGACTCAGTCGTGACTGGGGAGCGGTGACATAGTCTTGGTGGGGAGCCATAAAGCTGGCCAGGCCCTTAAAGACTGTTGCACTGCCTGGGATGTACATGCTGCTCGATCTCCGCACCTCCCCTGCTACCTTGCCCTCGGTACTGCGCCTTCTGCCACTAGCGCTGTCGGCTGGGAATTTTACCATCAGCTTGTCCGCAAGGGTCCTGTGGTATAGCAACACTCTCGAACCCCTTTCCTCTTCGGGAATCAGAGTGGGCAGGTTCTCCTTATACCGTGGATCGAGCAGTGTGTACACCCAGTAATCCGTCGTGGCCAGAATGCGTGCAACGCGAGGGTCACGAGAAAGGCATCCTAACATGAAGTCAGCCATGTGTGCCAGGGTACCAGTACGCAACACATGGCTGTCCTCACTAGGAAGATCACTTTCAGGATCCTCCTCCTCCTCCTCCTCAGGCCATACACGCTGAAAGGATGACAGGCAATCAGCCGGTGTACCGTCAGCAGCGGCCCAAGCTGTCTCTTCCCCCTCCTCCTCATCCTCCTCATGCTCCTCCTCCTCCTCCTGTACGCGCTGAGAAATAGACAGGAGGGTGCCCTGACTATCCAGCGGCATACTGTCTTCCCCCGCCCCCGTTTCCGAGCGCAAAGCAGCTGCCTTTATGGTTTGCAGGGAATTTCTCAAGATGCATAGCAGAGGAATGGTGACGCTAATGATTGTAGCATCGCCGCTCACCACCTGGGTAGACTCCTCAAAATTACCAAGGACATGGCAGATGTCTGCCAACCAGGCCCACTCTTCTGAAAGGAATTGAGGAGGCTGACTCCCACTGCGCCGCCCATGTTGGAGTTGGTATTCGACTATAGCTCTCCGTTGTTCATAGAGCCTGGCCAACATGTGGAGCGTAGAGTTCCACCGTGTGGGCACGTCGCACAGCAGTCGGTGCACTGGCAGCTTAAAGTGATGTTGCAGGGTGCGCAGGGTGGCAGCGTCCGTGTGGGACTTGCGGAAATGTGCGCAGAGCCGGCGCGCCTTTACGAGCAGGTCTGACAAGCGTGGGTAGCTTTTCAGAAAGCGCTGAACCACCAAATTAAAGACGTGGGCCAGGCATGGCACGTGCGTGAGGCTGCCGAGCTGCAGAGCCGCCACCAGGTTACGGCCGTTGTCACACACGACCATGCCCGGTTGGAGGCTCAGCGGCGCAAGCCAGCGGTCGGTCTGCTGTGTCAGACCCTGCAGCAGTTCGTGGGCCGTGTGCCTCTTATCGCCTAAGCTGAGTAGTTTCAGCACGGCCTGCTGACGCTTGCCCACCGCTGTGCTGCCACACCGCGCGACACCGACTGCTGGCGACATGCTGCTGCTAACACATCTTGATTGCGAGACAGAGGAGGAGGAGGAGGAGGGTGCTTTAGTGGAGGAAGCATACACCTCCGCAGATACCAGCACCGAGCTGGGGCCCGCAATTCTGGGGGTGGGTAGGACGTGAGCGGTCCCAGGCTCTGACTCTGTCCCAGCCTCCACTAAATTCACCCAATGTGCCGTCAGGGAGATGTAGTGGCCCTGCCCGCCTGTGCTTGTCCACGTGTCCGTAGTTAAGTGGACCGTGGCAGTAACCGCGTTGGTGAGGGCGCATACAATGTTGCGGGAGACGTGGTCGTGCAGGGCTGGGACGGCACATCGGGAAAAGTAGTGGCGACTGGGAACTGAGTAGCGCGGGGCCGCCGCCTCCATGATACTTTTGAAGGACTCCGTTTCCACAACCCTATACGGCAGCATCTCAAGGCTGATGAATTTTGCGATGCGGACGGTTAACGTTTGAGCGTGCGGGTGCGTGGCGGCGTACCTGCGCTTGCGCTCGAACACTTGCGCAAGTGACGGCTGGACGGTGCGCTGAACTACACTGCTGGATGGGGCCGAGGACAGCGGAGATGAGGGTGTGGGTGCAGGCCATGAGGCGGTAGTGCCTGTGTCCTGAGAGGGGGGTTGCATCTCAGTGGCAGGTTGGGGCACAGGGGGAGAGGCAGGGGTGCAAACCGGAGGCGCTGAACGGCCTTCGTCCCACCTTGTGGGGTGCTTGGCCATCATATGTCTGCGCATGGTGGTGGTGGTGAGGCTGTTGGTGTTGGCTCCCCGGCTGAGCTTTGCGCAACAAAGGTTGCACACCACTGTTCGTCGGTCGTCAGGCGTCTCTGTGAAAAACTGCCAGACCTTAGAGCACCTCGGCCTCTGCAGGGTGGCATGGCGCGAGGGGGCGCTTTGGGAAACACTTGGTGGATTATTCGGTCTGGCCCTGCCTCTACCCCTGGCCCTGGCCACCGCACTGCCTCTTGCAACCTGCCCTGCTGATGCCCTTGACTCCCCCTCTGAAGACCTGTCCTCCTGAGTAAGCGTTGCACACCAGGTGGGGTCAGTCACCTCATCGTCCTGCTGCTCTTCCTCCGAATCCTCTGTGCGCTGCTCCCTCGGACTTACTGGCCTTACTACTACCTCACTGCAAGACAACTGTGTATGATCGTCATCGTCCTCCTCACCCACAGAAAGTTGTTGAGACAGTTGGCGGAAGTCCCCAGCCTCATCCCCCGGACCCCGGGAACTTTCGAATGGTTGGGCATCAGTGACTATAAACTCCTCTGGTGGGAGAGGAACCGCTGATGCCCAATCTGAGCAGGGGCCCGAGAACAGTTCCTGGGAGTGTTCCCGCTCCTGAGCAGGTGTCATTGTAGTGGAGTGAGGAGGCTGGGAGGAAGGAGGAGCAGCAGACAGAGGATTCGGATTTGCAGCAGTGGACGGCGCAGAACTGCGTGTTGACGATAGGTTGCTCGAAGCACTTTATGCCATCCAGGACAGGACCTGCTCACACTGCTCATTTTCTAATAACCGTCTCCCACGTGGACCCATTAATTGGGCGATGAATGTGGGGACGCCAGAAACGTGCCTCTCTCCTAATCGCGCAGCAGTCGGCTGCGACACACCGGGATCAGGAGCTCGGCCTGTGCCCACACCCTGACTTGGCCCTCCGCGTCCTCGGCCGCGTCCACGTCCTCTAGGCCTACCCCTACCCCTCAGCATGCTGTATTACCAGTGATTTGATTTCACAGGCAGGAAATAAATTGGCGCAAGACTGCAGGCCAAATATAATTTTTGCCCTTTTTGGAAAACGAAAGGCCCCACTGCCTCTAGTGAATGAATAATCTAAGTTTAATAACTGTGCTGTGTCCCTGCTAATGTGTCACAGAACGTGAGGGTAGCAGAGTTATTATAACTCTGGCAGAGCAGGTATTTTTTTTCCCAATTAAGGAAAGCAAATGGCGAAGCCAGCAGTAAAGCGTAGCTGGGTGCGTATGATTTAGCAATGTTTTTCACGCAGCTCACACGTGTCCACCGCCCGTAAGGACGGACACAGGCTGGACAAATAGATTTGTTTCCACTTGTTTTTCCACCAAAAGGCAGCACTGCGTATATTCTATGAATAATAACTGTGTTGTGGCCCTGCCTATACAATTCTTTCCCTGCAGTATCAATGGAGGGTGGAATGCTCTGCAGAGGCGATTTTGAGAAGCCCAAAAAAAATGCAGCACAGCTAACAGCAGCCTGAACAGTACTGCACACGGATAAATATGGCCCTAGAAAGGACCGTTGAGGTTCTTGAAGGCTACACTCACTCCTAACACTCTCCCTGCCTATGCAGCACTTCTGTCCCTAATGCCAGGTGCAACGCTCTGCAGAGCCGATTTTGAGAAAAAAAAAATGCCACTGCTAACAGCAGCCAACACACAGCTATCAGTGGCCCTAATAAGGACCTTTGGGGGGTCTTGAAGCCTACACTAACTACCAATTCTTTCCCTACAGCAGCTCCGGTATAAACAGCACTGTCCCTCATCTAACTCACACCGCATCTGAGGCGAGCCGCGGGAGGGGCCGACTTTTATATTAGGCGAACACCTGATCTCGCCAGCCACTCACAGCAGGGGGGTGGTATAGGGCTTAAACGTTGCAGGGGGAAGTTGTAATGCCTTCCCTGTCTTTCAATTGGCCAGAAAAGCGCGCTAACGTCTCAGGGAAGGAAGTGAAAGTAACCAGAACACCGCATGGTGTTCGTTACGAATAACGAACATCCCGAACACCCTAATATTCGCACGAATATCAAGCTCGGACGAACGCGTTCGCTCATCTCTATGAGCCATACAGAAGTTATAAAAAGTTTTTTACTTACCTGCTCCGTTGCTAGCGTCCTCGTTCCCATGGAGCCGACTAATTTTCGCCCTCCGATGGCCAAATTAGCCGCGCTTGCGCAGTCCGGGTCTTCTGCAGTCTTCTATGGAGCCGCTCGTGCAGAATGCTGGCTCCGTGTAGCTCCGCCCCGTCACGTGCCGATTCCAGCCAATCAGGAGGCTGGAATCGGCAATGGACCGCACAGAAGAGCTGCGGTCCACGGAGGAAGAGGATTCCGGCGGCCATCTTCACCGGTAAGTATTGAAGTCACCGGAGCGCGGGGATTAAGGTAAGCGCTCCGGTAAGCTTTCTTTACGTCCCTGCATCGGGGTTGTCTCGCGCCGAACGGGGGGGGGGGTTGAAAAAAAAAAAAACCCGTTTCGGCGTGGGACAACCCCTTTAACTGTTAGCAGGGCTTAATTTTGGAGTAGGGCTTATATTTCAAGCATCCTCAAAAAGCCTGAAAAATCATTTTGCATCCTCAAGAATTCTGGAAAATCATGTTATGTCTTATTTTCAGGGTATGTCCTATTTTCAGGGAAACAGGGTAGATTTCAATCCTTGTCTGGCAGGCTGCTAGGAACTTTCATATGAGTCAAGCACAATGTTATTACATGTATGTTTATAGACTATATTAGATCAGAAATCACAATACTGGAGAATATTAATACTAAGTATGCTAACTCAACTTACAAACACAAAGATGGCTTCATTAGGCCTCGTTCACATGGGCAAAACTGAATAGCCGCGAGAAAATCGCAGCAATATCACATCGATCTGCCTGTGCGATATCGCTGCAGTTTCTCATGGTGATACCGCAACTTTGTAGCACCACATGCGAGGATTTTCATGGGAGGCTTGAAATACAAGCCTTTCCCTGAAAATAAGCTGTGGCTAAAGAATAAAAACATTCACATACATCACCTAAGACGCGCTATCAGCCAGGCCGCATCTTCTCCCCGGTCCCCGCAACTGATCTTCTTCTCTTCTGGTCGGGGATTGAAAAATCTCCGCCTCCTGGAAGCGCTGTCTTTGATTGTCTGATGCTTAGTCAATTACAGCCAGTGCTCGATAAACCAATCACAGCTATTCATTGAGTGCTGGCTCTGATTGGCTAAGTGTCAGCCAATCACACCCAGTGCTTCCAGGAGGTGGGCATTTTTGAATCCCTGGCCAGGAGAGAAGAAGACCCAGGGAAAAGATGCGGCCGGGCTGACAGTGCGTTCATGGTGATGTATGTGTATTTTTTTATTTTTTCCCTGCAGTTAGGGCTTAGATTATAGCTTTGACAGTAGAATTTCCTAATGTCAAAGTTGCATCGCACCACACTAAAACCGCGTTTTCATGCGATGCAACAGAGAGAAAGGCTCCATAGGGAGACATGGGCTCCAAAACCTCATAAGTCGTGTGCATATCGCTAGACCGTGAGGGTTTTATGTCGGGTTGTTGCATACTACAAAACATTGCATGTGTCAATTAAATCATAACAAAGCATGGGCTTCACATATTTGCAATTTGTAACATTGTAGCAACATGACAAAATCGCCCATGTGAATAAGGCTTTAAAGTGCAACTACAGGTAAATTTTCATAGTAAATTGGACTTCCTACATGTACAAATTGAGTGAAAATCCTTAGTTCTCATTATTACCAGTGTCATGTGGAGAGATTGAATGCAAGTGGGCCACAACAGGAAGTCTGCACCCTGCGGCTTCAAAGAGTCAAAGAATTATAGCATTGTAGAGTTGGAAAAGGACCTCCAGGATCGTCGAGTCCAACACCCTGCTCAATGCAGGATTCACTAAATCATCCCAGAAAGATGCCCTTCCAGTCTTTGCTTGAAGACTTCCATTGAAAAAGAACTCCCCACCTCCTGTGGCAACCCGTTCTACTTATTGATCACCTTCACTGTCTAATATCTAATCTGTGTCTCCTCCCTTTCAGTTTCATCCCATTGCTTCTAGTCTTTCCTTGTGCAGATGACAGCCCTTCAGATATTTGTAGACAGCTATTAAGTCTCCTAAACAAATATTTCAAGTGAGCAGCACCAAATAGAAATGCTTTAGAAGGCTTCTGTAAATCACATTAGCATCTTTATTGTAGTTTCAACGGTTACATACAAATGTCAGACGACGTTTCGGTCGATGTGCATCGTCTGTCTATTGTCAGTCTTGGAATATTTGATTATGCTACATTGGAGGATTTTGAAGAAGTCCAGATCAAGAGCTGAGCGTGCACTTCTACGGCTTTCCCAACATATTGGATTTCAGGCTGTGCTGCTGATATTCACTTTTGTGTGCAGTTAACAGCTATTAAGTCTCCTCTCAGCCCTTTTTTGAAGGCTAAACACTCCCAGATCATTTAACCCAGGGTTCCCCAACTCCACTCCTCAGGGACCACCAACAGGTCATGTTTTCAGGAAATCCTATAGTAAGAACACCTGTGGCAATGTCTGAGGCACCGACGATAATTACATCACCTGTGCAATACTGAGTAAATCCTAAAAACATAACCTGTTGGGGGACCATGAGGACTGGAGTTGGGGAACACTGATTTAACTGATCCTGATTAGGACACGATTTGCAGACCACTCACCATCTTGGTAACTCTTCTCTGAAATGGCTAAAGTCTGTCAATGTCTTTTTTTTAAATTGGGGTGCCCAGAACTGGAAACAGTATTCCAGATGAGGTCTGACCAAGGAACAGTAGAGGGGGATAATTACCTCATGTGATCTAGACTCTATGCTTCTCTTAAAACATCCCAGAATTGTGTTTGCCTTTTTTGCTACTGCATCATACTGTTGACTCTTGTTCAGTCTGTGATCTATTAGTATACCCAAATCTTAGCTTATTTCCTCCCATTCTGTATCTGTCTTTTTTTACATTTTTCTTGCCAAGATATTGTACTTTGCATTTATACTTGCTAAATAGCATTCTGCTAGTCACCAACCACTGTTCAAGTTTGTCCAGATCTTTCTGAATCTTCTTTCTCTTCTCCAGGGTTAGCCATACCTCCTAGCTTTGTGTTGTTGGCAAATTTGATCAGATACCCTGTTCCAGATCATTTATAAAAATGGTGGACAACACTGGGCCCAGGACAGAGCCTTGTAGTACCGCACATGACACATTCTTCCGTTTGGATGTGCAGCCATTTATGACCACTCCTTGAGCACGATCACTCAGCCAGTTGTGAATCCACCTAACAGTTGCCTTGTCAATTCCATATTTGGTCATTTTTCCAATAAGAATGGCTTGAGATACTTTGTCAAATGCTTTACTAAAGTCAATATATACTATATCTACTTCATTTCTCAGATCAACCCAGTCAGTAATTCTGTAATAGAAGGAAAATAAATTTGTCTGGCATGATTTATTTGTTAGAAACCCATCCTACCTTTGGTTAAATACTCAATTCTCATTCAAGTACTTGCGTACATGCTATTCAATAACTTGGTCAAAGATCTTTCCCGGTACAGAAGTCAGGCTCACAGGTCGGTAGTTTCCTGGGTCCAGCTTCTTCCCTTTTTTGAAGATAGGGACATTTGTCCTTTTACAGTCTTCTGGGACTTCTCTTCTCTAGTAATTTTCAAAGACTCCAGCGAGTGGTTTAGCAATAACCTATGCTGCTTCCTTTAGTATCCTAGGATGTAATTCATTTGGACCTGGAGACTTGAATTCATGTAACTTAGCTAAGTGTTCCCTCACCATATCTCTGCTTATTCTTTTATTTTTGCATTCTTTTATTTCCCCAAAAGCACAAGGAAGATCAGTTGATGTTACATTTACTTTCCGAGAGAAAACAGATACAAAATAGGAATTTAAAAGTTCAGCCTTCTCAACATCATTTTTGACCAATTCACCATTTTCATCCCGTAAACATCCTATAGCATCTTTAACTTTTCTTTTGCTTATAACATGCCCCCAAATCTTTTTTTTTTATTGCTTTTGGCCTCTCTTGCAAGCCTTAATTAATTATAAGCTTTAGCTTTTCTGACACTTGCCCTACAGTTTTTGCATACAGTATTATATTTTCTTTAGATATTCCCCATCTTTCCATTTGATAAACATATTTTTCTTCATTTGTAACCTGTGTATAAGTTCTGTGTTCATCCATCCTGGCCCCAAATGCTTCCCATTCTTCCCCCTTTTAGGGATTGTTAATGATTGGGCTTTAAGAATTTCATTTCACAATATTTCCCAACCTTCTTGGAAATTTCTGTCCTTAAGAACATCCATCCATTGGATCCTTTCTAGCCTCTTTCTGAAAACATTAAAATCTTCCTTTCTGAAGTCCAACCTTGGGGTCTGAGTCTTCTCAGGTCTTCCTCCCCTTGTTATCCTCAATTCAAACATATCATGATCACTGCTTCTTAAGATTCCAGCCACCCATACTTCCTCAACCATTTCCTCCCTGTTGATAAGAATTAGGTCCTAGATAGCAGATACCATTGTTCTATCCTCTACCTTCTGGAAGATAATGTTGTCAGCAAGAGCGGGTAAGAATTCATTGGACCCATTACTTTTGTCTGAATGAGATTCCCAACAAATGTCTGACTAGGTAAAATCTCCCATGATCACGATGTAGTTTTTTTTTTTGAGAACTTGGCCATCTGATGTAGAAAGAGTTCATCCATATATTCTGCTTGTCCAGATTGCCTATAATAAATGCACACAATAGTCTCCTTTCTGTTGTTCTCTCCTTGTGTTTATACACAAACAGTTTCTACAGAGCTACCATTCTCTGAAGCTTGCATCCCTGTGGAGATGATCCTTTCCTAACATACAATGCAATCACCTCCTCCCTTTTATTAGGTCTGTTTCTTATAAATAAGTTGTATCCTTCAAGCTGTTACGTCCATGTGGCGCACTAAAGTGCCACACCTCTGCACGAACTCAAGATGGTGTCCTAATAAAACAGCAACAACTCTCATAATGTTGCATAAACCAATTACACCTCTCCAGGTAAACATGGAAGGCCACTTGTCACTTACTAATCAGGGAAAGTGGGGAACCCCTGCCTTAAAGCAGAGGGATTGTTCCAATAAAGAGAGCCCCACTGTTTTCATCTGGGACCTGGCTATCCCAGATTAGGAACCTGGAGATATGCACTAAACACAGGCATGACACTGTTCCTATACACTGAACACGACAGTTCACACCTCATGTCTGGCCACCTACACAGACATACAGAACAAGTTGCTGTTCACACCAACACAAGGTCATGCATACCACACAGAACATGTCTGCACATAGAGCACATGTCTGGCCACGACACTGTTCATATACATTGAACACAGAACATGACAGTTCACCCCTTATGTCTGGCCATCTACACAGACATACAAAACATGTTACTGTTCACACTAACACTCAGGGTTATGCATACCATATAGAACAGGAACCTCACCCAGAACTCACATGCATATAGATAGTAAATCATAGCTAGTCCAAGTGTCCTCACACAAGTGAGAAAGAGTCAGCCACTGTGCTGACATACAGGGAACAGTGTCAGGTATCACCCATCTGACACACACATAAGACATCAGACATCTGGAGGCTGCACCTGTAAAGGTAAGGGAAAAGGGGGTTTGCATATGATGCAGACAAGGACTACAGGTGTCCAGACTGTCCTCAGGGAAAGTGAGAGACACACAACAGACTAGACATGCACAACACAGCACAGGGTGGGATTAACACAGAGTGCATCAACAGAGTAAAATTACCAGCATCTTCTACCAAGAGATGCTGGTATTTATATGCAGCAGACCATTTGCCATGCTTTGTAAACCTATTTAAAATTATCATAGTTATGTACCATAATTTGACTGACTGATCAGTTGTGATAATTTGCATGTACCACCATCTTGTTGCTCCAGGGTAACTGATCGTAAAGAGGCCCTATTGTGTCAACCACACTGGCAACATAACTTTGCAGCTGTGGCCCCACTGACAGTATTGCAGCCTTTCTTTTTTTCATACTCATACATATCCCCCCCCCTCCCCATACCAGTTTTCCTTAAATTTGATTCCCGACACTTGGAATGTGTCAAGTGGGCAGTCAGCATTGCTAATTGTTTAAATCTAAGGAGAATCAGTACATGGGAATGGGGGAGTGATTATGAACAAAAAAAAGGCTGTGATAAATTCAGCAGGGCTATGGCTGCAAAGCCATGACATGGGAACATGACGGGTCTTCTTTAAAGCAAGGGCTCATCGTCCCGGGTGCAAAAGTTGAGCTTGGCCCCCAAACGACAAAACTGCAGACTTATCCTGTCCCCTAATCAATAACCTGCCATGTGAGGTGCCAATAGGAGAGCTACAGTAACAGACCAGCATATGTAGAAGTGAATGGAGAGAGCTGCAGACATTCTCTGCCTGGATGAGGCGTTTTTTTTTCTTTTTGTCATCTCTGCCTTCTGAAAGCCATAGCTTTATTTCTTTAGTCTCTTACCGACAATAGTCCAATTAGTGTATAACAAGAGGCTGAGGCTCAGTAGTCGTTAACCCCTTCATGACCCATGACATAACTGTACAGCATTCAGGTATTTGTCTGACAGCATTAATGTGACATCGGGATATCTTCAAAAGTGGATGAGCGTAGCTGTCATGGTTTTGTTATAAACAGAAGCTATGGGGCTAATGTGAAAAAACAAAGCTTGCTACAGTACCTCTATTGAAGGCAATAATTAATACAAAAGTGACAAGGATCTAAAAAACAAATCAAAATAGATTAATTGTAAATCTTTCACATTTTACAAAAATAATAGTAGCTTCTTGTACAAAAATAACTGGTAAATGCTAATTGGGGAGGCTGTAGTTAAGTCTTTACTTCTCACTAAACAATATAAGCTCACTATGTCACGCTAACATTTTAAGATGCCCTTATTGCACGAGAAGAACTCTGGCAGTACAGTTAAGGGCAAGAGACGAGGAGGAGCCACACTGAAGTTAAGTGAAGGTTGTAATTGGCAGGAGACAGAGGAAAACTTCCATTTTCATCCCAGGTCTCAATTTCCATAAACACCTCATAGGAACACAGTGAAGGAGCTCATCAGAAAGGAGAGGAGAGCGTGACAGAGGAAAAGAGAAAAAAGTGTGCAGCTAAGTGAGGAGAAGGTATGTGAGGAGGGGAAACAAAGGCAGTACTGAGTAGAGAAGAAATTGCTGGGTGACCTGAGAGAACTCCTATGCACTACTATTAATAGCATACACTATAAAAGAGTATTCATATCTAAACTCTGCAGCACACCTGAAGACAAAGTGTGCCACACAACCTCAGTGGACACTGGACTAAGGTGCAGAAAGGACACATAAGGTAAATGCATAATTAGATATTTCAGTATAATATAATACTATGTTAACCTGCAAACATGTATTGTCTTCTAATTATTATGCAATACAGTGTTAAACTGCAAAATATGTATTCATTGTTTGCAAATTCAAGCACTTGGGGGTTTAATGTTTTTACATACCATAAAAGGTATAGAGTTATAAATACTTAATATTACAAAATCACAATTATCTTTCAAAGTATAAGAAAAATTTCAGTAAATCACCAAAAATTGCTTATGGTCATAAATAGTGCCAATCATAAGAAACCATGAGACACCTGCTGACTCATGCTTCTTCTTCATCTACCTAAACTACAATACAAACTTTACATGTCTTCCTAACTTCATAAGTCTCTTCTTTATGCATCCACAAATATTTTAATCTGTTGATCTCAACTGATCTCAGAAGTCAATTTATACTTACTTTCTTTACATTCAAAATACCAAAAACCTCCATCAGGAAGTAGAGTATATGGCTCCCACTTCGTAGCACTGCCTCAGTAAATTGCTTTACAATCTGTAACTACAGTATATACTGTAAAATGAACTTCTAAGTAAAGCTTTCTATTTTTTTTCCCTTAGGTTTTCACAATGAAGATTCTTGCTATCATTCTTTTGGTCTCCATCTGTGATGTTTCATGGTCACAATATTATGAATATGATTCTCATTGGTGGATTGCTTATTTGCACAGTCAGCAGTACAACTATGGTCCCTCCTACGATTATGATCCAGATCCCCCAAGGCCATCTATTAGTGACTGTCCCCAGGAGTGTGAGTGCCCCCCAACCTTTCCCACTGCTATGTATTGCGATGGACGCAATCTGAAATATTTACCTTATGTTCCATCTCGCATTAAATATGCCTATTTCCAGAGCAACCAGATTACTGCTATTCCAGACGGTGCTTTTGATAATGCCACTGGACTAGTGTGGCTGGCTCTGCATGGTAACCAGATTTTAAGCGATAAAGTTGGCAGAAAGATTTTTTCCAAGCTTCGGGGACTGGAAAGACTTTACATGCAAAACAATAATTTGACTCGCATTCCTAGTGGCCTGCCTCGCTCACTCCGTGAATTACACCTGTCCTCTAATCAGATAAACAGAGTTCCCGCTAATGCTTTGGAAGGGCTGGAAAATCTAACTGCTCTGTATCTTCATGAAAACCAGATTCAGGAAGTGGGGCACTCATTGAGAGGTCTGAAGTCCTTGGTGCATTTGGACCTTAGCAACAATCAGCTTCGTAGACTACCGGATTCCCTTCCAGACTCTATTGAGCAGATATATTTAGAATACAATCAACTAAGTTCTGTTCCAACTGATTACTTCAAAGTTTACCCAAAACTACAATATGTTAGAATCTCTCATAACAAACTTACCAGTGATGGTTTGTCAGGAACCACATTCAATACCAGCAGCCTTGTGGAGTTAGATCTATCTTATAACCAACTTCATCGTATACCACCAGTTAGTACCAGTTTGCAGCATCTGTATTTGCAAGGGAACCAGATCGCAGGTGAGAATAACATTTATATTATGTAAATATGTATATAGCCTGACTCTAACAAAGCTGGTTAATCTAAATGAATTCGGAAACATTGAGCAAACTTGAAGGCTTTACAGACCATGACTAGCTAGATTAAAACAAATACAACTTCTCTCTCCGATTCTTGATCTTCAAAGTCACTGACAATTATCTTGTCTACTTACAAAGAATCTGACCCCACTCTTTTTCCTATTAAATAAATGACACAACTACAATCCTGGGGTTACTTTATTCATTTTAAAAATAATTTTTGTAGAGGTGATTGTGTCCCCAATATTTTCCTGCTGCCAAATGCAAATTAAGTATGTAGGAGTCCCAGGCAGAAAGGATTCCTATTGTACTAGTCATATGCACTTTTTTAGCCAATCACATAATACATTTCATTTTTTATTTGCCATAAATAGCTTTTCATTATGGTATTAGTTGGCTTATTGAAAACTGAAGACATAAAGGAGCCAAAGAGACATCCTTTCTCATAACCTACATCAACAAACACACAAAACCAGCAGCACTGTCCTCTCTCCACATTCTAAGAGCACAAATGTATGCATTTGTACTGGATCCATGTTCCACCAAATAAAATCTAGTTTTTTGACTCTTCAAAATCACCCTCTCTAGCTGATACAACACTTTAGACCATTGAGACATTCTTTCTACAATTGCATTCAGATATTGTTCAGAAATGTGTTTTCCCAACATTGTTGCAGAAGTTTCCACAAATGTGCTGCACTTGTAGGTCGCTTTGCTTTCACCCTTCTGTTAAGCTCAATGGAGTATAAAGTCTGAAGACCATGTATTCTTTACTTTGAAGCCTACTTGTTTCTTCTTATTTTCTTAAGTAGTTCTGACATAACCTAGAAGTATGTTTTGGATCATCATCTTGCTGTAATATGAACCCCTGACCAACTAGGGGTATACCAGAGGGTATTGCATGGCATATCCGATTCTGTGGTAGCCATTTTTATCCAGTGTGCCAATCCACTCTTCAGTAGTCCACTGCTCGTGCTGCTTGGCCAGGCAAGTTTTTTTTTCATGCAATCTTAGAAGTGGCTTTCTTTCTGGTACCCTACCTGTCAAACCTGCAGATAGAGGTCTTCTCTTGACAGTTGACATAGACACTTGTTTAGTTTTCGCTGCATTAAGCTGTGCTTGAATATTCTGTGCTGCGAGGCGCCAACCATGCAAACCGTTGACTCTCAAAAATGTCATCTGAATATGTAATGGCCTTTGGTCTGCCAGACTTCTTTCTAAGTGCCTTTTGATGGTATGGGACACTAGTGACTTCCACCTTGGCTTTCTTTGTTAACAAGTCTTTAGAACAAGACAAGAACAATTTGAGAAGCAAATACAGTTTTTTAATACAAGGTAATTAACCCATTCAAGTATAGGGTGGGATAGGCCCAGTATTGAGAGAAGCAGATGAATAAAAGTTGAATGGGCCAAAAAGAGAATGAGTAAGTGAAACACTGTCTACAGGAAAAAGGCCGATATTAAAGGCAAAATAAACTACATACATGGATATCTTCTAACGTGTGCCAGGTGCTAACAAATAAAATAAAAAGATGTAGGTAAAGTTATAGAATGTTTGAAGGTAAAACGAATCTACTGCTAAGCAAGATTTGATTTTTAAACCTGGACCATTTCAAAGAGAAGCCTGATGAGGTGTTACTGTAAAAAGGTCAACAAAGAACAGGAAGAGTGATGTTTAGATTGTTGGTAGGACAGCCAGGCGGGCCATGTTTATTGGAATTCAGAGTGTTGTCTGTTTTCCCAAGAAGCCATTCTACAAATGGTGTTTATAGAACCACGCCTGAATGTGAGGTGGATCCTGTTTCCTCCAATGCATTGGAATAAGCAATTTTGCTGCTGTGATCATTTGTGTTATGAGGTTGTTACATTTAGGAAGAAAAGAGTTTGTGGGTATCCAGAGAGCATGGCGGAGGAAACATTGCAATGCCAAAACTTATCTGAGGGAAGGTGAATTGAGTTTATATAGGAAATCCAGAGTGCAGTACCATCTAGTCCGGGTTTCATAAGAGTTCTCCTGAATTTTAACACATCTGGAGAAACCGTGGGAGTGTGAGAGGATAAAGGAAGAAGTCTCCTTTGAAAAAAATGTTCTGAGTTATTTCTCCTAGGTTAAGTTAGTTAATAAACTTAATAAGTATAAACTTTATTTGTATAGCACCAACATATTCCGCAGCGCTTACATAGACAGGGGGGATACAGAAAGACAAAAGTTCAAACATTACAGAACCAAGGTTACATAGTAATCAATTGATGGAAACAATAGGGGTGCGGCTCCTGCTCCAACGAGCTTACATACTACGAATAGTGGGGTGATACAGAAGGTAAAGGGGCTGGAGATGTGCGCGGTATGGCGAGGTGTAGAGCGTGGGATGCTATATACACAGACAATGGTCAGACATTTAGCTGTGTGACGGAAGAATCGGTATGACTGCAGGAGCGGTTTATGATGGCTAGCAGGGATTGCAGTCAATAGGTCAGAGAGCATGTTATCAGGCGGAGTACAGAGGGGTTTGTTTAGGGAATGCGGTATGCTTCCCTGAAGAGGTGCATGTTTAGAGCACGCCTGAAGTTCTGCGAGTCCTTGATTGCTCGGGTTGCCTTCGGTAGTGCGTTCCAGAGGACCGGTGCTGCTCTGGAGAAGTCTTGGAGGCGGGAATGAGAAGTTCGAAGGGGCGCTCAGTCTGGTTTCGTTAGCAGAGCGGAGAGCCCGGGCTGGTTGATGTATTGAGATGAGGGAGGCGATATAGGGTGGCGCTGCGCTGTGGAGGGATTTGTGGATGAAGGTAGCGAGTTTAAATTGAATTCTGTATTTAACGGGCAGCCAGTGCAGTGACTGGCACAGGGCAGAGGCGTCCGAGTAGCGTCTGGACAGGAAGATGAGCCTGGCTGCCTCATTTAGGATAGATTGGAGAGGGTAGAGTCTGGTGCAGGGGAGGCCGATCAGCAACGAGTTGCAATAATCGAGCCGGGAGTGGATGAGGGCAACAGTAAGCGTTTTTAACGTGTCCACAGTGAGAAAAGAGCGGATTCTTGCGATGTTCTTGAGGTTTAGGAGGGGAGGTCTGGCATACAATTTAAAAATCAGACACAAGGGCAGAGAAAATAAGGGCTTTTACCCACTAGCATTTATTTTAATGCTGCAATATTGCTGTATTTTTTTCAATGGGACTTTCTAATGTTAAAATCGCATCGCACAAAAATCGCAAGTTTGTGCTTTAGAAATTTTTCTGCGATGCAATTTTAACATTAGAAAATCCAATTGAAAAAAAAAAACCGCAGCAATATCACAGCGTTGAAAAAAAGCTAGTGGGTTAAAGCCCTAATCAAAGGAACGTTCCTATGTAAGAAGGCTCATGGATAATGCGAAATTTGGATAAACAAATGTTTGTTCATTCCTTGTAAAGAAAGAGTATGAAGATAATTAACTGACTGTATTGAATAAACTGGTAATAAAGGATGGTAATCTACATCTTTCTTATTTTTAAAATAGTCAGTAGTCGTGACCTGGAGCCAGTGTTTCCAATTAAACAACAATGCCTGGGGACTATTTAAATACAGTGGGAGAAAAGGCTACAAGTGATGCAATTGGTCTACCGGGTTTTAATATTGTTGAAAGACTTAAATAGTCCCCTTGGTAAGAGGGCTAATGTTTTGTATCTGACTCATTCTCATGCCACCATTACGAAGTTTAAGTATCAATGTGGTAACTTGGATTTTTTTACCATTCCAAAGAAAATGAGTGCGGTTTTATCTAATTTTAGTGAAAAGAACTGTGGAATGGGAATTGGGACAATTTGTAAAATATAGAAGAATTGAGCGAGAATATAACACTTTAAAAGCTTTTTCCTTCCTACCCAGGAGAGCAGAGAGATTGAGTATGAGATCAGAGGCCCATCTGACCCCAGTAAAAGCCTTTTTAGCATTGGTTTCAAGAATAATTAAAGGAATCTTAGTTGATGTGCCTGATGGATGAGTTGATGAGCCCAGAGGTGTTGTGTTTACCTTCACAATAATTAACAAAGCCTACTTGATCAGGGCTAATTAATTTAGGTAACATGTGTTGTAGTCTATTTGCTAGTAGTTTAGCCCACCATTAAATGTATGTATTAAGCAAAGACAGTGATAGCTGTAATAGTGATACTATAGTTTTTACTGCCTTTACCTTCTTTTGGGATGAACAAAATATGGGCCACCAATGCTTACTTAGGGAGATGTCCACCACCAAATAGGTCATTACAAACATTTAAAAATCTAGGCAAGAGAAGGGATTTCTTGTTATAAGGGAAGTCAATAGGGCTGGATGCTTTCCTGTTATTAAACAAATTTAGTACATTGGAGAGTTCCTTAGTAGTAAAGGACTCCACTCTCCTCCTCCAAGAGTGAGGGTAGATTAATGGAATTTAGGAAATTGGAAGTGAAGATGTTTGCATCAGAGTGATCGAGGAGTTCATATAGAGAGCTATAGAAGTTTAAGGAGGGGAAAAAAAGGAAAGCGAGAAGCCACTAATTGAAGTCATAAAAACTATTTGAAATTCTGTATAAAAGACTCAAGTTATCTATCACCTTCTGACAACTGGAGCATACAATAATACTTTCACAGAGGAGGGACTGTGAACCAAGAAACATTAACTAATGACTCTTCAACAATATATGACTGTATGGTATCCAAGGGTAGGTAGGGACCTCATAAAACCCTTTAGTTCAAAAAGCATTAACATGTGATGAATCTGAAGGTGTTAGGAGTTAGAAGAAAAGAAATAGATGAAAAGTGGGAAGCTTAAGAAGGGAAAGGAGGGGTAGGGGACAGAGGAATAGAAAAGGGAGAAGAGCAGAACCAATAATTCTATCTATCTACGAAAGCCCTCACTGACTGACTTGCCACTAATTCTCCAACTTCCCGATGTCGTAGAAACATGAAATTTGGCACGAGCATAGACTATGTCCAAAATAGGAAAAGTAAAGGGGTGCCAACTCGATTATTCAACTCTAAACGCAAAAGAATTAGCATCCAAATTTTACGTACTGAATCTAATTATCTCACTTCCCGATGTCATAGAAATTTGAAATTTGGCACAAGCATTGATTATGTCATAAATAGGAAAAGCTAATGGGTCCCAACTAGATTATTCAATTCTAAGCGCAAAAGAATTAGCGTCCAAATTTTACGTAGGAATCTAATTCTCCCACTTCCCGATGTCATAGAAATTTGGCACAAGCATTTATTATGTCATAAATAGGAAAAGTTAATGGGTCCCAACTCGATTATTCAATACTAAGCGCAAAAGAATTAGCATTCAAATTTTACATACGTAATCTAATTCTCTCACTTCCCGATGTCATAGAAATTTGATACGAGCATTGATTATGTCATATATAGAAAAAGTTAATGGGTCCCAACTCGATTATTCAATTCTAAGTGCAAAAGAATTAGCATTCAAATTTTACGTACGTAATCTAATTCTCTCACTTCCTGATGTCATTTTATATAAAAGAAACGTTGCATGGTTACCTCCACATGGTGTTTCCTGGGTAACACAAAGAACCATGCAAAATGGTGAACATATTTTTTTACTCGGTATCTCTAAAGTAACCATGACTTTTTAAGATTTTCTGTGTGAACACCAGATAAACACCAGTACCAAATTAACTTGGATGAAGCCAGGTATATCAGCTAGTTTCTTATAAAGAAAAGGTAACATTGTTGCTGCATAAGTGGGAACATATGAGTCTGAGAGGCGGTTGACAAATTGTAAAACTCCATGGAAGAAGTTGTCTCACAGCCTAGAGGAAAGGGGGATCGGAAGATATAGATATTAGAACCCATTAACCCCTTGAGTGGCGGGTTTCCTACGACCCTGTCGTGCCCACCAGGGCAGGTTTTTTAAATGGTCTAATCATTGAATTTTAACTAATTTTGCAGTTGCGTTCCAAGAGCCATAACTTTTTCATTTTTCCATTGACACAGCCATATGAGGGCTTGTTTTTTGTGGGACAAGTTGTACTTTTTGATGGCATCATTTTTGGGTATATATAATGGATTGCATAACTTTTGTAAAAACATTTGTAGGGAGATTGGGGGAAAAAAAAGAAATTCTGCCATTTGTTTTTTGGATTTCATTTTTACGGCGTTCAACAGGCAGAATAAATAATGTGATAACATTATTCTCACACGATTCCGGCGATACCAAGTTTATACAGTTTTTATGTACCAACTTCCTTCTCTGGGTCATTATGACGCAGGGATACCACATGTGTGATTCTATTTTACATTTTTTACAAAGTAAAGGGAGACAAGTGTTTTTATTTTTATTTTTTTTTTATAATTTTTTTACTTTTGTTATTTTTTTTACTTTTTTTTTTTTTGTCCCTTTAGGGGACTTCCACAGGGACCCATCAGGACCCCCTGATCACTTTCCAGGGGTCCGATGGTGACAGCCCTTTACATGCTGCAATGACAGCCCTTTACATGCTGCAGTCACATAGACTGCAGCATGTAAAGGGTTAACACAGCAGAGATCAGAGGTTTTCTCTGATCTCTGCTGTAAGAGCTGGTGCCTGCTTGTCCTCTGACAACCAAGCACCAGCTCTCCCTGCCACAGAGATCATCGGTCTGCTTCTGACAAGCCGATGGTCTCTATGGCAACCTGTAAACAAAGCAGGAGACTTAGAAGCAGGAGATTGCCGGCATATCGGCAATATCTTCCTGCTTCTCAATGTCCTGCTTTGTTCTCTGTGGGTCTATGCAGGCAGAGCACACTGTCACAGCTTGTGGCATTGTGCTCTGCAGCTCCCATAGTGATACATAACCCGGAAATCTTCCGGGCTATATCACTATCGGCAGTGGAGCTCGTCCAGGAAAATGTCCGGGCATGCCACTCAAGGGGTTAAAAGTTTGACATGAAGAGGGGGCATTAATGTTAAGGATAATGATGTTGACCTCAAAGTTGAAGTCTCCGGGATTGAAGTTCTTAGGGGAAATCCATGTTGATTCTTTGAGAAGTAAGTTTAACCGAGCATTTGTAGTTAACTTGTTTATTAGGTCAAATTGTTTCCCACATTGTTGGGGAAGTGACTGATAGGAAACCTGTAATATTCTTAATTGCTGAGGAGCAAAGTAATATTTCTCCAAGGGGGAGTATTTAATAATCAAACGTGGACAAAAAACAGTCTCACCATCATGCTGTCAGCTTGTGCTGCTGGGATCTGTTGTTCTATGTGGGTGTCCAGCAGTGCAGCACAACAGCTAGGGTTGATTGGGCTGGTTGGGTGTCAATTTCTCCAGTCAGCCAATCTCCCTGGTCTGCTGCTCATATTTCAGCCCTCTGGCTAGAGTATGCTGGTTTTCCTTCACACTTGAGTTTTGCTGCCTTACATGCCTGTTCCTTGTTGTTTTTGTCTGTGCAGGTGGCCGGACATGTGTGTGAACAGTGCTGTTCTGTGTTGCATGCAGGAAAAGTGTTCCCAAAGAAGCTGAAGAATTTGGTCCTCCTTCAGTGTTTTACAGTGGAGTTATGACCCACTGGGGCATTTTCAAGAAGAGGGACCAACAGCCTCTGACACCCCTTACATAAATCCCACTGTAACTGTGGTTATCAGCCCACTAGGTTATTAAGGGTGCAGAGTTAGGAAGAGGCTCAGATAGAGTCTGGTCACCATAACTGCATGGGGCTCGTCAATGCCAGCTCTCAGCACTAAGAACTGAGCACCACTGTTAGAGAAGGCAGCAGGCCGCAGCCATAGTCTTGGCACCGATGCCTTATAAGGCCTCAGGCCATGGCAAGAATCAAGCAATGTCACTGTAGGAGGGAGGCCGGGGGCTGCAGCAGGGCTCTCGATGCTTCAGTGGAAAGAGGCTGCTGTCTGAAATCAGAACCATGCTACCACTGTAGAAGGTCGCAGTACTCAGTGGAAGTTCCTTGCGCCATTACAGGAAAACATCACAGTGGGAGACAAGGCCTCGAGCGCCAACCAAACACTAGAATCCGAAGGTGGGGAGTGGAGGACCCACCAGAGTATCTCACCTCTGGAGATGCAGCTCTCTTGCAGAAGAGCAGTCTCTAGGGTGAATGATGTCCAGCGCGGGCATACTTGTCCTCTCACAGGAGAAGGCTGAAAACTGCTGCTGGGGCTCTGACATTGCAGATTCCTCAAAGAAGGCTGCAAGCGCTTTTACAAAGTAAGAGGAAGGAGATCCTGAGTGTCTTCCTGGCAGGAGTCCAGGCTGCCCCTCTGCTAAGCCAAGCCCCCTTCCACTTTGACTTTTTTTTAGCAACTTTCCTCTAGAGCAGACCTACACTCCTAAGGGTTATAATTGTATGTCTGCCCTTATTGGTTAATTGCCTTTTTCTTGCCATTTATGATAACAATCTGCTCGATCCAGAAAAGCGAAACTGTCCAAATCCTTCCCTAAAGGGTGTAATTTAGTCTGTTCCAACACTGCCTTTATATCAGTTTGAAAGTAATCAGGGTTTGAAAGTAATCTACAAAAGTTGAGACACCTGTAGGAATAGTCTGCATCCGATTTTCAAACCAAAATTTGTTTTCTGTGCTGCAGAATAACTGCCTTAATGTGTTCTCTGAAAAAGCCATTTGGTTAAAATCATAATTTCAGACTATTGTTGTGTTTCAGGTTGAAAGTTTCATTATACTTTTATGTTTTTAAATTTGCTTTCGAACATTTGAACCATTTCATGTTATTTGCTGGACATGAACTGTGTTACACCCAATGTCCACATGCGGATTTTAATGATAAAATCCGCGCGTCTCCCACGCGGAAGATCCGCAGCTCCAGAAGCCCATAGCAATGCATTAGCGTCCGCAGGGCAAATAAATACATGTGGATGTGAATTTTTCTGACGTGTGGGTCGAAATTGCAGCATGCTCTATTTTCCTGCAGATCTACTGTACGAATGGCTCCCGCGGCTTCCATTGAAGTCAATGGAAGCTGTTTAGACCCGTGGCACACTCGCAGCTGTTTTTGCTGTGCCGCGGATCCGTGGGAGAGCAGGAGATTTAAAAAAAAAAAAGAAAAAAGTGTGTGTGGTGCATGCGCGGCACGCTGCCGGCGTGCATAGCACATCCACTGTGCTCAAGAAAGAAGATCTGTCTGCGATGGAGCGGAGAACTGCAGCATCCAGACAGGTGAGTATGCTGTAATTTTTGGCCTCATGGCTGCAGGCACGGGTGGAAACTGCTGCGGGATTCCACCATGCGTGCCGGTGGACGTAAGGCCTTACTGTAAGAAAAAAATAACTGGAAAAATGGAAGTGTTCTAAAACTTTTAACCGGTAGTGAACATAGTTGTCTAAAGGGGTATTCCAGTGATTCAAAGTGAAAATTATATGCTTATATATGTGGGTACATATAATGTATTCAATAACTATTACAATTTTTTTTTTTGCTGGGGGCAATGGAAAAAAGCTATTTCACCTTTTTTTTTACAATTTAGCTTTATGGTGTTCACACTGTGGTATAAATATTATGTTACCTTTATTCCATTGGTAGGTACGAGAATGACAACGCTAAATTTATAGAGGTCTTATTATCTTTTACCACGTTTGCACAATATAAGCATTTTTATTCTTTACAAGAATTTCTGTAAAACCTTTTAGATTTTCTGGTCAGAAATGACTGCAGCATCTGTCAGGTTAAACAATGTATAGTCCTTATCATTTCACTATTTTTCTTGGAAAAATATGCTCTGATTGATAGGAGGGAGTGGGTGAGAACAAAGAAAAATGCATGTGCCCATTCACTGGGACAGTGAGAAGTACAGAAGAATCATAGATCTTCTCTGCTGCAGACTTGTCTCCCCTCCCTCTAGGACAGGTGAGTATCCCTTCTTTTTATTATTTTAGACCAGCCCAGTGAGTGAACAGTTTTGTTGTAATGACAAAACCGCTTTAAAGAATGTTGAAAATCAACATGTTTTCATTTTTCTTCCTATCTGCCACTGTTAAAACAGACACTCTGAGGATAGTATTAACCCTTTGCAATCCAATTTTGGATTCAGGGTTTCCTAGGGGATTTTCTCTTTCCACCATTATATAATGGCGGCACCTGCTAACTAGAGTCAGTACTGCGGTATTGGATATGCTGGAGAGGCCCCCCGACAACAGAGCAGCCGGTAATCTACAGTAAGAATACCCTGCCAGACGTCTACCGATGTCTGAGCTGTACAGCCTTCAATCAGAATGTCTTTAGTAGAGATGAGCGAGCACCAAAATGCTCGGGTGCTCGTTGCTCGAGTCGAACTTTCCACGATGCTCGAGGGTTCGTTTCGAGTAACGAACCCCATTGAAGTCAATGGGCGACTCGAACATTTTTGTATATCGCCGATGCTCGCTAAGGTTTTCATTTGTAAAAATCTGGGAAATTCAAGAAAGTGATGGGAACAACACAGAAATGGATAGGGCAGGCGAGGGGCTACATGTTGGGCTGCATCTCGAGTTCCCAGGTCCCACTATTAAGCCACAATAGCGGCAAGAGTGGGCCCCTCCCCCCCCAACAATTGTTACTTCTGAAAAACCCTCATTAGCAAGGCATACCTTAGCTAAGCACCACACTACCTCCAACAAAGCACAATCACTGCCTGCATGACACTCCGCTGCCACTTCTCCTGGATAACATGCTGCCCAACCCCCCCCCCCCCCCCGCACGACCCAGTGTCCACAGCGCACACCAAAGTGTCCCTGCGCAGCCTTCAGCTGCCCTCATGCCACACGCTGGCCTCATAGCCACACCACCCTCATGTCTATTTATAAGTGCATCAGCCATGAGGAGGAACCAGAGGCACACACTGCAGAGGGTTGGCAGGGCCAGGCAGTGACCCTCTTTAAAAGGGGCGGGGCAATAGCCCACAATGCTGTACAGAAGCAATGAGAACTCCAATCCTGTGCCACCTCCGTCAGGAGCTGCAAACGTGGGCATAGCAATGGGGAATCCATGTGCCACACAGTATTCATTCTGTCAAGGTGTCGCATAGCTCAATCCACACTGCAAGGGGAAAGCTCTGCCCTCTACCCAAGTCAGTCAGTGTCTTTGTGCCAGACAGGTCAAACACCGTGATGGGAACTAAGTTTGCACCAACAGCATAGGTGGGTCCTAGGAAGCCCAAGACATGAACAAAAAATTGATCTGAGCGGCCAAACATGGCAGACTTGCACCGCGCCCACGACATAGGCCATGGCCCACAGCTTCAGCAATCCTAGGCAGGAAGCGGACTTTCACTGCACCCAGGACATAGGCCTCTGCACAAACCCTCAGCAATCGCGTGCCTACAGCGGACTCCAATGCTAGCGTAGCTGTGCATGTTTCATTAGCGCTGTATTGCTCCTGTAGTTTGTCCCAATGCAGTGCCCCGGATAGTAGAGCTAACATCAGATTAAATACAGGTGGGCTTTGGCCCACACTGCATGCCCCAGTCAGACTGGGGTTCTTTATAAGTAGACACAAGCAGGTACAACTCCGTGTGGATCGACAGCATGGGTGGGTCCCAGGAAGCCACCGGCGTTACATAAATAAATCCCATTGCATTGCCCAGCACAGCTGAGGTAACGTCAGATTAAATGCAGGTGGGCTTCGGCCCACACTGCATGCCCCAGTCTGACCGGGGTTTTTAATACATAGACACAGGCAGGTACAAATCCCTAATGTGAAGTAGGTGTAGACTGAAAGCATGGGTGGCTCCCTGGAACCCACCAGCGGTACATAAACAAATCCCATTGCAGTGCCCAGCACAGCTGAGGTAACATCAGATTAAATACAGGTGGGCTTCAGCCCACACTGCATGCCCCAGCCAGGCTGGGGTTCTTTATAAGTAGACACAGGCAGGTACAAATCCCTAATGTGAAGTCCGTGTAGACCCAAAGCATGAGTGGTTCCCTGGAACCCACCGGCGGTACATAAACAAATCCCATTGCAGTGCCCAGCACAGCTGAGGTAACGTCAGATTAAATGCAAGTGGGCTTCGGCCCACACTGCATGCCCCAGTCTGACCGGGGTTTTTAATACATAGACACTGGTAGGTACAAATCCGTAATGTGAAGTCCCTGTGGACCTGGACCGATGCAAAGGTATTTGCCAAGAATGTTTTCATTGTTGGAGGAGGAGGGGGATGTTTTTGAGGCACTACGTGTCCGTGGTTATATGCACCTTAATAGTAACCGCGTTGATGGAAAATGGCCTCGCTGCCGTCATGTCTTTGGGAAGCCTCCGTTTCCACACCCCAGTGACATAGCATTAGCAGCGGTATAGGCAGAGCCCAGAATTAGTAACATTTCAGCGGTAGCATTAGGGACAGGCCCCAGTAACATATCACTAGCAGCAGTATAGGGGGAGCACAGTATTAGTTCCATTTCAGTAATAGTAGCAGTCAAGACAGGCTCCAGTAACAATTCCGAAGCAGCAGTATAGCGGGAGGACAGTCTTAGTTCCATTTCAGTAGTAGTAGCAGTCAAGACAGGCCTCAGTAACATTCCCGTTGCAGCAGTTTAGGGAGATAACAGTCTTTTTCACATTTCAGTAGTTGCAGTATAGACAAGGCCCCAGTTACATTTATGTAGCAAAAGTGTAGGCTAACCCACACACCTTGCTGTACCATGAGTGTAAGCGAAGCCCATAAAAATTACTAGGATTACACTGTAGGCGAGGGCCCCAAAAAATTGGTGTACCAACAGTACTAATGTACCTCTGAAAAATTGCCCATGCCCCACCAAGAGGGCAGGTGAAACCCATTAATCGCTTTGGTTACTGTGGCTTAATTTGTAACTAGGCCTGGAGGCAGCCCAGTTAAAATAAAAATTGGTTCAGGTGCAAGTTTCAACGCTTTAATGAGAATTGAAACGTATAAACATTGTTTACTAAAATAATATGACTGAGCCTTGTGGGCCTAAGAAAAATTGCCCATTCGGTGTGATTACGTGAGGTTTCAGGAGGAGGAGCAGGAGGAGGAGGATGAATATAATACACAGATTGATGAAGCTAAAAGGTCCCCGTTTTTTATGGTGATAGAGAACGATTCTTCCATCCGCGGGTGCAGCCTACGTATTGTTTAGGTACTGCTGCTGTCCGCTGGTGGAGAAGAGAAGTCTGGGGAAATCCAGGCTTTGCTCATCTTTATGAGTGTAAGCCTGTCGACACTGTCAGTTGACAGGCGGGTACGCTTATCCGTGATGATTCCCCCAGCCGCACTAAACACCCTCTCTGACAAGACGCTAGCTGCAGGACAAGCAAGCACCTCCAGGGCATACAGCGCGAGTTCAGGCCATGTGTCCAGCTTCGACACCCAGTAGTTGTAGGAAGCAGAGGCGTCACGGAGGACGGTCGTGCGATCGGCTACGTACTCCCTCACCATCCTTTTACAGTGCTCCCGCCGACTCAGTCTTGACTGGGGAGCCATAAAGCTGTCAAAGGCCTTGGAGAGTGTTCCACTGTCTGCGCTGTACATGCTGCCTGATCTCCGCGCCTCCCCTGCTACCTGGCCCTCGGAACTGCGCCTTCTGCCACTAGTGCTGTCGGATGGGAATTTTACCATCAGTTTGTCCGCCGGGGTCCTGTGGTATAGCATCACTCTCGAACCCCTTTCCTCTTCAGGTATGAGAGTGAAAAGGTTCTCCTTATACCGTGGGTCGAGCAGTGTGTACACCCAGTAATTCGTAGTGGCCAGAATGCATGTAACGCGAGGGTCACGAGAAAGGCATCCTAACATGAAGTCCGCCCTGTGTGCCAGGGTACCTGTACGCAACACATGGCTGTCCTCACTAGGAAGATCACTTTCAGGATCCTCCTCCTCCTCCTCCTCCTCCTCCTCCTCCTCAGGCCATACACGCTGAAAGGATGACAGGCAAGCAGCATGGGTACCCTCAGCAGTGGGCCAAGCTGTCTCTTCCCCCTCCTCCTCATGCTCCTCCCCCTCCTCCTCTTCAACGCGCTGAGATATAGACATGAGGGTGCTCTGACTATCCAGCGACATACTGTCTTCCCCCGCCTCCGTTTCGAAGCGCAAAGCATCTGCCTTAATGCTTTGCAGGGAACTTCTCAAGAGGCATAGCAGAGGAATGGTGACGCTAATGATTGCAGCATCGCTCACCATCTGGGTAGACTCCTCAAAGTTTCCAAGGACCTGGCAGATGTCTGCCAAACAGGCCCACTCTTCTGTAAAGAATTGAGGAGTTGGTATTCCACTATAGCTCTACGCTGCTCATAGAGCCTGGCCAACATGTGGAGCGTAGAGTTCCACCGTGTGGGCACGTCGCACGGCAGTCGGTGCACTGGCAGATTAAACCGATGTTGCAGGGTCCGCAGGGTGGCAGTGTCCGTGTTGGACTTGCGGAAATGTGCGCTGACCTGGCGCACCTTTTCTAGCAGGCCTGACAAGCGTTGGTAGCTTTTCAGAAACCGCTGAACCACCAAATTAAAGATGTGGGCCAGGCATGGCACGTGCGTGAGGCTGCCGAGCTGCAGAGCCGCCACCAGGTTACGGACGTTGTCACACACGACCATGCCCGGTTGGAGGCTCAGCGGCGAAAGCCAGCGGTCGGTCTGCTCTGTCAGAACCTGCAGCAGTTCGTGGGCCGTGTGCCTCTTCTCTCCTAAGCTGAGTAGTTTCAGCACGGCCTGCTGACGCTTGCCCACCGCTGTGCTGCCACGCCGCGCGACACCGACTGCTGGCGATGTGCTGCTGCTGACACATCTTGATTGCGAGACAGAGGTTGCGTAGGAGGAGGAGGAGGGTGGTTTAGTGGATGAAGCATACACCGCCGCAGATACCACCATCGAGCTGGGACCCACAATTCTGGGGGTGGGTAGGACGTGAGCGGTCCCAGGCTCTGACTCGGTCCCAGCCTCCACTAAATTCACGCAATGTGCTGTCAGGGAAATATAGTGGCCCTGCCCGCCTGTGCTTGTCCACGTGTCCATTGTTAAGTGGACCTTGGCAGTGACCGCGTTGGTGAGGGCGCGTACAATGTTGCGGGAGATGTGGTCGTGCAGGGCTGGGACGGCACATCGGGAAAAGTAGTGGCGACTGGGAACCGAGTAGCGTGGGGCCACCGCCGCCATCATGTTTTTGAAAGCCTCTGTTTCCACAAGCCTATACGGCAGCATCTCCAGGCTGATCAATTTGGCTATGTGCACGTTTAACGCTTGAGCGTGCGGGTGCGTGGCGGCGTACTTGCACTTGCGCTCAAACAGTTGTGCTAGCGACGGCTGGACGCTGCACTGAGAGACATTGCTGGATGGGGCCGAGGACAGCGGAGGTGAGGGTGTGGGTGCAGGCCGGGAGACGGTCGTGCCTGTGTCCTGAGAGGGGGGTTGGATCTCAGTGGCAGGTTGGGGCACAGGGGGAGAGGCAGTGGTGCAAACCGGAGGCGGTGAACGGCCTTCGTCCCACTTTGTGGAGTGCTTGGCCATCATATGCCTGTGCATGCTGGTGGTGGTGGCTCCCCGGCTGATCTTTGCGCGACAAACCTTGCACACCACAGTTCGTCGGTCGTCTGCACTCTCAGTGAAAAACTGCCAGACCTTTGAGCACCTCGGCCTCTGCAGGGTGGCATGGCGCGAGGGGGCGTTTTGGGAAACAGTTGGTGGATTATTCGGTCTGGCCCTGCCTCTACCCCTGGCCACCGCACTGCCTCTTCCAACCTGCCCTGCTGCTGCACTTGCCTCCCGCTCTGAAGACCTGTCCTCAGTAGGCGTAGCAAACCAGGTGGGGTCAGTCACCTCATCGTCCAGCTGCTCTTCCTCCGAATCCTCTGTGTGCTCCTCCCTCGGACATACTGCCCTTACTACTACCTCACTGATAGACAACTGTGTCTCATCATCAGCGTCCTCCTCACCCACTGAAAGCTCTTGAGACAGTTGCCGGAAGTCCCCAGCCTCATCCCCCAGACCCCGGGAACTTTCCAAAGGTTGGGCATCGGTCACGACAAACTCCTCCGGTGGGAGAGGAACCATTGCTGCCCAATCTGGGCAGGGCCCGAGAACAGTTCCTGGGAGTCTGCCTGCTCCTCAGAATGTGTCATTTTCATGGAGTGAGGAGTCTGGGAGGAAGGAGGAGCAGCAGCCAGAGGATTCAGAGTTGCAGCTGTGGACGGCGTAGAAGACTGGGTGGTTGATAGATTGCTGGATGCACTTTCTGCCATCCACGACAGGACCTGCTCACACTGCTCAGTTTCTAATAAAGGTCTACCGCGTGGACCCATTAATTGTGAGATGAATCTGGGGACCCCAGAAACTTGCCTCTTTCCTAATCCCGCAGCAGTCGGCTGTGATACACCTGGACCAGGAGCTCGGCCTGTGCCCACACCCTGACTTGGGCCTCCGCGTCCTCGCCCCCGTCCACGTCCTCTAGGCCTACCCCTACCCCTCAGCATGGTGTATTACGAGTAGAGCAGAAACAGAACGCTGTAATTAAGCGTGCCACTTATTGGCCTGTGGTTGGAGGCTGACTTCGCTTACGGAACGCACAGCAGAGCCAGGAAACAATTATGCGCAAGCCTGTAGTGATATATAGGTGCGTATGACTGAGCTACTGGAATTCACAGGGCAGAACCAGTCAAGTGGCCAAAGGCCAGTGGTAGGCCTTAAGTACTTTGCTTCTATTTTTTTAAATGGTGAGGTGAAAAACCAGACAGACCAGACCGTATATTATGTATACTGTTTCCTTCTGGCGGGATGACGGCGGTCATGTAAAGGGCACAGCAGAGCCAGGAAACAATTATGCGCAAGCCTGTAGTGAGACCTAGGTGCGTATGACTGAGCTACAGGAATTCACAGCGCAGAACCAGTCATGTGGCCAAAGGCCAGTGGTAGGCCTTAAAGGGGTTGTCCCGCGAAACAAAGTGGGGGTATACACTTCTGTATGGCCATATTAATGCACTTTGTAATGTACACTGTGCATTAATTATGAGCCATACAGAAGTTATTCACTTACCTGTTCCGTTGCTAGCGTCCTCGTCTCCATGGTGCCGTCTAATTTTCAGCGTCTAATCGCCGGATTAGACGCGCTTGCGCAGTCCGGTCTTCTTCTTTTCTGAATGGGGCCGCTCGTGCCGGAGAGCGGCTCCTCGTAGCTCCGCCCCGTTACGTGCCGATTCCAGCCAATCAGGAGGCTGGAATCGGCAATGGACCGCACAGAAGACCTGCGGTCCACCGAGGGTGAAGATCCCGGCGGCCATCTTCACAAGGTAAGTAAGAAGTCACCGGAGCGCGGGGATTCAGGTAAGCACTATCCGGTTTTCTTTTTTAACCCCTCCATCCGGTTTGTCTCGCGCCGAACGGGGGGGCTATTGAAAAAAAAAAAAACACGTTTCGGCGCGGGACAACCCCTTTAAGTATTTT
The DNA here is from genome assembly GCF_035609145.1 of Eleutherodactylus coqui. NCBI lineage: Eukaryota > Metazoa > Chordata > Amphibia > Anura > Eleutherodactylidae > Eleutherodactylus > Eleutherodactylus coqui. The sequence continues at coordinate 149,564,611 of NC_089840.1, read as the reverse complement.
GCTTCTATTTTTTTAAATGGTGAGGTGAAAAACGAGACACTGTATGCAGCGTATATTATGTATACTGTTTCCCTCTGGCGGGATGACGGTGGTCATGTAACGGGCACAGCAGAGCCAGGAAACAATTATGCGCAAGCCTGTAGTGAGACCTAGGTGCGTATGACTGAGCTACTGGAATTCACAGGGCAGAACCAGTCAAGTGGCCAAAGGCCAGTGGTAGGCCTTAAAGGGGTTGTCTCGAGGAAGCAGTGAAATTTATTTTTTTGCCCAGTCCCCCTTATTAAGCATACATTACTAAGCACCCGTGTAAATGACTTTTCTAGCCGGTTTCTACTTACAGTTCCAGCGTTTCAGCAACTTATAAAAAGTTTCCCCAAGATGGCCGCCGGCTCTTTTCCCGTCGCTTGCTGTAGCCCGACGTGCGCGCTCCCGAGACGCTACCAGCTGTGTCTCCCTGACAACCAGACGCCCCGCAGCCACCGACCGGGCCTCGGGATTGAACGCGGCCAACCACGGCACACGCTCTTCGGCCACAGTCACCCACCGCCAGGCAGCAGGTAACCCGCGCTAGGCCCCGGCTGCCCCGCGCTAGGCCCCGGCTGCCCCGCGCTAGGCCCCTGGCCCAGCGGTAGGCCCCGGGGCCCAGCGGTAGGCTCCGGGGCCACAGCGGTAGGCCCCTGGCCCCAGCGGTAGGCCCCTGGCCCCAGCGGTAGGCTCCAGGGCCCAGCGGTAGGCTCCGGGGCCACAGCGGTAGGCCCCGGGGCCCAGCGGTAAGCTCCGGGGCCACAGCGGCAGTCCGTCACTCGTCACCCCCGACCCATCACTTACCTGGGCGGCTGGGCGGCTTCTTGGCACTGCTGGGCGGCTTCTCAGCACTGCTGGGCGGCTCAAGTTTCTGCACCTTCCTCTAAGAGAGGATGGTAGCAGAATGGCCGCTCCAGCGCGCTCCCGAGAAGTTACAGCTCATCTGCGCATGCGCAGAAGAGCTGTAGCGGCGAGCACGCTGAAGCGGCTCATGCTCAGAGCAGAAGACCGGACTGCGCAAGCGCGTCTAAAAAAGCGAGTCACCAGCGAAATTAGACGGAACCATGGAAACGTGGACGCTAGCAACGGAGCAGGTAAGTGAATAACTTCTGTATGGCTCATATTTAATGCACGATGTATATTACAAAGTGCATTAATATGGCCATACAGAAGTGTATAACCCCACTTGATTTTGCGAGACAACCCCTTTAAGTATTTTGCTTCTATTTTTTTAAATGGTGAGGTGAAAAACCAGACAGACCAGACCGTATATTATGTATACTGTTTCCCTCTGGCGGGATGACGGCGGTCATGTAACGGGCACAGCAGAGCCAGGAAACAATTATGCGCAAGCCTGCTGTAACGCTTAGCTGGGTATTAATTAGCGACTACTACCCCCAGCAGACACGCAGTAAACTGAAGACAGTCACAGGCAGCCCAAATATAGTATTTTTCCCCAATTTTTTTGAAAAAGCCCACTGCCTATATAGCCAGTATACCTCTTTCCCTGTACCACTGTCCCTGCCTCACCAGTACTGCCCCTATACTCTGTAAAATGACTGCTCACTGAGGACGCTATGGTCTGCACGCCTGATATACAAAAAAAAAAAAAATGTGTGCAACACTGCTAAAAGCAGCCTTAACAGTACTGCACACGGTCAGATGTGGCCCTAAGAAGGACCGTTGAGGTTCTTGAAGACTGAAATAACACCTAACACTCTCCCTATAGCAGCAACAGCATCAGCAGCACCTTCCCTGATCTCTGTCAGCATGCATCTGTGGCGAGCCGCGGGCGGGGCAGATTTAAATACTCAGGTGTCATCTGATCTCCCCAGCCACTCACTGCAGGGGGGTGGGATAGGGCTGGAATGTCACAGGAGGAAGCTGTAATGCCTTCCCTTTGCTTCTATTGGCCAGAAAAGCGCGCACATTTCTCAGGGAAGGAAATGTAATGGAGTCGAACACCGCGTGGTGCTCGTCTTGAGTAACGAGCATCTCGAACACCCTAATACTCGAACGAGCATCAAGCTCGGACGAGTACGCTCGCTTATCTCTAGTCTTTAGACATCAGACAGTGGATTGGAAAGGGTTAACAGGTCACCTTGACGAATGAGTTCATTCTGGTGGTACTGTTAATGGAGGCACTGTGATTATTCCAATACTGTGGGGACTCTGGTGCTAATACTTGTTTAGAGCTTCCATATTACTCTAGTAGGTCTCATATGCTCCAAGCTTGTGATCCCCTGCGCTAAATTATACAGACATAGTATAAACCTTTTTTTACCACATAAACAACTTTATAGTGAATTTTTCCTGTTGTCTTTTGTGCAGTGTCAGGGAGGGGCTGCTGCAAGGTTTTTCCAGTGGAAACTCTGTTTTGTAAAACTCTTTTGTGTTCATTTGGAAGAAAGGTTTTCAGTAAATGAAGATCAGCACTTACTAATAGCTGCATGTGCCGGCCGTAGACGTAACAATTATTGATGATGGTCTGATTGGTTTTGATCTTTCTTACCTCTATGCTACACTGTATTCTACCAATCCCTTACATGTTTTTCTCCACACTTTTTGAAAATGTTTTTTTATTTTGCATAAAATAAAAACAAATTACTCCTAAATGAACACACTGGAGACATACTATTACAGTGTGTTGTGGTTAGAGGTAGAATATCACAAGGAATGCTTCGGAGGAAAAAAATGGGCCATTCACACCACTCTTATTGGCTATGTCTGCGGGATACGTTTGGTTATGAAAAAACACTATATTTATTTCATCTTACCCTGTGACATATTCATTGGTTTTCATGTTGCAAACATATGAAAAAAGATAGTCCTTATGCAGCATCCGATGAGCAGGCTCACAGCCAAGGAGACAGTGGGGTAGAGAAATAACCTTGCCACTGGGCTCTTCCGTCTCCTCACTACAGGTGGCTAGGAACCCGACCTTGTTACCGCAGGGGGAGACCAGCAATTAGTAACAGAGGTTACCTTTAACCCTTTGCAATCCAATTTTGGATTCAGGGTTTCCTAGGGGGCTTTCTCTTTCTGCCATTATACAATGGTGCCATCTGCTGGCTAGAGCCAGTACTGCGATATGGGACATGCTGGAGAGGCCCCCAATAACAGAGTGGCCAGTAATATACAGTAAGAATACCCTGCCGGAAGTCTTCCGACATCAGAGCTGTACAGCCTTCAATCAGAATGTCTTCAGATGTCAGACAGTGGATTGGAAAGGATTAAGTCTGTTTCATCACTGTGACGCCAACATTCCATCTTCTGCGGCCGATCACTCCGATAGGATAAAGTAGTCCACACACAGAGAGTATTTTCTGAACCTGAACCAGGAACACTCAGTCCTGTACGTTTACTTAAACTCTTTGAACAGTAACAATAAACAGTTCTTGCACACAACAATTTGCATAGTGTTGAAGCAGTGAGGGTTCCCGGGTCATTATGCTTTCACAGTCCTAGTTATCTGTAGGATCCTTCCTTCCAGTTAAACTCTCTCTCTCTACTGCCAAACACTCATTTTTTCTTGCACATTTGAGGTTTCTCTCTTTCTCCGGTTACATGCAGTTCTTGTGCTTTCTTCATCTCTCTCCAACAACTACTCTCTTCCAACTTCCTTCTTACTCCATACTCACTTCTTACTAACTAACTCACTAACTATAGACACCTCTCACTGAAATCATTACATCACATGGACACAGACTAATCAACAGCTAGACAGATAGATACATTATCCAGACAACACCAGACCTGACCAGGATACATTTAATGTACTTTATATGTTTTTTTACAATAAGACCGAATGGGTGATGGATGCTACTGTGTGATATCTGTTTAATTTATATGTTCTAAAGGACATAAACGTGATGCAATTAGAATCTTAAAAGGCCAGTCCAGTAAGATGTTAACAGGATCGCTAACTTACTACAACTACATTACAAAACATATGCAAAAAACACACACACTCTTCATTGCAAAAGCTCCAAATCTGTCAGATTGTGAGGGCATCTGGTGTGCAGTGCCCTCTTTAGGTCACCTACAGATATTCAATGGGATTCGTGTCTGGGCTCTGGCTGGGTCATTCCAAAACTTCAATTTTCTTCTGTTGATTTGGGGGTCTGCTTTGGGTTGTTGTTGTGCTGAAATGTGAAATTCCTCTTCATTTTCAGCTTTTCAGCAGAGGCCTGAAGGACTGATATTTGGAACTGTTCATACTTCCCTCCACTTTGACTAAGCCCCAGTATCGGTTTTGCACCAAATATACCTATTGGAATTATGGCCAACATGTTCTCCCTCGGTCCTATCAGACATAACACATTCTCACACATTCTTCTGGCAGACTTGATATAGGTTTTGGAAAAACAGAGCTGGGCTTGGATGTTTTTCTTTGTTAGAAAAGACTTCCATCTTGCCCCCCTTTTACACAACCCAGTTAAATGAAGAACATGAGAGATGGTTGTTACATGTACTCCACACCACAGGGAAAACGCTATAGTGATTGATGTTTATTATGTAAATGCTGAGGTTTATCAGGACAAATGTGATGACTGATGGTTACAACTGATGATAAGATGATGCTGATGATTGTGTGTAAGCATGCAGTTAGGTTCAAGTAGTCTTGATCCCAGTCATATTGGCCATCTAGATGGTTTGCATAACCAGACACAATGCTGGGTGAGGCAGGTATGTCTGATGGTGAAATGACAGCGCACATCTCGCCCTACAGGTTGGTGCCTGTTCTGATCCAAAAAGTGTGGTGTGGCATGCAAGTGGTGGTTGTGTTGGCTGCAATAGTGAAGTGAGCAGCAAGTTTGAGATTTTGGTGCAGTGTTGGGTATGGTCTGACTTGTGAAAAAAAACCCTGGAAACCTGCTGTGGAAGAGGTTGGGTGCAGCTTGAGAGTATGAGATGTGGAAAACCCTGGAGCCTGCTCGTGGCTAAGAATGCCCAGTCAGTTGGACTGCGGTATCTATGGGAGCTCCAGTTGTGAACCTGATACATTGCTGAGTGAGTGGAAGTCCACCATTAACCCCTTAAGGACCAGGTTGTTTTGTACCTTAAGGACCAGACACTTTTTAGGGATTTTACCCATGTGGCGATTTTACTGCTCCATTTTTTTTCCTTTAGCTACCAAAATTATTTTTGCTGCGTTTTTTTCCCCGTGACATATTGGACTATTTTTTTAATATCTTTTTCACTGACTTTTTTTTTCTGTTTTTTAGTTTTATTGGGGGTAAAATGCTAAAAAAAATGATTTTTTTAACATTTATAGTTTTTTAAAAAATTATTTTTATATTTACACTAAAATAAAGTAAGGAAATGGGTTCCTCTATTTATTTCGGACGTTTTGATATATAGTATGTATGGTTTTGGTTTACAGGGCGCATACGGCGACGGTTTTTGTTGGCGTCTGCTTTGTGTTATTCTCTTTCTTTTGTATGTATTGTTGTTTTATTCTGTTATTTTGTTTTACTGATGTATGTAATTGTGTTTTTTACTATCTGTGTCCCCCATGACGTCATATAAGACCTCTGGGGGACACTCACTTTTTTTTTTTTTTTTTAACTTTATTTGACATTTTCCCACTGTAGCTGGGCAGTCCATAGGACCCTCAGTTACAGGGGAAAGCAACCCCTGTGGTGACATTAGTCACCTGCAGAGCTGCCAGGGTCTAAGTCTGACCCTCCAGCTCTGCAGTAGCAGGGAATCCCGGGAGGTCACATGACCCCCCGAGGCTCCCGTAGTGAAAGAACTTCTTACTTTCACTTTGCCCCGACAGTGCTCATTGAGCACTGTATATCGGGGAAGCAGAAGACAGGAAGGGTTAAAAACCCCTCCTGCCTTCTGCTCCAGGGTATCAGCTGTCACTAACAGCTGATAACCCGTATCTGCCTCTGACTGATTGCAGAGGCAGGAGACTTAGAGCACCGCCGTATTTTTACAATCGGTGGTCCTCAAAGCCCAGCACCAGCCGCCGTATATATACAGTGGCTGGTCCTTAATGGGTTAAGAAACCAAGGGGCTTATTCACTAATATTGCGCATTGCAACGCTCTGAAAATATGTGCCACGTTAAAGTGACTGTACTGCTAATTCAGCTGCCAAGTAAAGACAGTTACTGTGTACCATAGTGTGAGCTCCATCTCTAAATCCACCTGCACTGTGGGATACCCTCCCAATAAATATGCATCCTGTTGACTGCAGCCTGGAGCATACAACATGTGTATATTATTTACAGATGAGTTTATTTATGTGTGTAGAGTTATGCATACCAAAATTTCTTCTAGAGAGAACCTGTCATAGAACACATTGTCCAACATCCTTTAATAGTTATGAAATGAGTAGGAAGGCGTAATTTACTTAAACATCACTAATTAAATAGGGGTTCACAATAATGACATATATCAATTTTGGAATGGCTAGGTATTTTATATATTGGACTTCATTTGTAACTAACCATCTCCATAACTCAGCTAACCATACTCTCAGGGGTCCATAGCACAATACAGACATTACCTCATTTCAAAACTACACAGAATGCAGATCATCTCTCTTGTAATCTGTATCTTTTTATATAAAGTCTTTGCAAAGTAGCTTGTCAACCCATTCCAACAGATTTTACATAACACATCACTCAACTCCCTCCTACCCGGTACAACACATCTACAGATATCATATCCTCTTCTACAATTAATACTCAACAAACCATAACAGTGCGTCTTACTAATGTGCATCTTCAAAATGTGACTGTTCTCAGTAAGAGAAACCAAGTAACCTTGTAGATATAAGATCTTTTAATGGTTAATAAAAATACATGATGTTATAGTGAGCTTTCAAACCTATTCAGATTTCTTCCTCAGGCATAATGAAGCAAATCTAAAGATGTATTTATATAAATACATATACACATGATCACATAGGAGGGCCCAAAATGGTGTGATTAATTTGCACTTAGATAAATACCAAAAAGGAATGAGTAGAACAGTAAATACTTAATTAGTTGAGTGACAAGGGATGTGGAAGTTTTATGGTCTCTAAATTGATGTTAGAGGGTCACCAGGCCAGTGTGTTATCTCTGCTCTGGGTTTCCCATATCTCATAATCTCCACTGATGCAAAAAGGCCCCCACTGAGATTCATTCCGTTTTTGATAGTATCAAAGATGGTTATAAACTTGTATTCCCACATTTTCCTGTGACGTTGGGATTTGAAATTGCCTTTAAGCATAATAATATGAAAGTTATTCTGATCCATACAACTGTGTTTCTTACAGCAGACCCCCCCCCCCCCCCGTAACAGCTGTGATAAGCCGCGCCACTGTTCAGAGCTGGTAGCCTTTTAAATAACGCAGTCAATTGTGACAGAGGCATTAAAATGCCCCGATCAATGTTTGAAGGTCCTGCAGGGCCCTCCACAATGAGATTGCGGCGTGCTGTGCAGTTGCCATGGCAGCCCCCATGGCTGTTATTGCACATTGCCTATAAAGCCAGATCATGGTATAATGTAGTACTACCATCACAGGTTCTTGTCCCCTATGGGGACTTTAAAAAATTTCAAAATTTGTTTAAAAAAGTTCTATTAATCATTTTTAAAAAAGGTAATAAAAGTTAGAAAAAAATCCCTTTACCATATTTATAGTAAAAAATCTAAATAAAAAAGCATATTTGGTATTGCTGCATCCATAAAAGTCTGATCTATCAAAGGAATGTATTATTTATTTCGCATGGTGAACATCATCAGAAAAAATAAACAAACAATGCCAGAATTGTGCTTTTTTTTGGTCACCCTGTCTCAAAGAACAAATGTAATAAAAAAAACAATCAAAAAGTCATATTTGCTCCAAAATGGTACCAATAGAAACTACAGGACTCCCTGCAAAAAACTGAGCCCTTGCACAACTATGTTAATGGAAACATAAAGTTATGGCTGTCAGAAGATGGCGGCAGAAAATAATTAAAAGAAAATAAAAGTACCAGTAGTACAGCAAAAAAGTGCATACATTTGGTATCAGTAATTGTACTGACTCAGAGAATAAAGTTACCATGCCATTTTTTCTGTACTTTGTGCACCGTAGAAACAAGAGCCCCCCCCCCCTTTCACCCCTGTTCCCAAGATGTCAGAATCTCAGTTTGTTTGTTTTTTATTTCACTCGACTTTTTTTTTTTAAGTTTCTCAGTATATTATATGATACATTAACTAGTACAATTGAATAATACAACTCTTTCCACAAAAAACAACCCTCAGATAGTAATGTTGATGGATAAATAAAAGTTATGATTTTTTAAAAGTGGGGAAGAAAACCCGAAATGGGGAAAAATAAGTACCATTACATGTTTTTTATGTCCACAGAGTTTATGCCTAAATCCTTGAAAATGGAACCCCATGACTGAACTGATCACTGCCTACAGAAGAAACCTGCTGAAATGGAGACTGATAAGTCTCTGATTCGGCGGAGTTTAGTTTGTTTCCTGTATTTTGTGCAAGAAAGAATAACGTGATCCAAATGAGATGTGAACGACCCATTACACACAAGCATATCAATACCGGGGAAACACTGTGTTAAATAGTGTTTGAAAGGCACTTGGATTAGTGATAAAAAAAAGTCTACACAAGTCCAATCAGTTTTGATCTCTACTAGACAGACCACGAAGTGAAGAATAAAACCTTAACATTGATGAGTCTTTTAAAGTCACTAAAGTTCTATTTATGCATAAGGACAAACGTCAATTGTTTGCAGAGCCTCTTGTAAAATCTCTGTATTCATTCGTTTAGGAATGTCAGAAGGCAGATACATTACATGATTGCTAATGTAAAGCACCTGCTTGAATCAATTGTAGTGTGTAATTGCTAGCTATAAATGAGTAATCTGATAGCATTGGCAATTCAAAAGTGCGTCTGGATAACCTTCATTACTGGGCAGTAAACAGGCAAAATGATGTCTTGTTTAAAAAAAAATCTAGTAACTAAAGTATTAGCAAGAAGGTTTTATTGGGAATTCTTAAGCCAAGTTGAAAAGGAATCAAATAGAATATTTTTTTAATCAAAGTTAATGTGTCTTCTGGTTAAACCCAGTCTTGGATAACACATAATATAATACAGGTCTAAAGTGCTGATGATCTTGGAGAAGAAGTGATGATTTCTCCAGAAGTATTTTGGACAGTGATATAAATAATGGTTCATACATGCGGCTAGTCATATATAAAATGCAAGACATATTTGGAGGTTCCTCTGATTTCAGCCATTAAGACAGGAGGTGAAAGTTGTCATTGTACAGTCGCACATCGGCTGCCGGACATCCACAAAGGACTTATTTTGCAATGCTAGCAATACAGAATAAAGCATACTGGCGGTCATTAATGTGTTAAAACTAGAGATGAGCGAGCACCAAAATGCTCGGGTGCTCGTTACTCGGGACGAAATTTTCGCGATGCTCGAGGGTTCGTTTCGAGTAACGAACCCCATTGAAGTCAATGGGCGACCCGAGCATTTTTGTATATCGCCGATGCTCGCTAAGGTTTTCATTTGTGAAAATCGGGGCAATTCAAGAAAGTGATGGGAACGACACAGCAACGGATAGGCAGGCGAGGGGCTACATGTTGGGCTGCATCTCAAGTTCACAGGTCCCAATATTAAGCCACAATAGCGGCAAGAGTGCCCCCCCCCCCCGCACTGTCAGCATAAAGATCGTTCTCCTCTGCCATAGCTGTAACAGCTGTGGCAGAGAAGAACGATGTTAGCCCATTGAATTCAATGGAGACGGCAATACAGCAGGTTCCACTGAAAGCAATGGGCTGCCAGCGTGCGCGGGATGAATTGTCGGGAAGGGCTTAAATATATAAGCCCTTCCCTGCAATTCATCCAGAAATGTGTAAAAATAAAAATATATACCATATATACCGGCGTATAAGGCGACGGGGCGTATAAGACGACCCCCCAACTGTCACCTTATACGCCGGGAATACAGCGGAGCAAAGAATAAAAATCATTACTCACTTCCCCCGGCGTTCTGCGGCGCTGCTGCAGGCTGTCGCTCCCTCCTGGTCCCCGGCAGAGCATTGCTTTCTGGACGCAGGGCTTGAAATCCCCGCCTCCAGAAAACACACGTGCCTTCAGCCAATCACAGCCAATGGCAATGATGTCATTGAATGGCTGTGATTGGCTGACGGCGTGTGTTAGCTAATCACAGTAGCTTTCTGGAAGCGGGGATTTCAAGCCCTGCGTCCAGAAAGCAATGCTCTGCCAGGGACCAGGAGGGAGCGACATCCTGCAGCAGCGCCGCAGAACGCCGGAGGAGGTAAGTAATGATTTTTATTCTTTGCTCCGCTGTATTCCCGGCGTATAAGGTGACAGTTGGGGGGTCGTCTTATACGCCCCGTCGCCTTATACGCCGGTATATACGGTATATATTTTTATTGTAACACATTTCTGGATGAATTGCAGGGAAGGGCTTATATATTTAAGCCCTTCCCGACAATTCATCCCGCGATCGCCGGCAGCCCATTGCTTTCAGTGGAACCTGCTGTATTGCCGGTTCCATTGAATTCAATGGGCAAACATCGTTCTTCTCTGCCACAGCTGTTACAGCTGTGGCAGAGAATTATGATTTATCTTCTATATGTTCTCAATGGGGTCGGCGCTGCTGCCGCCGGCCCCATTGAGCGCATATAGAGAAGAGAACAGGAATCGCAGATCGCACATAGGTGCGATCTGCGATTTCTATGGCCTAAGAAGGACCGTTGGGGTTCTTGAAGCCTAAAATCACTCCTAACGCTCTCCCTATAGCAGCTCCGGCATCAACAGCACTTTCCCTGAACTATGTCAGAATGCATCTGTGGCGAGCCGCGGGCGGGCAGATTTTAATACTCGGGTGACACCTAATCTCGCCAGCCACTCACTGCAGGGGGGTGGTATAGGGCTTGAACGTCGCAGGGGGAAGTTGTAATGCCTTCCCTGTCTTTCTATTGGCCAGAAAAGCGTGCAAATTTCTCAGGGAAGAAAATGAAAGTGACTCAAACATCGCGTGGTGCTCGTCTCGAGTAACGAGCATCTCGAACACCCTAATACTCGAACGAGTATCAAGCTCGGACGAGTATGCTCGCTCATCTCTAGTTAAAACCAGATTTCCACAGGGCTGTTTATGATGCATTTTTCAGCCACAACAAAGAGGGACACTAAGAACTGGGATAGCTGCATGCACCCTCCGTCATGGAATAATCTCTTTGTGTCTTTCAAATATGTTATTTGTTTAGTTTTTATAGCAATGTTTTAGGTTTTAAAGGGAACATGTCGGCTCCTAGGAGCCCTATAAACTCTAAACACTGGATCTAAGGATGTGACTATTATGCTTAGGCTGGGCTTCATGGAGACTTCTTGTAGTGCGACCTTGCAATTTTAACTCCTAAGTGACAGACAAGTGTACTCAGCTGCATGAAGCTCACAGTGTTTCTCTGGGCGGCAGCTTTTGTTTAAATAGATGCATCATGCTTAGAGATGAGCGAGCACCAAAATGCTCGGGTGCTCGTTACTCGGGACGAAAATTTCGCGATGCTCGAGGGTTCGTTTCGAGTAACGAACCCCATTGAAGTCAATGGGCGACTCGAGCATTTTTGTATTTCGCCGATGCTCGCTAAGGTTTCCATTTGTGAAAATCTGGGCAATTCAAGAAAGTGATGGGAACGACACAGAAACGGATAGGGCAGGCGAGGGGCTACATGTTGGGTTGCATCTCAAGTTCCCAGGTCCCACTATTAAGCCACAATAGCGGCAAGAGTGGGCCCCCCCCCCCTCCCAACAATTTTTACTTCTAAAAAGCCCTCATTAGCAATGCATACCTTAGCTAAGCACCACACTACCTCCAACAAAGCACAATCACTGCCTGCATGACACTCCGCTGCCACTTCTCCTGGGTAAAATGCTGCCCAACCCCCCCGCACGACCCAGTGTCCACAGCACACACCAAAGTGTCCCTGCACAGCCTTCAGCTGCCCTCATGCCACACACTGGCCTCATAGCCACACCACCCTCATGTCTATTTATAAGTGCGTCTGCCATGAGGAGGAACTGCAGGCACACACTGCAGAGGGTTGGCACGGCTAGGCAGCAACCCTCTTTAAAAGGGGCGGGGCGATAGCCCACAATGCTGTACAGAAGCAATGAGAAATCCAATCCTGTGCCACCTCCATCAGGAGCTGCACACGTGGGCATAGCAATGGGGAACCTATGTGCCACACACTATTCATTCTGTCAAGGTGTCTGCATGCCCCAGTCAGACCGTGGTTTTTTATAAATAGTCACAGGCAGGTACAACTCCGCAATGGGAATTCCGTGTGCACCCACAGCATGGGTGGCTTCCTGGAACCCACCGGCTGTACATAAATGTATCCCATTGCAGTGCCCTGGACAGCAGAGCTAACGTCAGATTAAATGCAGGTGGGCTTTGGCCCACACTGCATACCCCAACCTGACCGGGGTTTTTAATTCATAGACACAGGCAGGTACAACTCCCTATTGTGAAGTCCCTGTGGACCCACAGCATGGGTGGCTCCCTGGAACCCACCGGCAGTACATAAATATATCCCATTGCAGTGCCCATCACAGCTGAGGTAATGTCATGTTTAATGCAGGTGGGCTTCGGCCCACACTGCATGCCCCAGTCAGACTGGGGTTCTTTAGAAGTGGACACATGCAGTTACAACTCCGTGTGGACTGACAGCATGGGTGGCTCCCTGGAACCCACCGGCGGTACATAAATATATCCCATTGCAGTGCCCAGCACAGCTGATGTAATGTCAGCTTTAATGCAGGTGGGCAAAAAATTAGTTGGATTACACTGTAGGCGAGGGCCCCAAACAATTGGTGTACCAACAGTACTAATGTACCTCAGAAAAATTGCCCATGCCCAACCAAGAGGGCAGGTGAAACCCATTAATCGCTTTGGTTAATGTGGCTTAATTTGTAACTAGGCCTGGAGGCAGCCCAGTTAAAATAAAAATTGGTTCAGGTGCAAGTTTCAACGCTTTAATGAGCATTGAAACGTATAAAAATTGTTTACAAAAATGATATGACTGAGCCTTGTGGGCCTAAGAAAAATTGCCCGTTCGGCATGATTACGTGAGGTTTCAGGAGGAGGAGCAGGAGGAGGAGGATGAATATAATACACAGATTGATGAAGCTAAAAGGTCCCCGTTTTTTATGGTGATAGAGAACGATTCTTCCATCCGCGGGTGCAGCCTACGTATTGTTTAGGTACCGCTGCTGTCCGCTGGTGGAGAAGAGAAGTCTGGGTAAATCCAGGCTTTGTTCATCTTGATGAGTGTTAGCCTGTCGGCACTGTCGGTTGACAAGCGGGTACGCTTATCCGTGATGATTCCCCCAGCCGCACTAAACACCCTCTCTGACAAGACGCTAGCCGCAGGACAAGCAAGCACCTCCAGGGCATACAGCGCGAGTTCAGGCCACGTGTCCAGCTTCGACACCCAGTGTTGTAGGGGGCAGAGGAGTCACGGAGGACGGTCGTGCGATCGGCTACGTACTCCCTCACCATCCTTTTACAGTGCTCCCGCCGACTCAGCCTTGACTGGGGAGCGGTGGCACAGTCTTGCTGGGGAGCCAGAAAGCTGTCAAAGGCCTTAGAGAGTGTTCCCCTGCCTGTGCTGTACATGCTGCCTGATCTCCGCGCCTCCCCTGCTACCTGGCCCACAGAACTGCGCCTTCTGCCACTAGCGCTGTCGGATGGGAATTTTACCATCAACTTGTCCGCCAGGGTCCTGTGGTATAGCATCACTCTCGAACCCCTTTCCTCTTCGGGTATGAGAGTGTAAAGGTTCTCCTTATACCGTGGGTCGAGCAGTGTGTCCACCCAGTAATCCGTAGTGGCCAGAATGCGTGTAACGCGAGGGTCACAAGAAAGGCATCCTAACATGAAGTCCGCCATGTGTGCCAGGGAACCTGTACGGAACACATGGCTGTCCTCACTAGGAAGATCACTTTCAGGATCCTCCTCCTCCTCCGGCCATACACGCTGAAAGGATGACAGGCAAGCAGCATGGGTACCCTCAGCAGTGGGCCAAGCTGTCTCTTCCCCCTCCTCCTCATGCTCCTCCACCTCCTCCTCCTCAACGCGCTGAGATATAGACAGGAGGGTGCTCTGACTATCCAGCAACATACTGTCTTCCCCCGCCTCCGTTTCCGAGCGCAAAGCATCTGCCTTTATGCTTTGCAGGGAACTTCTCAAGAGGCATAGCAGAGGAATGGTGACGCTAATGATTGCAGCATCGCTCACCATCTGGGTAGACTCCTCAAAGTTTCCAAGGACCTGGCAGATGTCTGCCAACCAGGCCCACTCTTCTGTAAAGAATTGAGGAGGCTGACTCCCACTACGCCGCCCATGTTGGAGTTGGTATTCCACTATAGCTCTACGCTGCTCATAGAGCCTGGCCAACATGTGGAGCGTAGAGTTCCACCGTGTGGGCACGTCGCACAGCAGTCGGTGCACTGGCAGATTAAACCGATGTTGCAGGGTGCGCAGGGTGGCAGCGTCCGTGTGGGACTTGCGGAAATGTGCACTGAGCCGGCGCACCTTTCTGAGCAGGTCTGAAAAGCGTGGGTAGCTTTTCAGAAAGTGCTGAACCTCCAAATTAAAGACATGGGCAAGGCATGGCACGTGTGTGAGGCTGCCGAGCTGCAGAGCCGCCACCAGGTTACGGCTGTTGTCACACACGACCATGCCCAGTTGGAGGCTCAGCGGCGCAAGCCAGCGGTCGGTCTGCTCTGTCAGACCCTGCAGCAGTTCGTGGGCCGTGTGCCTCTTCTCTCCTAAGCTGAGTAGTTTCAGCACGGCCTGCTGACGCTTGCCCACCGCTGTGCTGCCACGCCGCGCGACACTGACTGCTGGCGACGTGCTGCTGCTGACACATCTTGATTGCGAGACAGAGGTTGCGTAGGAGGAGGAGGAGGGTGGTTTAGTGGATGAAGCATACACCGCCGCAGATACCACCACCGAGCTGGGGCCTGCAATTCTGGGGGTGGGTAGGACGTGAGCGGTCCCAGGCTCTGACTCGGTCCCAGCCTCCACTATATTCACCCAATGTGCCGTCAGGGAGATATAGTGGCCCTGCCCGCCTGTGCTTGTCCACGTGTCCGTTGTTAAGTGGACCTTGGCAGTAACCGCGTTGGTGAGGACGCGTACAATGTTGCGGGAGACGTGGTCATGCAGGGCTGGGACGGCACATCGGGAAAAGTAGTGGCGACTGGGAACCGAGTAGCGCGGGGGCCGCCGCCGCCATCATGTTTTTGAAAGCCTCCGTTTCCACAAGCCTATACGGCAGCATCTCCAGGCTGGTCAATTTGGCTACGTGCACATTTAACGCTTGAGCGTGCGGGTGCATGGCGGCGTACTTGCGCTTGCGCTCAAACACTTGCGCTAGCGACAGCTGGACGGTGCGCTGAGAGACATTGGTGGATGGGGCCGAGGACAGCGGAGGTGAGGGTGTGGGTGCAGGCCAGGAGACGGTAGTGCCTGTGTCCTGAGAGGGGTGTTGGATCTCAGTGGCAGGTTGGGGCACAGGGGGAGAGGCAGTGGTGCAAACCGGAGGCGCTGAACGGCCTTCGTCCCACCTTGTGGGGTGCTTGGCCATCATATGTCTGCGCATGCTGGTGGTGGTGAGGCTTGTGGTGGTGGCTCCCCGGCTGATCTTGGCGCGACAAAGGTTGCACACCACTGTTTGTCGGTCGTCTGCACTCTCAGTGCAGACCTTTGAGCACCTCGGCCACTGCAGGGTGGCATGGCGCGAGGGTGCGCTTTGGGAAACAGCTGGTGGATTATTCGGTCTGGCCCTGCCTCTACCCCTGGCCACCGCACTGGCTCTTCCAACCTGCCCTGCTGCTGCACTTGCCTCCCTCTCTGAAGACCTGTCGTCAGTAGGCTTAGCAAACCAGGTGGGGTCAGTCACCTCATCGTCCTGCTGCTCTTCCTCCAAATCCTCTGTGCGCTCCTCCCTCGGACTTACTGCAATTAATACTACCTGACTGATAGACAACTGTGTCTCATCGTCATCCTCCTCCTCACCCACTGAAAGCTCTTGAGACAGTTGCCGGAAGTCCCCACCCTCATCCCCCGGACCCCGGGAACTTTCCAAAGGTTGGGCATCGGTCACGACAAACTCCTCCGGTGGGATAGGAACCATTGCTGCCCATTCTGGGCAGGGCCCGAGAACAGTTCCTGGGAGTCTGCCTGCTCCTCATAATGTGTCATTGTAATGGAGTGAGGAGGCAGAGAGGAAGGAGGAGCAGCAGCCAGAGGATTCAGAGTTGCAGCAGTGCACGGCGCAGAACTCTGGGTGGTCGATAGATTGCTGGATGCACTTTCTGCCATCCACGACAGGACCTGCTCACGCTGCTCATTTACTAATAAAGGTCTACCGCGTGGACCCATTAATTGTGAGAAGAATGTGGGGATGCCAGAAACAAGCCTCTCTCCTAATCCCGCAGCAGTCGGCTGCGATACACCTGGATCAGGAGCTCGGCCTGTGTCCACACCCTGACTTGGGCCTCCGCGTCCTCGCCCGCGTCCTCGCCCGCGTCCACGTCCTCTAGGCCTACCCCTACCCCTCAGCATGGTGTATTACCAGTAGTGCAGAAACAGAATGCTGTAATTAAATGTGCCGCTTATTGGCCTGTGGTTGGAGGCTGACTTCGCTTACGGAATGCACAGCAGAGCCAGGAAAGAATTTTGCGCAAGCCTGTAGTGAGACGTAGGTGCGTATGACTGAGCTAGTGGAATTCACAGCGCAGAAGCAGTCAAGTGTATCCAAAGGCCACTAGTAGGCCTTAAGTGTTTTTGCTTCTATTTTTTTAAAGGCTGAGCTGAGACAGCAGACAGATACTGTAGGCCACGTATATATGTATACTGTTTCCCTCTGGTCGGGATGACGGCGGTGATGTAACGGGCAACGCAGAGCCAGGAAAGAATTTTGCGCAAGCCTGCTGTAACACTTAGCTGCGTATTAATTAGGACTACTACCCCCAGCAGAGACGCAGTACACTGAGGACGGTCACAGGTAGCCCAAATAGATTTTTTTTTCCCAAATTTTTTTGAAAAAGCCCACTGCCTATATAGACAGTATATCTCTTTCACCTTTCCCACTGTCCCTGCCTCACCACTACTGGCCCTATACTATGTAAAATTACTGCAGACTGAGGACGCAATCCTGTGCACGGCCGATATACAAAAAAAAAAAAAAAAAGTGCAACACTGCTCATAGCAGCCTCAACAGTACTGCACACGGTCAGATGTGGCCCTAAGAAGGACCGTTGGGGTTCTTGAAGCCTAAAATAACTCCTACCACTTTCCCTATAGCAGCTCCAGCATCAGCAGCACTTTCCCTGATCTATGTCAGAATGCATCTGTGGCGAGCCGCGGGAGGGGACGATTTAAATACTCGGGTGACACCTGATCTCTCCAGCCACTCACTGCAGGGGAGTGGTATAGGGCTTGAACGTCGCAGGGGGAAGTTGTAATGCCTTCCCTGTCTTTCTATTGGCCAGAAAAGCGCGCTAACGTCTCAGAGATGAAAGTGAAAGTAACTCGAACATCGCGTGGTGCTCGCCTCGAGTAACGAGCATCTTGAACACGCTAATACTCGAACGAGTATCAAGCTCGGACGAGTACGTTCGCTCATCTCTAATCATGCTACAAAATATCTGTATGCAGCCCCATCCTCAAGCTACATGCACACAAGTGCGAATATTAACTCCATTCTTCTGAATAGAATCTTACACATGAACAATGCTGCGAGGTGAAAAATAGCTGCATGTGCACAGGTAGTCCGCAGGATTTAGCATTTCAGCAACTTTAGTTTATGGGGCTCAAAGGAGCTAACATACTCTTTAACAGTTGAATGCTACTAATATAAGGATACCTTAATTCAACAGTGAACTTAAAGTTAGTGGGAGAAATATCTTTACTAGAGATGAGCGAACGTACTCGGATAAGCACTACTCGTCCGAGTAATGTGCCTTATCCGAGTACCGCTGTGCTCGTCCTGAAAGATTCGGGGCGCTCCGCTGCTGACAGGTGAGTCGCAGCGGGGAGCGGGGCAGAGCGGGCGGGAGAGAAGGAGAGAAAGATCTCCCCTCCGTTCCTCCCCGCTCTCCCCTGCAGCTCCCCGCTCCGCAGCGCGTCCCGAATCTTTCAAGACGAGTACAGCGGTACTCGGATAAGGCACATTACTCGGACGAGTAGTGCTTATCCGAGTACGTTCGCTCATCTCTAATCTTTACTAATCCCAAAGGTCAGGTAACCGTTTCATAGACTGGTAAAGTTGGAAGGGAAGTCCAGGGTCATCGGGTTCAACGCCCTGTTCAGTGCAGGATCCACTAAACAATCTCAGACAGGTATTTGTCAAGACCTTGTTTGAACACTTCCATTGAAGGAGAACTCACCTCCTCCCGTGGTAACCTGTTCCACTCATTGATCACCCTCACTGTCAGGTTTTTTTTGTGTCTCCTCTCTTTCAGTTTCATCCAATTGCTTCTAATCTTTCCTTGTGCAAATGAGAATAGGGCTGATCCCTCTGCAGTGTGACAGCCCTTCAGATATTTGTAGACCACTATTAAGTCTCCTCTCAGCCTTCTT
Organism: Eleutherodactylus coqui; assembly: GCF_035609145.1. Taxonomy (NCBI): domain Eukaryota; kingdom Metazoa; phylum Chordata; class Amphibia; order Anura; family Eleutherodactylidae; genus Eleutherodactylus; species Eleutherodactylus coqui. Next base: position 149,545,949 of record NC_089840.1, on the reverse strand, counting down.
TTTTGCAAGCTAAACATTCCCAGATCCTTTAACCATTCCTCATAGGACATGATTTGCAGACCGCTCACCATCTTGGTAACTCTTCCCTGAACTTGCTCCAATTTGTCGATGTCTTTTTTAAAGTGGGGTGCCCAGAATTGGACACAGTATTCCAGATGAGGTCTGACTAAGGAAGAGTAGAAGGGAATAATTACGTCACGTGATCTAGACTCTATGCTTCTCTACATCCCAGAATTGCATTTGCCTCTTTGGCTGCTGCGTCACATTGTTGACTCTTGTTCAGTCTATGATCTATTAGTATACCCAAGTCTTTTTCACATGTGCTGCTTAGCCCAATTCCTCCGATTCTGTATGTGCTTTTTTTCATTTTTCTTGCCCAGATGTGGACTTTGCATTTCTCCTTGCTAAATACCATTCTGTTAGTCCTGCCCACTGTTCAAGCTTTTTTAGATCTTTTTGAATACTCTCTCTTCTCTTGTGTTAGCTATCCCTCCTAGCTTTGTGTCTGAAAATTTGATAAGTTTCCCATCAATTCCCTCCTTCAGATCATTTATAAAAATGTCCAACAACACTGGGCCTAGGACAGAGTGTTGTAGTACCCAACTTGATATATTCTTCTACTTGCATGTGCAGCCATTTATGACCACTCTTTGAGTACGATCAGTCAGCCAGTTGTGAATCCACCTAACAGTTGCCTTCTCAATTCCATATTTGGTCATTTTTTTCAATGAGAATGGTTTGCGATGCTTTGCCAAATGCTTTACTAAAGTCAATATATACTATATCTACTGCATTTCTCAGATCAACCCAGTCAGTAATTCTGTAATAGAAGGAAAATAAATTTGTCTGGAATGATTTGTTTGTTACAAACCCATCCTAGCTTTGGTTAATTACTCAATTCTCATTCAAGTACTTGTGTACATGCTATTTTATAATTTGGTCAAAGATCTTTCCCGGTATAGAAGTTAGGCTCACAAGTCTGTAGTTTCCTGGGTCCTCCTTCTTCCCTTTTTGAAGATGGGGGCATTTGTCTTTTTACAATCTTCTGAGGACGATCAGTTAGCCAGTTGTGAATCCACCTAACAGTTGCCTTGTCAATCTCATATTTGGTCATTTTTTTCAATACGTATGGTATGAGATACTTTGTCAAATGCTTTACTAAGGTCAAGATATACCAAGATATACTATATCCACAGCATTTTTCTGATCCACCCAGTCAGTGATTCTGTCACAGAAGGAAATAAAATTCATGTGGCATGACTTGTTTGTTACAAACCCATGCTGGTTCTGTTTAATTACTCCATTTTTATCCAAGTACTTGCATACATGCTGTTTAACAATTTGTTCAAAAAGATCTTTCCCAGTATAGAAGTCAGCCTCACAGGCCTGTAAATTCCTGGATCCACCTTCTTCCCTTTTTTGAAGATGGGCAAAGTCTTCTGGGACTTCTCCTGTTATCCAGGAATTTTCAAAGATTTTGGCGAGTGTTTCATCAATTACCTCTGCTGCTTCCTTTACTATCCTATGATGTAATTCATCTGGACCTTGAGACTTGAATTCATTTAAAGGGGTTGTCTCATGAAAGCATGTGGGGTTATGCACTTCTGTATGGCCATATTAATGCACTTTGTAATGTACATTGTGCATTAATTATGAGCCATACAGAAGTTATTCACTTACCTACTCCGTTGCTAGCGTCCTCGTCTCCATGGATCCGTCTAAAATCGCCTCTTCTGGCGATTTTAGACGCGCTTGCGCAGTCCGCTCTTCTCCCTTCTCTTGGGTCTCGGCACGAGCGGAGTTCGGGCTCCGCCCCCTTCTACGCGTCATCGCGTAGCTCCGCCCCGTCACGTGTGCCGATTCCAGCCAATCAGGAGGCTGGAATCGGCAATGGACCTCACAGTGAAGATCCCGGCGGCCATCTTACTAAGGTAAGTAAGAAGAAGGAAGAAGTCGCCGCAGCGCGGGGATTCGGGTAAGTACTACCCGGTTTGTTTTTTTTAACACATGCATTGGGTTTGTCTCGCGCCGAACGGGGGGCCTATTGAATAAAAAAAAAACCCGTTTCGGCGTGAGACATCTCCTTTAAGTTAGCTAAGTGTTCCTTCACCATATCTCTGCTAATAGATAGCCTGCATTCTTTTATTCCCCCAATAGCACGGGGAAGATCAGTTAATGTTGCATCTACTTTCTGAAAGAAAACAGATACAAAATAGGAGTTTAAAAGTTCGGCATTCTTAACCAATTCACCATTTTCATCTTGTTAGCATCCAATAGTATCTTTGACTTTTCTTTTGCTTTTGACATAATCCTTTATTATTGCTTTTGGCCTCTGCTGCAAGCCTCAATTCATTATTAGCATTAGATTTTCTGACATTTGCCCTATAGTTTCTGCAGACAACATTATATTCTTCTTTAGATATTTCCATTTAATAAATCTATTTTTCTTCCTTTTTAACATGTGTGCAAGTTCTGTGTTCATCCATTCCCATTTTTCTTCTTTTAGGGATTGGTAACGATTGTGCTTTGAGAATCTCATTTTGCAATATGTCCCAACCTTCTTGGACATTTCTGTCCTTGAGAACATCCAGCCCTTGGATTCTTCCTACCCTCTGAGTCCATTAAAATCTGCCTTTCTGAAATCCAACCTTAAGGTCTGAGTTTTCCCAGGTTTTCCTCCCCTTTTTAGCCAAAATTCAAGAATAGCATGATCACTGCCTCCTAAGGTCCCAGCCACCCTTACTTCCTCAACCACTCCCTCCCTTTTGATAAGAATTCGGTCCCAGATAGCTGATCACCTTGTTTTCTCTTCTACCTTTTGAAAGATAAAGTTGTCAGCAAGAGCAGATAAGAATTTGTTAGATCCACTACTTTTACCTGAGAGAGATTCCCAACGAATGTCTGGATAGTTAAAATCTCCCATGATCACTATGTCATGCTTTTTTGAGAGCTTGGCCATCTGTTGTAGAAAGAGTTCATCAATATATTCTGCTGGTCCAGGTGGCCTATAGTAAATGCATAAAATGGTGTCCTTTCTGTTGTTCTCTTCTTGTATTCTTATCCAAACAGTTACTACAGAATTGCCATGCTCTGAAGCTTGAATCTCTGTGGAGATTAATATTTTCTTAACATACACAATACCTCCTCCCCTTTTTAGGTATGTTTCTTATAAAAAGGTTGCATCCTTCAAGTCTTGTATTCCAATCATGTGTATCATTCCACCAAGTTTTCGTGATGCCTATGACATCATATTTCTCTTCCTGTGTTAGGAGCTCCAATTTACTGTTCTAGTTTATTGTTCTAGTATTATACATAGTTTTTAGAGCGTCCCCTTGTTACAGTCACAGTCCAGCCTACAAATAAATTGTCGTGTCCAATCTGGACGAGCTGTATCCAAAAACCTGAAAGACTTACGGTCTCTGAACAAACAGACCGCAACTGCACACAAAGCAGTGGTAAAAAAATAAAGACAACAGACACGAGGGAAACACTGCCCCTATAAACCCTTTACCCAGGAAGGTACCTGCCTGCATGCAGATAACCCACCCTAGCAAGGGTGAACCTGACCACAAACCTAGGCCACTAGCAGACCCTATGTGGGCGATGAGAAAACCACAGAGAACAAGATATCAACAATAGTAACCTCAGTAGCTTTGTGAAGAATCAAGAAAACAGGAGATTCAGCACCAAACTCTAACTTCCACAACAGTCAATGGGAGACTGAATTAAACAACAATGAGCTAAACATGCAAGTCTCACCTAAAACCACTCTCACCAGAACCAGAATATGAAAAGAAACAAATACAAGACCTGAACCAGATTACTAAAAAGGAGCAGATTCCAGAACCGCTGCAACATCACCTTCTCTTTTAGAAGGGGCCCCAGGATCCTTAGGACTAGGTCGATTTGGATTAATTATATGAAAGTTTTTTACTAGATGATCCACATAGACATCTGCAGCCAGTACCCATCTCCTCTGTCAGGACCATAACCACGCCAATGCACTAAGTATTGTAGAGATTTCCTAACCCGACGAGAGTCCACTATGTGATTTATCTCTATTTGAATAATTGCCATCTACCAGAACTGGGGCAAGAGGAGACGAAATGTGAATCAACACATTTTTTTCAAAAAAGGAAAACTGTCTGAAAAAAAAATTTAGGAAACACATTAGTTATTATCATAGAGCTGGGAATTGCCAAATGAAATGATACAGGATACATTTTTTTCAATGATTTTGAAAGGGCCAATAAACCGTGGACCCAACTTGAAGGACTGTTGTTTGAGTTTTATGTTCTTAGTCGACCACTAAACCAAATCTTCCACCAAGAAATTAGTCCCCTGAAAACGTCTATTATCCGCTACTCGCTTGAAATTTTGAACCGTCCTCCGAAGATTCTTCTGAATATCCTCCCACTCCACCTCTATGTTAGAGGAGAACTCATTCTCTTCTGGTACCTCCAAAACATATTTAGAAAAGTGACCAAAACATGGATGGAACCCAAAATTACAAAAGTAGGGCAATGTCGCCATAGATTCTAATAATCTATTGTTCAGTGAAAATTCAGCTAAAGGCAAAAACCCCGACCAATCCTCCTGATTCTCTGAAACATAATACCGCAAGTATTGTTCCAGACTCTGGGTACATTTCTCTGTCTGGTCATTAGTATCCAGATTATATACCAAGGAAAAATAGAGCTGAATTCCAACCAGAGAACAAAAAAAATGCCAGAATCTAGAAACCCCTCGATCGGAAACGATATAAGCTGGTAACCTGTGTAATCTCACAATATGAGTAATGAAGAATCTAGACAAGGTTTTAGCATTTGAAAGACCAGGAAGAGCCACAAATGTAAAAGAAAAGACAGCAGCACTCGCCTTCTTAAAGGGGTTGTCTCGCGAAAGCAAGTGGGGTTAAGCACTTCTGTATGGCCATATTAATGCACTTTGTAATATACATCGTGCATTAAATATGAGCCATACAGAAGTTATTCACTTACCTGCTCCGTTGCTAGCGTCCTCGTCGCCATGGTTCCGTCTAATTTCGGGGTCTTCTTGCTTTTTTAGACGCGCTTGCGCAGATCCATCTTCTCCCTTCGGCTCCGCTCGGCAGCATCGGCGATTTGGCTCCGCCCCTTGTACGCATCATCGCGTAGCTCCGCCCCATGATGTGTGCCGGTTCCAGCCTCCTGATCGGCTGGAATCGGCACGTGACGGGGGCGGAGCTACGCGATGATGCGTACAAGGGGGCGGAGCCAAATCGCCGATGCTGCCGAGCGGAGCCGAAGGGAGAAGATGGATCTGCGCAAGCGCGTCTAAAAAAGCAAGAAGACCCCGAAATTAGACGGAACCATGGCGACGAGGACGCTAGCAACGGAGCAGGTAAGTGAATAACTTCTGTATGGCTCATAATTAATGCACGATGTATATTACAAAGTGCATTAATATGGCCATACAGAAGTGTATAACCCCACTTGCTGCCGCGAGACAACCCCTTTAACCCTTACTGGGGTATTGAATGCACGCCCTGCTAGGACTGGATTCACATCCAAATATTATCCCAGGGAAAAGCAGCAGTGTAGGACAGCAATATCTGATGCAAAAAATAGTATTATGACATCCAGAGATGTATCTTTATTCCTCAAATATCATAAAAAGTAGTGACATTTCGGCTACCACTGTAACCTTTGACGGTGGTAGCCGAAACGTCACTACTTTTTACGATATTTGAGGAATAAAGATATATCTTTGGATGTCATAATACTATTTTTTGCACCAAACTTTGCTGTCCTGCGCTGCTGCTTTTCCCAGGAAGAGCCACAAAATGACACATTTTGCTAAATCGATTAATCACAATCCAGATGACAGTTATACCCTCAGAAGGCAGCAAATACATAATAAAATCCATAGACAAATAACTTCAAGGTTTCACAAGTATTGCCAATGGAATCAACCTCCGGGCAGGGAAATTACGAGGCGATTTTGTTCTGGCACAAACCTCACAAGAAGGGACAACACTAAATAAATCTCATCATAACAATGGCCACCAAAAATGAATGTGAGTAATTTTTGGGTATTGTTACTCCTTGGATTACCAGCTAACATGGAACTATATAGTTCAGATAGCACCTGGAGTCTCAAATGCACAGGAACAAAAAGCCTTCCCTCAGGAAGGCTCAATTAAGATAAATCCTGTGCTTTAAAAGGACCTATTCCTCCAAATGCAGCGAGACTGCAGACACCACAACGACTTCAGAAAGAATGGGTGCTGGAGGTTTGTCCGAAATATCTGGGACAATACTCCTGGAGAGAGCGTTGGCTTTTACATTACTATTGCAAGGAATATAGTTAATTAAAAAGTCAAAATGAGAGAAACCGCGTTTGTCCCGGGTTAAGTCTTTTAGCTGACTCTAAGTAGATTTTTTTTTTTTGTGGTAAAAACAGTCACTTTACGTTGAGCCCCCTTGAGGAGATGACATCACTCCTCCAAAGCCCACTTAATTGCCAGCAGCTCTCTGTCACCAATGTCGTAATTTGGCTCAACAGTAGTAGTAGAAAAAAGCACAAGGATAAAGATTTTGCAACGTATCAGTTCCCTGAGAAAGCACCATTCCAACCCCAACATCCGAGGTGTCTACCTCCACCACAAAAGGTTTGGAAGAGTCTGGCTGCATTAGAACTGGAGCCATGGTAAAGCATCTCTTCAAGTAATGAAAATATTGTAATGCTTCAGGGCAGTGTTTCTCAACTCCAGTCCTCAGGGACCCCCAACAGGTCATGTTTTCAGGATTTTCTCAGTATTGCACAGTTGATGTAATTGTCAGTGCCTCAGACATTGCCACAGGTGTTCTTACTATAGAATATCCTGAAAACATGACCTGCTTGGGGTCCCTGAGGACTTGAATTGAGAAACACTGCCCTAGGGGACGATCTAGAAGGGAAGCAAGCCTTCTTTGCCATATAAGTCAGAGGTTTAACCACCACCAAAAATCCTCTAATAAACTTTTGGTAGTAATTAGAACCCCAGAAAACTTTTAAAGAGATTTCACATTTTCTGGTAGCACCCAGTCCCGTACAGCATGGACGTCCTCTGGATCCATCTTGAAACCCTTCAGGATAATAATGTGTCCCGGAAATGTGATTTCCTTCTTAGCAAATAAATTATTATCACGCAATGTTTGAAGAACCTGACAAACCTGAGAAATGTGCAAATCAAAATCTGACGAAAAGATAAGAATATCATTGAGATATACCAGTACAAAGTGGGCAATAAATTTATAGAGAACTTCATTAATAAAAGAATGGAAAACCGCAGGAGCATTTGTTAACCCAAAAGGTATCACCAGGTTCTCATAATGCCCTTTGGGTGTGTTAACAGTGGTTTTCCATTCATTCCCCTCCCTAATCCAAATCAAATTATATCTCCCCTCATAAATCTAACTTTGAGAATCAGTTGGCACCATTCAACTGGAGGATGACACTTTTCTCTAACTGTTAAATAGCAAAAACAATTAACTGATATATTGATCTACAATTTTCTTGATTGTAGACTAGGAAGATATACCTAGATATACCTAGTCCTATACCTATACGCTACTATAAGTAGTGGAGGGGTTAAATGAAACCATTTTTATATACCAGTGAGTGTGTGTGTGTGTGGGGGGGGGGGGGGGGAGGGGTAAGATAGAAGATAAGATAGTCCCTTAGACCCCCTCCCTTGCATTCCTTTTCACTGACATAACAGTTTATTTGTATGTATATACATTTCCTGTGATGTAATTTATGATATATAAACCACATGCAACTTTGAATACATTAGAAATCACTTGATACCGCAACAGGCTGGTGTGATTTGTATTTCTCCTAAGGGCCCATACTTCTACACGAGATCTGATTGTCTTCACCTTGGTATACAATATCAAATTCTCCTTAAACTAACCTCCAGACTGCCTAGTCTTCTGGCTGAGACCTACAATAAGGACAATTCTGAGCAAAATGTCCAGTACAATTGCAGAAAACGCACCATTCTCTAGACTGAACCTTTTTCCCTTTCCTGACATTTCCAGCTAATGAACCCAGTTGCATGGGTTCCTTCCCATCAATCGGCATGAAAGGTGATGTAGAGGAAAGCCCATTATGCCTTTCTCTAACACATTAACCAACTCTGGCTAAAGACATAGCATATTCAAGACTGCAAGACACAGGAGAAGCAACTAATAATTTTTTAATTTTATTACCCGGACCAGAATAAAACTGGCTTCATAAGCAGGGTCATTCCATTGAGTTTCTGTTGCCCAATGGTGGAATTCGGCGCAGAAATCCTCAATAGAAAAGTCTGCCTGATGTAAACCTCTGAGTTTTCTCTCTGCCAATGACACACTAGCAGGATCTTCATAGATTAATACCGAAAAGAAAAAAATGCATGTGCTCACCACCTGCTCCTTTTCATCCCCACTCTCAAGAATTGGCTTAATATTCAGTCTCCGAGGTTGGTAGCCATGCAGTCCATTACGTAGCATATGTGTAGATCCAAAAAAGATTGTCCATCGGATTAATGAATAAAATAAGCCTTTATTTGAAAAAAGTGTCACAGCATCAGTCACAGAAAGGACGTGTTTCGGTCTATGTCAGACCTTAGTCATAGATTAAACCTAGTGCTGTGAAAAAAATTATACACAGAGGATGAGGCTTCAGAGGAGGGAGGTAAAGAGAAAGCCCACATCTGGAGATCCCCCTGCAGCTTGGAAATGACCATCTTCTGTGACTCTTCACCCGAGGAAACAGGATGTAACCTTTAAATAAAGCTTGCAAGACTCTCTGAAAGAAACAAATTCCTGCGTATTTCCAGAGAATCAGTCAGGTAACTTGAGTTTAGGCTCCTTACCTGGAGCCACCAGAGTTGGTTGCCGCTGTTTAACCTCAGCAACTTTAATTGCCAGCACCCTTAGCTGGTTTGACAAAACCTCAATGGGATCCTTACCAGATATAAGTGAAGATATCCCACTGTAAGTGTAGGCTATTTAATATGTCACATCCAATCTGGATGCACTGGATCCAAAAACCTGAAAGACTCACGGGCTGTGAACAAAAAGACCGCAACTGCCAAAAAACAGTGGTAAATAATAAAGAAAACAGACATCAGAGAAACACTAACCCTATAGACCCTTTACACAGGAAGGGACCTGCCTATACGCAGATACGCACGTACCCGACAGGAGATCCAGCACCAAATTCTAACTTCCATCATATTCAGAGGGAGACTAAATTAAAACAGCAATGAGCTAAATGCAAGGCCAGTTTAAATAGCACTCCAAAATTACCCACAGGTGAGACCAAGCAAGTCTTACCTAAAACCACTTCAACCAGATTAGAAGATGAAGAAAAACAAAAACAAGACCTGAACCAGATTACTAGAAAGAAACCGATCCTAGAACCGGCCCAAAATAGATGATGGGAGAGATCTCTGTACTGACCCTTGATATATTATACATAGTTATTAGAGCACCCCCTTGTTACAGTCCTGGGTATAAATAGATGATGGGAGAGATCTCTGTACTGACCCTTGATATATTATACATAGTTATTAGAGCACCCCCTTGCTACAGTCCTGGGTATAATAGATGATGGGAGAGATCTCTGTAGTGACTCCTGATATATTCATACATACCTATTAGAGCGCCCCCTTGTTACAGTCCTGGGCATAAATGGCTGATGGGAAAGATCTCTGTATTGTTCCCTGATATATCTATACATAATTATTAGGTCGTCCCTCAACTGTCTTTTTTCTAAACTAAATAATCCCAATTTTGATAACCTCTCTGGGTATTGTATTCTGCCCATTCATTTATTACTTTAATTGTCACCTTTGAACCCAATCAAGCTCTGATATGTCTGTCTTGAGTACCAGTATCCCCAAGGGGACTTTAAATCTGCACCAAAATATGCAGCAAATTGTTTGAATTTCGTTGCAGAATTTTTGTGCAAAACTGCAGCATATTTTTCTCCGCTGCGTGCCATTAGGCTTACAAGGTTAGAAAAAATGCCAGAAACATCTGAATACATTTACATTCACACAGTACATTCACACATATGCAGAGTTGCGTGTGGAAAATACACAAGATATTATATGACATGCATTGTGGATGAAATTTTAAGAAATGTGTATACTCACTGCGCAACATGTGCATTTTGAAGCCGCCCTAATTCTCAGATTTTCCACTTCTGTATGCACTGTTGTAATTAAAAACAATTTATTGGCTACAAACGGTCACATTAAATGATGTGAAACAAAATCTTTCTGTTTTCAGTGCCTTAATCTGTATATTAATTTTCATTTTATTGTCTCCAGAATTTACAGTCAAAAGTTTCTGCACACACGTGGACATCACCTCCTTCTCGCAACTGCAAATTCTTCGCTTGGATGGTAACGAGATTGAAAGTAATAACATCCCACCAGATACTCCCTTATGTCTGCGGAGAGCTGATATTATCAATATGTAATCTGCAAAGAGAACAAACGCTATATATGCTTTATTCATTTCTCTCTGCTCACAAGTCTCTCATAACTGGAAATGATGCATGGAATGTTGCATTGGAGACACACACGGTGCTGACTGCAGACGATACAGTTTGAAAACCACCCTAATATTATGTACAACTAATAATGCATTATTAATGCGTTAATATCGTAATTATTGTTTACATGACTCTGAAGATGCTGTAAACAAGAAAACTGGGCTATAAAATCATTGTTCATAAAATGCTCATACCCCCGAACACCCTCTTCTTGTTAACTCCTATAAAGCATTACATTGTTAACCCCTGTCTTTTATATATTGTTATACTATTATCCAATTTCTAGTAATGATCATCATGATGGGTTTCAAACCCAAGAAAATAGCATTATTTTTTTTTTAACAAATTTCACAGTATGTTTCCTATTCTCATAAAGTATCTTATAAAAGGGAATATATGACTTTGTTAAATGTATCCAATGAACCAAACAGGATGTATCAGGTGATTTCCACATCATAATAACCTTTCTATATGAAGTCTTTGATAAGAACCTTGAACTAGTTCATCTAAGATCCCCGAGAGGAATACTTTTAGAGAATCCAGTCAGTGTGTGGAAAAGAAGCCCACGGAAACAGAAGGGTGCCACCTTGACACGTGTCTAGACAGCATGTAATAAGTTCCCCTGACATCAAAAGCATGTGTCTCTCTTTGAGATATCCCTTGCATTTAACCTAACTGGAGTGTAATACAATTGTGCTGGATCAATTTTTACTCTCTGGATCTTTTTACTCTCTGGCACTAAGAACTGTAGAAAGAAATGATTTCCTCCCAATCATCCAGTGAAATGCCAGGTAGGTCAGTTGTCCATTTACTAAAGGGTTCATCGAATATCTTTATGCCACTAGATTGCAATAGGGTATAAATGCACTAAGGGGCCTAGCTAATTCTTATCAACTTCCCAAACTGAACTTAGAGGGCATCATGAAGCTCCAGGTATTTGTGGAAGACAAAAGAGAATGGCAAATTAATCTTTTGCTAAAAAATGTGTATAGGAAGGGAAGCAAGAGGGCTTAGGAAAAATGCTCTTTTACTTTTATATGCTCTAATAAGACATATCAACAGGGGATGTCTTCTTGGTACATTCCCTTTAAATTAGTATTCCCATCACAGAATGTTGAACCGTTTTAAAGGACCAATCTTTGGCTTTACTACTGTACAGCGGCATTCTCAGCGGCCCATTGTGGGTAGATGTGTTGTGCAGAGCAACACTGTGAAGGAGCTTCAGTGCTCTGCAAATCCTTCATTTTAAGGCTATATGCACATGGATAAGTAAAACGTTGTGCCCGAGATTTTCGGGCACAACTTGCATTGGACAGCATACAAACTTCCCATCCATGTGCTGTCCAGTGTGCAGGAGACTGCTATTGACATCTGCTACTTTCATCTGAAAATTGGACAAGAATGGGACATGCTGCGATTTCTTTTTACTCGGACTATCAGTCCAAGTAAATCAAAAAGCCCATGTGCGTACACACATTCAAATGAATGGGTGCTGTTTATGTTCGATTTTGGATCAATTTCTCAGTATAAAAATTGGACAGAAATATCATCTGTGTGCATATATCCTAAGGATCAGTAGTGGTTCTAGCATTCAGAGCCTCATCATTTAGAAAGTTCATAGCAATATGTCCTCACTTAGTGGGATAAAATATAATCATTGGACTGCATACAATATCAGGTATGAATGGTGGCCAGGAAGTGTTTTTTAAGCTTTTTTTTATTCACATAAGCAGTGTTTCAGTCTATAACACAGAACTATGTAAGGCTATGTTCACACTGCATTTATAGTACATGTTCATTACATATGCCAAATGTATCCATAATCTTCTATGGACGCGACATATGTGAAAAAAAGTGTGCTTTTGGCAAACATCTTGGAGGTATGTGTCTCCATATTTTTTAAACTGGATTGACTATAGTCAAGTATGCTTTACACAAAAAAGGAATACTGCAAAAAAAACATTGTGTGTGGTTCTACAGTAAGAGTCAATTGACAATGTAGGTAACAATATGCTATACAGATACATGAATCATATGTGCCATATGTTCATGAGACTTTACTAGCAAATACAACACATGTATACTGTCAATGTAAGTAAGAAGTCTTAGGTGTTCCTGTTCTGTGGTACTAGATATCAGGTGTGATGTATCTGACATTCAAAAAATGTCATCATTTCCTTTTGTGGGAGACAAGTGTTTGACCTGCTTGCCATAGATGTTCTTAAAGTACAAGACATACCAAATCCCTCTATAATGTTTACTCTGCTTTTTGCAATATACCCAGCTGTGTATATCATTCCAGAATTGATGTATTTCTAATAATTTCAATAAAAATACTTTTACTCATTCAAAGATGAAGACTCTTCTGATTACATCCATGGACATTTTATACACTTTACTGAATAATACAACATATGGAGGTCCATTAAAAATTTTCAAAAAGTTCCAATGAAATGCCGATAGGAAGAACTTGATTGAACTGACTTTTTTGACTAATAATCATAATAAACTGCGGTTAGTTCATAGGTTTCGGCCATAGAAGGTCACAACCACAGACCGCCTACAATCAGCAAAAGAAAAAGCAGCGACAATTACTGGAGCATCACAGTCCCTTCAATACCTTGCAATACCTGACATAATTTATTCAAATGGCTCGCCAATTAAATGTAAAATTTCTAATTCCCTCTGAGCCATCATAGGGATTTCCTGGTGAATTAGTGAATAGAGATGAGCGAGCACCAAAATGCTCGGGTGCTCGAGATGAACTTTTCGCGATGCTTGAGGGTTCGTTTCGAATAACGAACCCCATTGAAGTCAATGGGCGACCCGAGCATTTTTGTATATCGCCGATGCTCGCTAAGGTTTCCATGTGTGAAAATCTGGGCAATTCAAGAAAGTGATGGGAACGACACAGCAACGGATAGGGCAGGCGAGGGGCTACATGTTGGGCTGCATCTCAAGTTCACAGGTCCCACTATTAAGCCACAATAGCGGCAAGAGTGGGCCCCCCCCCCCCAACAATTTTTACTTCTGAAAAGCCCTCATTAGCAATGCATACCTTAGCTAAGCACCACACTACCTCCAACAAAGCACAATCACTGCCTGCATGACACTCCGCTGCCACTTCTCCTGGGTTACATGCTGCCCAACCCCCCCTGCACGACCCAGTGTCCACAGCGCACACCAAACTGTCCCTGCCCAGCCTTCAGCTGCCCTCATGCCACGCCACATTCATGTCTATTTATAAGTGCGTCTGCCACAGGAAAAGCAGGCACACACTGCAGAGGGTTGGCACGGCTAGGCAGCGACCCTCTTTAAAAGGGGCGGGGCGATAGCCCACAATGCTGTACAGAAGCAATGAGAAATATAATCCTGTGCCACCACCATCAGGAGCTGCACACGTGGGCATAGCAATGGGGAACCTATGTGCCACACACTATTCATTCTGTCAAGGTGTCTGCATGCCCCAGTCAGACCGGGCTTTTTAATTCATAGACACAGGCAGGTACAACTCCCTATTGTGAAGTCACTGTGGACTGACAGCATGGGTGGCTCCCTGGAACCCACCGGCGGTACATAAAAATATCCCATTGTATTGCCCATCACAGCTGAGGTAGTAATGTCATGTTTAATGCAGGTGGGCTTCGGCTCACACTGCATGCCCCAGTCAGACTGGGGTTCTTTAGAAGTGGAAACAGATGCATTTATAATTCCCTGTGGACCCACAGCATGGATGGCTCCCTGGAACCCACCGGCGGTACATAAATATATCCCATTGCATTGCCCAACACAGCTGAGGTAGTAATGTCATGTTTAATGCAGGTGGGCTTCGGCCCACACTGCATGCCCCAGTCAGACTGGGGTTCTTTAGAAGTGGAAACAGATGCATTTATAATTCCCTGTGGACCCACAGCATGGGTGGGTGCCAGGAAGCCACCGGTGGTACATAAATATATCCCATTGCATTGCCCAACACAGCTGAGGTAGTAATGTCATGTATAATGCAGGTGGGCTTCGGCCCACACTGCATGCCCCAGTCAGACTGGGGTTCTTTAGAAGTGTAAACAGATGCATTTATAAATCCCTGTGGACCCACAGCATGGGTGGGTGCCAGGAACCCATCGGCGGTACATAAATATATCCCATTGCATTGCCCAACACAGCGGATGTAACGTCAGCTGTAATGCAGGTGGGCTAATAATTCATTTGATTACACTGTAGGCGAGGGCCCCAAAAATTGCTGTATCAACAGTACTAATGTACCTCAGAAAAATTGGCCATGGCTAACCAAGAGGGCAGGTGAAACCCATTAATCGCTTTGGTTAATGTGGCTTAATTGGTAACTAGGCAAGGAGGCAGCCCAGTTAAAATAAAGATTGGTGGAGGTGAAAGTTTCAACGCTTTAATGAGCATTGAAACGTATAAAAATTGTTTAGAAAAATTATATGACTGAGCCTTGTGGGCCTAAGAAAAATTGCCCGGTCGGCGTGATTACGTCAGGTTTCAGGAGGAGGAGCAGGAGGAGGAGGAGGAATATTATACACAGATTTATGAAGCGAAAAGGTGCAGCCTACCTATTGCTTAGGTATCGCTGCTGTCCGCTGGTGGAGAAGAGAAGTCTGGGGAAATCCAGGCTTTGTTCATCTTGATGAGTGTTAGCCTGTCGGCACTGTCGGTTGACAGGCGGGTACGCTTATCCGTGATGATTCCCCCAGCCGCACTAAACACCCTCTCTGACAAGACGCTAGCCGCAGGACAAGCAAGCACCTCCAGGGCATACAGCGCTAGTTCAGGCCACGTGTCCAGCTTCGACACCCAGTAGTTGTAGGGGGCAGAGGCGTCACGGAGGACGGTCGTGCGATCGGCTACGTACTCCCTCACCATCCTTTTACAGTGCTGCCGCCGACTCAGCCGTGACTGGGGAGCGGTGACACAGTCTTGCTGGGGAGCCATAAAGCTGTTAAGGGCCTTAAAGAGTGTTGGTCTGCCTGTGCTGTACAT
The DNA here is from genome assembly GCF_035609145.1 of Eleutherodactylus coqui. Taxonomy (NCBI): domain Eukaryota; kingdom Metazoa; phylum Chordata; class Amphibia; order Anura; family Eleutherodactylidae; genus Eleutherodactylus; species Eleutherodactylus coqui. The sequence continues at coordinate 149,530,373 of NC_089840.1, read as the reverse complement.
GCTGCCTGATCTCCGCGCCTCCCCTGCTACCTGGCCCTCGGAACTGCGCCTTCGGCCACTAGCGCTGTCGAATGGGAATTTTACCATCAGTTTGTCCGCCAGGGTCCTGTGGTATAGCAACACTCTCGAACCCCTTTCCTCTTCAGGTATGAGAGTGGAAAGGTTCTCCTTATACCGTGGGTCGAGCAGTGTGTACACCCAGTAATCCGTAGTGGCCAGAATGCGTGTAACGCGAGGGTCACGAGAAAGGCATCCTAACATGAAGTCAGCCATGTGTGCCAGGGTACCTGTACGCAACACATGGCTGTCCTCACTAGGAAGATCACTTTCAGGATCCTCCTCCTCCTCCTCCTCCTCCTCAGGCCATACACGCTGAAAGGATGACAGGCCAGCAGCATGTCTACCCTCACCAGTGGGCCAAGCTGTGTCTTCCCCCTCCTCCTCATCTTCCTCCTCCTCCTCCTCCTCCTCACCGCGCTGAGATATAGACATGAGGGTGCTCTGACTATCCAGCGACATACTGTCTTCCCCCGGCTCTGTTTCCGAGTGCAAAGCGTCTGCCTTTATGCTTTGCAGGGAACTTCTCAAGAGGCATAGCAGAGGAATGGTGACGCTAATGATTGCAGCATCGCCGCTTACCACCTGGGTAGACTCCTCAAAGTTTCGAAGGACCTGGCAGATGTCTGCCAACCAGGCCCACTCTTCTGAAAATAATTGAGGAGGCTGACTCCCACTGCGCCGCCCATGTTGGAGTTGGTATTCCACTATAGCTCTACGCTGCTCATAGAGTCTGGCCAACATGTGGAGCGTAGAGTTCCACCGTGTGGGCACGTCGCACAGCAGTCGGTGCACTGGCAGATTAAACCGATGTTGCAGGGTGCGCAGGGTGGCAGCGTCCGTGTGGGACTTGCGGAAATGTGCGCAGAGCCGGCGCACCTTTCCGAGCAGGTCTGACAAGCGAGGGTAGCTTTTCGGAAAGCGCTGAACCACCAAATTAAAGACGTGGGCCAGGCATGGCACGTGCGTGAGGCTGCCGAGCTGCAGAGCCGCCACCAGGTTACGGCCGTTGTCACACACGACCATGCCCGGTTGGAGGCTCAGCGGTGCAAGCCAGCAGTCGGTCTGCTCTGTCAGACCCTGCAGCAGTTCGTGGGCCGTGTGCCTCTTATCTCCTAAGCTGAGTAGTTTCAGCACGGCCTGCTGACGCTTGCCCACCGCTGTGCTGCCACGACGCGCGACACCGACTGCTGGCGACGTGCTGCTGCTGCTGACACATCTTGATTGCGAGACAGAGGTTGCGGAGGGGGAGGAGGGTGGTTTAGTGGAGGAAGCATACACCGCCGCAGATACCACCACCGAGCTGTGGCCCGCAATTCTGGGGGTGGGTAGGACGTGAGCGGTCCCAGGCTCTGACTCTGTCCCAGCCTCCACTAAATTCACCCAATGTGCCGTCAGGGAGATATAGTGGCCCTGCCCGCCTGTGCTTGTCCACGTGTCCGTTGTTAAGTGGACCTTGGCAGTAACCGCGTTGGTGAGGGCACGTACAATGTTGCGGGAGACGTGGTCGTGCAGGGCTGGGACGGCACATCGGGAAAAGTAGTGGCGACTGGGAACTGAGTAGCGCGGGGCCGCCGCCGCCATCACACTTTTGAAGGACTCCGTTTCCACAACCCTATACGGCAGCATCTCCAGGCTGATAAATTTGGCTACGTGCACGTTTAACGCTTGAGCGTGCGGGTGCGTGGCGGCGTACTTGCGCTTGCGCTCAAACACTTGCGCTAGCGACGGCTGGACGCTGCGCTGACAGACATTGCTGGATGGGGCCGAGGACAGCTGAGGTGAGGGTGTGGGTGCGGGCCAGGAGATGGTAGTGCCTGTGTCCTCAGAGCGGGGTTGGATCTCAGTGGCAGGTTGGGGCACAGGGGGAGAGGCAGCGGTGCAAACCGGAGGCGGTGAACGGCCTTCGCCCCACCTTGTGGGGTGCTTGGCCATCATATGTCTGCGCATGCTGGTGGAGGTGAGGCTGGTGGTGGTGGCTCCCCGACTGATCTTGGCGCGACAAAGGTTGCACACCACTGTTCGTCGGTCGTCTGCACTCTCAGTGAAAAACTGCCAGACCTTAGAGCACCTCGGCCTCTGCAGGGTGGCATGGCGCAAGGGGGCGCTTTGGGAAACAGTTGGTGGATTATTCGGTCTGGCCCTGCCTCTACCCCTGCACACCGCACTGCCTCTTGCAACCTGCCCTGCTGCTGCCCTTGCCTCCCCCTCTGAAGACCTGTCCTCAGTAGGCGTAGCAAACCAGGTGGGGTCAGTCACCTCATCGTCCTCCTGCTGCTCTTCCTCAGAATCCTCGGTGCGCTCCTCCCTCTGACTTAATGCCCTTACTACTACCTCACTGATAGACAACTGTGTCTCATCGTCATCGGCCTTCTCACCCACTGAAAGGTCTTGAGCAGTTGCCGGAAGTCCCCAGCCTCATTCCCCGGACCCCGGGAACTTTGCAATGGTTGGGCATCAGTCACGATAAACTCCTCTGGTGGGATAGGAACCACTGCTGCCCAATCTGAGCAGGGGTCCGAGAACAGTTCCTGGGAGTCTGCCCGCTCCTCAGAATGTCTCATTTTCATGGAGTGAGGAGGCTGGGAGGAAGGAGGAGCAGCAGCCAGAGGATTCTGAGTTGCAGCAGTGGACGGCGCAGAACTCTGGGTGGACAATAGGTTGCTGGAAGCACTTTCTGCCATCCACGACAGGACCTGCTCACACTGCTCATTTTCTAATAAGGGTCTACCGCGTGGAACCATTAAATGTGCTATGAATGTGGGGACGCCAGAAACGTGCCTCTCTCCTAATCCCGCAGCAGTCGGCTGCGATACACCAGGATCAGGAGCTCGGCCTGTGCCCACACCCGGACTAGGGCCTCCGCGTCCTCGGCCGTGCCCACGTCCTCTAGGCCTACCCCTACCCCTCAGCATGCTGTATTACCAGGAATGCAGAAACACAACACTGTAATTAAATGTGCCGCTTATTGGCCCGTGGTTTGAGGCTGAGTTCGCTTACGGAACGCCAGGAAATAATTTGGCGCAAGCCTGCTGTAACACTTAGATGGCTGCGTATTTATTTGGAGAAATTTTACCCCCAGCACACACGGACCCACAACACTGAGCAGAGTGACAGGCAGGCCAAATAGATTTTTTTCAAATCTTTTTTTGCAAAAGGACCACTGCGTATATTCAATCTATATATGTCTTCTGGCCCTGCCTACACAATTCTGTCCCTGGACTGTGTGACGGAACTGCAGTGTTGCACTGTTATTAAGTGCAACAGAGCGGTGATTTCAGAGCCAGGAAATAATTTGGCGCACGCCTGCTGTAACACTTAGCTGGCTGCGTATTTATTTGGAGAAATTTTACCCCCAGCACACACAGACCCACAACACTGAGCAGAGTGACAGGCAGGCCAAATAGATTTTTTTCAAATCTTTTTTTGCAAAAGGACCACTGCGTATATTCAATCTATATATGTCTTCTGGCCCTGCCTACACAATTCTGTCCCTGGACTGTGTGACGGAACTGCAGTGTTGCACTGTTATTTAGTGCAACAGAGCGGTGATTTCAGAGCCAGGAAATAATTTGGCGCACGCCTGCTGTAACACTTAGCTGGCTGCGTATTTATTTGGAGAAATTTTACCCCCAGCACACACGGACCCACAACACTGAGCAGAGTGACAGGCAGGCCAAATAGATTTTTTTCAAATCTTTTTTTGCAAAAGGACCACTGCGTATATTCAATCTATATATGTCTTCTGGCCCTGCCTACACAATTCTGTCCCTGGACTGTGTGACGGAACTGCAGTGTTGCACTGTTATTAAGTGCAACAGAGCGGTGATTTCAGAGCCAGGAAATAATTTGGCGCACGCCTGCTGTAACACTTAGCTGGCTGCGTATTTATTTGGAGAAATTTTACCCCCAGCACACACGGACCCACAACACTGAGCAGAGTGACAGGCAGGCCAAATAGATTTTTTTCAAATCTTTTTTTGCAAAAGGACCACTGCGTATATTCAATCAATAAGATGTCTTCTGGCCCTGCCTACACAATTCTGTCCCTGTAGTATTACTGCAGGGCGCAATGTTCTGCACGGCCGATATACCAAAAAAAAAAATTTGCAACACTGCTAACAGCAGCCTCCACAGTACTGCACACGGTTAGATGTGGCCCTAAGAAGGACCGTTGGGGTTCTTGAAGCCTACACTAACTCCTAACACTCTCCCTATAGCAGCTCCGGCACCAATAGCACTGTCCCTCAGCTATCTCACAATGCATCTGAGGCGAGCCGCGGGAGGGGCCGATTTTTATACTCGGGTGACACCTGATCTCCCCAGCCACTCACTGCAGGGGGGTTGTATAGGGCTTGAACGTCGCAGGGGGAAGTTGTAATGCCTTCCCTGTCTTTCAATTGGCCAGAAAAGCGCGCTAACGTCTCAGAGAGGAAAGTGAAAGTAACCCGAACATCGCGTGGTACTCGTTACGAGTAACGAGCATCTCGAACACGCTAATACTCGAACGAGTATCAAGCTCGGACGAGTACGTTCGCTCGTCTCTATTAGTGAACATGAAAGTTTCCAAGTGAAAATAATAATTCATCCAGATAATTACCTTACGCAAGCTGTACAGGACTTAATAATACCCCAAAAACCTTACAGATGTGACGTCACAGTCAACACACTGTCAAGTATTTGCCAGCACACCTTTGTTTCTGTAGGTTCTATTCTGTCTAGCCAGGGTAACATCTCCTGTGTGTACTAGTCCAGGTTAATTAGTCCTGCAGCTGCCAGCGAGGTGTGGCTGGTGATTGACATTGTTGTCAGCCAATCGGCTTCTCACTCTTCCCTAAGTAATCCTGCTCTTCTTGGCTGGGAGTTGCCAATGATTTTTCAGTGTTCCCTGAGCTGTCAGTCTGTTCAGCGCTGCTGTGTGTCTGGCTTCTGTGTTCGGGTTTGTTCCCTGTGTGTGTCTATTGTCTGTCTTGCATTTGTTTGCTGTCAGTTCTGCATGGTTTCATGTACTACCCCTCAGGGATAGTCAGGCCTGAGGTTTTAGTGCAGGGCCGCCTTTATCAAGGCGATTGCCCCGCTTATAGGTAGGGTCCTCCTATCCTCCCTAGGGTCACTCTCCCCATCTATGTTCTGAGTGACAGCTCTATCCTTTTCCTCACTTCTTTTGCCTGTTCTGCGTCTAGCCACCTGTATAAGCTAGTTTCCATGTCCGTTCTGGCTGCTCTCGTACCAGGTTCCTGTTGTCAGCCAGGAAGAATGTAACAACAGAGTAACAGAGGTGCAGGTTGTGGATCACTAGGGAAATAGTGACCATAATATAATACATTTCAACTTGTCCTTCAAGAGAGAGTTTTATATGGGAGCTATGAAAATACAAAACTTTAGAAAGGTGAAGTTCAATCAGCTTAGTGATGCCCTTAACTTTACTGATGGGGTTAATGTCCTCAAAAATGAGAGTACAGACAATAAATGAGGAAAAAAAACATCCTAAATACTTACTGTGAGCAGGTCATATATTACAGGAAAAAAAGGGTAAGGAGTACGAGAAAACCAACGTGTAGGTGGCAAACTAGATGTAAAGGGGGCAATGAGCAACAAAAAGAAAAGCATTTCAATTACTAAAACAAGAAGGAAGCGAATAAGCAATGAAAACCTATAGGGGAAAAAATAAATGATGTAAAAATCAGATAAAAAGCAGCAAAGATGGAGACAGAGAGACTTATTGCCAAGGAGAATAAAACTAAAAGGCAATTTATACGCGAAGATTAATGCTAGAGATGAGCGAGCATGCCCGTCCGAGCATTAGCAAACTCGAAGTACTTGTTACTTGAGCCGAGCACCATGTGGTTCTCAAGAAAATTTCGACCCTCTCCTCCCCACCTCCATTGAAAACAATGGTCTGCACCCCTAATTGTTTTTAGTGTAAAAAAAAACAAACAAAAAACGCACCCTCTGCTGCTGCCGTGTCCCCCGCGGGGATGAAGAACACATCTGCCACATGTGGCAGATGTTTCCTTCATCCCCGCTAGTTAAAAGAATTCCCTGCTGCTACATCTGCCCCATTTGTAACAGATGCAGCAGAGGAATTCTTCAATTCCGTACCGCAGCTGTCACACATCACAGCTGCAGTAGAGGATCCTGCTGCTGGCCCCCAGTAATTGGATTTCAGGGAAGGGCTTTAAATATAACCCCTTCCCTGAAAAACAATGCAAAATAGTGTTAAAAGAAAAAAAAAATTTGAAAAAAATCCATACTCACCTCCCTTTAGCTGCTAGGGCTAAGCCACGTCTTCTCTGCGCTGTCCCCGGCTCTCTAGTCCTGATCTATCAGTAGATGGGGATTTAAAATCCCCGTCTGCTGAAAGAGCGGATTGTGATTGGCTGAGGTGCTTAGCCAATCACAAGCAGCTCTCGCCTGTCATTCATTCGTCTTCTCCGCGTTGTCCGCGGCTCTGTAGTCCTGATCTATCAGCAGGCGGGGATTTAAAATCTCCGCCTGCTGAAAGAGCTGATAGTGATTGGCTGAGCCGGAGAAGACACGGCTGAGCCCCGGCAACTGAAGGGAGGTCACTATCGTTTTTTGTTTTTTTTTAACTATTTGGAGCCACGGCTCCATTGAAAAGAATGCAGAGCATGGGGCACCTTTAAAAATGCTCGAGTCTCCCATTAACTTCAATGGGGTTCGTTACTCGAGCCGAGCTCTCGAGCATTACACAAAGCTCGGCTCGAGTAACGAGCACCCAAACATTTTGGTGCTCGCTTATCTCTAATTAATGCTCATAATTCGTTTTAACAAACGAAAATGAGCAATAATTATCTTGTGTAAATGCAAAAAAAAATTGCTTAGTATTAGTTCCTTTTTCATTATAGCTAACTTTCAGTCAGCTTAAAAATCATTGTTGGATTGCCAGATTCTCATTGAGTGTAAATGTTCCCTGCTCAGCGCTTCACATCGAAGGTGAAGTGCTGAGTACCAAACCTGTGATCCAGCAGTTATTCTGCTTGTCTAAACGCTCCGTATGAGCACTAACAACCGTACTAATGACATCAGCTCTCGTGAAGTTGTTTAGATGACTGTCGTCCTATCTAAATGGGTCATAACTAGAGATGAGCGAACGTACTCGTCCGAGCTTGATATTCGTGCGAATATTAGGGTGTTCGGGATGCTCGTTACTCGTAACGAGTACCACGCGGTGTTCCGGTTACTTTCAGTTTCCTCTCTGAGACGTTAGCGCGCTTTTCTGGCCAATTGAAAGACAGGGAAGGCATTACAACTTCCCCCTGTGACGTTCAAGCCCTATACCACCCCCCTGCTGTGAGTGGCTGGGGAGATCTGATGTCACCCGAGTATAAAAGTCGGCCCCTCCCGCGGCTCGCCACACATGCCTTGTGAGTTAGCTGAGGGAAAGTACTATCGTGCTGGTGCTGCTGTAGGGAGAGCGTTAGGAGTCAGTGTAGGCTTCAAGAACCCCAACGGTCCTTCTCAGGGCCACATCTACCTGTGTGCAGGCTGCTGCTAGCAGTGTTTTGTTTTTGTTTTTTCTCAAAATCGGCAGTGCAGAGCATTGCACTCGGCATTAGGGACAGAAGTGGTGTATAGGCAGGGAGAGTGTTAGGAGTGAGTGTAGCCTTCAAGAACCTCAACGGTCCTTTCTAGGGCCACATTTAACCGTGTGCAGTACTGTGCTGGCTGCTGTTAGCAGTGTTGCATATTTTTTTTTTTCTAAAAATCGTCTGTGCAGAGCATTGCACCCTCCATTGATACTACAGGGACAGAATTGTGTAGGCAGGGCCACAACACAGTTATTGTTCATTGAATATACGCAGTGGGTCCTTCCCTTTGCAAAAAAGGACAAAAAATTATATTTGGCCAGCCTGTGTCAGTCCTAAGGTCTCCGTGTACGTGTGTGCTGCGTGGACAACGTACAAAAATCAGACGCAACCAGCTACGGTTTACTGCAGGCTTGCGCCATTGTCTTTCCTGACTGGCAAATACCTGCTTTGCTAGAGTTAATAACTCTGCTACACTATAGTTGTGTGACACTTTTTGAGGGCCACACCACAGATATTAAACTTCTTGTTCATTGAATATACGCAGTGGGTGCTTCCCTTTGCTAAAAAGGACAAAAAATTATATTTGGCCAGCCTGTGTCGGTCCTAAGGTCTCCGTGTATGTGTGTGCTGCGTGGACAACGTACAAAAATCAGACGCAACCAGCTACGGTTTACTGCAGGCTTGCGCCATTGTCTTTCCTGACTGGCAAATACCTGCTCTGCTAGAGTTAATAACTCTGCTACACTATAGTTGTGTGACACTTTTTGAGGGCCACACCACAGATATTAAACTTCTTGTTCATTGAATATACGCAGTGGGTGCTTCCCTTTGCAAAAAAGGAAAAGAAATTATATTTGGCCTGCCTGTGTCAGTCCTAAGGTCTCCGTGTACGTGTGTGCTGCGTGGACAACGTACAAAAATCACATGCAACCAGCTACGGTTTACTGCAGGCTTGCGCCATTGTCTTTCCTGACTGGCAAATACCTGCTCTGCTAGAGTTAATAACTCTGCTACACTAAAGTTGTGTGTCACTTTTTCAGGGCCACACTACAGTTCTAAAAGTTATTGTTCATTGAATATACGCAGTGGGTGCTTCCCTTTGCTAAAAAGGACAAAAAATTATATTTGGCCTGCCTGTGTCAGTCCTAAGGTCTCCGTGTACGTGTGTGCTGCGTGGACAACGTACAAAAATCAGACGCAACCAGCTACGGTTTACTGCAGGCTTGCGCCATTGTCTTTCCTGACTGGCAAATACCTGCTCTGCTAGAGTTAATAACTCTGCTACACTATAGTTGTGTGACACTTTTTGAGGGCCACACCACAGATATTAAACTTCTTGTTCATTGAATATACGCAGTGGGGGCTTCCCTTTGCAAAAAAGGAAAAGAAATTATATTTGGCTTGCCTGTGTCAGTCCTAAGGTCTCCGTGTACGTGTGTGCTGCGTGGACAACGTACAAAAATCAGACGCAACCAGCTACGGTTTACTGCAGGCTTGCGCCATTGTCTTTCCTGACTGGCAAATACCTGCTCTGCTAGAGTTAATAACTCTGCTACACTAAAGTTGTGTGTCACTTTTTCAGGGCCACACTACAGTTCTAAAAGTTATTGTTCATTGAATATACGCAGTGGGTGCTTCCCTTTGCTAAAAAGGACAAAAAATTATATTTGGCCAGCCTGTGTCAGTCCTAAGGTCTCCGTGTACGTGTGTGCTGCGTGGACAACGTACAAAAATCAGACGCAACCAGCTACGGTTTACTGCAGGCTTGCGCCATTGTCTTTCCTGACTGGCAAATACCTGCTCTGCTAGAGTTAATAACTCTGCTACACTAAAGTTGTGTGTCACTTTTTCAGGGCCACACTACAGTTCTAAAAGTTATTGTTCATTGAATATACGCAGTGGGTGCTTCCCTTTGCTAAAAAGGACAAAAAATTATATTTGGCCAGCCTGTGTCAGTCCTAAGGTCTCCGTGTACGTGTGTGCTGCGTGGACAACGTACAAAAATCAGACGCAACCAGCTACGGTTTACTGCAGGCTTGCGCCATTGTCTTTCCTGACTGGCAAATACCTGCTCTGCTAGAGTTAATAACTCTGCTACACTATAGTTGTGTGACACTTTTTGAGGGCCACACCACAGATATTAAACTTATTGTTCATTGAATATACGCAGTGGGGGCTTCCCTTTGCAAAAAAGGAAAAGAAATTATATTTGGCCTGCCTGTGTCAGTCCTAAGGTCTCCGTGTACGTGTGTGCTGCGTGGACAATGTACAAAAATCAGACGCAACCAGCTACGGTTTACTGCAGGCTTGCGCCATTGTCTTTCCTGACTGGCAAATACCTGCTCTGCTAGAGTTAATAACTCTGCTACACTATAGTTGTGTGACACTTTTTGAGGGCCACACCACAGATATTAAACTTCTTGTTCATTGAATATACGCAGTGGGGTCTTCCCTTTGCTAAAAAGGAAAAGAAATTATATTTGGCCTGCAGGCTTGCGCCAATTTATTTCCTGCCTGGGAAATCAAATCACTGGTAATACAGCATGCTGAGGGGTAGGGGTAAGCCTAGAGGACGTGGACGTGGACGTGGCCGAGGACGCGTAGGCCCAAGTGAGGGTGTGGGCACAGGCCGAGCTCCTGATCCAGGTGTGTTGCAGCCGACTGCTGCGCGATTAGGAGAGAGGCACGTTTCTGGCGTCCCCACATTCATCGCCCAATTAATGGGTCCACGCGGGAGACCTTTATTAGAAAATGAGCAGTGTGAGCAGGTCCTGTCCTGGATGGCAGAAAGTGCTTCGAGCAACCTATCGTCCAGCCACAGTTCTGCGCCGTCCACTGCTGCAAATCCGAATCCTCTGTCTGCTGCTCCTCCTTCCTCCCAGCCTCCTCACTCCACTACAATGACACCTGCTCAGGAGCGGGAACACTCCCAGGAACTGTTCTCGGGCCCCTGCTCAGATTGGGCAGCAGTGGTTCCTCTCCCACCAGAGGAGTTTATCGTCACTGATGCCCAACCATTCGAAAGTTCCCGGGGTGCGGGGGAAGAGGCTGGGGACTTCCGCCAACTGTCTCAAGAACTTTCTGTGGGTGAGGAGGACGATGACGATGAGACACAGTTGTCTTGCAGTGAGGTAGTAGTAAGGGCAGTAAGTCCAAGGGAGCAGCGCACAGAGGATTCGGAGGAAGAGCAGCAGGACGATGAGGTGACTGACCCCACCTGGTGTGCAACGCCTACTCAGGACAGGTCTTCAGAGGGGGAGGCAAGGGCATCAGCAGGGCAGGTTGCAAGAGGCAGTGCGGTGGCCAGGGGTAGAGGCAGGGCCAGACCGAATAATCCACCAAGTGTTTCCCAAAGCACACCCTCGCGCCATGCCACCCTGCAGAGGCCGAGGTGCTCTAAGGTCTGGCAGTTTTTCACAGAGACGCCTGACGACCGACGAACAGTGGTGTGCAACCTTTGTCGCGCCAAGATCAGCCGGGGAGCCACCACCAACAGCCTCACCACCACCAGCATGCGCAGACATATGATGGCCAAGCACCCCACAAGGTGGGACGAAGGCCGTTCACCGCCTCCGGTTTGCACCGCTGCCTCTCCCCCTGTGCCCCAACTTGCCACTGAGATCCAACCTCCCTCTCAGGACACAGGCACAACCGTCTCATGGCCTGCACCCACACCCTCACCTCCGCTGTCCTCGGCCCCATCCAGCAATGTCTCGCACCGCACAGTCCAGCCGTCGCTAGCGCAAGTGTTGGAGCGCAAGCGCAAGTACGCCACCACGCACCCGCACGCTCAATCGTTAACCGTCCACATAGCCAAATTTATCAGCCTTGAGATGCTGCCGTATAGAGTTGTGGAAACGGAGTCCTTCAAAGCTATGATGGCGGCGGCGGCCCCGCGCTACTCAGTTCCCAGTCGCCACTACTTTTCCCGATGTGCCGTCCCAGGCCTGCACGACCACGTCTCCCGCAACATTGTACGCGCCCTCACCAACGCGGTTACTGCCAAGGTCCATTTAACAACGGACACGTGGACAAGCACAGGCGGGCAGGGCCACTATATCTCCCTGACGGCACATTGGGTGAATTTAGTGGAGGCTGGGACAGAGTCAGAGCCTGGGACCGCTCACGTCCTACCCACCCCCAGAATTGCGGGCCACAGCTCGGTGGTGGTATCTGCGGCGGTGTATGCTTCTTCCACTAAAGCACCCTCCTCCTCCTCCTCCTCCTCAACCTCTGTCTCGCAATCTAGATGTGTCAGCAGCAGCAGGACGTCGCCAGCAGTCGGTGTCGCGCGGCGTGGCAGCACAGCGGTGGGCAAGCGTCAGCAGGCCGTGCTGAAACTACTCAGCTTGGGAGATAGGAGGCACACGGCCCACGAATTGCTGCAGGGTCTGACAGAGCAGACCGACCGTTGGCTTGCGCCGCTGAGACTCCAACCGGGCATGGTCGTGTGTGACAACGGCCGTAACCTGGTGGCGGCTCTGCAGCTCGGCAGCCTCACGCACGTGCCATGCCTGGCCCACGTCTTTAATTTGGTGGTTCAGCGCTTTCTGAAAAGCTACCCACGCTTGTCAGACCTGCTCGTAAAGGTGCGCCGGCTCTGCGCACATTTCCGCAAGTCCCACACGGACGCTGCCACCCTGCGCACCCTGCAACATCGCTTTAATCTGCCAGTGCACCGACTGCTGTGCGACGTGCCCACACGGTGGAACTCTACGCTCCACATGTTGGCTAGGCTCTATGAGCAGCGTAGAGCTATAGTGGAATACCAACTCCAACATGGGTGGCGCAGTGGGAGTCAGCCTCCTCAATTCTTTTCAGAAGAGTGGCCCTGGTTGGCAGACATCTGCCAGGTCCTTCGAAACTTTGATCAGTCTACCCAGGTGGTGAGCGGCGATGCTGCAATCATTAGCATCACCATTCCTCTGCTATGCATCTTGAGAACTTCCCTGCAAACCATAAAGGCAGCCGCTTTGCGCTCGGAAACAGAGCCGGGGGAAGACAGTATGTCGCTGGATAGTCAGCGCACCCTCCTGTCTATATCTCAGCGCGTTCAGGAGGAGGAGGAGGAGGATGAGGAGGATGAGGAGGAGGGGGAAGAGACAGCTTGGCCCACTGCTGACGGTACACATGCTGCTGGGCTGTCATCATTTCAGCGTGTATGGCCTGAGGAGGAGGAGGAGGAGGAGGAGGAGGAGGATCCTGAAAGTGATCTTCCTAGTGCGGACAGCCATGTGTTGCGTACAGGTACCCTGGCACACATGGCTGACTTCATGTTAGGATGCCTTTCTCGTGACCCTCGCATTCAACGCATTCTGGCCACTACGGATTACTGGGTGTACACACTGCTCGACCCACGGTATAAGGAGAACCTTCCCAGTCTCATTCCCGAAGAGGAAAGGGGTTCGAGAGTGTTGCTATACCACAGGACCCTGGCGGACAAGCTGATGGTAAAATTCCCATCCGACAGCGCTAGTGGCAGAAGGCGCAGTTCCGAGGGCCAGGTAGCAGGGGAGGTGCGTAGATCGAGCAGCATGTACAGCCCAGACAGTGCAACAGTCTTTAAGGGCCTGGCCAGCTTTATGGCTCCCCAGCAAGACTGTGTCACCGCTCCCCAGTCAAGGCTGAGTCGGCGGGAGCACTGTAAAAGGATGGTGAGGGAGTACGTAGCGGATCGCACGACCATCCTCGGTGACGCCTCTGCCCCCTACAACTACTGGGTGTCGAAGCTGGACACGTGGCCTGAACTAGCGCTGTATGCCCTGGAGGTGCTTGCTTGTCCTGCGGCTAGCGTCTTGTCGGAGAGGGTGTTTAGTGCGGCTGGGGGAATCATCACAGATAAGCGTACCCGCCTGTCAACCGACAGTGCCGACAGGCTAACACTCATCAAGATGAACAAAGCCTGGATTTCCCCAGACTTCTCTTCTCCACCAGCGGACAGCAGCGATACATAAGCAATACGTATTATGCACCCGCGGATGGAAGCTACGTTCTCTCTCACCATCCAAAACGGGGACATTTCTGCTTCATCAATCTGTGTCTAATATTCCTCCCCCTCCTCCTGCTCCTCCTCCTGAAACCTCAGGTAATCACGCTGAACGGGCAATTTTTCTTAGGGCCACAAGGCTCACTCATCTAATTTTTCGAAACAATTTTTATATGTTTCAATGCTCTTAAAAGCGGTGAAACTTTAACTTGAACCAATTTTTCGTTAAACTGGGCTGCCTCCAGGCCTAGTTACCACTTAAGCCACATTAACCAAAGCGATTAATGGGTTTCACCTGCCATCTTGGTTGGGCATGGCCAATTTTTACTGAGGTACATTAGTACTGTTGGTACACCAATTTTTTGGGGCCCTCACCTACAGTGTAATCATAGCAATTTGTATGTTCTTCACCTGCACTCATGGTACAGAAGTGTGTGTGGGGTTGGCCTACACTTTAGCTACATAAATGTAACTTGGGCCTTGGCTATACTGCAGCTACTGAAATGGAACGAAGACTGCGCTCCCACTATACTGCTGCTTCGGAATTGTTACTGGGGCCTGTCTTGAGTGCTACTATTGCTGACATGGAACGAAGACTGCGCTCCCGCTATAATGCTGCTAGTGATATGTTAGTGGGGCCTGTCTTGAGTGCTACTATTGCTGACATGGAACGAAGACTGCGCTCCCGCTATAATGCTGCTAGTGATATGTTAGTGGGGCCTGTCTTGAGTGCTACTATTGCTGACATGGAACGAAGACTGCGCTCCCGCTATAATGCTGCTAGTGATATGTTAGTGGGGCCTGTCTTGAGTGCTACTATTGCTGACATGGAACGAAGACTGCGCTCCCGCTATAATGCTGCTAGTGATATGTTAGTGGGGCCTGTCTTGAGTGCTACTATTGCTGACATGGAACGAAGACTGCGCTCCCGCTATAATGCTGCTAGTGATATGTTAGTGGGGCCTGTCTTGAGTGCTACTATTGCTGACATGGAACGAAGACTGCGCTCCCGCTATAATGCTGCTAGTGATATGTTAGTGGGGCCTGTCTTGAGTGCTACTATTGCTGACATGGAACGAAGACTGCGCTCCCGATATAATGCTGCTAGTGATATGTTAGTGGGGCCTGTCTTGAGTGCTACTATTGCTGACATGGAACGAAGACTGTGCTCCCGCTATAATGCTGCTAGTGATATGTTAGTGGGGCCTGTCTTGAGTGCTACTATTACTGACATGGAACGAAGACTGCGCTCCCGCTATAATGCTGCTAGTGATATGTTAGTGGGGCCTGTCTTGAGTGCTACTATTGCTGACATGGAACGAAGACTGCGCTCCCGCTATAATGCTGCTAGTGATATGTTAGTGGGGCCTGTCCTAATGCTACGGCTGAAATGTTACGAATTCTGGGCTCTGCCTATACCGCTGCTAATGGTATGTCTCTGGGGTGTGGAAACAGAGGCTTCCCAAAGACATGATGGCGGCGAGGCCATTTCCCACCAACGCGGTTACTGTAAAGGTGCATATAACCACGGACACGTGTAGAGGACACGTAGTGCCTCAAAAACATCCCCCTCCTCCTCCAACAGGGAAAACAAACATTCTTGGCAAATGCCTTTGCATTGGTTCGTCTGGTGGCAGTCCAAGAATTTCACCTTTACCGACACTACAAGAAAGACCCCCCACCATCCCCCCGCCACGGCCCACTTAATCCTGGCCACATTCCGAAAACCAACAAAATAAAACCGTGCTACTAGGTCCGCAGTCACCACCACATTACCACCAACGCGGTTACTGTAAAGGTGCATATAACCACGGACACGTGTAGAGGACACGTAGTGCCTCAAAAACATCCCCCTCCTCCTCCAACAGGGAAAACAAACATTCTTGGCAAATGCCTTTGCATTGGTTCGTCTGGTGGCAGTCCAAGAATTTCACCTTTACCGACACTACAAGAGAGACCCCCCACCATCCCCCCGCCACGGCCCACTTAATCCTGGCCACATTCCGAAAACCAACAAAATAAAACCGCGCTACTAGGTCCGCAGTCACCACCACATTACCACCAACGCGGTTACTGTAAAGGTGCATATAACCACGGACACGTGTAGAGGACACGTAGTGCCTCAAAAACATCCCCCTCCTCCTCCAACAGGGAAAACAAACATTCTTGGCAAATGCCTTTGCATTGGTTCGTCTGGTGGCAGTCCAAGAATTTCACCTTTACCGACACTACAAGAGAGACCCCCCACCATCCCCCCGCCACGGCCCACTTAATCCTGGCCACATTCCGAAAACCAACAAAATAAAACCGCGCTACTAGGTCCGCAGTCACCACCACATTACCACCAACGCGGTTACTGTTAAGGTACATATTACCAGTCTGACTGGGGCATGCAGAGACACCTTGACAGAATGAATAGTGTGTGACACATAGGTTCCCCATTGCTATGCCCACGTGTGCAGCTCCTGATGGCGGTGGCACAGGATTCTATTTCTCATTGCTTCTGTACAGCATTGTGGGCTATCGCCCCGCCACTTTTAAAGAGGGTCGCTGCCTAGCCGTGCCAACCTCTGCAGTGTGTGCCTGCAGTTCCTCCTCATGGCAGACGCACTTCTAAATAGACATGAGGGTGGTGAGGCATTACGGCAGCTGAAGGCTGCGCAGGGACACTTTGATGTGCGCTGTGGGGGGGAGGGGGGGCGGTTGGGCAGCATGTAACCCAGGAGAAGTGGCAGTGGAGTGTCATGCAGGCAGTGATTGTGCTTTGTTGTAGGTAGTGTGGTGCTTAGCTAAGGTATGCCATGCTAATGAGGGCTTTTCAGAAGTAAAAGTTTTTGGGAGGGGGGGGGCCACTCTTGCCGCTATTGTGGCTTAATAGTGGGACCTGTGAACTTGAGATACAGCCCAACATGTAGCCTCTCGCCTGCCCTATCCGTTGCTGTGTCGTTCCCATCACTTTCTTGAATTGCCCAGATTTTCACACAAGGAAACCTTAGCGAGCATCGGCGAAATACAAAAATGCTCAGGTCGCCCATTGACTTCAATGGGGTTCGTTACTCGAAACGAACCCTCGAGCATCGCGAAAAGTTCGTCCCGAATAACGAGCACCCGAGCATTTTGGTGCTCGCTCATCTATAGTCATAACCCTAAACTGTTCTTTGACTGTATAAATAGTAAAAATATTAATACTAAAATTGTTGACCTTTAATAAATAATGTAGGAAAAATGGTAGAGGGTGATAAGGGGAGAAAGTAAATCTATTAGTCTGCATCTCATCTGACATTTCATTTTCCTCTGTGAAAACACTTGATAAAAGAATGATAAAGCAAACTTTCTACTAAATCTCTCCAGTCTAGGGCCGGCAGCACATGGCAGAACCAGATCCGTCTGTAACCCCGGCCGGCGACCCCTTATACTTACAAACTCTATTGTGGAGGACTGCGGATGCTCGCTGTCGGTCATGCACAGTACAGATTTTTTTTTTAATTTTAGTTTTTTTCCCGCGCCGTTGCTAGGCAATAACACGGGTACCCGCAGTCTATTCGCAATATAAACTGCAGATGGGCTGTGGATTGGACGGCTTCCATTGACTTCAATGGAGGCCTTCTGCCCACAGTGCGCAGAAAAAAAGACCATGCTACGATTTTTCTTCTGCTCGTGGAATACACAATTTGTTTCCTCAAGTGTAAAGTAAAAAGCAATTTTACATACCTTTCAATTCATGCTATCAATTCAATTCATGCTATTTGCAGTGGATCCTCCGTGTGGACGCTGACCGCAAATTATGCAGTAGAAATCCGATCATGTGAAGCCAGCCTAACCCAGGAAGTAGTGCAGAGCCATCTTAAAAAGATTAAAATAGACAAATCACCAGGGAATTAAATAATGCAATAGACAGACCCTTGTTTCTTATATTTAAGGACTCTATAGTTAAGGATTAGTTTGATTCCTGTTATATCAGTTTGAAGCCTGACTGTGCATTTATCTTCTTTGACTCTGATGGGTCTGTCAGCTGTTGGTGTACACCTGGGGCCAATTAAGGAGGGTTTTTAGTTCTGTCCGGGCCTGGGTTCTGTGCTGGTCAATTTCAGTTTTCTCCTTCTGTTGTGGAGTGAGGACATCATTGAATCCGGTTTCCATGGTTCTCGCAGATAAGTTCAGACATTCAGTACAAAGATTTCTTCTTTGAGATTTTGGTTTATTCTTATGTTGTTGTTTTTTTTTGTCATTTGCTAGGCTTAGCGAGTGGCACAGGTATGAGGGTGGATGCGTCCTTATCAGGGCGGGCCACCCACTAGTAGGCAGGAGTTGTCACCCTCTAGTTCCCACTAGAGAAAGTTTCCCTGATTTGTTTATTTTTCCTCGTATTGCAGGAGGTTCCTGGTAGTGTGTTGAACACTGCCAGAGACTTTATATTTTCTTTGGCAGTTATTGCATACACAGCGCAGACGTGATAGATTGACCAGCCCAAACTGTTCCCTAGGATCTGTGGTGTAGTACTATGGCTCCTATAAAGGTCTTGTCCGATCAGTTCAGGGCCTTGGTAATTGAGGTTGTCGAAATTAAGTGGCAGTAACTGGTACAGTTGAGCTCAGTGAAAGAACCAAAGCTAGACTTACCAGTTCAGTTTTTAGGTAACAAACAGAAGTTTATTTCTTTCAGGGAATCCTGCAGACTTTAATTTAGATTGCACCCCATTTCTTCTGGTAATACGAGTAAGAGAGCGGGGATTGTGATTTCTAGATTAGAGGGATACCCACTGGCTTGGGCCTTTTTTTATCCCCCATGTATGAGGCTTTGTCATCAGTGGATAGTTTTTTTTCCACTCTCTGACTGATTCAAGATGACCCAGACAGGATGTCATTGGCAGCGGGGGAAAATCAGGGCTTTGCATAGAGACGTTTTGTCTGGAGTTTCGCACTGGGCGATTGAGACAAAATGGAATGATCCAGCTTTCCATAGCCAGTTTTTTTTTGGCCTTAACAATAAAATTAAAGATTTGATGATTTCACATCGGACGCCTCACAGTTTGGATGATGCCATGCCATTGGCCATTCACATTGGGTGGCGTGTGAGAGAACGATACAGGTAACCAACACCTAGGTTTTCTATGGAATCAGTGCATGCGGGGGAACTCATGCAAAAAATTTCTGTGTCCAAGAGGTGGCAGAGTCCAATTTGAGATATGTTGTTTTCTGTGCAGCCAAAAAGAGCACTTCGTTCAGACCTGTCCACATAACTGGGCAGTCTGGAAGTTGAAGGGAAGTTTACCATGGGCCCACAGATCACTTAGATGCCTTTCTCCAGGTTGGATCTCCCTGCCAAGATTTGTTCTGCTGTTGGGAATTTTTTTGTGATGGCATTCTTGGATTTTGGATCTGGTGTCAACGTAATCCATCATGAAGCAGTCAAATGCATGGGTTTAGAGGGAAAAACAATGGAGTACCCTATTCCTGTGTCATCTATTGATGCCACCCCCTTAGCTCAGAAATTTTTAGAGTATTTTGTTCCGGACGTCTTAAAATTGGTCTTTTTCACATTGAGACTATCGCATTGTATGTCATAGCGTCCATCCCGACACAAGTAGTGCTTGGATTGCCTTGATTGCAGTTGCACAACCTGGTGGTGGATTGGAAAAAGGGGGATATAATCAAATGGAATCCTTCCTGTACCTGAGATTGTATATCCGCAGAAGTGTTCTCAGGTGGGTGAATTACTTAATTGCGTACAGGAAATTATGGATGTTTTTGGTGAAGAAGAAGCAGACATTTTACCACCACCCCATCGAAAGGGGAATTGTTCCATTGAGCTTGTCCCAGGCTGTAGGCTACCCAAAAGCCACTCGTACAACTTAGCAGTTCCTGAAAGACAGTCTCTTAAGGAGTATTTTTAGGACAACCTAAAAAGGGGGCACTTTTGTCCTTCTCATTCTCCATTGGCCATGGAATTTTTTTTTGTGAAGAAAAAGGATGGAAGGGTTTGCGACCTTGTTTAGATTTCAAGGAATTGAACTAAATTGCGTAGCAATATCTGTATCTATACCACTTTTTCCAGATCTTTTATCAGGATTTATGGGGTGCTTATGATTTGATTCAGATCAAGAAGGGAGAATAATGGAAGACAGCTTTTAATATCCCGGTGGGACAATTTGAAAGCTTGGTTATTCATCAGTTTCAGGATTGGGCTCCATTGGGTCTTCCTAAGAGGATGCTTTTCATGCACATACATTCTGTGATAAACAGTTCGATCTTGGCAGGTCATCCTGGAATAAACAATAATAGGAAACTATTAACTGGAACTTTAACCTGGATGTGGTTAAATAGGGATGCTTTTAGTTTTGTTTCTGCATGTGAGGTATCTGTGAGAACCAAAACACATTAGATTCTTCCTGCAGGAATTTTGTTACCACTGCCTGTCTCTGAAAAATCTTGGACTCATTTGTCCATGGATTTTATTACAGATTTGCCCCTTTTCAAGGTAAATGCAGTCATCTGGGTAGTGGACATTCGCTTTAGTAAGATGTGCCACTACCCACTGTCACACATGCTATGGCATTAGCAAAACTATTTATTGCTAATCTGCTAAGATTACATGGATTACTAGTTAACATAATCTCCAGGGAGTTTGGTTTGCTTCCAAATTTTGGTGGTGTCTGTGTACTTGGTTGGGAATTCAACTCTTCTTCTCCTCTGTATATTATCCTCAAACTAATTGTCAGGACTTGAACTGGGAACCTCTGGTTCTACAAGGACTGACCCTTCTTATTGAGTTATCCAGCTTGTGAACACTTGTCCTGCATGTGTCTCAGCATTGTTATAAAAGCCAGGCTTTGCTACTCCCTCAATGTGTGGTTATTGCATTCCATCATTTTGATCAAGCTCCTGTTTCTCCTGCTTCTCTACTGCATACTGATACCTGCTGCTGACCTTTTGGCTTCCATTGACTATGCTTTTGTCTCATCCCATTTGTACTACATACTGATACCTGTTGCTGACCTTTGGCTTCCATTGAGTATGGATCACCATCAGTATAGAGGCTTCCTCAATCAATGCCGGATTTATTTTCAAATGCAGCCAACATTGTTTACCAGTCACAGGAAGAAGATATTCTTTATCATTAACCTCCTCACTTGTGAGGCACTTACCTGGGCCTTGCCATACGTCGAGACCAACAATAATCTCCTTGACAGCATCAATGCCTTCATGGCAACTATGAGGCAAATCTTTGATGATCTGAACCGCTGTGCCATGGCTGAAGGGAGGTTACATAGCCTACGACAAGGGCAACGTTCTGTTGCAAAATATATGGCAGAGTTTCGTCACTGGGCTAATGATACCCCATGGAATCCTGCTGCACAACAGAGCCAATTTTACCGGGGAGTATCTGAATGGGTCATGGACGAACTTGCCGGAGAGGAGACTCCCAATAACCTGGAAGACTTCATCCAGTTATGCATCCGGATTGACCAGAGGCTTTTCGAGTGGCGAAGGGGAAGATTGCGGGGTTCAGGTACCAGCACCCCGTACTCTTTCAGTCAACCCATGATCAGTTCCCAACTAAAGGCTGAAACTGCCCCTGATCCATGCAGGTGGACATCATCCGCAAAGGCGCCGAGCTGAAATCTGTGCCTCTATTATGGGAGCTTGGGACATTATGGGCTAAACTGTCCAAGCAAGCGCCAGAGGACTCTCGCCTTGGCCCCTGCCAAGCTAATGGCCACCATAAAACAAGGGTATGCCATCCAAAACACCTTTGTACCAGTAGTTCAGGACGGTATGGAAACCCTACCTCTCTCCATCATTTGTCCTCCCAATTGAGATTGTAATTGGTGATCAGAAGACACAGTGCTCAACAATGTTAGACTCACAGGGGAAAACTTCATGGACTTAACATTCGCTCGTGACAAAGACATTGTAACCAGACTCAAGTCCATACCAATAGGTATGGAAACTGCGGATGGGCCTCCCTTGTCTTCAGGCCCTATCACGTGGGAGACAATCGAACTGGAGCTCCACATGAACCCTGACCACCATGAGACAATCAGCTTCCAGCTCATCTCCTCCCCCAAGTTTGCAGTAATTCTCAGGATCCCCTGGTTTTCTACCCATAACCCCTCTATCAACTGGGAAACCAGGACCATTGCTTTCCCTTCAGAAAACTGTAAGGAAAACTGCCAAATTGCACTATCCACCCTTAAAGCAGTACAGGACCTCGAGGATGAGCAACAGGACTTAGAGAAATTACCAGTTCCCTACCAGATGTTCAAGGATGTTTGCAGCAAGAAGATGGCTGACCAGCTGCCACCTCATTGGCATTACAACTGTCTTATTGAGCTGCTCCCTGATTCCTCTATTCCATTTGGGCACATCTTCAGCCTCGCAGAACCAGAGTTAGGGTCCTTTTGGGAACATCTGGATGAAAATCTAGAAAAAGACTTCATCCAGCCTTTTTCCTCTCTGGCAGGAGCACACATTTTCATTGAAAAAAGGATTCGACTCTTTGGCCATGCATCAACTACCAGAAACTAAACAAGATCACCATCAAGAATCGCTACCCTCTCCCGTTCAACCCAGAACTGCCAGAGAGGCTTCGGGGCAGCCAAGGTCTTTACGAAACTGGACCTCAGAGGAACATATAACCTAGTGCGGATCCAGCCCAGAGAGGAGTGGATGATGGCCTTCAGGACAAGATATAGACACTTTGAATCCCTAGTGAAATCGTTCGGTTTTTGCAATGCTCCCGATACCTTCCAGCACTTTATCAACGATGTGTTCCGAGACCTATTGGATCATTTCGTAGTGGCATATTTCGATGACATCCTCATATTCACTGACAATTTGGAGGAACATCGCGGACACGTTCGGGTGGTCTCGGAATGACTTCAAAGGAATAACCTCTACATCAAATTAGAAAAAGGAGTTCAAACAGACCCAAATATAATTCTTGGGATACATTATTTCCCCAGGGGCTTAAAGGGGTTGTCCCGCGACAGCAAGTGGGTCTATACACTTCTGTATGGCCATATTAATGCACTTTGTAATGTACATTGTGCATTAATTATGAGCCATACAGAAGTTATAAAAAGTTTTTCACTTACCTGCTCCGTTGCTAGCGTCCTCGTTTCCATGGAGCCGACTAATTTTCGCCGTCTGATGGCCAAATTAGCCGCGCTTGCGCAGTCCGGGTCTTCTTCTGTTCTCAATGGGGCTCCGTGTAGCTCCGTGTTGCTCCGCCCCGTCACGTGCCGATTCCAGCCAATCAGGAGGCTGGAATCGGCAATGGACCGCACAGAAGCCCTGCGGTCCACCGAGGGAGAAGATGTCGGCGGCCATCTTCAGCCGGTAAGTAAGAAGTCACCGGAGCGCGGGGATTCAGGTAAGTGCTGTCCGGTTTTTTCTTTAGGTCCCTGCATCGGGGTTGTCTCGCGCCGAACGGGGGGGGGGGGGGGGGGGTTGAAAAAAAAAAAACCCGTTTCGGCGCGGGACAACCCCTTTAAGTATGAATCCCAGCAAGATTAAAGCCATCCTGGATTTGCCCATTTGAAAAAATTTGAAGGAAGTACAGCGCCTGATTGGTTTTGCATATTTCTACAGAAAATTTATCAAGGACTTCTTAAAAGTCATCTCTCCCATCACCTCTCTCACAAAGAAAGTGCAAACGTTTTCCTAGTCCCCAGAGGCACAAACCACATTTGAGAAACTAAAGACTATTTACTTCAGCAGCAATACTGATCCACCCTAACCCAGAATTGCCTTTTGTCATGGAGGTGGATGCCTCCGACTCTGCAGTGAAAGCCATTCTGTCACAGTGAATGAGAGATAAGATGCAACTACACCCTTGTGCATTCCTATCCAACACGTTATCACCCGTAGAGAAAAACTATGATGTTGGGAACAAGGAGCTTCTAGCCATCAAAGTGGCTTTCACTGAGTTGGGACACCTCTTGGAAGGAGCCCATCATCCATTGACAGTTCTTACTGACCATAAAAATTTAGAGTTCCCCTGCACTGCCAAGAGGTTATCGACGAGACAAGCACGATGGGCTATGTTCTTCTCCAGGTTTAATTTCATTGTGTCCTACCGCCCTGGTTCCAGAAATGGCAAGGCAGATGCATTGTCCAGGATATGTGCAGAGTTCGAAGAGAAGGCAAATACAGACAACACAATTCTGTGCCCAACAATTTTTGGGGGTATCTTACACTCTGAAGACCTCCTAACAAAGCTTAATATGTAACAAAACAAAACAAAAAAATAACTTTTCCTCTGTGCTACAAGTTGTGGAGTCTCACAGTGCAGGTGGTGTACTGTCGGCTCAGTAAAACCAGTTAAATCAGCACACATTTATATAATATTGGCAAACAATGGTACCAATATAAAGTAAAAAACAATAAAATTAAAAAGCAAACAGAATGGAGATATGCAACGTGTTTCGGCGTACTGTAACACGCCCTTCTCCAGCGTGCATAAGCGTGTAAAGAGCAGCTTTCTAAATACCTTGTACATCCAACTGTAGTAAGTCAAGAGTCTGTGAGGTAGCACTAAGAACTCTTGCCATATCGCTTGCTATACCATTAATTACCCTGCCATTAGTTATTGCTAGTCCTCAGACCCCCACTATTGATGCTCCCAAACAGGGGCGTACCTAAAGGCTCAGGGGCCCGGGTGCAAAAGTTCAGCTTGGGGCCCCCCCACCCCGGGCCTCCACCCCCCCCCCCCCCCCCGTACCCATACCTAGATCGTGCTGCATACATGATCTGCCCCTTGGCGTAATCTTTCCAAACATGACACATTTCCTGCACTACATAAAGCTTTGTTTGTAGCCCCGCAGGCCACTCTCACACACACCGCTTTTTACCGCTATTAGCACAGCGCCCCGAGTGCCGTACTAACCGCGGTACAACACTCCCTTAGATTTCGATGAGGTTACTCAAATTTGTGCTCGAACATGGTGTTTCTAACACTGTGATTTTCGAGAGCTGTCTGTTCTGTTCCTGCATTTTTGTGGTTTTTAACACACCTCCTCACCCATCACAATGATGGGGTGCATTGAAGAGTGCTGTCAGACGCTGTAACCTATGTTCAAAAACGCTGCTCGAAATTACGGTAAAAATGCCACGATTTTGAGCTGCGTTTTCTGAACACGTGTCAGAGCGGCCTCAGGGGGGTCATGTTTATGTTGCACTTTAGAACCACAATTAAGACACATAAAAACCTGCATGCAGCATTTAAAGACCGCGTACTTAGGGTGACTGCCAACTACAGGTTTTTTTCACGACGAAATTTGCAGCGTTTTTTTTTTCTGCAGGGGTCTATGGGACTTGTAATGTTAAAATCACGATCGCACAAAATCGCGATTTCGCGGTAAATTGCGATTTTGCGCGATCGTTATTTTAGCATTACAAGTCCCATAGACCCCTGCAGAAAAAAAAAACGCTGCAAATTTCGCCGTGAAAAAAAAATGTAGTGGGCAGTCAGCCTAAAGGAGCTGCTATTAATAACAGCATGCGGTTTTGATGCGGTTTTTAATTGCGTGTAAAGGGTGCAAATAAATACAGTAAATCCAGGGAGAAGGAGAGGGAGAGAGAGAGATACACACACACACACACACACACACACACAGATATACACACACACACACAGATATACACACACACACACAGATATACACACACACAGATATACACACACAGATATACACACACACACACAGATATACACACACACACACAGATATACACACACACACACAGAGATATACACACACACACAGATATATACACACACACACAGATATATACACACACACGCACAGATATACACACATACGCACAGATATACACACACACGCACAGATATACACACACGCACGCACAGATATACACACATGCACAGATATACACACATGCACAGATATACACACACACAGATATATATACACACACACACACAGATATATACACACACACACAGATATATATACACACACACACACACAGATATATACACACACACACACAGATATATACACACACACACACACAGATATACACACACACACACAGATATACACACACACACACAGATATACACACACACACACAGATATACACACACACACACACACACAGATATACACACACACACACACACAGATATACACACACACACACAGAGATATACACACACAGATATACACACACACACACACAGATATACACACACACACACAGATATACACACACACACACACACAGATATACACACACACACACAGATATACACACACACACACAGATACACACACACACACATAGATACACACACACACACATATACACACACATACACACACACACACAGATATACACATACACACACACGCACACGCACACGCATACACACACACGCACACGCACACGCACACACATACACACACACACAGATACACACGCACACACATACACACACACAGATATATACACACACACACACAGATATACACACACACACACACAGATATACACACACACAGATATACACACACAGATATATACACACACACACACAGATATACACACACAGATATACACACACAGATATATACACACACACACACACACAGATATACACACACACAGATATACACACACAGATATACACACACACACATATACACTTACCCCAGGGCTCGGTCCACTTCTCCTCCATGTGACAGCAGCAGCAGGAGAGGTAAACTCAGAAGCTTCCCCGTTCAGCAGGAAGCAGGGGGGGCAGCACATGATCCCTGTCCCCTGCCGTCCCATGTGACCTCCTCCCTCCTCCCCTGCCGCCCATGTAAGTACCTCTCTGCTTTTCCTCTCAGGCTGGCTGTTCTGACTGCCGCATCATGCGGGGGAAAGAACGGTCAGCCATTAATGCACTGAATGTGCATGGGGGTATGTCGGAGGGCGGCTCCGGGGCCCCCTGAGCTCATGGGCCGGGTCGCCATGGCGACCCCAGCACCCCCTGACGCTACGCCTATGCTCCCAAAACTATTACTTCAGTATTAGGCCGCCTGCAGACGAGCGGGTCGGATCCGGCAGCGAGAATTCTCGCCGCGGGACCCGACCCGAGAGCCTGCAGGGACGAGCGCGTACTCACCCGCGCCTGGCGGCCCCGGCTCTTTCATGTGCCGGCTGCCGCGCAGCCGGCACATGCGCAGATCGGAGCCGGCGGCCGGGTGAGTGCGTGCCCCGCACAAAAATAGGACATGCCGCGGTTTGTTTGCCGCGCGAGATTTTGCGCGGCCAAACCGCGGCCGTCTGCATAGGAGTGCGTATTGTAATGCACTCCTATGCAAACTTTCAGTGGCGGAAATCCCGCGGGAAATCCCGCGGCGGGATTTCCGCCCGTGTGCAGGCGGCCTTACTCAGCAGTATGGGATGTCCCTCATAGGTTCCATCTAGCTGATGGGATTCCGTTTTTACTCTATATTGTGGTCAGGTGTTGGATGCATGAGAATATGCAAGTCTGAGAAAATACAAAACATACTGGCATATGCCACTCTCGGGCAGCTGTAAGGTAATCTAGCACTATTGTGTGTTGATTAGTAACAACAGTCAATAAAGCTTGAAATGCATTAGTTTGATTAACCTGTCCCCCATACTGTGAAACTCTTGATTATCTAACAAGTGTTTCTCAACTCCAGTCCTCAGGGACCCCCAACAGGTTATGTTTTTAGGATTTCCTCAGCATTGCACAGGTGATGTAATTATCGTCAGTGCCTCAGACATTGCCACAAGTGTTCTTACTATAGAATATCCTGAAAACACGACCTATTAGGCATCCCTGAGGACTGGAGTTGAGAAGCACTGATCTAGACACTCTGTAGTTTTCACTAACTAATCCCCATTCATAGTATGAGTGGGCAAGTAAAACTATCTTGTTAACCATGCCCATAGCCATTACACGAGGCTTACCATTTCATCAGATCTCTTGAAGAATGTGCACTCAGGTCTTATTGGTTTATGACAGATGACAGAGAGTTCATGGTATCTTAGTTCCTAAGATGGTGGTAACCTGGATACCTCTCCTGCACTTCTATCACTTCACCATAATACGGTTGAAGGTACCTCCATGTCGCCGTTTACTCTCCCTCCACTCTCAGCTGTGGAAGTAGAAGGAACTCCACCTCACTCTCAATCACTCATATTTATAATGTGCAAATATCACGTGATGAGACAGACATTACTTTTTCCAGACATATCCCAGTTACTTCCAGACATTAACCTCTTGCATGCTGCAGCTGTGCTATACACATAACAGCAGACAAGACACTTTGCACAGTGCATCCACATAAAAGACATGACATGTATGACAATTATGGAGGGTCCAGATATATATGTTTCGGGCCACTACAAAAGCATGGGTTTCTCATACATTGCTACAAAATTGTGCGATTTTGTAGCCTGTGCAGAAGCCTTAACCAGAGGCCTATGCCCTTGTGGTTCCATTGAATATTACGGCAAACTGCTTTTGATTGCCTGAGCTGCTCCTCATACTGCATCCAGGTTTGCCCGCTATAAACCCAATACGTTTCCCCAATCGCATCCATATAGCAAAAAAGTTGGAAACAATTTTCCAGAGCCTTTTCCTTGATAACGCTGGCTAAAATGGCAAATGCCTGCAACCATTTCGTAAAAGTCTGCGGGATGAAGCGCCATCTTTTCTTCCTTCTTTTTTAATTCTGTCCTCTTCCCTTTATCCAAATTAAATATTTCAAAGGGAGGAGAGAGAATATCGCCACATATTCATCCTGCCAAATTTTTTCTTAACTTCCTTTTCTATAGGTGCTCCTAGCAGATCCTCAAAACACACATACACCTCCCCCTTTGCTCTGTCATTTAATCGTATCCTGTCCCCACTTTTCTTCAGCTACATTGTCATCATCACGCCTGACATTTGCTGAACCTCAGCTACCACCAGATTCCAAAAAGTAACACTACCCCACTTGTTGATGAAACTGAAGGGGTCGTCCATGCTGAAATTGGGGACGAGGCATCCCCTACACCCAACCCAGGTCCTCTTTCGTATCTATTTATAAGTTCGCGCACACCACCCAAAATGTTCCTTAAATGATCCCTGCCACTATGCACCTTTAAACCAGATGCTTCACTAATGTACATCCGACCTAACCTGATGCCCATGAGCGACATGACTATGAAAATTGTAAAGACATAAAATGGACATATATTCAGCATGCTGCATAGGAGCTGTAATCTCACCAGCCATTGTCCCTGTGTCCCGACAATCCTGAAAAAACATCTGCACTTCCTCTTCTCACCTCAGTGGAACCTCTGAAATCCTGAATACCATGAACCTGCTGATCCAGAAACCATCACCGCTGTCCTCGAATACGAATCCCTCCTCTCTGCTGCAGGATTGGCCAAATTGGATCAGACCTCAAGACTGACTCTCTTCTGGACTACGGCCATCCACTTCTCTGCTTCTTCCAGCTGGGCGACACAGAAGCTTTACGATAGTTACATCGCCAGGTGAGCTTCCCCTTGTGTGTTTATTGTTCTCTGGTGTCAGCTGGGGTTTAGGACTCACTCCTTTTATGGTGAAAGACCTACCACCCAGCACTGAGCCTCGCCATCTTATGGGATTCCTTCCAGGCCGACTCACCCTCCTAGCAGGTGATGTGAGGGAGACTCTACATGGAGGGTCCTCGGAGGGGTTCCCCAGATTGGGGCGGGCTCTCGGGTTGGGCTCAGGGCTGAGCCTCATTGAAGTCCACACTCTCATCGGCCTACTCTCCCTCAGCAGCATCAGATCGCTCAATGTGGTGGATGTCCCCAGGGCTTCCTCCATCATCTTTTGCAGCCAGTCATGACCTCAGACAGTGGGAGTAGCACGGAAATGCTTGATCAGAGTGTCCACATCCATCGGTAAATATAGGATCTTCTTCTCTGCTTTCTGTCTTCTCTGATTTTTGCTTCTATCTTCCTTGATTTCTGCTTTCCAACTGCCATTCCCGCACTTTTGTGACTCCTCCCAGCCCCCTGCTTCCTCCCCCTTTCATAACTTTTTAACCCTTTCCTTCTCACTCTCTGCTAACTCTGTCATGTAAGCCTCCACCTACAGCCCCCTGGGCCTATGTTAAGGCCCTTACTTTGGTTTCAAATCCTGGTTGTACAGTAGAAATTTTGTTGGATTATCAGTTAAACCAAACCAGAACACAGAAGCAGTGTCTTTGTTGTACTAGGCTTTAGCTCTTTCTAAACAGGTAGCTTGCGTGCTCTACTCCATAGTGCCACATCTAAGCCACGGGCCAACTCATCAATCCAAGGAGGTAATATGTGGTATAGAGTCTTCTGCTTGGATTGTCCCAGGGTTCAACACTGCTGTGACCCAGTTTGCATGGAAATACATAGTTATAAGAGCGCCTCCTTGTTACAGACCTGGATATAATTGCTGATGGAGAGCTCTTTGTGTTGTTCCTTGTATATTTACACATAGTTATTAGAGTGCCCCCTTGTTACAGTCTTGGGTATAATAGATGATGGGAGAGATTTCTGTAGTAACCCCTGATATATTTATACATAGTTAGTATAGCGCCCACTTGATACAGTCCTGGGTGTAATAGATGATAGGAAATATCTATATAATATCTAATGACCCCTGATATATTATACAGTTATGAGATCCCTTTCCTGATCTATCCATACATAAGTATTAGAGCACCCCCTTGTTACAGTCCGGGGTATAAAAAGATGATAGGAGAGATCTCTGTACTGTCCCCTCATATATCTATACATAGTTATTAGAGCGCCACCTTGTTACAGTCACAGTCCTAGGTATAATACATGATGGAAGAGATCTCTGTATGGTTACCTGTATATTTAGACATAGTTACTAGAGGGCCCCCTTGTTAGAGTTCTGGGTATAACAGATTCACTGTGCAACAAAAAACAACTTTTTGTTTTAAGTGAATTTTTTGTTTTTATCTAATTAATCTGGTCTCAACTAAAGGCCCATTTACATGGCCCAATGATTGCTCAAATGACAGTTTGAGTGACAGCTTTGAGCGATCATTTTGCATAAGAGTTTAAGTAGCTACTCAGCTACCTAAGAGTAATTAAGTGTGCAAAAGAAGCCTTAGCTGAAAGCAGTTAATAGCCCAAGGGCTCTTATCTGCATTCAGATCATTCTCCTGCGGGAAACAATGCTATCAGCGCTACCCGTAAAGAACGGCTGATAAGACTGAAGGACGATTTTTGTTTGGCCTGAACTTAACGATCAGCTAGCAGTGCACGAAAAGTGCATGATGGGCGCACAGTTAGATGCACTGATTATCACTAAAACGATCACCTTTCAGTGATTTTTTTTAGCAATCATCGCTCTGTGTAAATGGGCCTTAAGATTTATTGAGCATTAACTCCTGTGTCAAAATGTTTTTCTCACTGTAAGGTTTGATTTACATATTTTATTGGTATATGAAAACAGTGGAGAAGCTTTTTTTATACATAGATGAGTTTCTTTTTTCTCTCTTTGTTTTAGGGAAAGTTTGTGAAGTAAAATTTTGTAGCAGTCATTTAAAAGTTCATTATTTCAGTGATGGCAACTTTTTAAACCTGCAAACATAATCCAGACTCCTTTTGCTAGGTCTGTGGTGTCTTTCTGAGTGCCAAAGCAGTCAAGCATAGAATCAAAGGTGCCAACAACTTCTGTACAGCCTGCAAAGCCTATTTTGGCATGCCAGTGGGGGAATCAAGCAAGAAATGGGCTCCCCACTTAGTTTGTGGTAGTTGCAGGTCTAATCTTGAGGCATGGTATAGAGGAGAGAGTCGACAGATGAAGTTTGGGGTGCCTCGTATCTGGTGCGAACCAACAGATCATCTCAAAAAGTGCTATTACTGTGTCATTGATGTGTTTCATTACTGAAAGGGGAAGAAAACAGGTGTGTTCGACTATCCAGACATTCCATCATCCTTAAAGGGGTTGTCTCGCGGCAAACATCAAAATTTTACATTAGCCCATTCCCCCTGTCACCCCCCTGGCATAAAATAGCATTTTAAAGCGATGTGATGAAAGATGAACTTATAAAATTCTTCTCCCAAGATGGCCGCCAGTCCTTTCCCAGAGATGCACTGCGGTTTTCTCCCATGGTGCACCACGGGTCTTCTCCCATGGTGCACCGTGGGCTCTGTGCGTTCCATTGCCGATTCCAGCCTCCTGATTGGCTGGAATCGGCACACGTGACGGGGCGGAGCTACGCGATGACGCGTAGAAGGTGGCGGAGCCAGAACGCCACTCGTGCCCGGACCGTCCAGAAGGGAGAAGACCCTTCTGCGCAAGCACGTCTAAAAAAGCAAGAAGACCCCGAAATTAGACGGAGCCATGGAGACGGGGACGCTAGCAACGGAGCAGGTAAGTGAATAACTTCTGTATGGCTCATATTTAATGCACGGTGTATATTACAAAGTGCATTAATATGGCCATACAGAAGTGTATAACCCCACTTGCTTTCGTGAGACAACCCCTTTAAGTTGTGGACTGGATTGCCACCCTGTCCAGACTAAGAGCCTGGGAGGGAGATATACTCCATCCACAATTTCACCCTTTAATTGCTATATATATATATATATATATATATATATACTACCGTTGAAAAGTTTGGGGTCACCCAAACAATTTTGTGTTTTCCATGAAAAGTCACACTTATTCACCACCATGCGTTGTGAGATGAATAGAAAATAGAGTCAAGACATTGACAAGGTTAGAAATAATGATTTGTATTTGAAATAACATTGTTTTTACATCAAACTTTGCTTTCGTCAAAGAATCCTCCTTTTGCAGCAATTACAGCATTGCACACCTTTGACATTCTAGCTGTTAATTTGTTGAGGTAAGCTTGAGAAATTGCACCCCACGCTTCTAGAAGCATCTCCCACAAGTTGGATTGGTTGGATGGGCACTTCTGGCGTACCATACGGTCAAGCTGCTCCCACAACAGCTCAATGGGGTTCAGATCTGGTGACTGCGCTGGCCACTCCATTACCGATAGAATACCAGCTGCCTGCTTCTGCTGTAAATAGTTCTTGCACAATTTGGAGGTGTGTTTAGGGTCATTGTCCTGTTGTAGGATGAAATTGGTTCCAATCAAGCGCTGTCCACTGGGTATGGCATGGCGTTGTAAAATGGAGTGATAGCCTTCCTTATTCAGAATCCCTTTTACCCTGTACAAATCTCCCACCTTACCAGCACCAAAGCAACCCCAGACCATCACATTACCTCCACCATGCTTAACAGATGGCGTCAGGCATTCTTCCAGCATCTTTTCATTTGTTCTGCGTCTCACAAACGTTCTTCTTTGTGATCCAAACACCTCAAACTTGGATTCATCCGTCCACAACACTTTTTTCCAGTCTTCCTCTGTCCAATGTCTGTGTTCTTTTGCCCATCTTAATCTTTTTCTTTTATTGGCCAGTCTCAGATATGGCGTTTTCTTTGCCACTCTGCCCTAAAGCCCAAAATCCCGCAGCCGCCTCTTCACTGTAGATGTTGACACTGGTGTTTTGCGGGTACTATTTAATGAAGATGCCAGTTGGGTACCTGTAAGGCGTCTGTTTCTCAAACTAGAGACTCTAATGTGCTTATCTTCTTGCTTAGTTGTGCAACGCGGCCTCCCACTTCTTTTTCTACTCTGGTTAGAGCCTGTTTGTGCTGTCCTCTGAAGGGAGTAGTACACACCGTTGTAGGAAATCTTCAATTTCTTAGCAATTTCTCGCATGGAATAGCCTTCATTTCTAAGAACAAGAATAGACTGTCGAGTTTCAGATGAAAGTTCTCTTTTTCTGACCATTTTGAGCGTTTAATTGACCCCCCAAATGTGATGCTCCAGAAACTCAATCTGCTCACAGGAAGGTCAGTTTTGTAGCTTCTGTAACGAGCTAGACTGTTTTCAGATGTGTGAACATGATTGCACAAGTGTTTTCTAATCATCAATTAGCCTTCTGAGCCAATGAGCAAACACATTGTACCATTAGAACACTGGAGTGATAGTTGCTGGAAATGGGCCTCTATACACCTTTGTAGATATTGCACAAAAAAACAGACATTTGCAGCTAGAATAGTCATTTACCACATGAGCAATGTATAGAGTGCATTTGTTTAAAGTTAGGACTAGTTTAAATTTATCTTCATTGAAAAGTACAGTGCTTTTCCTTCAAAAATAAGGACATTTCAATGTGACCCCAAACTTTTGAACGGTAGTGTGTGTATATATATATATATATATATATATATATATATATATATATATATACATACATACACACATACATACATACATACACACATACACACATACATACACACACACACACACACACACAGTTATTAGAGCGTCCCTCTGTTACAGTCCTGGGTATAAATAGATGATGGGAGAAATCACTGAACTTGTTACTGGGGCATAAAAGACTGCAATACCCTGTAGTCATGGTCAGAGAGCTGAGTAGTGAACACATCTCCAGCGACCACACTTGCTGAAAGACTGCTACCTGTGGTTTTGTACTTCAGCAAGAGACTGTCCTGCTAGCACCCTGAGTGGTGCATTCTTGCCTGTGATACGTTAAGGGGACTGTGTGGTATGCTGTGCTGTTATTGACATTTGGAACCTATGTTATATGAATCTACAATAAAACTGAAGTAAGCTTTATGGCCTTGTTGGACCAGTGTGTCATTGTCGAACCCAACCCAATACGGACTTTGCTACAATAGCTATTAGAACGCCCCCTTGTTACATTCCTGGGTATAATAGATGATGGGAAAGATCTCTGTACTGTCCCCTGTATATTTAGACAAAGTTGTTAGAGTGCCCCCCTGTTACAGTCCTGGGTATAAATAGATGATGGGAGGCATCTCTGTACTGAGCACTGATATATTTCTAAGGAATGTGGATGTGAATTCACTTTGTCAATCTACTGGATATGCGACAGCCCAGTCCAGCAAGGCTGACAATTGACCCTTTGGTGTACGGAGGTAAGATATCAGATGGCTGCAACCCAGTCCGGGGATGAGAACTAGGAAAGGTACCTTGCCCTGAGCTGGTATAAGGGGGAAGGAAGACCCTGCTTATAAGCAGGGTTGACGTCCAGAAAAGGACAACCCTTCCTCTAGGTGCTAGCTGACCCTGGCAAGACAGAATCTATACAACAAAAGACAGAACAGAACTAGGAGGAATAAAAGGGACAGGGAGAGAGAGACAGGCTTGCTAGGATAACACAGAGGAACAGTTGAAGACTATAGACAGAGAAATGCAAGAACGGACAGAATGACAAAGTGCAGGGCACTGGATGCAAATAGGATAACTGCAAAAACAGGAGCTAAGCAGGGAGTCAGAACTCACAACAACACTGCAATAATGAAAGGAAGTCCCAGCTCAGCTATATAGGGAAGACAGAATGATGCCCACATCTGCTAGAACCAGGGAAAGAGAAGTTAGTCTGAACAGTGGATCTAACAATATTTATACATACTTATTAGAGCACCGGCTTGTTACAGTCCTGGGTATAACAGGTGATGGGAGAGATTTCTGTAGTGACCTCTGATATATCTATATATAATTATAAGGTCCCCCCTCAATCGTATTTTTTTATAAACTAAATAATACTAATTTTTATAACATCTCTCCATTCAATTTATTACTTTAGTTGCGTGCCTTTGAGGAGGGGCTGCGCCCACTGCTGCTCGCAAGCATGCATTCCTACTAAAAGTCAAAGATTTGCTTAACTCTGAAGTAGGGTGATGAGGGGGAACAAAGACAAGGGAGGGATCTCTCTCTCCTATAGTGACCTTCCTCCGCAGCGCTGTCTGACATGGGAAGAAGACAACACATACAGCAATGACACAGTGTTAGGACATTAAAATATACAGGAAAAACGGTACGGTGGTTTATTGTCACATAGTTGTGTGCAGTGCAAAAAATTGGGATGCCAGGTAAAAACATACATTGATGGGAGATGAAAAGCCAGCTCATTTCTGCTATAGAGCCAAGATGGTGCCTGGGCGGCAGCCAAAAGTATTGTTGCGGCAGATGCTAAAATGGCTGCTGGCCCATGGCTGGCACTGAAATGGAGACCGAAGGCATGACCTGACTGGGCGATAGTGATAGGAGGGTCCAAGAATACTACATACTACATAGCCTTCTATGGTCCGGCTTTCCTTGTACACTACTTAGCACTCTAGCTCCCTAAGTAGTTAAAATTACCTTTGAGACTAAACATTTCTTATCTAAAGATGTGATCTCCTTATTTCAGGAAGTCATCAAATCTTTGTCAAGATTTGGAACTAAGATAACTAGAGATGAGCGAACGTACTCGTCCGAGCTTGATATTCGTGCGAATATTACGGTGTTCGGGATGCTCGTTACTAGTAACGAGTACCACGCGGTGTTCCGATTACTTTCAGTTTCCTCTCTGAGACGTTAGCGCGCTTTTCTGGCCAATTGAAAGACAGGGAAGGCATTACAACTTCCCCCTGTGACGTTCAAGCCCTATACCACCCCCCTGCTGTGAGTGGCTGGGGCGATCAGATGTCACCCGAGTATAAAAGTCGGCCCCTCCCGCGGCTCGCCTCAGATGTCTTGTGAGTTAGCTGAGGGAAAGTGCTGTTCTATTGGAGTTGCTGTAGGGAGAGTGTTTGTAGTGAGTGTAGGCTTCAAGAACCCCAACGGTCCTTCTTAGGGCCACATCTACGTGTGTGCAGGCTGCTGTTAGCAGTGGAGAAATTTTTTTTTTTTCTCAAAATCGGCAGTGCAGAGCATTGCACCCGGCATTAGGGACAGAAGTGGTGCTTAGGCAGGGAGAGTGTTAGGAGTGAGTGTAGCCTTCAAGAATCTCAACGGTCCTTTCTAGGGCCACATTTAACTGTGTGGAGTACTGTGCAGGCTGCTGTTAGCTGTGTTGCTAATTTTTTTTTTTTCTCAAAATCGACAGTGCAGAGCATTGCACCCGGTATTAGGGACAGAAGTGGTGCTTAGGCAGGGAGAGTGTTAGGAGTGAGTGTAGCCTTCAAGAACCTCAACGGTCCTTTCTAGGGCCACATTTAACTGTGTGGAGTACTGTGCAGGCTGCTGTTAGCTGTGTTGCTTTTTTTTTTTTTTTCTCAAAATCGGCGGTGCAGAGCATTGCACCCTCCATTGATACTACAGGCACAGAATTGTGTAGGCAGGGCAACAACACAGTTATTAGTCATTGAATAGACGCAGTGGGCCTTTTCTTTTTTAACAAAAGGGAAGAAAGTATATTTGCCCTGCCTCTGTCAGTCCTAAGGGCTCTGGGTACGTGTGTGCTGCGTGGAGAACGTAAAAAAATCAGACGCAACCAGCTACGGTTGAGTGCAGCCTTGCGCCAATTTCTTTCCTGCCTGGGAAATACCTGCTCTGCCACAGTTAATAACTCTGCAACAGTAAAGTTCTGTGACACTTTTGCAGGGCCGCAACACAGTGTCAGTTATTAAACTTATTATTCAGTGAATAGACGCAGTGGGCCTATCCTTTTAAACAAAAGGGAAGAAAGTATATTTGCCCTGCCTCTGTCAGTCCTAGGGGCTCTGGGTACGCGTGTGCTGCGTGGAGAACGTAAAAAAATCAGACGCAAGCAGCTACGGTTGAGTGCAGCCTTGCGCCAATTTCTTTCCTGCCTGGGAAATACCTGCTCTGCCACAGTTAATAACTCTGCAACAGTAAAGTTCTGTGACACTTTTGCAGGGCCGCAACACAGTTATTAAACTTATTATTCATTCACTAGAGGCAGTGGGCCTTTCCTTTTTAAAAAAAGTTAAAAAATTATATTTGGCCTGCAGGCTTACGCCAATTTCTTTCCTGCCTGTGAAATCAAATCACTGCTAATACAGCATGCTGAGGGGTAGGGGTAGGCCTAGAGGACGTGGACGCGGCCGAGGACGCGGAGGGCCAAGTGAGGTTGTGGGCACAGGCCGAGCCAGTGCGGTGTCCAGGGGTAGAGGCAGGGCCAGACCGAATAATCCACCAACTGTTTCCCAAAGCGCCCCCTCGCGCCATGCCACCCTGCACAGGTCAAGGTGCTCTACGGTGTGGCAGTTTTTCACAGAGACGCCTGACGACCGACGAACTGTGGTGTGCAACCTTTGTCGCGCCAAGATCAGCTGGGGAGGCACCACCAACAGCATGTGCAGGCATATGATGGCCAAGCACCCCACAAGGTGGGACGATGCCCGTTCACCGCCTCCGGTTTGCACCACTGCCTCTCCCCCTGTGCCCCAACCTGCCACTGAGATCCAACCCCCCTCTGAGGACACAGGCACTGCCGTCTCCTGGCCTGCACCCACACCATCACCTCCGCTGTCCTCGGCCCCATCCAGCAATGTCTCTCAGCGTAGCGTCCAGACGTCGCTAGTGCCACAGTTTGAGCGCAAGCGCAAGTACGACGCCACGCACCCGCACGCTCAAGCGTTAACCGTGCACATTGCAAAATTGATCAGCCTAGAGATGCTGCCGTATAGGCTTGTGGAAACGGAGGCTTTCAAAAGTATGATGGCGGCGGCGGCCCCGCGCTACTCAGTTCCCAGTCGCCACTACTTTTCCCGATGTGCCGTCCCAGGCCTGCACGACCACGTCTCCCGCAACATTGTACGCGCCCTCACCAACGCGGTTACTGCCAAGGTCCACTTAACAATGGACACGTGGACAAGCACAGGCGGGCAGGGCCACTATATCTCCCTGACGGCACATTGGGTGAATTTAGTGGAGACTGGGACAGAGTCAGAGCCTGGGACCGCTCACGTCCTACCCACCCCCAGAATTGCGGGCCACAGCTCGGTGGTGGTATCTGCGGCGGTGTATGCTTCCTCCGCTAAAGCACCTTCCTCCTCCTCCTCCTCCAACGCAACCTCTGTCTCGCAATCAAGATGTGTCAGCAGCACGTCGCCAGCAGTCGGTGTCACGCGGCGTGGCAGCACAGCGGTGGGCAAGCGTCAGCAGGCCGTGCTGAAACTACTCAGCTTAGGAGAGAAGAGGCACACGGCCCACGAACTGCTGCAGGGTCTGACAGAGCAGACCGACCACTGGCTTGCGCCGCTGAGCCTCCAACCGGGCATGGTCATGTGTGACAACGGCCGTAACCTGGTGGCGGCTCTGCAGCTCGGCAGCCTCACGCACGTGCCATGCCTGGCCCATGTCTTTAATTTGGTGGTTCAGCGCTTTCTGAAAAGCTACCCCCACTTGTCATACCTGCTCGGAAAGGTGCGCCAGCTCTGCGCACATTTCCGCAAATCCCACACGCACGCTGCCACCCTGCGGACACTACAACATAGGTTTAATCTGCCAGTGCACCGACTGCTGTGCGACGTGCCCACACAGTGGAACTCTACGCTCCACATGTTGGCCAGACTCTATGAGCAGCGTAGAGCTATAGTGGAATACCAACTCCAACTTGCGCGGCGCAGTGGGAGTCAGCCTCCTCAATTATTTACAGAAGGGTGGCCCTGGTTGGCAGCCATCTGCCAGGTCCTTGGAAAATTTGAGGAGTCTACCCAGGTGGTGAGCGGCGATGCTGCAATCATTAGCGTCACCATTCCTCTGCTATGCATCTTGAGAAATTCCCTGCAAAGCATAAAGGCAGACGCTTTGCGCTCGGAAACAGAGCCGGGGGAAGACAGTATGTCGCTGGATAGTCAGAGCACCCTCCTGTCTATATCTCAGCGCGTTCAGGAGGAGGAGGAGGAGGAGCATGAGGAGGATGAGGAGGAGGGGGAAGAGACAGCTTGGCCCACTGCTGACAGTACCCATGCTGCTTGCCTGTCATCCTTTCAGCGTGTATGTGTGAAGACAGCCATGTGTTGCGTACAGGTACCCTGGCACACATGGCTGACTTCATGTTAGGATGCCTTTCTCGTGACCCTCGCGTTACACGCATTCTGGCCACTACGGATTACTGGGTGTACACACTGCTCGACCCACGCTATAAGGAGAGCCTTTGCACTCTTATTCCCGAAGAGGAAAGGGGTTCGAGAATGATGCTATACCACAGGGCGCTGGTGGACAAACTGATGGTAAACTTCCCATCCGACAGCGCTAGTGGCAGAAGGCGCAGTTCCGAGGGCCAGGTAGCAGGGGAGGCGCAGAGATCAGGCAGCATGTACAGCGCAGGCAGGGGAACATTCTCCAAGGCCTTTGCCAGCTTTATGGCTCCCCAGCAAGACTGTGTCGCCGCTCCCCAGTCAAGGCTGAGTCGGCGGGAGCACTGTAAAAGGATGGTGAGGGAGTACGTAGCCGATCGCACGACCGTCCTCCGTGATGCCTCTGCCCCCTACAACTACTGGGTGTCGAAGCTGGACACGTGGCCTGAACTCGCGCTGTATGCCCTGGAGGTGCTTGCTTGTCCTGCGGCTAGCGTCTTGTCGGAAAGGGTGTTTAGTGCGGATGGGGGAATCATCACAGATAAGCGTACCCGCCTGTCAACCGACAGTGTCGACAGGCTAACACTCATCAAGATGAACAAAGCCTGGATTTCCCCAGACTTCTCTTCTCCACCAGCGGACAGCAGCGATACCTAAGCAATACGTAGGCTGCACCCGCAGATGGAAGCATCGTTTTCTCTCACCATCCAAAACGGGGACATTTCTGCTTCATCAATCTGTGTATAATATTCCTCCTCCTCCTGCTCCTCCTCCTGAAACCTCACGTAATCACGCCGAACGGGCAATTTTTCTTAGGGCCACAAGGCTCACTCATATAATTTTTCTAAACAATTTTTAAATGTTTCAATGCTCTTAAAAGCGTTGAAACTTTAACTTGAACAAATTTTTAGTTAAACTGGGCTGCCTCCAGGCCTAGTTACCACTTAAGCCACATTAACCAAAGCGATTAATGGGTTTCACCTGCCCTCTTGGTTGGCCATGGCCAATTTTTTGGATGTACATTAGTACTGTTGATACAGCAATTTTTGTGGGCCCTCGCCTACAGTGTAATCAAATGAATTTTTAGCCCACCTGCATTACAGCTGACGTTACATCCGCTGTGTTGGGCAATGCAATGGGATATTTTTATGTACCGCCGGTGGGTTCCAGGGAGCCACCCATGCTGTAGGTGCACACGGAGTTTAACCTACATGTGTCCACTTGTAAAGAACCCCAGTCTGACTGGGGCATGCAGTGTGGGCTGAAGCCCACCTGCATTAAGCACGACATTACTACCTCAGCTGTGTTGGGCAATGCAATGGGATATTTTTGTGTATCGCCGGTGGGTTCCAGGGAGCCACCCATGCTGTAGGTGCACACGGAGTTTAACCTACATGTGTCCACTTGTAAAGAACCCCAGTCTGACTGGGGCATGCAGTGTGGGCCGAAGCCCACCTGCATTAAGCACGACATTACTACCTCAGCTGTGTTGGGCAATGCAATGGGATATTTCTATGTACCGCCGGTGGCTTCCTGGCACCCACCCATGCTGTGGGTCCACAGGGAATTATAAATGCATCTGTTTCCACTTGTAAAGAACCCCAGTCTGACTGGGGCATGCAGTGTGGGCCGAAGCCCACCTGCATTAAGCACGACATTACTACCTCAGCTGTGTTGGGCAATGCAATGGGATATTTTTGTGTATCGCCGGTGGGTTCCAGGGAGCCACCCATGCTGTCGGTCGACAGGGACTTCACAATAGGGAGTTGTACCTGCCTGTGTCTATGAATTAAAAAGCCCGGTCTGACTGGGGCATGCAGAGACACCTTGACAGAATGAATAGTGTGTGGCACATAGGTTCCCCATTGCTATGCCCACGTGTGCAGCTCCTGATGGCGGTGGCACAGGATTCTATTTCTCATTGCTTCTGTACAGCATTGTGGGCTATCGCCCCGCCCCTTTTAAAGAGGGTCGCTGCCTAGCCATGCCAACCTCTGCAGTGTGTGCCTGCGGTTCCTCGTCATGGCAGACGCACTTCTAAATAGACATGAGGGTGGTGTGGCATGAGGGCAGCTGAAGGCTGCGCAGGGACAGTTTGGTGTGCGCTGTGGGGGGGAGGGGGGGGCGGTTGGGCAGCATGTAAGCCAGGAGAAGTGGCAGTGGAGTGTCATGCAGGCAGTGATTGTGCTTTGTTGGAGGTAGTGTGGTGCTTAGCTAAGGTATGCCATGCTAATGAGGGCTTTTCAGAAGTAAAAGTTTTTGGGAGGGGGGGGGCCCCACTCTTGCCGCTATTGTGGCTTAATAGTGGGACCTGTGAACTTGAGATGCAGCCCAACATGTAGCCCCTCGCCTGCC
The DNA here is from genome assembly GCF_035609145.1 of Eleutherodactylus coqui. Lineage (NCBI taxonomy): Eukaryota > Metazoa > Chordata > Amphibia > Anura > Eleutherodactylidae > Eleutherodactylus > Eleutherodactylus coqui. The sequence goes on along the minus strand of NC_089840.1, from coordinate 149,488,502 downwards.
CTATCCGTTGCTATGTCGTTCCCATCACTTTCTTGAATTGCCCAGATTTTCACACAAGGAAACCTTAGCGAGCATCGGCGAAATACAAAAATGCTCGGGTCGCCCATTGACTTCAATGGGGTTCGTTACTCGAAACGAACCCTCGAGCATCGCGAAAAGTTTGTCCCGAGTAACGAGCACCCGAGCATTTTGGTGCTCGCTCATCTCTAAAGATAACCCTACTAAAAATGACGACACACCTTATCTCATGTGTAAACAACAATTTCACAGCACATAGCAACACAGAACCAGTGAAATCACAAAGCAGGGTTCTTATATAGTCACCATGTAACAAAAATGAACCCTTTAGGCAGAAATTACTCACCCAAGCCTTGGCAACCAAATGACGGACGCACAGTGGGGAAGGGGAGAACAGAACTTACCCATCTGCTGCAGTCTTACCCTATTGTGGACGTCTGGCAAACCGCATGCCCAGCAGTTAGAGTCACATTTCCAAAGATCACTCATCAATTGCCCCACGTTGGGGCAATGTTATGGGAATAAATCATAGTCCAGAAGATTTCACTGGTTTGCTCCAGATTGATGATAATGAGAAGCTTTATGCATAAATATGTGTATTTGAATTTAAACGTAAGCAGGAAAAAAGAAGAACACCGCGCTCCTTAAGGAAAATATCCTCCGGTATCAATAATCGATATATCACCCGTTTATTCTGTACAACGCGTTTCGTCACTTGGACTTTATCAAGTACATACAAATGTAACTGCATAAACACTTTATATAGTATCGGTATTGATGTATTACCTTCCCTGATGGGGATCCATGGCTGCCTCTGTGTCTCCGGCGCCTTCCGACGTCCGCCCTGCGTCCCGCGTCATGACGTTACGTTAGGGAACACAGCGCGATGACGTCATCACGCTAGACGCTTCCCCTTATGCGGGGAGGAGTTTGAAGCCGGCTGGATCGTGTCCCGCACTATTGTGCCCTGTATATTGCACTCCATAGTGTGTTTCTAGCCTAAAACACAACGGAAGCAATATTATAATACAGAGGAGCAATGCCTAACGGGAAGAATATAAAAAAACTACCTATAATGCTAAATGCTTCACTAAAATACAAATAACATATCACTCTACCCTAATCCATCTCCTATAAATAAATAAATAATGCATATATGAATAATCACAACGCATGTATAAAATAACATCATATCTAAAATTAACATTTACATATAAAAATACATAACAATATAATAGAATCACAGCAAAATATATGTGTGTATACATATACATATCCACCCCTCATATATTAATAAATAATAAATTCATCCATGTAGATGTGATGATAAATTATCACCCTCACCACCTATGTATAAAAAATATAAATATGAAACACTATAGGGGTAACAATTAATAATTTATACATATAATAAATCTGAAATTTATACATATACAATATCTAAAAATTAATATATATATACACATACACATATACATATAAATTTTTTTTACTAAAACATAGCTCATAATTTTTCCAAAATCTCATTGAGACCATTAGGGATAAGCGTGTTTAACCTAAAAATCCAAAACATCTTTTTCTCGCAACTTCTGTACAGACATTTCACTGATACATTCGATAGGTGTCACGCGTAATCCTACCGCATCTTTATTATGATTGTTCAGGAAATGACGAGATATACTATGTTTTGTATACCCCTTACGGATATTGCTCCGCTGTTGGTTTAGCCTCTTACGGAGTACATTCTTCGTTCTCCCCACATACCGTAACCCGCATGGGCACTCCAATAGGTATATCAAATTCTTTGCCTTACAGGTAAGATGTTGTCTAATCAAATATTCTTCATCATTAGATAATTTAATGCTTCTTGTACCGTGAGCGATATTCGCACAGCATTTACATTTCTTTTCTTTACATTTATGGACCCCTATATTTCTATCCTCAATCCTTATTCCTTCCTTTTTCCTCTCCCTTCTTGGACATGAAGGGGCAACAAGGTTCTTTATAGTCTGATTTTTACGAAAAACACATGGAGGTTGTATGGGTAATTTATTACTAAGAAAAGGGTCCTCTCTAAGTATGGTCCAATTTTTTCGGAGAATATGGCTGATTTTATTTGCCTGTACACTAAATTTAGTTACAAATGCTGTTTTATAGTTGCCACTCTCTCTAGTACTCTGTATTTTAGATGTTTTTTCTTTTTTGCTTTGTAATAATACTTTATTATATGCAGCATCGATTATTCCTTTCGGATACTGTTTATCAAGGAATCTCTTCCTCATGATCTGAGCTTGTGCCTTAAAATCCACTAATTTTGTGCAGTTTCTTTTGATGCGCTGGAACTGACCAAACGGAATATTACGCCTCCAATTTCTATGGTGACAACTATAGTAATGTAAATAGCTATTACTATCAACACTCTTAAAGTGGGTACGAGATATGATTTTCTCTTTCTCATTTCCTAATTCCAAATCCAGATACACAGCCACATTAGCACTTATGCAATGGGTGAATTTCAAATGAAATTCATTATCAAATAAACCCAAAACAAAACCTTCTAAATCCTTTTCACTCCCATCCCATATCATAATAAGATCATCTATAAACCTTCTATACAGTACTATCCTAGGATCACTAAATCTCTCCTTTTCAAAGGACCCCATAACGAGGTTGGCGAAACTAGGCGCACATTTAGTGCCCATTGCTGTACCCATTCGCTGTTTATAAAACGCGCCATTATACGAAAATATATTATTCTTCAAAATAAAGGTAATACTCTGAAGTAAAAAATTTTTTGGGGTGTGTGGGCATAAGTATATCTTTGCCAAGTATGTCACCCACTGCTTTTACTCCCATCTCATGATCAATATTAGAATATAATGCTTCCACATCAATGGTGCACCAAAGGTAAGTGGACTTCCACTGAATATCTTTAACAACCTCCAAAATATGCCCGGAATCTTTTACGAATGATGGTAAATTCATCACGTATTTTTGAAGTTGGTTATCCACATATTCAGACAACCTGTTGGTAACAGATTGCATGCCTGCGACTATTGGTCGCCCAGGGGGGGGGGGTTTTGATCTTTATGGATTTTAGGAATATGGTAAAAATAAGGAGTTCCTATTGATGTTTCTTTCAAGTACTGATATTCTGCTTTAGAAATACTATTATTCCCATATGCATTATGGATCAACACAAAGAACTCTTTGCTGATGGTCTCTGTGGGGTCACTACTCAATTCCTCGTAATAAGTAACATCACTCAGAATTCTTAGTGCCTCTCTATGGTACTCATCATATCCCATGATGACTATTCCCCCACCTTTGTCCGCATTCCTGATGACTATGGAGTCCTCTTCCATAAGTGCCTTCAAGGTGGCCCTTTGATTTTTATTTAAATTTCCCTGTGTACACATATTGCTGTTACATAATTTTGTAAAATCCTCCATAGTTTTCCGATAGAACAATTCCACAAATTCACCTTTAGCCTCTATAGGGTAAAACCTACTACGAGGTCTGAGGTCCGTCACTATTGGATCTTCTAGGTTAAATTCATATTCTTTAAATTCATATAAATCATGGGTTTTCTGTCCCATATTTTTTAATTCTTGTATATTATAATATCTGTTAAGAGTAATTTTGCGAATAAATGAATTTAAATCAATAAATAGATCAAACAATTTTGAGCCTCTATTGGGACTAAATGAGAGTCCTTTTGCCAAAATCTCAAGTTCTTTTCTTTTTAACAGATAATCCGATATGTTAAATATACCATGTTGTTTCCCAGTTTCAAAATCTACAATCTCTTTGCCGTTTGGTTTGGATTTAACCCTGTTCTGGGAGAGTTTGATGCCACCCCTCTTCCCTCTCCTCCTTCTTTTATTGATTTTAATTTGGTTGTTTTTATCGGATGGTAAAACTGGTGAATCTTGGATTTCACTGTTGGTATCCTGTTTATTCTGCCTGGTTGTGAATTGGTGAGGTTTCTTTCTACCCCCTGTCTCAATCCCATTGATTCTGGATTGTTTATAGAGGTCCTCGGTTCTCTGCATGATTGAGGACCTCGACCTCCTAAAAAAGAAGTAGAGGACATAGAGGAGCCTCCCTGTCTTTCTTCATTGTCTATTTCAAACCCCCTAATATCCCTTCTCAAAGGGTATGTATTGCTTCTTATACTCAAATCCACTATATCAGTGGGTGAGTCCGCCATGGGTGACCTTAATAATATACTGGTCACTCTCTCTGGTGTTAACTTGGGGGTAGACAAAAGAGGTTCTTGATTTTCTCTGGATCGTCTAACATTTTGACGCCTCTGCATCGGGGTATCACCCGATGTGCTACCAATTGTAGCATCCACAATATATAAAGAACTGCTGTTCTCATCTAGAAATTGGCCCATTGTCATCTTATTATTTATACTCCTCCTCCCTGCCCCAGGACTCTCCCTGCCCCAGGACTCCTGACATAGTTTTTTATTGTATTTGCTGTATTTGAATTTACAGAGGCTATTCGTCAGCCCCCTATACCCTTCTGCTTTATTGAAAGGAAGCTATACTGTTATACAGTTATACTGAATATGACGCACCAATTACATGCATACCCGTCCCAGCATCATAACAACTCATGATTGGCCTAGTATGTAATGACGCTAATGATTAACATATGTTTATGCCGTAGGTGTATGTCGCTATGTGAACATGTAATTTCTATATACCCAAGTAGCATAGACTTTAATAATATTCCAATCTGGACCAAGGAATCCAAGGGAGGAGATAAAGAGCAGTCCCCCTCTTATGAGCGGTGGGCATCCCAGGTCTTTCTCATAAGAAACACATCTCAGGACCAAACACTGTCTACAGAACTGTGTGTAGGAGTGTTGGAGATACCGCAGAAGAATGCAACACACACACAGTGTACAGTATTGGACCAGTTAACGATTTCACTGCTAGCTATTTTCTATGAAGGTGGATATATGAATATATAATATATTTGCATAGGCTGATTTAAGAAACACATTTTTATTATTATTATTATTATAATTACAACATACCCCATGATCCTATTTGCTTTGGTAGAAGCTGCCTGACACTGGTTGCTCCAGTTAAGCTTACGGCTAACTAAGATCACCAAGTCCTTTTCCATGTCAGTGTTCCCCTGTGGTTTCCCATTTAGTGTGACATGTATTTCATCTGCCCATGTGCAGGACCTAACATTTATCAGTGCTAAACATCATTTGCCACTTGTCATCTGCAACTATTGATATTTTACCATGCAGTCCTTCTACCAGGTTTAATAAAAGTCTTGGTACCCCCGTGTTGTTACCAGCAGACAACTGCCCCAATAATAATTGTAGCATGGCTCGGTGATTCCTGGTTGGTTCTTAAATACTCATTGACTAAGGATCATAATGCCATCTCATTTGCACAGGAAAAGTGTCATTATAGACTCTTATCCCTTCTAGACAAGGTGTGCATGAATGGAGGTTCCAAATTATGGGACAACATAACATGGTAGAAAATCTGGCCAGAATGTAGGATGTCCTGAGCTTTGAAAGACAGTTGTCTGGTATAATGCTGACGTAATAGCTCTGGGAACTTGCTTAGTTTTAACCCCTTAACGACCAGCCCATAGTGTTTTTACGTCCTCCCGAAGTGGGCTTTATTCTCTGAGGACGTAAAAACATGCTTCCTGCAGAGAATAATGCCCCTCGGGCTGTGGACGTGACAGCTCCATGCTGTTGGTGTCCGCAGGTAGCTGACAGCATGGAGCTGTCATCCCGGGCTGTTCGGAGCCCCCCCCCGGCATTGCGATCGGCGCTATGCAATGGATAGCGCCGATCGCAAAAAAGTAAATAAAAGTGCAATAAAAGTTAAAGATTCAGCTGCTCTGATGGATCGGATCCATCGGAGCAGCTGAAATTACTCACCGATACCCGGCGCACGACTCCCAGCTGTCCCGATGCTCCGGGCGCCGTAGCCGTCCTTCTGCGCATGCGCGCCAGGCGGCATTACGTCAGCCGCATGCGCAGTAGGCCCGGCGGCACGGGAGACTTAAAATCTCCTGGCTCCCGGCTCCTGTAGGTAGCCGGGAGGCAGGAGATGTCAGCGGGGACCACGGTGAGCGGTCCCCGGTACCGCGATCGCCGTTATACAACGGATAACGACGATCGCGGAAAAGTGAAAAAAAGTGTAAAAAAAGAAACGTTTCACCTCCCCTCATGGATCGGATCCATGAGGGGAGGTGAAAATACTCACCTCAGGTCCGCCGATGTCCTCCGGCCGGTGTCGGGACCCCCCGCTGGCTTCTGCGATGTGCCGATGCGGCGCGCTTGCGCAGAAGCCGGCGAGCCCGGCAAATTCAAAATCTCCCTGCACCCGGCTGTCACAGATAGCCGAGTGCAGGGAGATATGACTGGGGACCGCTGTATGCGGTTTCCAGTCATATGATCATCGTTATCAATCAGATAACGGTGATCATATAAAGTTAAAAAGTAAAAAAAAAAAAAAGAAAGTTAAAAGTAAAAAAAAGTTTAAAAAGTTAAAGTTTCATCTCCCCTTATGGATCGTATCCGTAAGGGGGGATGAAATTACGTACCCAAGGTCCCGGATTTGTTCCCTGGTGGGATGTTGATCCGCGGATCTTACCCCTGCTTCGGCGCATGCGCCCGTCAGCATGATGGCGGACGCATGCGCAAAAGTGAAAGATTGCCCAAGAAATATAAAATCTCCCTGCTGCTGGCTACAAAAGGTAGCCAAGAGCCTGGAGATGTCACGGGGAGCCGCGGTATGCGGTTACTGGTCACGTGATCGCAGTTATCCAATGCATAATGGCGATCACGTAAAAGTTCTTTAAAAAGTGGCAGTTTCATTTCCCCTCACCGATGCGATCGGTTGGGGGAGATGAAACATCTTCTCGGAGGCTTCCGCATTTGAATCCAGATGCGATTATCCTCCATGGACCCTTCCGGCTGCTGCGCATGCGCCCGCCGGCAAAATGCCGGACACATTCGCAGGAGCCGGGAAGCCCAGGAAATTTTAAATCTCCTTGCTCCCAGCGACTAACGGTCGCTGAGTGCTTGGAGCAGTGACCGGTGGCCTCGCTGAGCGGTCCCCGGTCACGTGATAAAGTAGCGATCTAACATTAGGCCGGTCACACATGACCGGAGAGGAATTACGGGTTCTGCATGCGCTTGATCAGCGGTAATCCACGGATCAATCGCATGCATTGGATTACACAATTCCCCCCAATTAGCGGGTCGGAATTACGTAATCCACTCGCAGAAACAGAACATAGCATGCTATATTTTACCACGAATATCTGCGACCTAGAGCCCTTTCTGCTCTATGACCGCGGATATACCCGCAGCCCATATGCAAACACATTGTGTACGGGCTGCGGGTACCCGAGTCATCTCTAAGCGACGGCGCGGGAAATGCAAACAAAAAACCGCCTGTGTGAGTAGGCAGTTATGCGCAGTACATTATACGGTCGTACGCAGGGTCACAGCCGGGCTCACAGCTGGAATCCGCTGCAGGCCTCGGCAAGCGGATTCCGCCTACGGTTACGTGAGCACGGCGTTATTCAGACCGCTACCAGTAATCCGTAATTTACAAGAAGCCCCGGGAACGTTCGTCTTCCTGCAGTTCCAGGAGCAGCTTGTTGAGCGCCTTCTCTGTGAGACCGCTGCACCGCAGCAAGGTTACAAAGCCTCACAGCGCCACTTTCTACACCCCATCCCCGCCGCTGAGGTTACGAAATACCCCCCAAAATACATGAGAGGAGGGGGGATACACGGTTTTCTTGCCCCATGTACCCAGCCCAACCAGCCTCCGTAATTACCCCTGTCTTCGGACATAAAACGCAGTTTATATTATTACCTTTATCTAATATTTAGGGAATGCCAAAAAATGGGGATGGCGGGGGGGGGGGGTGACGGGGGGGGGGATTATTTTTAGGAAGTCAAATTTTTTTCCGTATAAGTGGGCAATGGGGCCTGGAATTCATTCAGTTCTGCCCTGAAATCCAGCGGGCATTCCCTCCATTATGGGCCTAGCCATGTGTCCTGTAAGTAGATTAGGGCCACAATGGGTATGTTTCTGAACACGGGACAAACAGGGGTATCCATTTTGGGGTGAAAGTCTTCATTCATATGCATGCTGTACAAAAAAAGCTGTTTTTAAATTGACAAAATTGCCAAACAAATGAAAATCGTAATTTTTTCCTTTTGCTTTGCTTAGATTCATTCAAATACTTTGGGGTCAAAATATGCAGTACACCCCTAGATGAATTTGGTAAAGGGTCTAGTTTTTAAAATGGGGTCATTTGTGGGGGTTCTCTATCGTTTTGGATGCTCAATGGCTCTACATGTGGGCAATGGGGACTGGAATTTATTCCGTTGTACCCTGAAATCCAACAGGTGCTCCTTCCATTATAGGCCTAGCTATGTTTCCTTTAAGTAGATTAGGGCCACAATGGGTATGTTTCTGAACACGGGACAAATGGGGGTATCCATTTGGGGCGAAAGTCTTCATTCCTATGTACACTTTCCAAAAAAAACAGTTTTTAAATTTACACAATTGCCAAAAAAATGAAAATCGTAATTTTTTCCTTCTGCTTGGCTTAGATTCATTCAAAAACTGTGAAGTCAAAAAAGTCATCATACCCCTAGATAGATTCGTTAGGGGGTCTACTTTTCAAAATAGGGTCACTTGTGGGGGTTCTCCATAGTTTTGGTCACTCAATGGCTCTACAAGTGGGCAATGGGGCCTAAATCTCCTTCAAGCAAAATTTCTGTTCCGAAAGCCACCGATTGCTCCTTTCATTTTGGGCCCCATTGTGCATCCAAACGTAAGATTAGGGCCACAATGGGTATGTTTCTGAGCACGGGACAAACAGGGGTATCCATTCTGGGGTGCAAATTCTAATTTTGCATGTGTACTAAAGAAAAAGTCCTGTCTTTAAAATGACATATTTGCAAAAATATGAAATTTTTGTTTTTCTCTTCTAAATTGCATTGACTCCTGAAAAAAAACTGTGGGGTTAAAATACTCATGACACCCCTCAGTGAATACGTTAAAGGGTGTAGTTTTTAAAATGGGGTCACTTGTGGGGGTATCTATCATTTTGACTCCTATGAGCCTTTCCAATCTTGGATTGGTGTAGGAAAACAAAGTGTTCCTCAAAATGCTGAAAAGTAATGTTACATTTGTACGTCTCCTAAATGGTTAAAAAAAAAAAACGAAAGTTTTCCAATGTGCGCCCAAAATAAAGTAAATGGATGGAAATATAAATCTTAGCAAAAATTTCTATATTATGTTTGCACATATTTGAGATATTGCAGTTGGAAATGTGAAAAAATGACAATTTTTTCAAAATTTTCCCAATTTTGGCGCTTTTAATAAATAAACACAAATTCTATCGGTCTTTTTTTTCCACCTAAATGAAGTACAACATGTGGCGATAAAACAATGTCAGAATCGCTTGGATATGCAAAACCTTTCTGGTCTTTTTCCATGTTAAAGTGACACGTGTCAGATTTGCAAAATTTGGCCTGGTCATTAAGGCGTAAACAGGCTTGGTCACTAAGGGGTTAATAGTAAATGAGAATAAGTGATTTTATTTTTAGGTCCTGCTAATACCGTATTTTTCGCTCTATAAGACGCACTTTTTTCCCCTCCAAAGTTGGGTGGAAAAGTCAGTGCGTCTTATAGAGTGAACGTGCCGAGATCAGACCCGGCCAGAGCTGAAGAGGATCGCAAATCCTTCTCACTGTGCGGCTAGCCGTTTGCATACAAAGCCGGCACAGCAGTAGAGCAGAGCGGCCGCACAACAGCTGATTGCTGGGGGCGGGGGAGGAGCAGGGAGCTGAGCGGCCGGCCCGTACAGCAGCTGATTGCTGGGGGCGGGGGAGGAGCAGGGAGCAGAGTAGCCCCTACAATAGCGGATTGCTGGTGGCGGGGGAGGAGCGGGGTGCAGACCGGCCCGTACAACAGCTGATTGCTGGGAGCGGGGGAGGAGCAGGGAGCAGAGCGGCTGCACAACAGCTGATTGCTGTGTGCAGGGGGAGGAGCAGGAAGCTATTGTACAGACAGGCGGCTCCTGCTATATTGCTGACAGTGTGATAAAGATAGCAGGTCCACTGCACACCAGCACCCATACAACAGCTGATTAGTGAGAAGGAGCTGCTGCTCCCCCCTGCCTCAGCAGTCAGCTGTATGTACAGACAATCTCACATCTGCAAGCTACATAGGAGAGGGAGGGGCAGAAGGAGAAAGAGCTGCCTGTATTGTGTATATATTTGTGCCTAGTTATGCATAACCATAATGAGACATGCTATGCAGGGTTCCTGGAAAGTGTGGTGACAACTAATGGAATCATTACATTGTCACTCAGCTCTTCCAGGATCCTGAATGCCAACTGCAGAGTTATGCAAGCATGCATACCACATGCATTGCCATAACTATTCAATGTGGGATTCAGGGCTCCTGGAAAGCTGGATGACAAGTAATGAGATCACCATTACATTTATACTCAGCTTTCCTGGATCCTGAATGACAGGTTGACCTAGTGGTATATACTTCATTCCGAGGCGGTACTACTGCTGTTTATTTCTCCTGTAATACCTCCCTCACTGCCTGGTCTGGGAAGTTCAAAATATTTTTCTTCTATTTTCCTCCTCTAAAACCCAGGTGCGTCTTATCATCCGATGCGTCTTATAAAGCGAAAAATACAGTATGTCTAATAATCTGTAAAATTATTTGTCTGGTCTTATGCTGTATTTTGCTTATTTGCAAGAGCCACTAACCACCTGTCACAAGAGTATACAAATCTTGCGTACAGTTGCTCCTAACAATAGAGAATATGCTAAGCTTACACAAGATATTCCTCTCTGTGTGTAGATTGTGATACACCTTATATCCCAGACTTCCAATAACACATAGGGGTATTGCAGGAGAATAGTCATGGTCTCCCTACTAGAGATGGGCGAGCATACTCGATAAGGCGAGTTACTCGAGAAAGCAAAGCTTTTTTCGAGTAACTGCTGCGTCCCTAAAAATTCATGGGGGGAGGGGATCGGGAGGGAGAGAGAGATTCTAAGATGATAATGAACAATATTATTTTGTGTGTGATAGCAATTAAAACCACATAAAATTATATTTTTATTAGAGATGAGCGAACGTACTCGGATAAGCACTACTCGTCCGAGTAATGTGCCTTATCCGAGTACCGCTGTACTCGTCTTGAAAGATTCGGGGCGCTCCGCTGCTGACAGGTGAGTCGCAGCGGGGAGCGGGGCAGAGCGGGCGGGAGAGAAGGAGAGAAAGATCTCCCCTCCGTTCCTCCCCGCTCTCCCCTGCAGCTCCCCGCTCCGCAGCGCGTCCCGAATCTTTCAAGACGAGTACAGCGGTACTCGGATAAGGCACATTACTCGGACGAGTAGTGCTTATCCGAGTACGTTCGCTCATCTCTAATTTTTATATATCCCAGAGATGATTACTGTGCATGACAGAAGCATCATGTATTCTAAGGTCTATAAAAATAAGGTGCATGTAATGAAAAAGAGGAACATTCTCATTACCTGCCTATGTGATGCGTTGCTTCCCCGAGTTGCCTGCCTATACATAATACTTAATAAGGAGCGGTAAGTAAATAAAACTATTTTTTGCTTTAACAACAGCCTACTTCTGTCTAATGTGTATGGGCGCTGTATTGGCTTATTGATTTTAGTAATGAAACTAGGTGTAACGATATACAGTTGATAATTGATATTTGAATGTCGTATACAGCAGAGCAGGGAGCAATAGAAGCAGAAAGCACCTTAGTCAACACGCGCCTGTGTGCGGGGCCATATGTATAGCTCATGCTGTCCTATGCACTCTGACTTAACAGATCTATTAGAAACCTTTCACACTGGCAGAATTTTTTCCTCCAAATAGTTCCCAGGCTAGGTTTACACAATTAAACAAAGAACATAAACCACCACAGAGGGAAACATTCCTTATATGACTCAAAATAAGAGACCGTATCTGCCTATAGCGGATGTCTCATCTTGATAAGAACGCACCTGACCCATGATCCTCAGCCACTCACTGTCCCTTATCTGGAACACAAGAAAAGTACTAAGTAATAATACAACTACCACCAGTAACCACAGTACTTAGCTTGAGATGAGCAAAGAAAAACAGGAGAACAAGATCCAGCTCTGATTCCAACAATCAGATGAATAATAATAATAATAATAATCTTTATTTGTACAGCACCAACTTATTCCGCAGCGCTTAGATGAAGACTGTGAATAATCAGCACAGGTCCACAGCCAAGACAGAAATAAAAGCCATCCCTGATTACTAGGCAGGTGCAATAGACACTCCCATAGACACGTCCACCAGTGCTAGAGAAAGCTGGACGGAAGATCCAAAACATAACTAGCATAAACCAGACCTCCGTGAATGAAAGCCAAAACCTGCAGCAACAAGGAGACTAAATGGCCTACTGGATGTGCAAGCGTGCTGACACTCCATTCCCTTTCAATGGCACTGCAGAGATAGCTGAGAAGCAAACGCTCAAGTATTTCTGTTAGACTCACTGAATGGATGGAGCGCCGACCAAGCATGCTCAACCAGCGCTCCATTTATCCTGCACAGTAAACAGTACTAAAAATAGTCAGAATTGCTTCATCCTATCTCACAAAAAAATCAAAGGCAGCGGAGAGCAGAAGGAAGACACCGGGGGGGGGGGGGGGGGGGGGCTGCAGTCTGAATTCCCCATGCACAAGATCGCTATTATCAGTGATAATAGCGACCTTGGCCAAAGCAAAAAAGTTTTAAAAAAGTTAAGGTTTCAGCTCTTCTCGTGGATCGGATCCATGAGGGTAGCAGAGAGTACTCACCCCCATCCTCTGCGATGTCCCGCAGTGTTCTGGTCTTCCAGAAGCCATACGTTACACGAACGCGCAAAAAGCTGAGAGGCCCGGGAAAACTCTCTGCTCCTGGCTATTATGAGTAGCCAAGGGCAGGAAGCTGTCACCGGGAACCGGATCCAATGGATAACTTCGATCAAAAAAAGTTTTTAAAAAAGTGTAAAAAAGAAGAAAAAAATGGGGAGATTAAATTATGATATTAAGCCCCCAGATTTATCAGTGGGCCTTACATTGGCTTCTGCGCACATCCCCGTTGCTGATATGGAGGACACATGCACAAAAGCCACAGATAGCCAGGGTAATTTAAAATCTCCTTGCTCCTGACTACTAAACGAAGCTGAGAGGCTGGAGATCTCATCAGGGGGTGCAGTACGTGGTCCCTGGTCACGTGATTGCTGTTATCCAATGCATAACGGCGATCACATAAAAGTAAAAAAAAAATCTAAATTTCACCTTATGTCACGGATCCGATCTTTGAGGGGAGGTGAAATTACTTACCTAAGGCCTCCGAGCAATGTCCCCTGATTGATCTTTAACCACAGACCTTTCCCCAGTTTCGGTGCATGCTGCTGTCGGCAAAATGATAGAAGCAAGTGCAGAAGCTGGGGATTGCCTGGGAACTTAAAGTCTTCTTGCTCCTGGCTACTAAAGGTAGCCGAGAGCGTGGAGCAGTGAACGGTGGCCTCGTTGAGGGGTCCCCCGATCACATGATAAAAAGGTAGCAGTCTACATTAGGCTGGTCTCACACGACTGGATAGAAATTGAAGATTCCGCATGCGTTTGATCCGTGGTAATACGTGGATCAATCAAATGAATTGGATTACACAATTCCGCTCTCACTAGCGGGTCAGAATTACGTAATCCACTCGCAGAAAACAGAATGCAGCATGTTTTATTTTTCCGCGGATATCTGCAACATAAAGCCAATTGTGCCCCATGGCCACGGATATACCCGAAGCTCATACGCAACTACATTGTGTATGGGCTTGCAGGTACCTGCGCCATCGCTTAGCGAAATATAAACAAAATTAAACTGGAATTTATTCAGTTATGCCCTGGAATCCAATGGGTGTTCCCTCCATTACAGGCATAGCCATGTGTCCTATAAGTAGATTGGGGCTACAATGGGTATGTTTCTGAACAAGGGACAAACAGGGGTATTCATTTTGGGGTGAAAGTCTTCATTCATATGTGTGCTGTTCAAAAATATAGGAATTTATTTTACTGTTAATTCCCTTTCTTAAAGGGGTTGTCTCGCAGCAAACCTCAAAATTTTACCTTACCCCATTTCCCCTGTCACCCCCCTGGCATAAAAAAGCAAATTAAAGCGGTTTTTAAACCGCTTGCTACTCACCGATCCGATGAAATAAGGACTTTAAAAAATCTTCTCCCAAAGATGGCCGCCGGTCCTTTCCCAGGGATGCACTGCGGTTTTCTCCCATAGTGCACCACGGGTCTTCTCCCATGGTGCACCATGGGCTCTGTGCGTTCCATTGCCGATTCCAGCCTCCTGATTGGCTGGAATCGGCACACGTGACGGGGCGGAGCTACGATGACGACGCGGTGACCAGCTCTCCGGCACGAGCGGCCCCATTCACCAGGCAGAAGACCGCACAGCGCAAGCGCGTCTAAAAAAGCAAGAAGACATCAGAATTAGACGGATCCATGGCGAAGGGGATGCTAGCAACGGAGCAGGTAAGTAAATAACTTCTGTATGGCCAATATTTAATGCACGATGTATATTACAAAGTGCATTAATATGGCCATACAGAAGTGTATAACCCCACTTGCTTTCGCGAGACAACCCCTTTAAAGTAATCTGACAGCATACACATGGAGGTTGTCCTCTGGACCCCTATTGGGACAGGAAGCGGAAAGTACAAAGGCAACTCCCCTCCACCAATTCACCAGTGTGTACCAAATGACAACAGTGACCCGGTTCTCACGCAAAGAATACTTATTTATTGAACGTAAGCATACAGAATAACACGTTACCTCATGTGAACAACGCCAGAAAAAAACAGGGAGGGAAAGCCCGTATGCTGGAAGAATGACTTCAAATAAGGGAATTAACGGTAAGATAAATTCCTATATTACCCTCGTCATCCTGACAGCATACAAATGGAGGAATGTCAACTTAAACACGGACTTTACAGAGGGACTACAGCTTGTAAAACCATACAGCCGAAGGCAATATCTCCGCTGGCCTCTAAATCCAGCTGATAATGTCTAGCGAAAGTATGGGTCCTGGACCAAGTTTCGGCCCTGCAGATCTGGTCCTTTGTCGCCTGAGCCTTCTCCACCCAAGAACAAGCAATGGGCTTTTACACCCCCTGGAGGGGAGGCACTGTGGGACTTGTACGCCTCTGGGATGGCCTGTCTGACCCATCTCGCGATGGAATCTTTAGAAGCAGACCCTCCTTTGGCAGGTCCCTGAAATTGAACAAAAGGATTATTAGCCTTCCTAAAGGGTTTAGTAGCCTACAGGTATGCCAATACTACTCTTGTGACATCTAGATTATGGAATTTCTGCTCTTTAGTATTACGAAGATCCTGACAGAAGGAGGGTAGGATTATAGACTGTTCTCTATGAAAGTTTGTGAGGACTTTGGGTTGGAAAAAGGGGTCGTGTTTAAAGACTATTTTATCAGGGAATATAAACATATAGGGCACTTTAATGGAAAGTGACTGGATTTCCCCTACCCACCTGGCTGACGTAATGGCTACCAGAAAGGCCACCTTATAGGAGAGAATACTAATGGGAAGGCTCACAAGGGTTCGAAGGGATCCTCGCAAAGTGACTGTAAAACCAAATTGAGGTCCCAAGGGGGGCAGTATTTTTAACGAAGTCTGACTGCCTCTTTAAAGTATTTCTTTATCAGACTATGGTCTCTGAGGGGAAAAAAAAAATCAAAAAAGATTCCTAAAGCGGCCACTTGGACCATAAGAGTGTTAGGGGTTAGCACTTCGTTAAGCCATCTTGCAGAAAGTCTATTCTGATGAATATCTAGCTGGAGGAGATCCTGGATACTACAGCCCTGCCACCTCAAGAATGTATTCCAGACATTGGCATATATTTTCTTAGTTGATATCTTTAAGCTTTCACAGAGGGTCGATACGACCTGATAGACCCTGGTCTATAAACTTTAACCTCTCAGGATCCAGGCCACCAGCTTGAAGCTTTGTACCTCTGGACATACCGAAGGCCTCTGCTGAAGAAGGCCCACTCTCAAGGGCAAATGGATGAGATCCCGGACCAACAGGGCGGCAAGCAGTGGAAACCAGGGCCTTTTTCCTTAGAACAAGAGGAATTAAAGGCATACAAGGAAAGGTGTATGTTAGCTCTGAATCCCAATCTTGGGAGAGTGTGTCTATGCCCAGGGACTGCCTGTCTGAATTCTGGGAGAAAAAAACGGAGGTACTTGGCATTTTCTTGACTAGCAAACAGGTCCACCTGAGGCATCCCCCACTTCCTTGTGATCATACTGAAGACATGGGGGTGCAAGGTCCATTCTCCTGGATCCATTTCCCCAAGGGTGAGTAAGACTGCTGTCAGATTTTCGGAACCCCTTACGTCAAAGGCCGAAATGGAGAGAGTCTGTTCGGTCCAATCTAGAAGACTCGCCGCCAGGTTTTGAAGACAAGGATTGTTGGTGGATCCATGGAGACGAATAAGGGACATGGTTGTAATATTGTACGAAAAAATTTTGACATGTCTCCCTTTAACCTTTGTCTCAAATCTACGAACAGACTTCCATACGGCACAGAGTTCTCTAAAATTAGAAGATTGGGATGCCTCTTCATTACTCCAAACTCCTTGAGCATAACGTGATGAAGGTTAAAAAGTATGAAAAAAATACTCTTGCGCTGTCTCGACAAACAACCGAATTTGACAATGTGATATTGTCTAAAAAAATTTATTAGAGTACAACGCGTTTCGTCGCGTAAGAGCGACTTTATCAAGTACATCTGTATCAATGTACTTGATAAAGTCGCTCTTACGCGACGAAACGCGTTGTACTCTAATAAATTTTTTTAGACAATATCACATTGTCAAATTCGGTTGTTTGTCGAGACAGCGCAAGAGTATTTTTTTCATACTTTTTAACCTTCATCACGTTATCGTGGGTCCAATCCACCATTGGACACAGAAGCTCTGCAGCAGACTCCAACAACCCGGGAACCTGGTCGACACCAGAGGAGTAAGACCCTTTAGAGGTCTGACAAGCAAACTTGGACTAGGAGGTGTTGGTGGGACTCCTCTCCACAGGGGTTTCCACCATACACCGGGTAAGTCCCATTTCATTTTATTTATTTTATTTTATTGCAATGCATTTGTTCTGACCACCCAACGTCACCCCCCAGTTAACCGGTTGAAGCGCCTCCCTAATTATCCTTTTATGTTTGAGCATAACTATGTCCTACGTGGGCCCCCAGCCAGTCAAACTAGCATCCATAAACATGGTGACTGGAGAAACGGGGTACCAAACCGACGCCTCAGCGAGGTTAACGGCAGACAACCACCATTTTAAGGATCTCCTCATGCCTGGGGATATGGAAATCACCTGGTTTAAGGAGGATGGAGCCCTATCCCAACTTTTGAAAATAAAGGACTGCAAGACCCTGCAATGAAACTGGGCCCAAGGAACCATGTTATTGCAGGATGTCAGGAGGCCTAAAACTCTCATACCTCCTCTAAAGGAAACCCAAGGGGAATGAAAACGGCTTTGCAAGCTTCTCTCGCAGCCCACTGCCTTGAATAAGAACGAGATGATCACTAGAGGTGTCCAAAACTACCCCAAGAAGTTTTTAAGGAGTTCTGGCTCAAGTCTGGATTTGGAATTGTTAACTATTGCCAACAGACCGCATTAATCCTAAGGTGGGATCTAGGCAGGCTCAGAGTCCTGAATTAGAATCAAATTCTAATTAAAAGAAAATTTTCTAAATAGGGAATGATCATGATGCTACAGGAACGCAAAAAGGCTACCATCTCCAGGACTATCTTAGAAAAGATACGAAGGGTGAAGGAAAGTCCGAAGGGCAGGCACACAAACTGGAAATTATGGATAGATCCCTATATAACCAACATAAACCGAAGGTATCGCTGGAAGTCCCTGTGAAATGGCACATAGTAATAAGCATCTTTGAGATCAATGGTGGCCATGACACTATCGCAATTAAGGGAACTGTAGATCGTATAGACTCCATTTTGAATCTTTTATATGTAATAAATTTGTTCAGGAACTTTAGATTTATTATCGTTCTATAAGAGCCATTCTGTTTCTTTACTAGGGGAGAAGAACCCACTGAAATGGTCCCCCACTGGGACCCAGACAGTAGCCCCAAAGGACAGCAAATCCTGGATATCTAACCGCAGGGTGGGGGAATCTATCATTCTGATACCTATGAGCCTTTGCAATCTTGACTTAGTGTATGTGGCTATGTTTAAGAACTAAAGAAAAGGAGGAGCCTCGTGCGGCGCAGAGTGTTAAGGCAGCAGATATGCAGTCCTAAGCTCTTGGTTCAGGTATCCGGCTCCAGGTTGACTCAGCCTTCTATCCTTCCAAGGTTGGTAAAATGAGTACCCAGATGATGGGGGGTAAAAGATGAGTGGGGAAGGCAATGGCAAACCACCCCACAAAAACAGACAAAATGTGACATCAGGGGGACTTTGCCTTTACCTACTAAAGAAAAATGTCTTTTGTTCCATGTCAGCAGTGCTACAAGCTAATGTTCTTAGTGCAGAATACCATAATTCACTTCCATTGTTGTTCAGCCGCCTGCCACCCCTGTATTTTATTGCTGTGGCTGCACATAGTGTGCTCTATGTTCCCTGCTGTCTGCCCTGCATGCTGATAATTATCTTATGTGGCACTAGCATAGCTGCGACAGGATGACACAGATTGCATTGTGTGCAGTGACAACCTCAGCGGATGGGATGCACTGCGGAGAGAACAGAGCACACTATGGGATAGCATCAGCAGAGGAAGCAGCATGCACGGATATTACAAGGGTGGTAGGCCGCTGAACAAAACTGGAAGTGAATTAGTCCTGTATTACATGAGGGTATTTGTGCACGTATTTGCACACACAAAAACATAGCACAAATATGCATATGCTCGTGTTACACAGGCCTAAGTGTGCCCACCCACTTGGGATATATTTTTTTGCAATGCAAGAGTGAGTAAAAACACGTGTTACCATGAGGACGGTCAGGGATCACGGGTGGCAGTGGTGTTGTTGGCTGCGGCGTTCTGGGATGGTATGCGCCAACGTTTGGGTCGGCAAGAGGTGGCGCCGTGCTCCGGTGCGCGTGCGCGGCATGTGGCGCGTGTGCGCGCTATCTCTGTGAGTTATAGTGGCTGGCTGGAAGCTCCAGTCAGCCGGCTTGATTGGTCTCCGCCCAAGTGGTGAAGACTCCTGAATATAGTCTGGCAGCTGCTGATAGCAGTTGCCAGTTATCGGTTCCATTTCCTGTGTGTCTGACTTCGGTCCGGCTCCAATGGAAGTTACCTTGTCTCAATCCAGCTCTGCCTGTGTTCTGTGGTTTTCCTGTCGTGTTGGTTTATTCTATCTGCCTAGCCTGTCAGTACTAGTAAGTTGTCATCTGCATAGGTACGGCGGATCCTTCCTGTCCTGCCACGAGGCATCGTAGGGTCAGTGTTGGCGGCCTGGATCTGTCCACCTTTGGGGCTACCTCCAGGAAGGTACATTGGCATGGGTGAGGGTCAGGGAGTCCCGTGCCATGCGTACCTATGCACACTACTAGTACTGTAACAACATGATTATGAAACTAATGATTTTCAATGGTTTCATACTTATTTGCGATTTTTACTCTCAAGCCTCGCAGCGCAGAGAAAAAATCTGCAATATCGCTCAGTGTTTTCAATGGGTCCAGCGGGAGCAGCACTATCCCCACTGACAACATAGGGAGTACATTGCAGATTTCTGCCACAGCTGTGACAGCTATAGTAGAGGATTTCTCCGGGGAACACGGAGATGAAGGAATCCTATGCCACAGCTGTCACGGCTGTGGCAGAAGTCCGCTATGTTATCCTATTACTTTCAATGGGATCGGCACTGCTGCAGCCCCATTGAAAGCAGTGGGTTGCAGGCAATCCCACAGCAATAATTTTCGGGGAAGGGCTTGAAATATAAGCCCTTTCCTTAAAATCATCCCTAGCTGCAAAAAATAAAAATTTATACTCACCTAGAAGAGCCGTCCGGCTCTTCTCTCCAGCCCCGGCAGTCGTCTTCTGGAGGCCAGGATTTTAAAAATCCCCACCCCCAGAAAGCGCTGGTCTCATTGGTTGAGCGCTCAGCCAATCATAGGCAGCGTTGGATCTCTAAGGGATTTACAGGGGTACCACGTCCCCAGTAAAGGGGATTACTGGCTGATCATTAAGGTCTCATTCTGTGTATAGCATGTGAGCTTTTTCTGGTGCATTCGCTGAACATGTGAACAAAGCCTAAGGCCAGTTTCACACGGCAAAGAAAATCTCGCAAGATTTGTGCATCATGAGATGCACAAAAATGAATCTCATTTTTTGAAACGGTTCATACACATTAGCGATGTTTTCCTGCATAGCACCGCAATGCGATGTGATGCGAGAACAAATGTTCTATCTGGCTATGTGATCTTGCACAGCAGCCCTATCGTTCTCAATGGGGTTGACGGCAGCAACTAGAGCTCCATTAAAAGCAATGGGAGAACTCAGTAATCCTCTGCTGCGGGTGTGATGTGAGCCGGTTTTCCCATGAAAATGCCTCACGGGGATTTCACATGTATGGCAAATAGAGATGAGCGAACCTACTCGGCCACGCCCCTTTTTTGCCCGAGCGCCGCGATTTTCGAGTACTTCCGTACTTGGGCGAAAAGATTCGGGGGGCGCCGTGGGTGAGTGGGGGATTGCAGTGGGGAGTGGGGGGGAGAGGGAGAGAGAGAGGGCTCCCCCCCTGTTCCCCGCTGCTACCCCCCGCTCCGCCACGCCTCCCTCCGCCCCCTCCGCCCCCCGAATCTTTTCACCTGAGTACGGAAGTACTCGAAAATCGCGGTGCTCGATCGAGTAATTACTCGAAACGAGTTTATTCGCTCATCTCTAATGGTGAACATGATATGGGGGCGGGATTCACAGCTAATTTCACACTGATGAGTGCACATGGATATCAGGCCATTATATTAGGCCTGATATCGCACTCACCAACATGTGATTGTTCCCGTGGATGTCAGGCACTTTTGATGTTTAAAACAGCCTCGCATCGCTTAAGGAAAGTAGTAACCCTCCACAGCTGCTAAAAGCAGCGGCGGAGAATCGTGGAGTTTTTCCCATTGTTTTCAATTGGTAAACCTCGCATGCAACTGCAATGCTGTATTGGCACCATTGGCTATGCGAGGCGTTCCAAGGGAACGTCCAAACATAAGCCATGCCGTGATTTTTTTCTGCACCACGATGCAATGTAGGGAAATAAAAATCTCATGTGTATGACCCCATTCAAAAAAATGTGGTTCATATTCGTGCAAGATTTGCGCATCTTGCAACGCACAAATCTTGAGCAATTTTCTTGGCTGTACGAAAACAGGGTGGGATGTCATCATTCTTCTTTCATCTGTTACTAACACATTGAACAAAGCACCGTGATGCGTTGACACATGCGCTGGTGTTCCATTTTTAGAGCAGAGGAAAGGAAATAAAAGAGAATTAAACATTTCATTTTTTCCCCCATTGTTTTCAATGGGTTTTCAAAAAAAAAAAAAAAGGAAATGCCATTGATTTTTTTAGAGTTTTTTTTACAGTGTTAATCATGCAGCATGAATGACACAATACATTTCTTCTGTGGGTTGGTACAATTACAACAATAAGAAAATTATTACTAATGTTCTAGAATTTTCCACTTTTCTCCAATAATGACGCTTATTTTGGAAATTAATTTTTTTCCCTACATCGCTGCATTAAAAGTCGTATAAGTTTTTTAAATTTTTCTATGAACGGAGCTCTGTGAGGGCTTGTTTTTTGCCTGACGGGTTGTACGTTTTATTGGTACCATTTTGGGGTACATACAGCTTTGTTGATCACTTATTGCATTTTATGGGAGGCAAACTGAAAAAATAAGCATTTTGCCTCAGTTTTTTTTTTTTTTTTTTTTTTCACGCTTTTTGCTGTGCAGGATACAAAATGTGTTCAACTTATTGTACGAGTCATTATGGATACGATACCAAATAAGTGGGATTTTTTTTTTTTTTTATACTAATAGGGTAAAGAGCGCAAAAAAGTATACATTTTGTATATCCCTGTAGGGGACGTGTACCATGGCAGCTATGATCACTATGATAAGGCATTGCAGGATGCCTGTACTGTAATGCTTTATGGCTTGTAATAGTGATCATAGGCAATGGCAAGCCAGGATGCCTGTATTGGAGTCCTGTTACGATGGCAACCTATCGGACCTCCACGATGACATTGCGGGGGTCGGATGATGTCTCAGAAGGAGCATGCTCCCTCTGTGAACCCTTTACATGCCACAAGGGGGTTAACAGCGGGGGTCGCTGCCCTTATGTACCCCCACTGTTGCAGTGGGAGGCCGCTATCAGTAAGAGCCAGCTCCTGCTGCAGGATTCCACAGGCTCAGAAGCTGATCCCACACCATCCACATGCATCCTGTGGCACTAAGGGGGTTAAATGGATGCGTTAAAAAGAATACAAATGGAATACCTTCTGATTGTGTCTGTTCCCTATAGAGTACAATGTTAAAAAAAACAGAGCGGTCCATTCAATCCAGTTTCCGGGTATTTTTCTGTATAAAAGTGGAAACCCAGCAAAACTGAAGCAAACTGAACCGACGTCCCATTGAAATCAATGTGGATTTTACCTAGATTAGTTGTTTTACATTTTAGGACGAAACAGGAAAATAGAAAGCAAACTGCTGAACCCAGCCAGGGGCTCATTCACACCTGCCTTCTTTCAGTGTTTTCATCTCTTTGTTCTATTTTTGGAGCAGAGAGAAGAAATTGAAGCAGACTTAAACAAATGCATTTTCCCCATTAATTTTAATGGTGTTTTAACCTCTTAGTGACGGCCCCATCGGGAAACTACATCCTGGCCTGCTGTGCTTAATTCCTAGAGGACGTAGAAATATGCATCCTCTAGGAATGTAAGCCCTGCAGGCTCAGGACGTGATAGCTCCATGCTGCCGGTTACCGGAGGTAGCCGACAGCATGGAGCTGTCATCCCAGGCTGCGGGACCCCACCCCCGGTCACACGATCGTAAAGTTAACAAAAAGTACATAAAAGTTAAAGCTTCAGCTCCCCTTACGGATCGGATCATGTAAAAGTGAAAAAAAAAAGAAAAAAAATTTGTTTCATCTCCTCTCATGGATCATATCCATGAGGGGAGATGAAATTAGGTACCTAAAGCCCCCATATTTATTCGTGGACCTTGCCCGGCTTCTGCGCATGCATCCGCCGCAAAACCCGCAGATTGGCGAGGTAATTTAAAATCTCCCGGCACCTGGCTACTAAATATAGCCAAGAGCCTGGAGATTTCAGGGGTGCCATGGTATGCTTTTCCCAGTCACGTGATCGCCGTTATTCAATGGATAACGGCGATCATGTAAAAGTAAAAAAAAGCTCAATTTTCACGTCCCATCACGGATCGGATCCGTGAGGGGAGGTGAAATTACTTAAATAAGGCCACTGGCGATGTCCTTATCCGCGGATCTTTCCCCAGTTTTGGCGCATGCGCCCTTTGCCAATATGGCGGACGCAAGCGCAGAAGCTTGGGAGGGCAAGAGGAAATTTAAAATCTCCTTGCTCCTGGCTACTAAAGGTAGCCAAGAGCTTGGAGATGTCACGGGGGGCAGCGGTGAGCGTCTTCGGTCACGTGATCGCCAATATCCAATGGATAATGGCGATCACATAAAAGTTAAAAGACAGTTAAAGTTTGACGCTCCGTTCAGTTTGGGCCCGTTGTTCATCCAGACAGAAGATTAGGGCCACAATGGGTATGTTTCTGAACACGGGACAAATAGGGGTATATATTTGGGGGTGAAAGTTTTTATTCCTATGTATGCTGTACAAAAAAACCTATTTTTAAAATGACATAATTGCGAAAAAACCAAAAATCGCAATTTTTTTTCTTCTGCTTTGCTTTAATTCATTTAAAAACGGTGGAGTCAAAATACGCAGTACACTGCTAGATGAATGCGTTAAGGGGTCTAATTTTTATTATGGGGTCATTTGTGGGGGTTCTCTATCGTTTTGGCCGCTCAAGGCGTCTACAATTGGGCAATGGGGCCTAAATCACCTTCAAGCAAAATGTCTGTTCTGAAAACCACCCGCTGCTCCTTTCGGTTAGGGCCCCGTTGTGCATATGGACAGAAGATTAGGGCCACAATGAGTATGTTTCTGAACAAGAGACAAACGGGCGTATTCATTTTTGGGTTAAAGCCTCCATTCATATGTCTGCTGTCGAAAAAAAAAACTGTTTTTAAAATTACATAATTGATAAAAAATACAAAAATCGTAATTTTTTCCTTCTGCTTTACTTTGATTCATTCAAAAACTGTTGGGTCAAAATACGCAGTACACCCCTAGATTAATGCGCTAAGAGGACTAGTTTCCAAAATGAGGTCATTTGTTGGGGTCCACCGCGTTTTGGCCGCTCAAGGGGTCTACAAGTGAGCAATGGGGCCTAAAACGCCTTCAAGCAAAATGTCTGATCTGAAAGCCACCGGTTGCTCCTTTCGGTTTTGGCCCTGTTGTACATACGGACAGAAGATTAGGGCCACAATGGGTATGTTTCTGAACACAGGACAAACGGGGGTATGCATTTTGAGGTGTAAATCCTCATTTTTATGTGCACTATAGAAAAAAAATCCTCTGTTTAAAATTATGCATTTGCAAAAATATGAAATTTTATTTTTTCTACTCTAAACTGAGGGGTCAAAATATTCCTGACCCCCCTCAGTGAATACATTAAGGGGTGTAGTTTTTAAAATGAGGTCATTTGTGGGGTTATCTATAATTCTGACACCCATGAGCCTTTGCAATCTTGGCTTTGTGCCGGAAAATAAAGTGTTCCTCAAAATGTTGAGAATTAATGTTAAATTTGTACGTCTCCTAAATGGTTAAAAAAAAACAACCTTTTTTAAACATGCGTCCAGAATAAAGTGAACAGATGGAAATATATATCTTAGCAAAATTTGTACAGTATGTTTGCACATATTTGAGATATTACAGTTGAAAATGTGAAAAAATGACAATTTTTTCAAAATTTTCCCAATATTGGCACTTTTAATAAATATTCATAAATACTATCAGCCTATTTTTCCACCTATATGAAGTATAACATGTGGCGAAAAAACAATGTCAGAATCCCTTGGATATGAAAAACCTTCACGGAGTTATGATATGTTAAGTGACACGTCAGATTTTCAAAATTTGGCTCCGTCACTAAAGCGCAAACAGGCTTTGTCACTAAGGGGTTAAAAAACAAAGAGACAGAAGCCTCAACAGAGGCAGAATACAGGTGTGAATGAACGCAAAGTCTGGTCCCATATGACAACTGTATTAGTGCCTGCACAGTCATGGCAAGTTTATAATAATCAGTCTATACCACACTGGTTGATTAGGGACTAACCACACTGTTTTGTACCATCTATTACACATATGGACTTCAGAAGTATGTATCGGCGTGACCGCAGGTCTCTGGACCCAAACTCCAAACATCATACGAGCGTCATGCTAATTGTATACACCATGTAAGGATGGCTATTGCTCAGAATCTGAAGAGAATTATTACAATCATCCCACTAGATGTCGCTGTTCACCATGAAAAAGAAAACTATCCACGACACAAATGTGTTCACAACTAGAGATGAGCGAGCACCAAAATGCTCGGGTGCTCGTTGCTCGAGTCGAACTTTTCGTAATGCTCGAGAGCTCGTTTCGAGTAATGAACCCCATTGAAGTCAATGGGCGACTCGAGCATTTTTGTATGGGACTGATGCTCTGCATAGGTGATGACTTGTGAAATACCAGAAAATATCAGAAAGTCAAGGAAACACCACAGAAACGGATAGGGAAGGGCAGGGGCAGCATGCATGGCTGCATCTGAGGCTCACAGGTCCCACTATTAAGCCAAAATTGGGGCAAGAGTCTGGCAGTCGCCCCCCTAACAATTTACTTGGGACAAACCCTCACTAGCAAGGCACACGCGCTGGCACATCTTAGCCAAGCACCACACTACCTGCAACCAAGGACAATCGCTGCCTGCGGGTGACACCGCTGCCTTTTCTCCTGGGTTACATGCTGGCATTGCAGTCCAACACACAGGAAGAAATCAGAGTGCCCAAACAGGGCAGAGTTTTACCCCGCCAAGGGCCTCGTCCTACATTTCTACCCTAGTCAGTCAGTGTATTTGTACCAGACAGGTAAGGGAGATGGAATAAATCCTCCACTGTGGAGGATTTATTCCATCTCCCTTATTTGCATATTACCCAGAGGAGCATGGGTGGCCATTTGAGTCTCCTCACTTAGTTTATAGTATATAGTTGCTCTCCCTAAGGAGAAAAGAGCATTTCTGACCCCCGTCCCAGGCCTCTCACTAGCAAAAGCCAGACTCCTACTGTACACTGATGAAGGGCAATAACCTGGAAACAGCTGTATGTACATGGGGTCTGGCTTTGCTTTTAATTCCCAGTCATTGTAACAAGGCTTGTGTAAAAGGTCTGACTTTGACTTGAAGGAATGCTGCCTTTCAATAGGTGGCACGGTGGAGGATTTATTCCATCTCCCTTATTTGCATATTACCCAGAGGAGCGTGCGTGGCCATTTGAGTCTCCTCACTTAGTTTATAGTATATAGTTGCTCTCCCTAAGGAGAAAAGAGCATTTCTGACCCCCGTCCCAGGCCTCTCACTAGCAAAAGCCAGACTCCTACTGTACACTGATGAAGGGCAATAACCTGGAAACAGCTGTATGTACATGGGGTCTGGCTTTGCTTTTAATTTCCAGTCATTGTAACAAGGCTTGTGTAAAAGGTCTGACTTTGACTTGAAGGAATGCTGCCTTTCAATAGGTGGCACTGTGGAGGATTTATTCCATCTCCCTTATTTGCACATTACCCAGAGGAGCGTGTGTGGCCATTTGAGTCTCCTTACTTAGTTTATAGTATATAGTTGCTCTCCCTAAGGAGAAAAGAGCATTTCTGACCCCTGCCAGACAGGTAAAACACCGCAATGGGAAGTCTTTGTGCACCCACAGCATAGGCAAGCCCAAGGAACTCAAACATGGTATTACACATGAGGAAATCAGAGTGCCCAAACATGGCGGAGTTTCCCCCTGCCAAGGACCTCGGCCCACATTTCTACCCTAGTCAGTCAGTGTATTTGTGCCAGACAGGTAAAACACCGCAATGGGAAGTCTTTGTGCACCCACAGCATAGGCGAGCCCAAAAAACCCAAGGAAAGTATTACACATGAAGAAATAGGAGCGCCCAAACATGGTAGTTTCACCCTGCCAAGGACCTTGACCTCGGCTCACACCCTCATTAATCGTGGGCATAAAGCGGACTCGGATGCTAGTACAGCTGTGAACATCTCATTAATGCAGTAACGCTCCTTTTGTTTGTCCCAAACCAGTGTCTCAGATAACTGTGGTAACACGAAAGAAAATACATGTTGCCCAGCGCTGATCCCCAGACCCAAAGCAGGAGGAGGAGGTGGCATAATAAGGCCGAGAAACCATGACCAAGGTAGGACCCGCAATACTTTGTGTGGGAAGTACGTGAGCGGGCCCTGGGTCATGCTCGGTCCAAGCCTCCACCTTGTGTGACCTAAGGTGCCGTGAGTTAAATAGCTATGGGAAATCCATGGGTCCCCACACACTTCATTCTGTGTAGGTGTCAGAGAGCTCGACACCACAATGGATAGTCTTTGAGTTTCTTGGGCTCGCCTATGCTGTGGGTACACAAAGATGGTATTACACAGGAAGAACTCAAAGTGCCCAAACATGGCAGAGTTTCACCCCGCCAAGGACCTCGGCCTTGGCCCACATTTCTGCCCAAGTCAGTCAGTGTATTTGTGCCAGATAGGTAAAACACTGCGATGGGAAGTCTTTGTGCACCCACAGCATAGGCAGACCCCAGTAACATTTCTGTAGCAAGAGTATAGGCAGACCCCAGTAACATTTCTATAGCAAGAGTATAGGCGGACCCCAGTAACATTTCTGTAGCAAAAGTATAGGCGGACCCCTCCAACCATTCAGTAGAAACTGCATAGGCGGACCCCAGTAACATTTCTGTAGCAAAAGTATAGGCGGATCCCTGTAACTTTTCTGTAGCAAGAGTATAGGGAGACCCCAGTAACATTTCTGTAGCAAAGGTATAGGTGAATCCCTCAAACCATATAGTAGAAAAGGTATAGGCAGATCTCAGTAACATTTCTGTAGCAAGAGTATAGGCGGACCCCAGTAACATTTCTATAGCAAGAGTATAGGGAGACCCCAGTAACATTTCTGTAGCAAAAGTATAGGTGAATCCCTCAAACCATTCAGTAGAATAGGTATAGGCAGACCTCAGTAACATTTCTGTAGCAAGAGTATAGGCGGACCCTAGTAACATTTCTATAGCAAAAGTATATGCGGACCCCTGTAACATTTCTGTAGCAAGAGTATAGGTGGACCCCTCAAACCATTCAGTAGAAAAGGTATAGGCAGACCCCAGTAACATTTCTATAGCAAGAGTATAGGCGGACACCAGTAACATTTCTGTAGCAAAAGTATGGGCAGACCCCTGTAACATTTCTGTAGAAAAAGTATAGGCAGACCCTTGTAACATTTCTCTACCAAGAGTATAGGCAAAGACCTGAAAAAATTTGGTTACCAAGAGTGTAGGCGAAGGCCGGAAAAATTAGTTAGATAACAGTATAGGCAAGGGCCAGAAAAATTGGCGTACGAAGAGTACAAGTGCACCGTTGACAAATTGCTCAACCGCGAGGGCAGGTGAAACCGATAAACACTTTTTAAAGATACAGCTCGCTGTTGCTTAATTTGTGAAAGAGCCTGGAGGCAGCCATGTAAAAAAGATTGGTTTCTGTTAAAGTATCAAAACTTTTGAAACTTTGGCGCTGCAGAAAAATTGGCAGTTCAGCGTGATGACATGCTGTTTTAGAAGGAGTAATAATATCCGAGAGGGATTGACAAAGCTAATTCACCCTTTTTTTGTGGTGATAGAGGATGCATTTTTCTCCTGTTGGAGCGAAAAGAATCATTAGGTTCCGCTTCTTTATGCCGGTGGAGAAGAGAAGTCTGGGGAAATCCAGCCTTTGTTCATCTTTATGAGTGTAAGCACGTCGGCACTGGCAGTTGACAGGCGGGTACGCTTATCCGCCAGCTTTCCCCCAGCTGCACTAAACACCCTCTCTGACAAGATGTTAGCGGCAGGGCAGGCCAGCACCTCCAGGGCGTACAGCGCAAGTTCGTACCACTAGTCCAGCCTTGACACCCAATAGTTGTATGGAGCAGAGGCATCACGAAAGATGGTGGTACGATCAGCTACGTGCTCCCTCCGACTCAGCCTTGACTGGGGAATGGTGACACAGTCTGGCTGGGGAGCCATAAAGCTGGCAAAGGCCTTGGAGAGTGTTTCCCTGCCTGCGCTGGCCATGCTGCCTGATTCCCGCTCCTTGGCCTTCTGAACTGTGTCTTCTGCCACTAGCGCTGTCAGATGGAAACTTTAGCATAACGTTTTCCACCAGGGCCCTGTGGTATTGCATCACTCTCGTACCCCTTTCCTCTTCGGGAATGAGAGTGGAAAGATTCTCCTTATACCGTCGGTCGAGAAGGGTGTACACCCAGTAATCCGTGTTGGCCAGAATGCATCTAACGCGAGGGTCAAGAGAAAGGCAGCCTAACATGAAGTCAGCCATGTGTGCCAGGGTCCCAGTACGCAACACATTGCTGTCCTCACTAGGAAGATGGCTTTCAGGATCCTCCTCCTCCTCAGCCCATACACGCTGAACAGATGAGAGTCAAGTAGCATGGCTACCCTCTGCAGTGTTGCCAGCTGTCTCTTCCCCCTCCTCCTCCAAAACGCTCTGAGATATAGACATGAGGATGGTCTGGCGATCAAGGGACATACTGTCATCCCCCGTCTCCTGTTCCAACCGCAAAGCGTCGGCCTTTATGCTTAGCAGCCAACTTCTCAGCAGGCAAAGCAGCAGGATGGTAATGCTAATGATTGCCGCATCGCCGCTCACCATCTGTGTAGACTCCTCAAAGTCTCCAAGGATCTGGCAGATATCTGCCATCCATGCCCACTCCTCAGTAAATAATTGCGGTGGCTGACTACCACTCCACTGCACATGTTGCAGCTGGTATTCAACTATTGCTCTACGCTGCTCGTACAGCCTGGCCAACATGTGCAGTGTAGAATTCCAACATGTGGGCACGTCGCACAGAAGTCGGTGCTCTGGCAGCTGAAACCGACGTTGCAGGGTCCTCAGGGTGGCAGCGTCTGTGGTGGACTTGTGGAAATGTGCGCTGACGCGGCGCACTTTGCTGAGCAGGTCAGACAAGTGGGGGTAGTATTTCAGAAACCGCTGAACCACCAGATTGAAGACGTGGGCCAGACATGGCATGTGTGTGAGGCTGCCGAGCTGCAGAGCTGCCACCAGGTTATGGCCACTGTCACACCACGCCCAGGAACTCGGCCTGTGCCCACACCCACACTTGGACACCCATGTCCTCAACCCTTACCCCTACTCCTCAACATGGCGGATTAAGAATAGAGCAGGGCCCAAATAAATAACCCCACTGTACAGCACTGACAACTGTGGCTTAATTCACCGCACACAGAGACTTGTAGATAGCAGAGGTTCTATGCTGTGACTTGAAAAAAAATTAACCCGCTGTCTTGCGCTGATACCTAGGGGTAATTTACTGCTCGCAGAGACTTGTAGATAAGAGAGGCTGTATGGCGTGGGAGAAGACTCTAAAGTCAGTGGATAGTGCTGGTAACTGCGGCTATCTCAACCCCACCAAGGAAAGGGTATTGTGAGACGCTCTGCACAGCGTCAGAGCTGAAATAGTTTGCAATGGCCCAGGAAATATTACAGTACTGTTTAGCAATGAGACCTCTGTCTAATGCACTGCAGACACAGAACGGTATAACTGAAGTCGTTTGCAGTAGGCTAGGAAATGTTAGAGTGCAGTTTTACGGTGAGAGCTGGTTGTACGGCACTGCAGGCTGAGAACGCTATTACGGAAATGCGGGGAACAGGTCTACATGCGTAATACAAAAGTTGGTGCACTACTGCTCCCAGCCAGCCACAACTGTAAAGCACACGGCCAGATGTAGCCCTAAGAAGGAGCATTGGGGTTCTTGCACGGAGGATCAGGACTGTATAACTTTCCCTATAGAAGTGGCTGCATCCCTAAACTCTGCGTTATGCACTGCAGACACAGAACGGTATAACTGAAGTAGTTTGCAGTAGGCTAGGAAATGTTAGAGTGCAGTTTCACGGTGAGAGCTGGTCGTACGGCACTGCAGGCTGAGAACGCTATTACTGAAAGGCTGGGGACAGGCCTAGATGCGTAATACAAAAATTGATGCACTACTGCTCACAGCCATATAAGTAGCTGTAGCCCTACACTCTGCCTTATGCACTGCACAGAACAGTACAGCTGAAATGGCCTGCACAGCCCTAGAGGCTTAAAAAAAAAAAAATTTGGTGCACTACTGCTTCCAGCCAGCCACGACAGTAATGCACACTATGAGGAGTAGCCCTAAGAAGGACCATTGGGGTTCTTGATGACCGGATCCTACTCTAACACTGTCCCTATATCAGCAGCAGCACTATCCCTAACCTCTGCCAGCATGCGTCTGAAGCGAGCTGCGGGCGGGACCAGTTTAAGCACTCGGCGGTCCCCTGATCGGCACAGCCACTCACTTCTGTGGGGGGATGAGAGGGCTGGCACGTCACAGCAGGAAGTGGTAATGCCTTCCCCGCATGTCTATTGGCTAGAAAATGGCGCTAAACATGCGGGGAAGGAAATGCAATTGACTCGAGTACCGCATGGTGTTCGACTCGAGTAATGAGCATGTCGAGTACCTTAATACTCGAACGAGCATCAAGCTCGGACGAGTGTGCTCGCTCATCTCTATTCACAACGTACTTCTGGCATTTTGTCACACATATACAAAAAAAAAGAGTATCCAGATGTATACTGTATACATAAAAGCTATGTTGTGTAGTGTAGTGACCCGGAGAGTACTACAGGGTAGTCAGAAGTCCTTAATACCTGTCTATGAGCTTCTGCGGAGAGATAGAGCATATCGTATGGGAGAGAGACCTTGTCTTTCCCCTAATTTTTGGGCTTAATCTATTCTGCCTAGCAATACCTTGCTTTGGATTGGCTGCTTGCTCATAATTTCTTGATTGGTTGAGGGGGAGAAGTTGAAGCAAGTCTGGCAAAGTGAGTAGGATGAGGCAGGAAATGAGTGAGAAAGTGCGTGAAGACAACAGGAAATGAAGGAGGAGTTTCAGAAGAGGAGAGGTGGTTGTCGTTGGGAAGTGAATGAGTGAGGAGGTGCAGCACACTGCTGCAGTCTTTAGCAATGTCGCCAGAGTTTGGAATGAGAGGGGAAAGCAACCAGAATTAGCACAGTGTGGAGGAAAAGACCAGATTTCAGTCTTCAATGAGTGTGGCTTGCCCCAGGGAAACTCTAGGCCAGTGAAAAATACAGGCGGTTGGGTATTAGTCACTCCTTGGTTTAACAACGCAACCTTTTAGAAAAACCCAAGATAACTGAGACTAGTGGGTTCATCCTTGATAACACTAAAAAGAGAGAGCGTTGAAGAGAATAAAATGTGCTATTCTTACTCTTGGAAGAACTGTGAAAGTAACTGCTAACCAAAGTCTCTCAACTGTGAACCAGAACTACTCGTTTGTTTTCTCAAGTGTTGAATAATCTGTGTACCTTTGGTTTACCACAAACCTATGTGGACACGCCTCAATTATTTCTTCATTGTAAATCTGAGTTCACCCCTCAAAAGGTACTGGCGTCACGTGACGCTTCATCAACGAACAAGCTCATTATTGATTTAATCTTGCCACTGTGTGCGACCGAGCTAGGCCTCATTCAGCCATTATGGGGTGGGACCATGGAGCCATGACTCTATCTTATTTCCCCTGATGTCTCCCCCTGCAATGGCCAAAGCCACGCTCAGACGCTGCAGCAGGTGTATGTCAGAAGTGTGTACTTTATTAAATAAAAGAAGTTTCCCAAACCTTTGGTCACTTCCTATTTGCTTTAACCTGGAGTGTTGCGCCTTCTCCACTGCCAGTTTTTTAGTTCTATTCTCTTAGTCTATCATGCCCACCCAGGTGGTGCGTCGTCTGCTCAGGCAGCACCTTCACTATTGAAGTCACCACTTCACTCTCTTCACCACTTTTACAGTATCATTTTTCACAACAAACACAACTGTACGGGTTTTGCTCCACCCCTCTTTTTTCTCCTCGTCCACATATGCTTAAAAAAGTTATCCTTAATAGAGATGAGCGAACGTACTCGTCCGAGCTTGATACTCGTTCGAGTATTAGCGTGTTCGAGATGCTCATTACTCGTAACGAGTACCATGCGATGTTCGAGTTACTTTCACTTTCATCTCTGAGACGTTAGCGCGCTTTTCTGGCCAATAGAAAGACAGGGAAGGCATTACAACTTCCCCTGCGACGTTCAAGCCCTATACCACCCCCCTGCAGTGAGTGGCTGGCGAGATCAGGTGTCACCCGAGTATAAAAATTGGCCCCTCCCGCGGCTCGCCACAGATTTGTTCTGACATAGAGGAGGGAAAGTGCTGTTGGTGCCGGAGCTGCTATAGGGAGAGCGTTAGGAGTATTTTTGGCTTCAAGAACCCCAACGGTTCTTCTTAGGATAAGCCCAGTTATTGTAGAGCCTGCCATAGCTTGTCATGGTCGACGCAGTCAAAGGCCTTGATGTAGTCCATGAAGCACATGTAGATATTCTCGAGCTTATTCCATGGTCCAAATAAGAGCAAATTTGATTCCCTGCTTTACAGCCTGAGATAGTGCAAGGTGAAGCACCTCCACCCCCTCCAGCCAGCGCTCACTTTTACTTCAGTGTGACTAAGGAGGAAGGGAGGCTGACAGCTACGGGAAGAAGAAGAGTGATCAGATACTCCTGTGACACTGTAATGTATATCATCCCAAAAGAGGTGTAACAGACTCCTGTAACAAAAAAGGGTTTGGGTTCCTGGAGAACTGGGCTGACTTTGATGTCGGCTACAGACTCTCTTGGACGGACGGGTTGCATCTCAATGGGGGGGGGGTTGCAGCTGTGCTGGGGGAGAAGATGGTTAGAAGGCTGGAGGAGTTTTTAAACTGGGGGCTGGGGGGCGTCAACCAGAGAGGTAGAGGGGTAGACAGTGTAGAGGGAATGGGTATGGGTGCAGAGTGGGGGTGGGGGTAGGTGTTAGTACAGTTAGAAGTGCCGGTCCCATTGAAAGCATGGGAGAACATCGATCCTCTGCCACAGCTGTCACAGCTGTGATAGCTGGGGCAGGGGATTCTTTACTCCCCGCAGGAATGAAGAAATCCTCTGCAACAGCTGTGACGGGGGATTCTTTACTCCCCGCGGAGATTAAGAAATCCTTTGCCACAGTTATCACAGCTGTGACAGCTGTGGCAGGGGATTCTTCACTTCCCATGGGGAGTCCTCTTGGCATTGATCACTGTGACAGTGCTGGGGAATATTGACGCGCAGCACGGACCTATGGTGCACGCATGTCCTACGTTTTGCAGGTACATGCGTTTGCACGCCTGTAAAACACGGACATGTGAACACACCATAGGGAACCAATGTTTCTAATAGGAGCGGGTTTTTGTGCGCACAACTGTATGCACATAAACACGCTCGTGTGAAGCCACCCTTAGTGACGGAGCCAAATTTTGGAACTCTGGCATGTGTCACTTTAACATAGAATAACTCCGTAAAGGTTTTGCATATCCAAGTGATTCTGACAGTTTTTTCACCACATATTGTACTTCATTTAAGTAGTAGAAATAGATCGATTTAATAAATATGCATAAATTCTAAGTGGCAGAATTGGGAGAATTTTGAAAAAAAAATAATCATTTTTTCACATTTTCAATTGCAATATCTCAAATATGTACATACTGTACAAATTTTTGATATGATATATATTTTGATCTGTTTACTTTATTTACTTTATTCTGGACACACATTTGAAATTTTTTTATTTTTTTAACCATTTAGGAGACATACAAATTTAAGATTTGTCAACATTTTGAGCAACACTTCATTTTCCTGCACCAAGCCAAGATTGCAAAGGCTCATAGGTGTCAGAACAATAGAAACCCCTACAAATGACCCCATTTTAAAAACTACACCCCTTATTGTATCCACTGACGGGTGTCATGAGTATTTTTACTCCAGTTTTTTCAGGAATTAATGCAATTTAGGAGTAGAAACCGAAAGGAGCAGCCGGTGGCTTTCAGAACAGACATTTTGCTTGAAGGCATTTTAGGCACCTTAGCAAACTAGTAGAGCCCTTGAGTGGTCAAAACGATAAAGAACCCCTACAAATGACCCCATTTTGAAAACTAGACCCCTTAACAAATAATGTAGGGGTCTACTGCGTTTTGTGACCCCACAGTTTTTGAATGAATCTAAGCAAAACAGAAGGTAAAAATTATGATTTTCATTTTTTTTGTAATTGTGTCAGTTTAAAAACTGTTCTTTTGTACAGCATACATAGCAAAACTGCTGAAAAATGAAAATGCGCCAACGGACAACTCGAAGCGTGTGCCAAAAATTGCTCACCCAGACCATTCTCTGCTATATACTGTGTAACTAGGCCTACTGGACACCAACCTACACTAATGCGTTTATGGACAACCGTTCTCCTCTTTCATATAGGTCTGTCTTTGATTTCCTAATGCAAACTTGCAAAACCCCATCCGACACCATCACATCTGCGTGCCGTAAGCCGCCCAACTTAAATCTACTAGCAGGGACCAACTCACTGATTCTTAATGCCGCGAAAAATTCCAGCGCCAAACCAACCCTAAATAGCAGCGTCTACTTCTCATGTACACACGTCACCTTTAACACATCCAACAGACTACATAAAACAGAAAAGATGTTAG
Organism: Eleutherodactylus coqui; assembly: GCF_035609145.1. Classification (NCBI taxonomy): domain Eukaryota; kingdom Metazoa; phylum Chordata; class Amphibia; order Anura; family Eleutherodactylidae; genus Eleutherodactylus; species Eleutherodactylus coqui. The sequence goes on along the minus strand of NC_089840.1, from coordinate 149,452,374 downwards.
GGCAGCGAGTATCTACTCACCCCCGCTCCTTCTTCCATCCTTTCAGAATTTGCCCGAATACGAAATCCTTCGCCACGTAGACCTTTCCGTGCAAGCGCAACAAAATGTCACTCCCGACAGATATTTCTTTGCCATTCTGACCGAAATACCCTTTGTCCACAACTCTCCCAACATGTCTCAGGTAGCCAACCAGGCACCTTCCTTTTCCGGAAAAATCCCACCGTTATAGGCCAACCAGAATGACCACACATTGTAGCTCTTCCAAATACTTTCTGTGACTGACGCCCGCACCAACTTCAGCAGTTCTCTTCTGCCAGTTCCCATAAGAAATGAGGGCAATGTACCGGCCTCTGCCATCAGGTGAAGTTCCCTGAATGTCTCCATCTGAAAAAGAGAAAGCGCGTCAGCTGCCCAGTTCTAGCAATCCGAAACATGTCTTGCAAGAAACATATGTTCAGTTGCAAACATCTCAGCATCAAATGCCGTAGTAAAGCCAACACCGGGGGGGAAAGCCAAGGGTTGTTTGTTAATCACTTGAACCACCGCTGCGTTATCCGACCTAAAGCTAATCCTCTGATTCCCCCAACTTCGCACCCCATACTTCCAAAGCCACTACCAGGGGAATAAAATTTTAAAAGCGTTATATTTTTGGTCTACTGCTTTTCTTTCCAAACCATTGACCAGGAAGCCCTGCACCAATTGTTTCCGAAAAGGACCCAAAACTGACGGCTCCCGCCACGTCTGAAAAGGGCTGAGCTCTCCTGAAGACAATTCCTCCTTCGGGCACATTATCTGCCCGTTGAATGAATGCAGAAAAACCTTCCATATGTGGAGATAAGCCCGCACATTGCGCATTACGCATACAAAATGATGTGGCTGCTTAACCCCCAACGTCGTAAAAGAAAGTCCTCTTAAAAAAGCACGCTCCATTGGAATCACATTAAAAAGCCAAATTCAACAGCCCCAGCAGCACCTGCAACTGGTGTAACATTGCTTTTTTGCAACTACCCACCACTTCCACCATCTGCCTTAGCCAGGCTATTTTTTCTCCAGGCAGCTGAAAAACCATCTCCGGCTTGTCCATTTCGATACCCAAAATACTAAATACGACACCAGTCCCATCGTTTTTTCCTCTGATAGCGGGATGCTGGCATGACCCATCAGTTTACGAAATATCATCAACAACATACACACGAACAAAAAGTTGTCTAGGTAGTGGATGACCGATGTTATGGCAGTCTCATATTCGAGCATCCATTCCAAAATAACTAAAAATAGTAACAAGATATGGAGCATTCCATCGGCAAACACATATCCACACAAAATGACAGTTGAACCTAACAGGTGAAAACATGCAGCGAAAAGCTGATTCTATGTCAGCTTTTGCAAACCAGGAACCCTTGCCGACCAACTAAACCAGCTGCACAGCCCGATCAAACAATGTGTAAGATACTATAGCCTGTTCCTTTGGAATACAATAATTTACTGATTCACCAGAACGAAACAACAAATGATGGATCAACCTGAATTTGCCTGCCTTCTTTTTGGATAATAGTCCCAATGGGGAAACTCGCAAATTCGGAAGACGGGGTTCCTAGAACTGGCTGGCCATGCGGCTGAATTCTATTTTTTTCAACAACTTCTCTCTTACTAGCGTGACATTATCCATCACAGATTTTAATTTGGCCCACAACATTAACGAGGATTTGTGGGAAAACGGGATAACATACCCGTCTTAGAGAAGCCTGGTACCTGGCAAACCACGGCTATAGATAACTGCTTCTCACCAGCGTTCACTGCACTGTCAGGAGGCCCACCGGGGCAGTTGTTCTCTGCTTATGGAAGCAAAGAACTGCCGCATGTTGACCTCCACATGTAGAACACTGAAGCTGGAACTTGCATGTGGCATAAAAATCCACAATAGTCCTCGTTGAATAACCAACATGAGCCATCCAACAGCTCCGGCTCCCCCTGCAAAAGGAATCTTTTAAGGATGCTGAGTCAAAATTAGCTGAATCCAGATGTCAGTGGCTTTTGACGCCCAATTAATATACCCGGGGCCTGACACCCAATGTCTAAAATTCTTATCGTAGCGCCACTAAGCTGCACCCCCATGCAACTTGTGTGCACTGTAAATTATATTGATGTACACCATGAATTCCGAGTCGTGGCCAGGTTGATTTTGACACGTTATGCGCGCCGACACCAAAAAAGCCTGATGCCAATTACCGAACATCTTCGCAACCTTAGTTTTTTAATCCGCGCCTAATGGGGCTACACCACAGAGCATGGATTCCGCGAACCTCAAACCTTCCGTCGCGAACCCCCCATCATGCGGGTAAACCGCACCCCTTGGTGGACCACCAGGCACTAGGCCTTGCACATCAGGCGGGCTACCCAAGACCCCTGGTGACCCACAGGACACTAGAAGCCCTTGTGTTTGTTCAAACTTTAACAATAGCGATTTTAAAGCCAAAACTAAATCTCCCTTCCCCGCTTCCTTCACGGGATCCAAAACATTTTTCCATGCATCATGACATAGCAACTCACCGGCCTTACTGACCTCCGGCACCGCCAAGGTTGGGGTCCACACCGACCCGCCATGTTATCTGCTTTGTCCAGACAAGGGCTACACAGCTACACAGCTCCTCAGCAAAGCACCTCATGACCAGTCACTCCTGCTATCTCCCCCCTGGCCCTGTACTGGCCACATCACTGAGCGAACTCCTCTCCTGTGGCAAACGTGCCCCACACCTGAAGACAATGAAAACAAAACAGATGGCAGACCGCGACGCCCTGCCTGATAAGGCTGTCCATTACGCCTGCTCTTCACCCCACCGCTACCCGCCTCGTGAGCCCCCGTGCTCCAACGCACGCCTCTGACCTCCTTCTTCATCGACCTTCAATGGAAACTGGGTCAAACACACTGTTCTCAAATGCATCACCGCTTTGCACTCACCTGCTCTCCTACCCTGACAGTCTACCGCCGCTGTAACCCACTGCCCCCCCCTTAAGACTACCAGCCCACCACTGACACTACCCCTGTCTCCTAACTGCGATGAAAAGTAACCACTTGCCTCCCGCTCCTCCTCCTGCCAACCCCTAGCACCGCGTGCAGAAAAAAAAAATGTTGCCTGCATCGCCTATAGCCCCGCTGCCTGCCCCTCCTTCAGCTTCATCTCTCTGCTACCTGCCACAGCCCCTAGCTCCGAACTCTCCTCTTCACCTCTGCTGCCTCCCATTGCTTGTCCCCTTTGCTCAGCCACCAAGGTCCGACACAGAGCTTGTCGACCCTTCACTACCGAACTCCCTCTTCCTCTGCCCACGCTGTAGTATCCTGACATACTTCCCCCCTCCACCCCGCCGGCCACCATGCTAAACAGGGAGCCATTCCCCACACCACTGCTTCCCAGGAACCGAGCAACCACTTCTAACACTCTCTTACCGGCTTCCGTACCCCTTGCACTGGATTCCGCTCCCAAGCTCTGGTACATGCAGCCCCGCGACACAGTGCCGCCATCTTGCTCGGTCACGTAGTGCTCCTTCGCCTCTGGACAGCCCCCAATGTCTGCTGCTCCGCGCCTCACCTTTGTCAGATCCGGTTGTCTTGCCCCTGCTTATGCCCAGTACTGCCTCACTGGACCCCCCTGTCGACACCTCCTGCTGCCTGGACCCAGACCGACGACTGCTGCCCGGGCTGCTTCTTCGCTCGCCACACTTCACAGCTTGGACTCAGCCTGGTGCATTACATCACACACATGTGCAGAGGGCCTGGAGGTCCGGGAAATATAAAAACTCCCTTCTCTCGGGTAGTATGAGTAGCCGAAAGCATGGTCTTGTCACCGGCAGCCGCTGTATGCAGTTCCCGGGCAAATGATCGCTGTTATCTAAGAAAAAAAGTTTGTTTCCTCTCCCCTCATGGATCATATCCGCGAGGAGAGATGAAATTATGTACTGTGAGGTACTGAGGGGCGTGATAGTGTATGGTCGCTACGTCGCCCCTAGCTTCCGCTATTATGCCTAGTGGGGCTGGAGGAAGTTCATGTCCCACTGTTTTAGACATGAAAGTCCAGGATTGCAATGTCATCTCCAGCAAGTAGTTGCTGGATTTTTGGAATGGATGACAGGTTGGTAGTGGGGCCATCCATTCCACTTCCTCCACTCCGGGTTGAGGGGCAAAGTTAATCAGCACAGGTGTTGAGGGTGGGCCAGGAAGAGGTATATAAGTGGAAGTTTTCACAGACACAAGGGAGATTGGATGGCTGCTGGACCCAGGCAGTCTGTTATAACTACTGAAGGTAAAAGTCTTGTTGATTTGTGCACCTGCAGCAAGTGACCTGTACAGGCAGGGACTTTGTGAAATTAATGCTGGAGAAGCTGGACTGTTGTTTTCATGCTGGAAGCCAAGGCTGTATTTTCTTTTGATTTATTGAACTGAAAAATAAACACAGGTCACGCCTGTACCTGGACTTTAAACGTGTCTGTCTCTGACTGCTGAACACCCCGCAAACCCATACTCTACTGAGCTGTCTTCCCACAGTACCTAAGGCCCCCGGATTTATCCGCGGACCTTACTTTGGCTTCTGCGCAAGCGCCCGTTGCCCTGGTGGTGCACACATGAACAAAAGTCGCGGATTGCCAGGATAATATAAAATCTCCCCACTCTTAGCTACAAAACGTAGCCGAGAGCCTGGAGATTTCATGGGGGGGGGCGCGGTACGCGTTGCCTGGTCACTTCACCGCCGCTATCCAATGGATAACGGCGATCACGTAAAAGTTTAAAAAAGTTAGTTTCACCTCCCATCATGGAATTGATCCATGAGGGGAGGTGAAAATACCTACCTAAGGCCTTCGGCACATGCAGCCATCGCCAAAATGGCGGACGCAAGCACAGAAGCTGGGGAGGGCCTGGATGCCCTCAGTGAGCAGTTGCCGGTCCCGTGATCATGGCGATCACAAAAAATTTAAAAGACAGTTTGACGTTCCGATTGGTTTGGGCCCCGTTGTGCATACTGACATAAGATTAGGCCCACAATGGGTATGTCTCTGAACACAGGACAAGCAGGGGTATCCATTTTGGGGTGAAAGTCTTCATTCATATGTGTGCTGTACAAAAAACTTTTTAAAATGGCACATTTGCCAAAAAAAAATGCAAAAATCGTAATTTTTTCACTTCTGCTTTGCTTAGATTCATTCAAAAACTGTGGGGTTAAAATATTCAGTACACCCCTAGATGAATTTGGTAAGAGGTTTAATTCCACAATGTTAATCCACAGCAGCACTCAATCAAGCGGCCCACATCATACGACAATTCAAGCCACAATGATGTCCCGCCTCAATAGACTGGATCCAGGCTTGCTCCACTCACCCACTAGTCCATGAATTTAAGAGGCCATGATGTCTCTTAAATTCATGAACTATTAGTAAGGGGTAAAGTTTTCAAAGAAGATGTCTTTCAAATGACATTTTCAAAAATATGAAAATTTTATTTTTCCTCCTCTAAATTGCATTAACTCCTGAAAAGAAACGGTGGGGTCAAAAAAACTCATGACACCCCTCAGTGAATACACTAGGGAGTGTACTTTTTAAAATGGGGTCTTGTCAGAGTATCTATCATTCAGACACCTATGAGCCTTTGCAATCATGGCTTGATGTAGGAAATCAAAATGTTACGCAAAATGTTAATAATGTTAAATTTGAACGTCTCCTAAATAGTTAAAACAGCAAAAACGTTTTTCAAATGTGCGTCCAGAATAAAGTAAACAGATGGAAATGTACAGTATGTTTGCCTATATTTGAGATATTGCAATTGAAAATGGGGGGGGGGATTGAATTTTTTTTCAAAATGTTCCCAATCCGGGGGCTTTTAATAAATATACACAAATTCTATCAGTCTATTTTTACCACCTAAAGTATCTCATCTCATACGATACTTATTGAAAAAAATGACCAAATATGGGATTGACAAGGCAACTGTTAGGTGGATTCACAACTGGCTGAGTGATCGTACTCAAGGAGTGGTCATAAATGGCTGCACATTCAAGTGGAAGAATGTATCAAGTGGGATGACTCAAGGCTCTGTCCTGGGAGAGGGAGAGATCAAAAAGATCTAGAAAAGCTTGAACAGTGGGTGGCGACTAACAGAATGGTATTTAACAAGGATAAATGCAAAGTCCTGGGCAAGAAAAATAAAAAAAGCACATACAGAATGGGAGGAATTGGGCTAAGCAACAGCACATGTGAAAAAGACTTGGGTATACTAATAGATCATAGACTGAACATGAGTCAACAATGTGCTGCAGCAGCCAAAAAGGCAAATACAATTCTGGGATGTATTAAGAGAAGCATAGAGTTTAGATCACGTGAGGTAATTATCCTCCTCTACTCCTCCTTAGTCAGACCTCATCTCGAATACGGTGTCCAGTTCTGGGCACCCCACTTTTAAAAAAAAGACATCGACAAACTGGAGCAAATTCAGAGAAGAGTTACCAATAATCCTCCAGATCATTTATAAAAATGTTGAACAACACTGGGCCTAAGACAGAGCCTTGTGGTACCCTACTTGATACATTCTTCCACTTGGATGTGCCACCATTTATGACCACTACTTGAGTACGATAACTCAACCTTTTTGTTTTGGGTAGCCTATTCCACAGTAGTCCCGCTCTTCATTCTTTCTTCTGGAGCAGGAGATGAAGGAGCAACACAAAAAGAACATAGTCAATGCAGATGTTGTCCTTAATTAGATTTGAACCTAGGACCTGGCCCTGCAAGGCAACAGTGCTAATGACTTGTTCTTCCTTCTCCTCCTCCCCTGAGGGGGAAGAAGGTGTATAAGATCTTCTTCTCCGGAGAAGAAACAAGCTTTGTTCCACTGTATCTAGCACTGTTGTCTTGTAGCACCAGAAGAAAGTATACGTGTGGTGGCTCAATTTTTAGCACTGCAGTGCTGGAGTTCTACATTAAAATCTGACCAAGGGCAAGATGTGTAAGGAGTTTTTTTAAACTCCATGCAGATGTTGTACTTGATGAGATTTGAACTTAGGACCCTAGCCCTGCAAGGCAAGTGTGCTAACTATTGAGCAACATTCATTGAAGAGGCACCACCACAAAAATATTAGCAATAATATCACCCTTCTGCCTCACACTCAGGACCCTGGCTAATCAACTGATCAGGTACCCGCTGTTGGCACCACAATACAGGGGGATGGAGCACAAGCAGTTAGCTCTGGACCGTGCTGTGGCCAATGCTGGTAATTACAGGTGCAGCTCTCATTAAAATCAATGACAGCAGTGTGTGCAATTACTAACGCTAGCCACTACACTGTGGTTCAAGCTATGTTGTGGTGCCAAAATGGGCACCCGATCAGCGGATCAACAATTGATGACCTATTCTAAGCCAACCCCATTCCATTAACTACTGATGTTGCTTACCTTTCTCTATTTTAGTTCGTACAACTTAGGGCTCCTTCACACTGGCGAGGGTGCTATTGGGTAGTGATTCACGGCCCGATATCATGCTCCCCACCCTGTGAAATACCCAGTGATGCAAAGCTTTTGTTATGTGAAAACAGCCTCACGTCACTGCAGTAATGAAGGGAAACCCCCGCCATGGCAGAGGATCGCGGAGTTCTCCTATTCCTTTCAATGGGGCCATCACTGCTGTTGCCAGCCCCATTGAAAACAACCGGCTAGAGCTTAGTGCAATTTTTTTCTCCACGCAACATCGCACGAGTGAAAGCATTGCAAGTGGGAATGAAACCATTGAAAATCATTAGTTTTATAATCCTGCGTCTGCACTCACTCTTGCATCGCATGATTTTATCGCCAGTGTAAAGGCAGCCTAACTCCACTGTCTGACTATTAAGGTAAAGACACAACTCTGCTCTCATCATGTGTATGATCTTTCTGATAAGGGCAGCTGACATCATTTCAGCTGAGGAGGGAGATGAAGTGCTTTTACAGGCACAGCTTTGCTTTTCTGTGTAGAGGTGGAGCAGTTTATATTTCCAATATACATAATTGTACACATAATTGTATACATAATTATACACAATATACATAATAATTTCCAATATACATATTCGAACCTTAAAGCTACAAGCACAGACAAATATTCATTTTACCGTGATTTGAATATTCGCATGTACAGGATCTGTTTTTTCTATTCCAGAAACAGTACGACTAAGCAGAGGCGTAACTTGAAGCTCTTGGGCTCCAATGAAAAATCTGTAACAGGGCCCCCAACTATAACGCTTTATTCACAGTACTGGGCTCCCTATATGCAGAAGAAAGGCCTTAAGGACCCCCCAAGACTCCTGGGCCCAGGTGCAACCGCATCCCCTATAGTCATGCCAATAACTCTAAGGGTGGCTGCACATGGGATAACTATTGTCTCGATGATTCAGTAATAAAATAACCTGTATGGCTGTGATGGCATCTTTCTGTCCAACTGCTACACAGATGCCTCTACCCTGTGCCAATGATTGTCCTTGCGCTTAGGAATACTATATAAATGTATCACTCTAATCCATAAAGCTCTCCCCAGTGCCGCACCACCCAATATCTCTTCCACCACTTCTGTCTACCACCCTACTCATGTAGTCCATAATCCAAACCTCCCAAGCGGGGCTTCTCTGGAATAGGCTACCCAAAACAATCAGGTTCATTCCTAAAAACTCATCTTTTTATGCAGTCCTATCACACCCATCTCTATTTACTGTCTTTGTACATGATTCCTGAGAACCTGATCCTTTTACCAAACAGTATCCTCCACATTTCTCAGCACTTCTATACAAGTGCCATACACCCATACTGCCTGAATGACAATTTCATACAAGGTGGCTGGACTATTGTAGAAGACAAGCATTCTTACCTTTTATGACATCCCTATTAGTTTATTACTCTAAAGGAAAAAGTTTGGCACGGTGTTAGCCAGTAGAGCAAAGTGTGATTGTTCTTAGTAAGAGAAACCAAGTAATCTTGTAGATATACCTTTTTATGGCTAACAAAAGTACATGATGTATTTTTTCGAACCAACGCAGGGTTCTGCTTCAGGCTTAAATTAAATAGATCTGAAGAGGCATGCATATTTATACACACATACTTGTGACAATTAAGTCTACTACAACAGAAATACAAACGTCTTTAAATGGTCAGTCTTTAAATAGTCACGGATAAAGATGTGAAGGTTTTATGGTCCCTGAATTAGTGTTACGGGATCACCAGGTTAGCAGTGTTATCTGTGCAATAGATGTCTCATATTTCCCTGTCACGCAGGAACCCTCTTGAACAATTTAATCCTCTGTTAACAGTGTCAAAAGTTGTTAAAATGTATTTACCCAAATTCTTCTATGGCTTTGTGATTTGAAATTGCCCTTCAGTATAATAACTTTCATATCTTCTATGTCGTGTCCATGACTAGTAAAGTGTTTCGCCACAGACAATCCTGTCTTTCCCTCTTTAATTGTTTGGTGATGAGATATATTATCCTCACTTTAAGTTTAGGTCCTGTTTCTCCAACATAAAGGCCCTCAACAGGACATTTACTATACAGGATCCAGGTACACAACATCAGATGTGGAACATGTGAATTTGCCCGGGATCTTATAGTCCCTGCTGTGTGTTCGGGATTTGTATCCCGTCATGGGTCCGTACGTGTGAGAAGGTCTTGCAGCTCCTTACATTGCAGGGATAAGTTCCTTTTTGTGTGTCAGAGGGCAATGCTCTCCTGATTATGAAGTTTCTCAGACTTGGAGGTTGCCTGTAACACAGAAGGGTAGGGTCCAGGAATATGCTTGTCAGACAGCCATCCTTGAGTAGGCTATGATGGAGTTTCTTGGCAGTTTTCCTTAGTACCTCTAGCTGTGAATTGTAGGTCTCTACTAGAGGTACATAATTGTTGCTTTCCTTCTATCTGGCAGATTTATCATTCAGCAGAGTCCCTGTGAGAAATCTGGTGCATCTAGAGACTGTCTGACTAGACTGTTAGTAACTCAGCCCCTGCAAGGAATGTTCTGTGTACACAAGAAGTACGAAACCAGCAGCACCAGCTCTCCAGCACATTGTCCTGGTGCACGGCTGTATTCAAACTGAAAACAGCTTTATTCCTGTAAAGCCAGAATGTTATCTAACAACATGGTCGTCCTACAGCTTTCATGTCAATGTAAATTAGAACTTTACATGAGTTGACTGTATTTTGATAGACACACCACGAAAACAAAGGAGCAGGAGAGGACACCCTAATACTGCATGCCTGGGATGTTAAATGGTTGGTTGTGGAATTAGAAAGTACAGTTTGCTTTCCTCTCCCCATCTCGGAACTCCACAGCCCATTTTACAGATGATCAGATAATCGCTGAATCACGGGAATCAGAATAAGGCAAGATTCACACGGGCAACAAAAATGGTCCGATTTTCTAGCGATGCTATATCGCTACAACTCGCATGTATGTGAAGCACATGCTTTCCACTGGATTCCTTCACATTAGAGATATTCTGTAAGCAGATACATTGCAAGAGGGCAAAAATAAATAGAAATATCGCAGCCTACTGAATATTGCCACAATTTGAAATGCTTTTTAGCCCATGTTTCCCTATGGAGCCTTCCTTAGTGTTGCATCGCATAAAATCGCATTTTTTGTGTGGTGTGATGCATTAATAAGAAATAAAACAATACATCACTTAACAGGCACTGTGTGCTTCGCCGCACTTCTCCTCCACAGGTCCACAGTAGTTGTTTGAAGTCTTCAGCCAGTGCTTCCTGCTTAAAGGTTTCAAAAACCCCACCTCCAGGAAGCACTGGCTCTAATGGTTCTCGAGAGCCGCAGCTCAACCAATCACTGCAGCGCTCGATGAACCAATCACAGCCATTAAATGCGATAGCTATGATTGGTTCTCGAGAGCCGCAGCTTAGCCAAACAGGCAGTGCTTCCTTGAGGTGGGTTCTTTGAACCCCCTGACCAGGAAGCGGTAGCTAAAAACTACAGACAAGTGTGTCGGTGCTTCAGAAGCAGACGTGCGGAGAGCGCCTGTTGGTGATGTATTGTGTTTTGGTTCTTCTGAATGTAGCCGGGGTTTATTTTCAGGGTAGGGCGTATACTTCAAGCCCCCGCAAAAATCCCAGCAAGAGCGCTACATGGAAGAGGCCTAATAATCGTTTAGTGTAAATGTCTGAACACCACAAGAATTTGTTCATCATTCGGATAGTGTAGGCATAAAAAGCAAACTGTAAGCAGGCAGCCATTCATCTATGAACAAGGGCCTGTTTACTGTTAATAGAGCTGGGTGGGCCAGAACAATCCCATCTCTCCACCTCCATTCACCAAGCGATGACCCCTCTGGTAGAAATGTTATACGGACAGAAGTGAAAAATACTAAGAGCATTCAAAAGAATGGGGTTAATATTTATGCGTCTTGCAACGCACAAATCTCACACGAATCGTTCACTTTTCACTTGCTGTTAATTTCATGCAGGCATAACAGTAATTGTTGGCTCTCTCACTTAAAACACTGATCGTTCAAGGTCTCTCATTCTCAAATGTGAAGCGGTGAAGGTTTTTTGTTGAACAAGTCTAAACTTGCTACTTGTGAGAGAATGAGCAACCGATGACGTCTCTGGCTCAAACGAAAATCGTTCAGTCAAAGAGGAGCCCAACTGCGGTTTAGCCTGTAAGAGCCTAGTGTACACTGCCTGTTCAGCCAATGTCTACAGCCAGCTTCAGGTACACAGATTTGGTCAGCATTTGTATCTTTACTAGAGATGAGCGAACGTACTCGGATAGGCACTACTCGTCCGAGTAATGTGCCTTATCCGAGTACCACTCTACTCGTGCTGAAAGATTCGGGGCGCTCCGCTGCTGACAGGTGAGTTGCGGCGGGGAGCGGGGCAGAGCGGGCAGGAGAGAAGGAGAGAAAGATCTCCCCTCCGTTCCTCCCCGCTCTCCCCTGCAGCTCCCCGCTTCGCAGCGCGTCCCGAATCTTTCAGCACGAGCGGGGAGGTACTCGGATAAGGCACATTACTCGGACGAGTAGTGCCTATCCGAGTACGTTCGCTCATCTCTAATCTTTAACCCAAACAAGAAGTAGATGTAAGTGTTACGTTTCTCTTATTTGATAATTCTCCTACTTAAAAAAATAAATAAATAAAGATCCTGAATAAATATGCACTATGTGAATTAGGGGCTAAAACTGAACGTAGACCTGCGTTTAGGTCCCAGAATAGTCATTTACAATGTACCCATGTTGTCAACAAGCTTAATATATACCAGGTTCTCCTCCTCCGCCCATTTTTTGTTTGCGAGGCCGTGTTTACACAGTTGAGAGCAGGAATAGGGTGCAGTTACAAGACACACAGAACACAAACATTGTAATAACTCACCTTTAAACAAGTTTATGTACGAGTGATTCTTCACTCACACCAGGAATGAAAGTCAAAGCATGTACTATTTTCATGTCCATATAGGACGTGCAAGTCTCCCCCCCACCCGCCGACGCACAGACCGGATAGCCACGTGCAAGTCTCCCCCACCTACTGCACAGACAAAGCAGCATCTGAAGGTGCACCCCTTTCCCAGGATAATTATAGAGGCTGGACCTTCAGAGACATTCTTGCCAAGTGGTTAGTACTCCCAATATGTGCACATTCAGGAGCACACTGCAGAATCAGATCCTGCCCGTGGCCGGTGATTGCACATGCCTGTCCAAGTCTGGATGTGTGCAGAAATTCAGGCAGGCACACCGCCATACTTGTGCAGTACTTTTTTGGGGGGGTTTTGTTTTAAACTCCTGCTTTCCCACAGAATTTGTGGGCCATTCGCAGTATTAGCTGCAGCCAGGCCATGGATCAGACAGCTTCCATGAAAGCAGTCTGTGCAGGAACTGCACTGAAACGTAGCATGCTGCGATTTGTTTTCCGAACCAAAGTCACAGAAGATCCCTTAAAAAATAATATTTTATTTTAAGACACACACACACACACACGATGAAAAGACAAAGACAACAGACAGAAACACACACATGTGCTCGTATAGGACTGAATGCAACCATCCAGGGGAGATTTCAAATCGCAGTCATATTCATGTAGGGCATGACTGCATACATCTCTGATTGCAAAGGATGGATGTTTTTTCACATATATGACTGGGGTGACTTAGATGTGGTTGTTTGGAATCATGTCTCACCACCCTATCCCATACCAGTTTCTTTGTTTGATTTTTCGAGCACCAATTTTATTTTTATTTCATTGGTTTAACTTGATAAAACACTTTATCGATCAACGATAAAGTACTATCCTTTCATCTAAGTCTCGCTTTAAATAGAAAGTCTATTTAAATCGAGACTTAGATGAAAGGATATTACTCTATATCTCATGCTGAACCCTAGGCTTTTTGATTTAGGCAACTTGGATAAATGAGTTAATTTTGCCTTAAAGTGGCAATTCCTACTAATTGCCTGATTGATCTCCTTGTATTAGGGGACGAGCCAAATAATTGGCAACTTGTTTACTGAGTAAGGGAGTTATAATCACTATCTGGTATCGTATATTATCTCGGAGATTTCCCGATAATCTATGGATAGAAAACCAAGCGATACCAGTTGCGGTTCACACTAAGATCAACTTTCTATATTTTCTATATTAATTTTCTTCTATCTAATATATGTCTGTTAGGTGGACACACAGACAGACATATTAATATATCTCAGATTATCGACCATACGGTTCCTAAAGTCGAAGGTCCGACAGAAATGCATCGAACCCTTTGAACCTTTTATTCATTCTGAATCTTAACTGACTTAGTCGTTGATCGATAAAGTATTTTATCAAGTTGAACCAATAAAATAAAAATAAAATTGATGGTGCTCGAAAAATCAAACAAAGAAACTGGTATGGGATAGGGTGGTGAGACGTGATTCCAAACAACCACATCTAAGTCACCCCAGTCATATATGTGAAAAAACATCCATCCTTTGCAATCAGAGATGTATGCAGTCATGCCCTACATGAATATGACTGCGATTTGAAATCTCCCCTGGATGGTTGCATTCAGTCCTATACGAGCACATATGTGTGTGTTTCTATCTGTTGTCTTTGTCTTTTCATCGGTTGATGATTAAGCCCAGTGTGTGTATTTTTTAGGATATTAAAATAAAATATTATATTTAAGGGATCTTCTGTGACTTGGGCTTTTACGTAAACTAGTTCCCTCTGCCTCTGTGACTCTTGTTTTCCGAACCAAAAGATCCACAAAACAGCATGCTTTAATTCAGGTACGGACACCCATGCTTCCCCATTACGCCACAAGGAATCCGCAAACAAGTCCACCCGTGGACATTGGGTCAAAACAATTAGCTTTAGAGTAAAACAAACCCACAGTGTGTCAAATTCTTTTATTACAAAAGGTAACAACTGTACAGAACCAATAAAAATAGTCGCAGTATCGGTTATCTGCTGACCAGTCACATATGGAGCGGCAGGAGGATCTGGAAGCAACCGTCCATGCATAGAGGTATTGTGCAAATGGTTAAGGTTAAGGCCGACCGTGGTCTCAACAAAGGGCAGCTTTACAGGGAAAGAGAAAATTATATATATATATATATATATATATATATATATATATATATATATATATATATATATATATATATATATCTCAAATCAGCCGACAGGGAGAAATCATCATCGCTAGTAATCTCCGCTCGCTCAGTGAAGAGGCAGTCGCTCATCCTTAAACTCCTGTCTGTTCACAGTACATGTAGGCAGCTGCCAACAAGAGCCCTGTTGCACGCTGCCTGCATTCACTGAATGGCATCACCCCTGGGTGAAAGCACAGGAGCAGCGAGTCACTGCGATGACTGGCAGGTGCTTATGTGCCCAACAGTTGTCCCATGTAAAGCCACCCCAAGAGTGTTACATACACAAAAAAAAACAAAAAAAAAAAAACACAAAACATGGTGCTGGCTGTGCACAGCAGACAAACTGCCCCAAATCACAGCAGATAACATCAGAATCCACGCCGTTCTCAGAAAGGTGCAATCTGCAGCGGAACCGCATCGAAGGTGTGGATTTTGATGAGTTTTCTGCTGCGGTTTTAATATGGATTGCCCATTTTCTGGTAGGTGCCACCATGCTGCAGGACTCCTTTGTGCAGAGTAAGAAAAGCACCAAGTGTTTGTAGTGACATCGTATAAAGGCGATATTACATCCCATATTGGACTGAGGCAATTACTGTGTTGTAAGAGGATTATAGTGGCTGGCGAGTCCTCACACAAGTTGGGCTCACCCTTTGAGCATCCAGGAGCCAGCAGCACCAGAGGGGCTGGTTCACACTTGGCATCTTGGTGCAGCATATCACAATCTCCAGCAATTACAGCCCTGGGCCATTGTAACAGCAGCAAATCTTCACAGATTATTATACCCCCATCTTGTGTCTGACGCCATCCATGAAAACACAGCTGCACCGGGACAGACAAGGCCTCCAGACAATTGGTTTCTGGATACCAAGCGACAACCCAAGACAGAGTAGAAAGACAAAGTGTGAAAGAAGCCTCATCTATTCCTCTAGTCTCCTACATTTTAGAGGGGACCTTGTGAAGCGCCTCCCCAGAAAGAAGGGCGTTAAAACGTTATGGTGCGGTTACCCCACAGAACATCTCTCCATTGTGCCTATCTGCAGGCCTCGCTCACACCACAGTGGTGCCAACTGTATCCAGCTTAGGAGATGGGTTGACGACAACTGAAGGGGCTGCCACCGCCCATCCAGGTCGCCAGACACTGCTGTGCCCTCGGGCTTAAGCCATTTTTACACAGCTGATTGCGAGTTGCACCTCATGGCACAGCACATTGGCACGTACTCCTCCCGGGCAAGAGTTACATGACAATAGGACATGCTGCGAGAGGCGAATCACCCATGTTGGGTTATATTTTCGTGCCAGTCTTTTAACATAAAACTTGAAGAATATGGGCCGTGTAAATACAGCTTCAGGGGGAGCGGCTGGCTGAAGTTAGAAGTCACTACAGAAGAATAAGGCACTGCTAACATTGTGCGCATGATCGAGCCCGTAGGAAAGCTCTGTTATTGGGGCGTCTACAAGGGGAGTCCACAAGTCACCATGTGTGATAGAAGCCAGGAAGGTGCAGGGGACAGAACTAGTCTGCTCTACAGACCTCCATCGTGCAACAAGTCACGTCTCCAGGCATCAAGCACTTCCTAAAGTGTAAAGTAGGCAGCCTGCAGCGATAAGGAAGAGTGCAAGAAGTGCACAGACCCCACATGTGCGCAGTCCACTAGATACAGTAGGTGTCTGCCGGTACATATTGTCCCAGTGCATCAGCGTCTCATACAGAGATAATTAAAATATTACAAGGACAGCATTGTATCCAAAAACTTTTAAAATATAAATAGATCTTCATAAGAAACCGCGGCACCCAGCGCGAAGTATTTACACGTTCAAAAGCAGGTGATGCACGGGCCAGGCTAGCTGCCCACCATCATCAGGTACTGGCTTGGCACGCTGGAGCACCCCAAGAGCTCGCTCTTACAGGTCAGGGGTCCTCGGGGCAGAGAAGCTTCATACAGAACACAGATGGAGCCGTCCTCACCGATCCTGTAGGACACCTCATAGGGATCCACCCAGAGCGTCAGCTCCTTGGGCAAGAGGCCCAGCAGATTGCTCATCTTTATACGAGCAGCGACCTTGCTGATTATTGGGTCCATTTTATGGTTGATCCGGATGCAGCGGTAGCCAGAACCCTTAGCGGGCCGGTCAGGGAACCAGTGGTGCCTGTAGTGCTCTGCAAGAGAGAGGAGGTCAGCGCTCTGCTCCTAGCTGCGGGCAACCGCCACCCCTGCCCTCGTACACCTCTACCCGTTCCCCTCTGCCCCTGCTGCCGCGAGCCACCCCTGCCCCAGTACCCCTTCTGTCAGCAGCCAGCCACAAGCCACACCTGCCCCCTACACCTCCACCGGCAGAAACGCATTCCCCTCTACCCCTGCTGCAGCGACCCACCCCTGCCCCCACCAGCAGCCACCCATTCCCCTCTACCCCTACTGCTGCGACCCACCCCTGCCCCCACCAGCAGCCACCCATTCCCCTCTACCCCTACTGCTGCGACCCACCCCTGCCCCCACCAGCAGCCACCCATTCCCCTCTACCCCTACTGCTGCGACCCACCCCTGCCCCCACCAGCAGCCACCCATTCCCCTCTACCCCTACTGCTGCGACCCACCCCTGCCCCCACCAGCAGCCACCCATTCCCCTCTACCCCTACTGCTGCGACCCACCCCTGCCCCCACCAGCAGCCACCCATTCCCCTCTACCCCTACTGCTGCGACCCACCCCTGCCCCCACCAGCAGCCACCCATTCCCCTCTACCCCTACTGCTGCGACCCACCCCTGCCCCCACCAGCAGCCACCCATTCCCCTCTACCCCTACTGCTGCGACCCACCCCTGCCTCCACCAGCAGCCACCCATTCCCCTCTACCCCTACTGCTGCGACCCACCCCTGCCCCAAACACCTTCAGCAACCGCGAGCCACCCCTGCCCCCACAACCCTCCCCACTGCAGTCAGCTGTGAGCCACCACTAGCCCTGTACACTTCCTATCAGCAATCACTAGCCACCCTACCCAGTTATGCCCCCTGTACAGAGCTGCCACAAGCCACCCCTGCCCCCGGACTCCTCAAGTCACCTGTCACCCCTATAACCACACAAGTGCTATCTGGCCCTGGAGGCAGTAAGGTCCATGACGTCCCCCAACCACCCGGCACCGTCCTCGGCTCTCACCTATAAGCGTCTCCCGCAACGCTCCACCGAAGCCCTGCAGCTGCTGCTCACTGAGGCGGCTCCGTAGAAGACCGGACAGGAAGCTGACGGCCGCCGTGATCTCCGGCAGCGGCTCTGGTGATGACCCTACAGACATGACTGCTGAGAGAAGATGTATGCGCACAGAGCTCCCAAGACACCCGACGGCTAAACTAGTGAGGAAGAACTGCTCGGCCGCAACCTTATATACGACTGCCCGCAGAATACCGGAGCGCAGCCCACCAATCAGCGTCCTGTAAGCTAATGACGTTAAGAGACACGTCACAACTGAGATCATTGCTAAGAAAAGAGTGTGGCCGGAGACGCGTCAGTCCAGAGAAGGGGCATTGTTTGTAGGACTGAAGGCGTGGCTCCAGGGTCGCTTAAGTCAGTGCTTCCATAGCAACAACTCAGCTGTATCCGTGCCTCCATAGCAACACTGCACCTTTCTCAGTGCTTCCATGGCCACACTTCACCTCTCAGTGTCTCCATGGCTACACCTCACCTCTCTCAGTGTCTCCATGGCTACACCTCACCTCTCTCAGTGTCTCCATGGCTACACCTCACCGCTCTCAGTGTCTCCATGGCTACACCTCACCGCTCTCAGTGTCTCCATGGCTACACCTCACCTCTCGCAGTGCCTCCATGGCTACACCTCACCGCTCTCAGTGTCTCCATGGCTACACCTCACCGCTCTCAGTGTCTCCATGGCTACACCTCACAGCTCTCAGTGTCTTCATGGCTACACCTCACCGCTCTCAGTGTCTCCATGGCTACACCTCACCGCTCTCAGTGTCTCCATGGCTACACCTCACCTCTCGCAGTGCCTCCATGGCTACACCTCACCTCTCGCAGTGCCTCCATGGCTACACCTTACCTCTCTCAGTGCCTCCATGGCTACACCTCACCTCTCTCAGTGTCTCCATGGCTACACCTCACCTCTCTCAGTGTCTCCATGGCTACACCTCACCTCTCTCAGTGTCTCCATGGCTACACCTCACCTCTCTCAGTGTCTCCATGGCTACACCTCACCGCTCTCAGGGTCTCCATGGCTACACCTCACCGCTCTCAGGGTCTCCATGGCTACACCTCACCGCTCTCAGGGTCTCCATGGCTACACCTCACCGCTCTCAGGGTCTCCATGGCTACACCTCACCGCTCTCAGGGTCTCCATGGCTACACCTCACCGCTCTCAGGGTCTCCATGGCTACACCTCACCGCTCTCAGTGTCTCCATGGCTACACCTCACCGCTCTCAGGGTCTCCATGGCTACACCTCACCGCTCTCAGTGTCTCCATGGCTACACCTCACCGCTCTCAGTGTCTCCATGGCTACACCTCACCGCTCTCAGTGTCTCCATGGCTACACCTCACCGCTCTCAGTGCCTCCATGGCTACACCTCACCTCTCGCAGTGCCTCCATGGCTACACCTCACCGCTCTCAGTGTCTCCATGGCTACACCTCACCGCTCTCAGTGTCTCCATGGCTACACCTCACCTCTCTCAGTGTCTCCATGGCTACACCTCACCGCTCTCAGTGTCTCCATGGCTACACCTCACCGCTCTCAGTGTCTCCATGGCTACACCTCACCGCTCTCAGTGTCTCCATGGCTACACCTCACCGCTCTCAGTGTCTCCATGGCTACACCTCACCGCTCTCAGTGTCTCCATGGCTACACCTCACCGCTCTCAGTGTCTCCATGGCTACACCTAACCGCTCTCAGTGTCTCCATGGCTACACCTCACCGCTCTCAGTGTCTCCATGGCTACACCTCACCGCTCTCAGTGTCTCCATGGCTACACCTCACAGCTCTCAGTGTCTCCATGGCTACACCTCACCTCTCGCAGTGCCTCCATGGCTACACCTCACCTCTCGCAGTGCCTCCATGGCTACACCTCACCTCTCGCAGTGTCTCCATGGCTACACCTCACCTCTCGCAGTGCCTCCATGGCTACACCTCACCTCTCGCAGTGCCTCCATGGCTACACCTCACCTCTCGCAGTGCCTCCATGGCTACACCTCACCTCTCGCAGTGCCTCCATGGCTACACCTCACCTCTCGCAGTGCCTCCATGGCTACACCTCACCTCTCTCAGTGTCTCCATGGCTACACCTCACCTCTCTCAGTGTCTCCATGGCTACACCTCACCGCTCTCAGTGTCTCCATGGCTACACCTCACCGCTCTCAGTGTCTCCATGGCTACACCTCACCTCTCTCAGTGTCTCCATGGCTACACCTCACCTCTCTCAGTGTCTCCATGGCTACACCTCACCTCTCTCAGTGTCTCCATGGCTACACCTCACCTCTCGCAGTGCCTCCATGGCTACACCTCACCTCTCGCAGTGCCTCCATGGCTACACCTCACCTCTCGCAGTGCCTCCATGGCTACACCTCACCTCTCGCAGTGCCTCCATGGCTACACCTCACCTCTCGCAGTGCCTCCATGGCTACACCTCACCTCTCGCAGTGCCTCCATGGCTACACCTCACCTCTCTCAGTGTCTCCATGGCTACACCTCACCTCTCGCAGTGCCTCCATGGCTACACCTCACCTCTCCGAGTGCCTCCATGGCTACACCTCACCTCTCCGAGTGCCTCCATGGCTACACCTCACCTCTCTGAGTGCCTCCATGGCTACTCCTCACCTCTCTGAGTGCCTCCAAAGCTACACTTCACCTCTCTGAGTGCCTCCAAAGCTACAAGTCACCTGCGTCAGTGCCTCCATAGCTACACCTCACCTGTGTCAGCGCCTCCATGGCTACATCTCACCTCTCTCAGTGCCTCCAAAGCTACTCCCCTCACCTGTGTCAGCTCCTCCATGGTTACACCTCACCTGTCAGTTCCTCTTAAGCTACAAGTCACCTGTGTCTGTGCCTCCATGGCCACACCTCACCTGTGTCAGTGCCTCCATGCTACACCTCACCTGGGTCAGCGCCTCTATGGCTACAGCTCACCTGTCAGTTCCCACCTAGCTACAAGTCACCTGTGTCCCTGCCTCTACGGCCACACCTCACCTGTGTCAGCGCCTCCATGGCCACACCTCACCTATGTCAGCACCTCCATAGCCACACCTTACCTGTGTCAGCGCCTCCATGGCTACACCTCACCTGTGTCAGCGCTTCCATAGCTACAAGTCACCTGTGTCCATGTCTCTATGGCCACACCTCACCTGTGTCAGTGCCTCCATGGCTACACCTCACCTGTGTCAGCGCCTCCATGGCTACAGCTCACCTGTCAGTTCCTCCATAGCTACAAGTCACCTGTGTCCGTACCTCTATGGCCACACCTCACCTGTGTCAGTGCCTCCATGGCTACACCTCACCTGTGTAAGCACCTCCATGGTCACACCTCACCTGTCAGTTCCCCCCTAGCTACAAGTCACCTGTGTCCCTGCCTCTATTGCCACACCTCACCTGTGTCAGCGCCTCCAAAGCTACACCTCATCTATGTCAGTGCCTCCATGTTTACAGGGACAGCTGTGTTCATGCCTCCATAGCTACACCTCACCTGTGTCAGTTCCTCCATGGTCACACCTCACCTGCGTCAGTGCCTTCATATTTACTGAGACAGCTGTGTCCATGGCTAAACGTCACCTGTTTAGTAGTATGTAAGGCAGGGACAATCTCCTGTGGCACCCCGGCGCCCAGAGTGAAGCCTAGTGGGCCAGAATCCAATTAACTTTTTCTTGTACCATCTCTAGATTGGATACAAGATGTGATACGGTTGGGCATGGAGGCTCTAGTACCCTGTTGCACCTCCTCTAGCTTGGATACAAGATGTGATACGTGCGGGCATTGAGGCCCTAGTACCCTGTTGTACCGCCTCTAGCTTGGTTACAAGATCTGATAAAGGTGGGTATGGAGGCTCTAGTACCCTGCTGTACCACCTCTAGCTTGGATACAAGATGTGATACAGGCGGGCATGGAGACTCTAGTACCCTGCTGTACCGCCTCTAGCATGGATACAAGATGTGATATGGGTGGACATGGAGGATAATTTCTGCATACCAATATCTTGGCGTTCAGCGTTTTGTAAATGTCCCCCTTTGTGTTTTTTTGGGCTTTCTTTGTCTAATATTAGATTCTGTTTTACGATCATATAACACTTAGGTCGCTGCGCAGACGAGGTTGGTCCGTCTTGTGGACCCGCTGGTATCTGATGCCCCATAAAGCATTCAGCCCTAACATCACTGCTTGTACGGAAGAATAGCTCTACAAATTAGCGCATTGGAGCACGCCACACTTGTATCTTTTAGCAAACCACTATGTGGCTCCGTAGAAAACCGGAAGTGCTTGGCAGCGTGAATATTTCACTTTAGTGCGAAGGAAAGGCATTCGTTACACAATACAATAGGAGTATTTGGTCACTCCCTTCATCAGATGGATCCAGGGGCTTCGTCACACTGTCCCATCACATTATTACAGTCTGTACTGACAACCCAGAACATGTCTCATCTGTGTGAGCAGATAGTACTGGAAGTACTGCCGCAGCCCTCGCTGAATGAGGGCCTTCCTGCCAATGAAATGCTTAGCTGGTTGTAGCCATACAAGGACGGCTTCCTCTCCTGCCAGCGTCAGCACATTCTCTTCCCAGCTCCTCTCTGTGACGTCTCTGGGTGGGGGCTGCCAGGATATTAACCCCACGCCTGCCAGTAGGGGTGTGCGGTGTCTCCTATGAGTAATGGAAACCTTCTGTTGTACTACTGTTGTACAGTGTCGAACCCACCAGTCACATTCTGGGGGTCCCCAATACATGAAATATTACCTGATCCCACAAATTCCTCACCGCTGCCTTCTCCATAGGTGATTGCATTTGTTTCCACTGCAGTATACGACAGACACCCAATATGTACAGACACCATGCGCAGCTTGGGGTCCCCCGAGGGGTTCAGTCCTGTTTAAGCCTGGTCCAGTGACATCACTCCTGAGAACAGTACTTCTTAGCTCTAGGAAAAAGCAGAAATACACAAAACTACAGAAACAGGGAGGGAGAAAAATAAGATGTCAATCAGTCTATGATGTACTGAACGTGTTAAAGAGGGGGGGGGGGCACTTACATCGGATTTAGTGCCACCACGATGCACCGCCGCAGCCCTGGTATTTGTTGCGGATGATATCACTGGAATTCGGGTGACCGCTGCGACGTCACATTCCCGATCTCCTGTAATCATGGCGCTCAGGTGCTGATGCCAGGAGAACGAGCCTCCGATTGGCTGCAGTGACTATCTGACTTCCAGTGACATCATCCTTCGTAACAAATGTCGGGACCACAGCAGAGCTGCAGCGCTGGATCGTAGTGGCACAGAGTAAGTACACTTACTTTAGCACAGTGGGTTCTAAATGCAGTGTGTTGCCTAGTAACTGGACACCCCCTTTAAGGCTAAATTCACATAAGCGTATGCGTATTTGCGCCGCATTTATGTGCATCTGGCGGTTTGTATTTGCGTGCACAACAGTGGGGGTGGTGGTTGTGATGCTATTCCCCACATAGAGAGTCACCCTTACAGCCATATAGATGTGTGCTGCTGGAGCGCGGCCAGGAGTCACTAATCAGTGTCAGTATGGCCTCCAGGCTACTATTTAGTAGACAAAATTGGAGTTAGGGCTTATTCACACTGCCGTATACGTGTATTATCCAGCATCTTACCGCTGTGTTAGCCGGTTATTGCTGTGCATTGCAGCGACTGTGCACTGCAAATGACAGTGTATCTCACACACGTGGTCATGCGCAATGTGACTGGTTTCATATTGCGGTGTTGCATAATAAGCGCTGAACATATGTAGTGTATCGCATATGTACGTTTTTTTTATACACATCAATAGAGAATAATAGGGCTGTACACACGTAATACACTGTAAAATAGAACATGCTGCGTTCTTTTTTACACAATGACAAAACGCAAGTGTGAGTGGGACGTGCAAAAATCAATGTATTAGAAATGCTGCGATGTACTGCGTATTTTACACACGTAAATCAGGCACATAATGCGCAGTTCAAATACATTCATGTGAGTGAGCCCTTAGTATCATTATTTCTTTTAAAATGCCAGGCCGCTGCACACACATATATAAAACAACTGGAACAATAAACATCTACTAAACAACCAAAAAATTTATTCAGAGGGAGAAGAGACACAGGTGGGGTAGAAGGGGCTCAGCATTATTGAGGCTTTCCTGAAGTGGTCTGATGGGTTGGGGTAGCGAGTTCCAGAGTTTAGGGGAAGCACATAAGAAGCCCTTGAAACAACTATGTGGAGATCAAAGAAGGAGGCCAGAGATTACACGGAGGGTGTAGGGAGGCCAGAGATTACACACGAGGGTGTCGGGAGGTCAGAGATTAATGGAGAGTGGACATTGATAGTATCTTGGATTAGATTTTCTGGACATTGGTGGGCAGTGAAGGTATAAGCAGAGGGGAGAAGCAGGAGAGTAACAGGGAAAGAGGTGGATTAACGGAGCAGCAGAGTTGAGCATGGGTGGAATGGGAGCAAGAGCATTGAACGTGGGCTACAGAGAAGGATGCTGCAGTAGTCTAGATGGGAGATGATGAGAACTGATGGGAGCATGCACTGGCATTTTTGTAAACTCAGGGTTAAGGTGCAAGGAGGGTGCTCTGCACCCTCCCTCATGCTGATGAAGCAGGTGGCCGCTATATCAGCGTGGCTGATGGCCGCAAATTCAAGCTCCGCCCCTTCCGGTCCACTACAATAGACAGTGCTGGTCAGTGAACAGCACTGTTCAGTAAAATTATTCTGCCTCCGTCTGTCATCGTCACGGCCCTTCCGGTCCACTACAATAGACAGTGCTTGTCAGTGCCGGTCAGTGAACAGCACTGTTCTGTAAAATTATTCTGCCTCCGTTTGTCATCATCACGGCATTCTGAACCTGTGTTGTACCACTGTAGTGGCCCAGAGTTAATGGGGGCCCCTCCATAATGTTATATGTTTGTCTCGTATCACTGTCTTGTCAGCGTCTTATTTGTAGAGTGCATTTAATTTATGTGGATTGGCTGGCTGCAGGACTGCAAGGGTTAACTGTCTGGTATGTGGGGTCCTGTCTTGAAAATGTATCATTTTGTGAGTCATGTGACTATGCTTTATATATGTGTCTGCAAGAAGACAAGACTAGGTTAGTCTGTGCAGCATGCTTTAGGAAGTCATGGTCCTGTGAGACTTGTGAGTGCCTGCCTAAACACAGGCACTTATTGGCCTGTGTGTAGAAGAATGGAATAGGCTGAGCGACTGCTGGATACTTAGCCTGGGATCCTCAAACCCAGAGATCCTCAGTATGGCTACTGAGTGCCAAGAGCATGGAACTGCTTCACAGCGAGTGGAAAGAAGGAAGAAGTGAGTGAATTGTCAGTGTTGAGAGATTTATGCCAGGAGAACGTGATCACGCAGATAACTGGGACTGTGGATTGTGCAAATGCCCCAAGAGCCTCCACTGATTCTATGCTCCACTTTTCTAAGAAACTGTCTACCTGTTTTGTGCCTGTTTAAGAAGTTAAGTAAACGGACATTACCGATCGTTCCCGGTTCTGTCCAAAAAAGAACTCTTGTGTGTGGACTATATTATGTACTCCAAGGATCCGCAGCAGAAGAGGGAACAGTGGTGTCACGAGTGACAATTGGACCTAAGGTAACCCCTAGTTACAACCCCTGTGATCTCCCTCAGCAGTAACGTGGTCAGGTCCCGAGCTACCCCCAGGGAAGGAAATGGTAGAGCCCTGTGACAAGGCCTTTCTCTACTCTGCTGTCTCCTCGACTGTGTAGTAGTTTGAAGGAGACGGCTTAGTTAAATGTTACACTGAGACAGCAGATGACAATATGGAGTCATTGATTGTTTCACAGTGCACTCTCGTCCACGTGCTGCACGCCACGTTCTGCCTTCTCCCTTGCCTCTGCCTGTAGGGCTTGCACACATTCGCACCCCCAGATTTGAAGGGCCAGGACACTCTCCAGTAACTTGTTCCTACCAATCTTTAGCCAGCACTTGCTATATTAAACACCCACGCCCAATAGTGGATGTATAGGCAATTGGCTGCTATCTATTGTAACTAAGGCCCAGTTAGGGTGTTCTTCTGATTATTACCTTTGCTTGCTTCTGATTACAATTTGACTTCTGTGTTCTCGACCTCAGCTACATTACCGCTTGATGGCCGCCCAGAATCAGACTGTGTAACTGCATCCTGACATCTGTACTTCTGACCTCGGCTACATTATTGGACCATCCGCCTGCCATCTGCCCTGACCATTGATAGTCTTCCAAATATGACTATTAGGGTTTTTACCCACTAGCGATATTTTTCCCTGCGATGCGACAGCAATGATTATGAAACCAATGATTTTAAATGGTTTCATACTCACTTGCGATTTTTCACTCCAGCTTCGCATCGCAAAGAAGAAATCTGCGATATCACTTAGTGTTTTCAAGGGGCCAGCGGCAGCAGCGCTAGCCCCATTGAGAACATAGGGAGTATATCGCAGACTTCTGCCATAGCTATGACAGCTGTGGCAGGGGTTTCCTTCATCCGTGCGGGGATGAAGGAATCCTTTGCCACAGCTGTGGCAGAAGTCTAGGATGCTATTTCATTGCTTTCAATAGGGTCGGCGCTGCTGCTGCCGGCCCCATTGAAAGCAGTGGGTTGTAGGCAACCCCCACTGCATAATTTTCGAGGAAGGGCTTGAAATATAAACCCTTCTCTCAAAATCATCCCTAGCTGGTGAAAAAATAAATGATATACTCACCTTTCCGCTGCTCAAGCGGGTCCTCTGGCTGGGTCCCCTGCACTACTCTCAAGCTCTTTCAGCAGGTGGGGATTTAAAAATCCCCACCTCCTGAAAGGGCTGTGCTGATTGGCTGAGCGCTCAGCCAATTACAGGCAACGCTTAGCCATTCATCAATGGCTGTAATTGGCTGAGCGTTGAACCAATCAGCACAGCCCTTTCAGGATGCGGTGATTTTTAAATCCCTGCCTGCTGAAAGAGCTTGACAGCAGTGCAGGGGAACTAGCCAGAGGACGCGCCTGAGTGGCGGAGAGGTGAGTATATCATTTTTTTTTCTTTCACCAACTAGGGAAGATTTTTAGGGAAGGGCTTATATTTCAAGCCCTTCCTCGAAAATCATGCTGCTTTCAATGGGATTAGCAGCAGCAGTGTTGACCCTATTGAAAGCAATGAGATAGCATCCTGGACTTCTGCCACAGCTGTGAGTGAAAGAGATGAAAAAGGAGGGTGTAGCAAGACCCACTAAGTGGTGAAATAGTTCTGGAGTACGAAGTGTTTTAAATGATGGAGGTACTGCAAACCAGATGATGCTCAACCAAGGTCGGCGTGAGTATAGCGAAAAGAATGTAGAAAAATACTGGTGTGAACGCGCAACACTCTAAGCCGCTAGAAGATTAAGGTCCAATATGCGATAGTGAAAGCACTTCTTTTTATTATGTCACAAAATAACCAGCAATAACGTGTTTCGGGAACAAGCCGCATCGTCACTTCGGCTGTATTGAACACAACAGAATGCCTGGGGGTGACACAATTCCAAAGGTAATTTGGATGTGCCAGAGGTCCTGTATGTGGCAGGGAGACAGGAGAGAAAGAAGTGGGGGGATGAAGGAAACCCCTGCCACAGCTGTCATAGCTGTGGCAGAAGTCTGCAATATACTCTCTATGCTTTCGATCGGGCTGGCGCTGCTACCAGCCCCATTGAAAGCATTTTGCAATATAGCAGTGTTTTCTTTGCGCTGCGAAGTGAGTTTTTTCACTCGCTCTCGCAGCGCAAGAAACAAAAACGCTAGTGGGTAAAAGCCCTTAGGCATCACCCTGCTCTCCCTGTATAGTGTGGCTTTTTCTTTCCACCAACGTTGGAGTTATTACTAGGCGTCGCGCTGCCTGTATATGTGGCCTTTATCTGCACTACCCTCCTTCACCTTAGGAGTTAATTCTTCTCAGTGCCTGCAACCTAATGAGCCATTATCTTCCTATTTAAATGGGCCAGAGACACTCCTCCTTGCCTGAGTTTTGGTGTCATTTGTTTCCTGCTAGCTATTCTGATCCTGATCTGTCGTGTACCAACCCTTGGACCTGTTTACTGGACTTGCCTGAATTCTGCCTGCCTTGACCCTTGGAACTGTGAGCTAGACTTGCTTGAACTCTCCCTGCCTCGGACCTGTGACCCGGATTTCGTTATACACTGCCTGCCTCGACATAAGGTCCGTATTCAGACACTGCACTTTGGCCTATCTCGTGAACCAGTGTCGCCGACCCCCATGGGTCAGCTGCCAACTACACCGGGACTACTCCAGGATGTAGCGGCCTGCTTGGTTTCCAGCAGCAGAATCCAGATCCCTGTCCCTGGGTTAAAGGGTGAATACCGGGGAACTAGCAGGATAACGCCCTTAGGTTTAGCCCACAGCCAAAACGGTTGATTGGCGCAGTGGGTCCACACTTGCTGGTCGTAACAATTACTGTGCTCACACCATCACCAGCTGACCAGTACATTAAGGAACAGAAGACAGGGAAAAAGTGGATGATGCGTAAAACAGAGGGAGTTACTGGGTTGCTAGACATGCAGGACAATACAACTGGTGGGGATAGAAAAGGAGGTGAGGCCTATAGTGCTTCCCTAATCTGCCCAACTGAACCTACCAGTTAAGTGGAGCACCCTCACGGAATAAAGCGACCCCACTTTAGGAACCGTACTAGATTCTCTATACATCCCTAAGTGTATAATTAAGGACAGGAAAAATGTGAGGACACAGCAGGACAGAGAAGGCAAAAGAACATGACAAGGACCTAGTTCAAAAGCAACCAAATCCAGAACAGATGAAGTCTGAAGTCCAGAGTTCCTTAAAGAAAGGCACAAACGAAACACAAGCACAAGGTAAAACACCCCTAACCACTGAGCTTGACCTGAATACAAATGTATTACCTGCATCCTATGTCAATAAATACCCTAAGGAGGACACTGACAGCCTGACAATCAACAACCCAACCAGGCTATCACTGCTATGCAGAAGGAAGATGTTTCTTCCTTAGCTTTCAGCACCAAATGCCTCTACATATGTGCTGGCGAGCGCAACACATTGTCTCATGCTGATACATTGACATCCCACTGGACTTGCACCCGTAGCTCAGCAGCGCTGTGACACAGAGGCCTTATTGCAGGGACCATAAAGAATAAATACTAATTACCTCTAATTTCCGAATTGGCTGACAACATCCGAGAAGCTATACTTTTCACTAAATGAGATCTTCAAGGTGCCTACAACCTCATCAGAATACAGAAAGGAGGCAAATGGAAACTCACATTTACTACTAGAGAGGGACATTACGAGTACCTGGTCAGGTCATGCAATGCTCCAGTAGTATTCCAAGAATTAGTAGATGATGTGTTCCGTGATCTCATGTCTTTCCATCACTGTATACCTCGATGATATGCTGATATTCTCACCTGACCTTACTTCCCATCGTAGATAAGTAAGAACTGTCCTACAGCACCTACATCTTAACAGTTTATATGCCAAGCTGGAAAAATGCTTATTTAAACAAACCAGTCTGCACTTTCTAGGATTCATAATCTCTGCCCAAGGTCTCAGCATGGATCTTGAGCAGTTGACTGCCATCTTCAATTGGCCAAAGCCATTTAGTCTGAAGGCCATCCAGCGTTATTGGGTTTTACCTGCCCCTACTGTGGCATAAATTCGGCATAGTCGGCAGGATACGATGTGTGAGGGGTTAAATCTAGATTTTCCCCTGTCTCAAGAATAAATAAGAAAAATACATTTGATTTCTCTTTTCAAACTTACTCCTTATCTGTCCTGTTCCCGCTATATGACCCTGAATCTGTTCCCATATGCCTTATCAGTTCTCTCCCATGTCTTTTTTCCTTGAGAAACTCACTCCTTTCTGAGAAGCCTATCCAAGGACATATTATGTTTTGATACAGTTGTCACCGGTTGTTGATATATTGTTTATGAAGGAGACGTCTTTGAAAGACATATTGTTCATTAAAATTTGCAGATGTCCAGCGACCCCGGGCATGCGCAGTAACTAAATCATTACGTCAGCAAACTTCTTCTATAATTTCTGTAATTCTGAATAAACTTTCACTTCGCTTATGACAATCCCATGGTGCATGTGGCTGTCTATTTGCGTCGTCTGAGTACTCACATCTAAGACTAATTCGGAAGCAGACAGCATCAGCTGAACGGTCTGGTTTTGACCCCCTACAATACTTGGCGCTCCAACGAGGGACAGAAGTTAACTCCTTACCTGCAGCCGATACCTGACGACCCTGCCTGCCGACCAGCCGGACTAGAGGCCACGGGACCCCAGATCTACAAAACACCGGTGTAAGGTAAGCCCTTGACTTACCACTCTAGATCTGGATTCCCCTGACTTCAGTCACGTGTCGACGGGAAGGTGAGTCGCTGCATGTTTATAGGACGCTTCTGCCTGTTATTTACGGTGTTCTTAGTAACCGTGCTAGACGGAAGAACCCTTGTGTATATTGCCATGCTGTCTGCTGTGTGCTGTAGAAAGTATTGCTTTTTGCCGGACTCATAATGTTAGCTGTAATTTGTAATAAGATTACTAAAAGCCGCCCAGCAAGGCAAGCCGTGGTCCTTCCTCTATCCCCGTAAGTAATATATTCGTAATATAGATTGCGAATATCCTGCTCGTTGCGGACGTGGCAGAAGGGACTGAAAAGTCCAAAAGTATTTCTGCCAGTTGCGGACTCGCAGAAGATAATAAATATCCTGCCCGTTGCGGACGTGGCAGAAGGGACTGAAAAGTCCAAAAGTATTTCTGCCAGTTGTGGACTTGCAGAAGAAGAAGTATCCTGCCAATACTTGGCAGGAGGGCCCTCAAATATCCTGCCCCGTTGCGGACGTAGGAAGAAGGGACTTAAAAGTCCATAGTATCCTGCCAGTTGCGGACTCGGCAGTAGGGACAATAGGGGTAAATCGAGAGGTAAGTCCATAGTCAGAATGGGGTCTCAGACTTTCCTGACACCCATTGAGATAATAAGATTGGGGGAAGGGAAGGACATCTGTAGGCAAGCCTATAAAATATATAAACAGATAGGTAAAACGGCGGGAACCTTTAACTATGAGTTCTGGCAACAGTACGAGGAAAAGCACATGCAGGAGATCAGAGATGCCGGTCTAGAAAAAGGGAAACCTTACTGGGATTGTCCCAGGTGCAGACAACAAAACCCTTTACGAAGACAGATGGCTTTAACTATGTGTAGACGGGAAAAGAATGAAACCATTGAATGTTATTTTGGTAGACTGGAAACGAAGGCTAGGGACGCGTTCATGCAAGGCATTGGCCCATCATTGGCAGATAAAATAAAAGTATGTTAGACAGATGGATTGAGGCAAGTGTAGATACGGCAGTTATCAGAGAAAGGAAATCCTTTATAGTTTGTGTTCCTTTGGGACATAAAGCAAGTTCATGCAGAATCTGTGGATAATTATGTGACAAATAACCATTATAGTTTGTCTTGTATGTTATGTACTCTAATCTTTGTTGTACGTCTTAGTCCTCTTGCGCTGCAGAATATGTTGGCGCTATACAAATAAAGTTTATTTACAATAAAGTTTATTATTATTTATTATTATTCTTGTAATGTCTAATTTCTAAATGTAACAAAGTTATACCCCACTCATATCTGTGGGAGCTTTTAAGAATACAAGGGTTAAAAATGCGGAGAATGTTGCGCTGTTAGAAGCGCTTAGCATGTTGAGTTTTTTTTTTTTTTTTCTATGTGTTTAACTATTCCTCTGCCGTCCGGGTTTGATAGTCTGTGCAGAGAAATATACCTTTGTTGTTGCTAATGATTGGTGTTGTTTGAAGTCTGAATGTTCTGGCTGTTTTCCAAAAATCTTAGTTGTTGTTCTGTTCCATAGAGATATAAAATTTAAGGTCATAGAAGAAGGAAAGACGTTGAATGAATTACGTGACTTATATGGTTTTAAAAATAGAATATATATATAGGAATAGATAGAGGGTTAATGCTTGATTTGTGTAAAGCTCTGTTCCCCCTTGTCACCCCCCCCTTCCCTTCAGAGTTTAGTGAGATTGAAGTGAAAGCCTTGACTTCGCAGAGAAGGAATGTGTGCTTCTCAAGGCCAAAGATTAGAGCGGAGAACCCTGGACACTAGCCTTGTTTGCTTGAACAGAATTGAATGCATTTGTTTGCAAGATGAGGACAGTTGCATCATACGCGTTACGTCCTGTGTGAACTCTTACTAACATTTGAATGAGACTTGACCGCATGAACGGATGAGAGTTAATGACCCGTGTTCAGACTGTAATGAATGTAAAATGTGTGATATAGGTGCTGTGTGCTGATGAGGTGTCAGTCAGCCACCCACCGCATGTAGGCGTTGTGTGCTGATAATTTGGAAGCCTGCCAACAAGCCACAATTATACAGTCTCTGAGAGAATGTTCTGTAGAAGAAACGCGCAAACGGCCATACCTGTACTTACACCTGCTGCCAAACTCCGCACCTTTCTGGGCCTTGTTTTCATACTGCCACCCATGGGTCCACTTTGTTTCCGCTCTTATGCAACTACTCTATGACTGCCTTTCAATCATTCTTTTTTTCTCTCTCACCCCTGAAGCTCATTTCTCACCCTTTTACACTTTATCCTTTATTCTTTTCTGTGCTGAATTTTCTGGCCAGGTGACGACAGTATTGACACAAAGGCACGTAGGGGACCCACGGCCACCTGGATACTACTCCATGAAGCTGTATCCAGTGGCTCAAGGAGCTCCCTCATGTGTTTGTGCGGTGGCAGCAGTACAGGCAATGGTAAAACAAATCTTCGGAGTTGGTATTGAACTACCCCCCCCCCCCCTAGTGGTCCTCACCCCTCATGACACCCGGAGCATATACACGCAAGTGCAACCCAAGCACTTATTTCTGGCCCGTCAAATCCAGCCACAATGTGCTCTTGTCATTCTTTTTACTGTTGTTACTACCTTGAACCCGGTTACTCTCCCAATTAAGTACCCTAGTTCAAAGGGGGGGGGGGAGGGAAGACATAGGTGATCTAGGTATTGCAGGTCAGCTATTTTTAAATTTTTTAAATTTTATTTATTTTTTCCTTCTTGCAACAAGGTTATGATCTATTTGAAATAGAATACCAGCCTGATTGTCTAGCGGTAATCGGTGCAAGGGGTTTCAGAAGTGCCAACTTAGCTGGCAGAAACTGAACCGCTTCAGGTAATGTTTAAAGAGTCGCGATGCCTCACGCGCTTCCTTGTGCTGGAAGGTCCTGAAAGCATATTGGGAACTGACGTGATGGGACCCTTGGGATGTTGTATCAAACTTCACCCGTCCGGTGAGGCTCGTATACACCCCGGGTCTGAAAGTCACCCGACCTTCTGTCGGATGGCAGCAGACCAAGCGACACCTCTCCCTGTCCTCACTCTTACGCACGCAGAGGAACAAGCTCTTAGCCCCCTTGGTCCGTCAGTACCCCCTGGCACATGTCCAGGAAGATGCAATTGCAGACACCGTCTTTTCTTTATGTTAACTTAAAGCCCTTAAGGAATGTGTCTTCCCAGCCAATACCCCTTTTGTTCCCCATTAACAGAAAGAGTTTAAAGGGCCAGCCAGACTGTCAGTAATTGTTTGCATTTATTTTCAGAGGAAAGCAGTACTGTTGGACAGTGCTGCCATAAGGGGCACGGAATAGCCCAAAACCAGTTCACCAGATGCATGAAGCTGATATTAGACGCCTGGCCAATTCCCGAGGGCACTGCCCCCTTGTAATATGTTGATGACTTACTTTTATGTGCTTCTGACCCGACAAGCTGCCTCGATGCATCACTAAGCCTTTTGTGTTTCCTCCATCAGAGTAGAATGGCTGCAAAGCCAGCAAAGACAAACTTCAGTTCTGCAAATCTCACACGTAGTGTTCCTGGTCCACTGCCTAGGTCTAGGTACTAAACACCTGACGCCGGAGCGCACGAAGGTGGTAAGTGACATGCAACTTCCCACCTCCCATGCTCAGTTGCGCACCTTTTTGGGACTGGTTTCTTACTGTCGGCCGTGGATACGCTCTGCCTCCATGACCATGCAGCCTCTGTACGACTGTTTGGGTTCACGGCCATTTGCCCTGACCCCGCAGGCCGAGTCAGCCTTCCATCAGCTGAAAGTACAGATAACCAGTGCACCCGCACTGGGGCTGCCAGACTATGCCAAACCTTTCCTAATGTACGTCACTGAGATGGCGGGACACGCCACCACTGTACTGACACAAATGCATGGTGACAAAAAAAAAACAACCTGTAGCATACTACAGTGCCCATCTTGACGCGGTGGCTAGAGGGTCTCTATCATGCGCCCGAGCGGTTCTAGCAGTCCAGGCACTACTGGACAAAAGTTCTAACGTTGTCCTAGATCACACCATGGTGATCTACACCCCACATGACATACATGGTATCCTGACTCAGGTAAGCCGTAGACATCTGTCTCTTGCCAGACAGATACAATGGAACTCGCAGTGCATTCCTCCTCGAACAACTCAAGCCAAAGGTGCACCACCTTGAATCTAGCCACCTTACTTCCATTAGGTGACGTAGATTCAAAATGGGGGAGTAAGTACAGGGGATCAGTTGTTTTACAACTCCCTGACTGACGAACAGGAGGCATTTGACATCGGAAACCAGCATGACTGTGTGGCCCTCATGGCCCAGGAAACGGCTGGGTTTGCGCATGTCACAGACAAGCCCCTGCAGAACCCCCAGTATGAGCTGTTTGTGGATGGATCTAGATACCTAAATGACGAGGGAAGATTTGTAACAGGTTTTGCAGTGGTCACACAACAAGATGTCCTAAAAGCAGAATGCCTCCGCATGTCTCAGGACAAGAAGCGGAATTGAAGGCCCTCACTGAAGCATGTAGAGTGGCAGAAGGTAAGACGGCAAACATTTACACTGACTCCCGGTATGCATTTGGCATAGCTCATGATTATGACCCAATATGGAAGGCCAGACAGCTTGTTACCTCAGCAGGACAGCCAATTAAGAATGGTGCAGCGGTGCAGAGTCTCTTGGAAGCCCTACTCCTACCTGACAAAGTGGAGAGCTCACATCAATTCCTACACCAGAGAAGCAAGAGGCAACGCCATCACAGACCACACAGCAAAAGCAGCGGCCCTGAAGCCGTGGAAGAAAAGAAGAAAAGAAGAATTTGATAAAAACTTGGACTTTGATAAAAACTTGGACTTTGATAAAAACTTGGACTTTGATAAAAACTTGGACTTTGATAAAAATTTTGACTTTGATATGCTAAAGACTTTACAGTTACAAGCCAGCAAGGAAGAAAAAGACAAATGGACTAAATATGGGAGCAGCAGAAATAGGACGGTGTATGGCGAACAGTCAACAGAACTTGCCCACCACAGTCCCTGTGCCCCGTAATGGCCCAGCTGATGCACGGAAAGACGCACCTCTCAAAGTAAATAAGATGTCGACGCTTGAACGAGACCGGGTGGCTCCTGGGTTTTCTGTAGCTGCTGCATCATCATTTGTCCAATTTTGCATGATCTTTGCCTTAAGCAACAGGGCAGAAGTAAATTTGCCACATAACACTTGCCTAGACCACTCTACCCATTTCAGGGATTGCAAATTGACTACACTCAGCTCCCACTTGTTGGGAAGTATGAATATGTGCTTGTTGTTGTTGATTTCTTTTCAGGTTGGAGACCTACCCCGTTACTAAAGTAAATAAGCAGGTAACCGCACAGAAGCTCATGAATCCGCAGATAAGGGGTACTAGAGACAATTGAGAGTGACAGAGGTACACATTTTACAGGTAAAGTGATGCGAGAGGTGATGTCAGCCCTTGGGGTGGAACAAGCGTTTCACACCCCGTACCACCCGCAGAGTTCCAACAAAGGTAAAAGACTAAATGGTACACTTAAGTTAAAAGAAGTGTTGTTTGGCTTTATGCCAAGATTGGGGTTGTATCATCCACAGGCCCCACAGCAGGGCTATGACCAGTAGCCGGATATGTAAAGCACCTGTGTGACCAGCTAACAAGTGACGCAGAATCTAGTCTTTTCTCCCATTCCAGGCCTAGACAACTTAGAAGGATCACACTCTCTGCAACCTGGAGACTGGGTGGTCGTAAAAAGGCTTGTCTGGAAATCTCTAGAGCCCAGACTCGAGGGGCCCTATCGAGTCCTGCTGATCACACCTACTTTGGTAAAGGTTGAAGGAATTGTTGTTTGTTTTGGGACTAATGGACTTTTCACGCCCTACTTTGCCCCCCCATGAGAAGGAAAATGAAGGACATTTTGTTTATTGATGGACTTTTTGGACTCCTCACTCCGTACTTCGCCCTTGTGAGAGGGTGCAAAATGACAATGCCCAGAACCACTTTGTTAGACACCACCAAATACTGGTAGATGGACTAAACACCATATAGGTGAAGGACTGTTGGACTTGTACACAGGCACCAGTAACCGCCACTAGTTTTCCTTTCCTGGCTGTTCCTGTTCCGTCGAAAGAACTGCTTGCATGGACAAATGAAAACTCAGAAACCAGAGATAGCTGGTGGGGTAACACATTTAGTTTTTTGAACCCTGCCAATTGGTTCTCTGGTCAAGGAGGGTGGTTCATGGGAATTTTACAAGGTATGCTTCAAATAGTGATGATTTTGCTCGTCATATATATTGCTTTAAAGTTAATCATGTCTTGTATCACACGATGTAGTGAAAAGGCTTTTGCTAAACTTTAACCCAGATGGACTTTGGGACCACCACATGACTCTAGGGAATCTGGCAGGAGCTGGCACCACTCGGGTGAACGTACCTAGCATGATGGTGGGCCCTATGTCCAAATGGGGGAATGTGAGGGGTTAATTCTAGATTTTCCCCTGTCTCAAGAATAAATAAGAAAAATACATTTGATTTCTCTTTTCAAACTTACTCCTTATCTGTCCTGTTCCCGCTATATGACCCTGAATCTGTTCCCATATGCCTTATCAGTTCTCTCCCATGTCTTTTTTCCTTGAGAAACTCACTCCTTTCTGAGAAGCCTATCCAAGGACATATTATGTTTTGATACAGTTGTCACCGGTTGTTGATATATTGTTTATGAAGGAGACGTCTTTGAAAGACATATTGTTCATTAAAATTTGCAGATGTCCAGTGACCCCGGGCATGCGCAGTAACTAAATCATTACGTCAGCAAACTTCTTTTATAATTTCTGTAACTCTAAATAAACTTTCACTTCGCTTATGACAATCCCATGGTGCATGTGGCTGTCTATTTGCGTCGTCTGAGTACTCACATCTAAGACTAATTCGGAAGCAGACAGCATCAGCTGAACGGTCTGGTTTTGACCCCCTACAGATGCCAGACACTTGAAGCTCTTAGCACAAATGCTGATATGGTGGCAGCCGCCTCACAAGGGTCCTACAGGTTGGTGCCATCTACCTCACCAAATTTAACAGGCACAAGATTATGATCACGGACTGGGAAGATAGGCTCAGAAGTGTTATCTGCCTGTACAGTGTATCTCCGGAGCTGCAGACAGAATTGGTCCTGAATGAATTGAAACGAAAAACTGACTCAAATCTAAGCGTTAGACCGTGGACGCCATTGTCAAGTTGCATTTATGAAGAAGCAGCAAGCGCTGGAAATTTGTGATTTTGATTCTTTACTAGAGTCCAGAGAGAAGGAGAGAATATACTGCAATACCCCAACGTGCTTCAGGAAATCCTAACCAGCATACAAAAACGAGAAACATCCAGAATGAACACCATGGGCCCAACAGACCAAATCTTGAGAGATCATTTTATCCTCGGGTTACACAGTGTGCCCCTTTGCCAGATTCTACGTGAGCAGGTTCTGTTCAATGCTTTGGTGAATTTCCACTGATTACTCACAGAATTTGTTGCTTGGAACCGGGATGAAAACTATGGACCGTATGCTGCATGGGCAAAAACTATGTAGGGCCGTAAAGCCACAGAGTAAAAATCTACAAAATTTCAAAAGCTATATTCAAAAGGAATCAAAGTATACAAGCCAGATATACAAATAGTATGTGTAAAAGCAATACAATATTATACTTACCATCCACAATATGCAGTCAACGATGTGTGGAGAGTCCTACTGAATTCTTTAACACCCAGAGGTAGATGTGTGCACTTGTATGGTTCCATGATGAACTCTCCACCTTCCTTAGTCTAATAGCAGTGTTATACACAACACCATGGATGGCAAACTGATTGACGGGTGATGGAAGGCCTGTGGTGAGCCAGAAGGGTCCTACACAAAGCTCTCAATGTGGTGAGGTGGTTCACCTACGTCCCACAACGGCTTAAATGTAGTGCCCATTTAGTGAAGAGAAATCTGAATAGCACCAGGGTGCAATGGGCCATTGGGATTGGTTGCTCCATTTCTCATTAGTCAATCTGCCCTGTGAGAAGGTTTTTGGGATTGGCTGATGGATGGGGGTGTGAGAGAGGGAGTCCGTGATTGGTCAGGAAAGGGAAAGAAGTGAAGGCCCCACACAAGAAGACCAAGAGTGCACGGGGACTGAGGAGTCGTTCTAGGGAAAGAAAGCAAAGCAGATGTATGTGCAATGAGTGAGAGTGATAACGGATGAGGAGAAGCCGGGTAGCGGGACAAGGACCGGAACATAGAGAAGGTCTGGTACGGGTGAGCAGTTATGAGCAAGGAGTCCGGAGAGGCCCTTCTTCCCGCCAGAGTCACAAGTGAGCCTGTAACTGTGAAAGTGCCCGAGCACCTTAGGCTTAGTCCCTGCAGGAGTCAGCACAGCATCTAGTGTCTTCATCCGTTCAGGTGGGAGTACACAGAAGCCTCCTGTTTACTAAAGGCCGTTTATTCTTTATTTAGGACGCAGCAGGGTTTGGTTGTATGCCAACCGCCACCGCCAACATTTCCCCAATCACTCTGGCCACCTCACCGCCATTGTACAGTTGGCAAATTTTGTAAATAATTGTATGCTGAGAATCTGTGAATGTTATAAACCTGCAGAGTTTAGTAAATCACTGCAGCGTGGGTCTACTATAACCCTCAGTCTAGGCCTGATCGCTTCTCCCACTACTCTGTGCTGTATAGCACTGGCATCACGACAAATTATTAGCCCACTTATTAATATCCATTCACTGCAGATGCTGTCTGGGAAAGTACCTGTGATGGTTGCTGCAGTGTAGTGTAAGATAACTACCACTCTCATCACCCACTGCCCATGTAGCATACTGCAGGCCTAGCTATGCCTCTACTGCAACAGACAGACCTCCTGTCTTATTGTAAACACTGTTGTGTTCTTCCTGCTCCTTGCAGCTCTGCATTCTCAGATTGCCTGCACAATCCCTCCGGGACGTCTGCACATGAATCGCTAAATGTTATTACAGGGCACAGTGATTATGAAGTAGGATCAGGGCGCATTCACATCTGTTAGGGCTTTTTGTTTCTCTGTTCCATTTTTGGATTAGAGAAACAGAATTAAAGGGGTTGTACCAAATTATCAAGTTCTCCCCCATCCACCGGATATCCAAAGGATTGGGGATAAATCAATGGGGAGAAATGGAAACATTTACTTCAGTTTTGATTGTTTTTCTACTTCAAAAACAGAACAGAGAGAAATCCCTAACAGAACCGTAATGCAGATGTGAACAAACCCTCACTAATCCCCCAGCTGTCTTGAAACCCAAGGCAACAGCTTCAGAACGCCCCTTCGCCAATGTGGCAGCGGTCAAACATTCTCACAATACCTACTGTACTACTGGACATTAGTGAGGATTAGGAAAGTCCCCGTAGATGCTCAGGACACTTTCGCACTCGGCATACTTTGGTCACTATTTTGCATCAGTGTGTATAAGTGGAAGACCAGGAGTTGATCCAAAGCAGGGAATAAATTCTAATTTCTCCATTATACCTTTTCTCTGTAGGTTCCACTCCTGGATTTGTTTTACAAATACTAGTGCAGATTACTGGCCAAAATACACAGGAGTGAAAGTTTAAGCATACATACACACTGTGCAGACCTGCATACAGAAACTGCACACCCCCACACACACACGCTTTACACATCTGGAAAGACACCCTACTCACCTGTTTATACACTGACACCTACATACACTATACAGATATGTATGGTACTGGTGCATTATGTCTCCACCGGAACTAGTGGTGTAGACATGATCAGTGACAGGAAACAGGCAGTTCAGGGCCCCAGTTGTGGATTGGCTGCCATGGTGGAGTACAGATGGAGCACCATCACCACCGTGGAGTCCATCTACAAGCCGCCGGCGCTCCCACTGCATGGAGGAGGCAGCAGTGCGGTGCAAGGCGCTAGCTCTTCAACAGCATGGCAGTAGAGAGCGGGGTGCGGAGGAGCGGTTTTCTTACCGAGGAGGCTGCAGAGCGACAGATGGAGGAGCAGAATTCCTACTAGCCGCTCCCACTGGTTGTCGGGAGGGCGAAGGCAGCACAGTGCCGACCACCGCGTTTCTTACTACCGGCGCTCCCACAGCATGGCAGGATGGAGGGGCTGACTGAGCATGGTTCCCGAGGAACGTTTTCCATACAGATGAGGCACTGCTTGCCGGAAGGCTTATATTGAATTTCAGCCGCACTTAAGTAGCAGTGAGCGATTCCAGCAACCTTATTGCTTGTTGGGTACACCCCCCCCCCCCCCCCTTTGGAGATTTGCACGAGTGCTAGTTCAGGAGCCCCGCGGTCCATACACGAGTGCTACCTAACGAGCCCCATGGCCCGTGACATAATTGCTAGCAGCCCCATAGGAGGGTCGGCGGCACCCTGCAGCGCCTGCCAGCGTTACAGTTCTACTGTGTTGTCCGCTGTTCTCATGCCCTGCAGGCTGGTGTTCCCTCTTGTGAGATCAGCACAGCACTCCTGATCACTTAATGTACTCAGCGCGGGTCTGACCACCGACTGTCCGCACCGATCCAGCCTTCTATAATAATACACACGGGATGTAGTGGATCTGCCGATCAGGATATACTTCTTCCAGGCTTATTATTGAAGAGTGGATCGGTGTGGACAGTCGGGGGTCAACCATGGCTGAGTACATTAAGTGACGAGGAGTTACTGTGCTGATCTCACAACAGGGAACAGCAGCCTGCAAGGGGTTAATAACATCGGCCAACTGAGTACAAGTTTCCGACCCTCCTACCAGCCTGCTAGTGCTTATTTAACGGGCCGCGGGGCTTCGTGAGGTAGCACTCGTGCACAACCCGCAGGTCTCGTGAACTAGCACTCATGCACATCTCCAAAGGGGGGTATGTACCCAACATCCAATGAGGTCGCTGGAATCGCTCACCGCTACTGAAGTGCAGCTGAAATACAATATATGCTGCTGGGAGGGAGATGCTAGCACAGTGGTGCATGGAGGACCGACTTTAAGGAGCGAGCTGAGCAGGGGGGTGTGCAGGACCAGAGAGCGGAGCGGAGGCTGCAGGAGAGGAGGACATTCCCTACAAAAGCTGCAACCGCAGCTTGTCGGACCGGGGGTTGGAGCAGTGGCTTTACAAGGTCCAAAACAGAACACAGTGCCAGTAGCCAATCCACATCTGTGGGTGTGACATGGGCATTCCCTGTCACTGATCCAGGCCAACCCATGTCTCCACCCCTAGTTCTGGTGGAGACATATTGGACCAGTACCGATATGTACACACATCTCTGCACACACTGCATATTCGGCGTCTGAGGAGCAGGCCCTCAGCTGAGGAGACAGCGGGGTAGAGTGTTAACCCTGCCACAGGGCTCTACCATTTGCTCCCTAGGGGTAGCTCGGGACCCAACCCTGTTACTGCTGGGGGAGATCACGGGCATAGTAACCATGGTTACCTGTAGTCCAGTATTTGTCACTCATGATGCCAACGTTCTATCCTCTGCGGTGGATAACTCCAACAGCCATTCCAGAAATAAAGTCCACACACAAAGTATACTTTTCTCGAGTAGGAACCAGGAATGTTCAGCTTTACCCGATAACAGTCTTAACATAGAACAACACTCCTTAGAAATAGTGCTGAAACAGGGAGGCTTCCCAGGAGATTACTCAACCGCAGTCCTAGTTATCTGTCTGTCCCCTCTCTCCCGGTAACTTTCTCTATCCGCTGCCAGTCACTCACACGTCTCTCGCTTCCTAGCGGTTTCTCTCCTTCTCCAGACTCATGCGTTTCCCACGCGTCTTTTAGGGTATGGGCACATTCACTCTTTACTAGAGATGAGCGAACGCGTTCGTCTGAGCTTGATATTCGTGCGAATATTAGGGTGTTCGGGATGTTCGTTATTCGTAACGAACACCATGCGGTGTTCTGGTTACTTTCACTTCCTTCCCTGAGACGTTAGCGCGCTTTTCTGGCCAATTGAAAGACAGGGAAGGCATTACAACTTCCCCCTGCAACGTTTAAGCCCTATACCACCCCCCTGCTGTGAGTGGCTGGCGAGATCAGGTGTTCGCCTAATATAAAAGTCGGCCCCTCCCGCGGCTCGCCTCAGATGCGGTGTGAGTTAGATGAGGGACAGTGCTGTTTATACCGGAGCTGCTGTAGGGAAAGAATTGGTAGTTAGTGTAGGCTTCAAGACCCCCCAAAGGTCCTTATTAGGGCCACTGATAGCTGTGTGTTGGCTGCTGTTAGCAGTGGCATTTTTTTTTTTCTCAAAATCGCCTCTGCAGACCGTTGCACCTGGCATTAGGGACAGAAGTGCTGCATAGGCAGGGAGAGTGTTAGGAGTGAGTGTAGCCTTCAAGAACCTCAACGGTCCTTTCTAGGGCCATATTTATCCGTGTGCAGTACTGTCCAGGCTGCTGTTGGCTGTGCTGCATTTTTTTTGGGCTTCTCAAAATCGCCTCTGCAGAGCATTCCACCCTCCATTGATACTGCAGGGAAAGAATTGTATAGGCAGGGCCACAACACAGTTATTATTCATAGAATATACGCAGTGCGGCCTTTTGGTGGGAAAAAACTGAAAACAAATCTATTTGTCCAGCCTCTCCGTCCTAAGGGCTGTGGACACGTGTGAGCTGCGTGAAAAACATTGCTAAATCATACGCACCCAGCTACGCTTTACTGCTGGCTTCGCCATTTGCTTTCCTTAATTGGGAAAAAAAATACCTGCTCTGCCAGAGTTATAATAACTCTGCTACCCTCACGTTCAGTGACACATTAGCAGGGACACAGCACAGTTATTAAACTTCTCATGTTCATTGAATATACGCAGTGCTGCCTTTTGGTGGGAAAAAACTGAAAACAAATCTATTTGTCCAGCCTCTGTCCGTCCTTACGGGCGGTGGAGACGTGTGAGCTGCGTGAAGAACAGTGCTAAATCATACGCACCCAGCTACGCTTTACTGCTGGCTTCGCCATTTGCTTTCCTTAATTGGGAAAAAAAATACCTGCTCTGCCAGAGTTATAATAACTCTGCTACCCTCACGTTCAGTGACACATTAGCAGGGACACAGCACAGTTATTAAACTTCTCATGTTCATTGAATATACGCAGTGCTGCCTTTTGGTGGGAAAAAACTGAAAACAAATCTATTTGTCCAGCCTCTGTCCGTCCTTACGGGCGGTGGAGACGTGTGAGCTGCGTGAAGAACAGTGCTAAATCATACGCACCCAGCTACGCTTTACTGCTGGCTTCGCCATTTGCTTTCCTTAATTGGGAAAAAAATACCTGCTCTGCCAGAGTTATAATAACTCTGCTACCCTCACGTTCAGTGACACATTAGCAGGGACACAGCACAGTTATTAAACTTCTCATGTTCATTGAATATACACAGTGCTGCCTTTTGGTGGGAAAAAACTGAAAACAAATCTATTTGTCCAGCCTCTGTCCGTCCTTACGGGCGGTGGAGACGTGTGAGCTGCGTGAAGAACAGTGCTAAATCATACGCACCCAGCTACGCTTTACTGCTGGCTTCGCCATTTGCTTTCCTTAATTGGGAAAAAAAATACCTGCTCTGCCAGAGTTATAATAACTCTGCTACCCTCACGTTCAGTGACACATTAGCAGGGACACAGCACAGTTATTAAACTTCTCATGTTCATTGAATATACGCAGTGCTGCCTTTTGGTGGGAAAAAACTGAAAACAAATCTATTTGTCCAGCCTCTGTCCGTCCTTACGGGCGGTGGAGACGTGTGAGCTGCGTGAAGAACAGTGCTAAATCATACGCACCCAGCTACGCTTTACTGCTGGCTTCGCCATTTGCTTTCCTTAATTGGGAAAAAAAATTCCTGCTCTGCCAGAGTTATAATAACTCTGCTACCCTCACGTTCTGTGACACATAAGCAGGGACACAGCACAGTTATTAAACTTCTCATGTTCATTGAATATACGCAGTGCTGCCTTTTGGTGGGAAAAAACTGAAAACAAATCTATTTGTCCAGCCTCTGTCCGTCCTTACGGGCGGTGGAGACGTGTGAGCTGCGTGAAGAACAGTGCTAAATCATACGCACCCAGCTACGCTTTACTGCTGGCTTCGCCATTTGCTTTCCTTAATTGGGAAAAAAAATACCTGCTCTGCCAGAGTTATAATAACTCTGCTACCCTCACGTTCTGTGACACATAAGCAGGGACACAGCACAGTTATTAAACTTAGATTATTCATTCACTAGAGGCAGTGGGGCCTTTCGTTTTCCAAAAAGGGCAAAAATTATATTTGGCCTGCAGTCTTGCGCCAATTTATTTCCTGCCTGTGAAATCAAATCACTGGTAATACAGCATGCTGAGGGGTAGGGGTAGGCCTAGAGGACGTGGACGCGGCCGAGGACGCGGAGGGCCAAGTCAGGGTGTGGGCACAGGCCGAGCTCCTGATCCCGGTGTGTCGCAGCCGACTGCTGCGCGATTAGGAGAGAGGCACGTTTCTGGCGTCCCCACATTCATCGCCCAATT
This sequence comes from Eleutherodactylus coqui, assembly GCF_035609145.1. Classification (NCBI taxonomy): domain Eukaryota; kingdom Metazoa; phylum Chordata; class Amphibia; order Anura; family Eleutherodactylidae; genus Eleutherodactylus; species Eleutherodactylus coqui. The sequence continues at coordinate 149,407,654 of NC_089840.1, read as the reverse complement.
AATGGGTCCACGCGGGAGACGGTTATTAGAAAATGAGCAGTGTGAGCAGGTCCTGTCCTGGATGGCAGAAAGTGCTTCGAGCAACCTATCGTCAACACGCAGTTCTGCGCCGTCCACTGCTGCAAATCCGAATCCTCTGTCTGCTGCTCCTCCTTCCTCCCAGCCTCCTCACTCCACTACAATGACACCTGCTCAGGAGCGGGAACACTCCCAGGAACTGTTCTCGGGCCCCTGCTCAGATTGGGCAGCAGCGGTTCCTCTCCCACCAGAGGAGTTTATAGTCACTGATGCCCAACCATTCGAAAGTTCCCGGGGTCCGGGGGATGAGGCTGGGGACTTCCGCCAACTGTCTCAACAACTTTCTGTGGGTGAGGAGGACGATGACGATCATACACAGTTGTCTTGCAGTGAGGTAGTAGTAAGGGCAGTAAGTCCGAGGGAGCAGCGCACAGAGGATTCGGAGGAAGAGCAGCAGGACGATGAGGTGACTGACCCCACCTGGTGTGCAACGCTTACTCAGGAGGACAGGTCTTCAGAGGGGGAGTCAAGGGCATCAGCAGGGCAGGTTGCAAGAGGCAGTGCGGTGGCCAGGGCCAGGGGTAGAGGCAGGGCCAGACCGAATAATCCACCAAGTGTTTCCCAAAGCGCCCCCTCGCGCCATGCCACCCTGCAGAGGCCGAGGTGCTCTAAGGTCTGGCAGTTTTTCACAGAGACGCCTGACGACCGACGAACAGTGGTGTGCAACCTTTGTTGCGCAAAGCTCAGCCGGGGAGCCAACACCAACAGCCTCACCACCACCAGCATGCGCAGACATATGATGGCCAAGCACCCCACAAGGTGGGACGAAGGCCGTTCACCGCCTCCGGTTTGCACCCCTGCCTCTCCCCCTGTGCCCCAACCTGCCACTGAGATGCAACCCCCCTCTCAGGACACAGGCACGACCGTCTCATGGCCTGCACCCACACCCTCACCTCCGCTGTCCTCGGCCCCATCCACCAATGTCTCGCACCGCACAGTCCAGCCGTCGCTAGCGCAACTGTTGGAGCGCAAGCGCAAGTACGCCGCCACGCACCCGCACGCTCAAACGTTAACCGTCCGCATCGCAAAATTCATCAGCCTTGAGATGCTGCCGTATAGGGTTGTGGAAACGGAGTCCTTCAAAAGTATCATGGAGGCGGCGGCCCCGCGCTACTCAGTTCCCAGTCGCCACTACTTTTCCCGATGTGCCGTCCCAGCCCTGCACGACCACGTCTCCCGCAACATTGTACGCGCCCTCACCAACGCGGTTACTGCCACGGTCCACTTAACTACGGACACGTGGACAAGCACAGGCGGGCAGGGCCACTACATCTCCCTGACGGCACATTGGGTGAATTTAGTGGAGGCTGGGACAGAGTCAGAGCCTGGGACCGCTCACGTCCTACCCACCCCCAGAATTGCGGGCCCCAGCTCGGTGCTGGTATCTGCGGAGGTGTATGCTTCCTCCACTAAAGCACCCTCCTCCTCTGTCTCGCAATCAAGATGTGTTAGCAGCAGCATGTCGCCAGCAGTCGGTGTCGCGCGGTGTGGCAGCACAGCGGTGGGCAAGCGTCAGCAGGCCGTGCTGAAACTACTCAGCTTAGGCGATAAGAGGCACACGGCCCACGAACTGCTGCAGGGTCTGACACAGCAGACCGACCGCTGGCTTGCGCCGCTGAGCCTCCAACCGGGCATGGTCGTGTGTGACAACGGCCGTAACCTGGTGGCGGCTCTGCAGCTCGGCAGCCTCACGCACGTGCCATGCCTGGCCCACGTCTTTAATTTGGTGGTTCAGCGCTTTCTGAAAAGCTACCCACGCTTGTCAGACCTGCTCGTAAAGGCGCGCCGGCTCTGCGCACATTTCCGCAAGTCCCACACGGACGCTGCCACCCTGCGCACCCTGCAACATCACTTTAAGCTGCCAGTGCACCGACTGCTGTGCGACGTGCCCACACGGTGGAACTCTACGCTCCACATGTTGGCCAGGCTCTATGAACAACGGAGAGCTATAGTCGAATACCAACTCCAACATGGGCGGCGCAGTGGGAGTCAGCCTCCTCAATTCCTTTCAGAAGAGTGGGCCTGGTTGGCAGACATCTGCCATGTCCTTGGTAATTTTGAGGAGTCTACCCAGGTGGTGAGCGGCGATGCTACAATCATTAGCGTCACCATTCCTCTGCTATGCATCTTGAGAAATTCCCTGCAAACCATAAAGGCAGCTGCTTTGCGCTCGGAAACGGGGGCGGGGGAAGACAGTATGCCGCTGGATAGTCAGGGCACCCTCCTGTCTATTTCTCAGCGCGTACAGGAGGAGGAGGAGGAGCATGAGGAGGATGAGGAGGAGGGGGAAGAGACAGCTTGGGCCGCTGCTGACGGTACAGCGTCTGATTGCCTGTCATCCTTTCAGCGTGTATGGCCTGAGGAGGAGGAGGAGGAGGAGGAGGAGGATCCTGAAAGTGATCTTCCTAGTGAGGACAGCCATGTGTTGCGTACTGGAACCCTGGCACACATGGCTGACTTCATGTTAGGATGCCTTTCTCGTGACCCTCGCGTTGCACGCATTCTGGCCACGACGGATTACTGGGTGTACACACTGCTCGATCCACGGTATAAGGAGAACCTGCCCACTCTGATTCCCGAAGAGGAAAGGGGTTCGAGAGTGTTGCTATACCACAGGACCCTTGCGGACAAGCTGATGGTAAAATTCCCAGCCGACAGCGCTAGTGGCAGAAGGCGCAGTACCGAGGGCAAGGTAGCAGGGGAGGTGCGGAGATCGAGCAGCATGTACATCCCAGGCAGTGCAACAGTCTTTAAGGGCCTGGCCAGCTTTATGGCTCCCCACCAAGACTGTGTCACCGCTCCCCAGTCACGGCTGAGTCGGCGGGAGCACTGTAAAAGGATGGTGAGGGAGTACGTAGCGGATCGCACGACCATCCTTGGTGACGCCTCTGCCCCCTACAACTACTGGGTGTCGAAGCTGGACACGTGGCCTGAACTCGCGCTGTATGCCCTGGAGGTGCTTGCTTGTCCTGCGGCTAGCGTCTTGTCGGAGAGGGTGTTTAGTGCGGCTGGGGGAATCATCACAGATAAGCGTAGCCGCTTGTCAACCGACAGTGCCGACAGGCTAACACTCATCAAGATGAACAAAGGCTGGATTTCCCCAGACTTCTGTTCTCCACCAGCGGACAGCAGCGATACGTAAGCAATACGTAGGCTGCACCCGCGGATGGAAGCTACGTTCTCTCTCACCATCCAAAACGGGGACATTTCTGCTTCATCAATCTGTGTCTAATATTCCTCCTCCTCCTCCTCCTGCTCCTCCTCCTGAAACCTCACGTAATCACGCTGAACGGGCAATTTTTCTTAGGGCCACAAGGCTCACTCAAATAATTTTTCAGAACAATTTTTATAAGTTTCAATGCGCTTAAAAGCGTTGGAACTTTAACTTGAACCAATTTTTCGTTACACTGGGCTGCCTCCAGGCCTAGTTACCACTTAAGCCACATTAACCAAAGCGATTAATGGGTTTCACCTGCCCTCTTGGCTGGCCATGGCCAATTTTTGGGATGTACATTAGTACTGTTGATACAGCAATTTTTGTGGGCCCTCGCCTACAGTGTAATCAAATTAATTTTTAGCCCACCTGCATTACAGCTGACGTAACCTCAGCTGTGTTGGGCAATGCAATGGGATATTTTTATGTACCGCCGGTGGGTTCCAGGGAGCCACCCATGCTGTAGGTGCACACGGAGTTTTTAATACATCTGTACACTTCTAAAGAACCCCAGTCTGACTGGGGCATGCAGTGTGGGCCGAAGCCCACCTGTATTACGCACGACATTACTACCTCAGCTGTGTTGGGCAATGCAATGGGATATTTCTATGTACCGCCGGTGGCTTCCTGGCACCCACCCAGGCAGTGGGTCCACAGGGAGTTTAACCTACATGTGTCCACTTGTAAAGAACCCCAGTCTGACTGGGGCATGCAGTGTGGGCCGAAGCCCACCTGCATTAAGCACGACATTACTACCTCAGCTGTGTTGGGCAATGCAATGGGATATTTTTATGTACCGCCGGTGGGTTCCAGGGAGCCACCCATGCTGTAGGTGCACACGGAGTTTTTAATACATCTGTACACTTCTAAAGAACCCCAGTCTGACTGGGGCATGCAGTGTGGGCCGAAGCCCACCTGTATTACGCACGACATTACTACCTCAGCTGTGTTGGGCAATGCAATGGGATATTTCTATGTACCGCCGGTGGCTTCCTGGCACCCACCCAGGCAGTGGGTCCACAGGGAGTTTAACCTACATGTGTCCACTTGTAAAGAACCCCAGTCTGACTGGGGCATGCAGTGTGGGCCGAAGCCCACCTGCATTAAGCACGACATTACTACCTCAGCTGTGTTGGGCAATGCAATGGGATATTTTTATGTACCGCCGGTGGGTTCCAGGGAGCCACCCATGCTGTAGGTGCACACGGAGTTTTTAATACATCTGTACACTTCTAAAGAACCCCAGTCTGACTGGGGCATGCAGTGTGGGCCGAAGCCCACCTGTATTACGCACGACATTACTACCTCAGCTGTGTTGGGCAATGCAATGGGATATTTCTATGTACCGCCGGTGGCTTCCTGGCACCCACCCATGCTGTAGGTGCACACGGAGTTTTTACTACATCTGTACACTTCTAAAGAACCCCAGTCAGACTGGGGCATGCAGTGTGGGCCGAAGCCCACCTGCATTAAGCACGACATTACTACCTCAGCTGTGTTGGGCAATGCAATGGGATATTTCTGTGTACCGCCGGTGGGTTCCAGGGAGCCACCCATGCTGTGGGTCGACAGGGACTTCACAATAGGGAGTTGTACCTGCCTGTGTCTATGAATTAAAAAGCCCGGTCTGACTGGGGCATGCAGACACCTTGTCAGAATGAATAGTGTGTGGCACATAGGTTCCCCATTGCTATGCCCACGTGTGCAGCTCCTGATGGCGGTGGCACAGGATTCTATTTCTCATTGCTTCTGTACAGCATTGTGGGCTATCGCTCCGCCACTTTTAAAGAGGGTCGCTGCCTAGCCGTGCCAACCTCTGCAGTGTGTGCCTGCGGTCCCTCGTCATGGCAGACGCACTTCTAAATAGACATGAGCGTGGTGTGGCATGAGGGCAGCTGAAGGCTGCCCAGGGACACTTTGGTGTGCGCTGTGGGGGGGAGGGGGGGCGGTTGGTCAGCATGTAACCCAGGAGAAGTGTCAGTGGAGTGTCATGCAGGCAGTGATTGTGCTTTGTTGGAGGTAGTGTGGTGCTTAGCAAAGGTATGCCATGCTAATGAGGGCTTTTCAGAAGTAAAAGTTGTTGGGAGGGGGGGGGGGGGCCACTCTTGCCGGTATTGTGGCTTAATAGTGGGACCTGTGAACTTGAGATGCAGCCCAACATGTAGCCCCTCGCCTGCCCTATCCGTCACTGTGTCATTCCCATCACTTTCCTGAATTGCCCAGATTTTCACACATGAAAACCTTAGCGAGCATCGGCGAAATACAAAAATGTTCTGGTCGCCCATTGACTTCAATGGGGTTCGTTGTTCGAAACGAACCCTCGAGCATCACGGGAAGTTCGTTACGAATAACGAACACCCGAACATTTTGGTGTTCGCTCATCTCTACTCTTTACCTGGGTAGTGGTCCTAGGGAGTTTCCTCCAGAAGAGCTAGGCCCAAGCGGGAGCAGCGGACCACCTCTAGGACTTTTCCATACTGACTATCTCCTCTGACTGCTGATTTCTCTTCTCCTCTCACTCTTTTTTTCCCCTCAATTATGTGACCATTCTTTTATACAACAGGAGGGACAAAACGATACATGACCAGACATTAACCCTTTCATGCCTGCATCCATCCAATACACATAACTGATGCATCCGACAAACATTACAGTGCACGCGACAAACATGAAACATGTATTTTGAGGTGATGGAGGGGACCCCTAAACTCTGGCCACTACATACACATCACTGCACATGCTTTATACATCTGAATAGACACCCTATTCACATGTATATACACTGCACACCCACATACGCTATGCAGATATGTACACACATCTCTGCACATGCTGCACACATCTGTATGGTACTCGTGCATTATGTCTCCACCAGCAGAATGAGACGGTGACCGGCAAGGTGCTGGAGGGCAGGTATGTGTCGCCTAGGATGCTCTCCTATGCTGCCTTGGGGAGCGCTTGGGCAGATACGTGCCACCGAGCAGCCTGGGCTCGGTGGAGGAAGCCGGCAGTATAGTGTTAGTAGCATTAAGCTACTAACACGCTGTAGCAAGTAAGTGGCTCCAAGCCGCATAATCCGGGCCGGCTTTTCCTGGAGTGACCAAAGCGAAGGGTGGGATGGTCACTCCCACGTACCAGGTGGGGCTGGTACCAGGCCTTATAAAGCCTGGGTCTACAGGGCGTAAGGGAAGAGCTGAGACCTTTGCAGGTCTGAGAGTCCTGGCTGGCTGTGTGCAGGAGCCATGTGTTTACCAGGACGTAGACAGGGACGCTACATGTATAGTAAGTGCTCAGACGAGCAGGATTTACGTTATGTTTGCCTGATGTTAAGGCCTGTATTTTGCTTTTGTTTGCTTGGAAATAAACCCAGGCAAAGCCTGGACTAAAGACTTTATCCTATGTGTCACTGTCTCTGACTGCTTATGCCCAGGTTGCTACCGATTCTAAACGCTAGTCCCTCACATATGGTGTTTGGATGCGGGCAGCGGTCTTAAAGAGACATACACCAATTAATGGACATTTTGCTGCAGCAGCTGGTGAACCGTTGCTAAGGGCAACCGCCCAAGAGAGATTGACTGGAGAGTGCTGTAACCCCCATGTCATGGGTGAAAGCTACAACGGCACAGCCATCAGATACTGCCAAGATGGAGGAACTGATAAAGCAGCTGGTACAAATGAACGTGCAGCAACAGCAAGCGTTGGCCCAGCAGCAACAAGTGGCGGCGACCCAGCAAAAGATCCATGAGGAGGCCATGAGAGCTCAGGCCGAGACTAATGCTCTCCTGGCGCAAAGTATGCAGAGGTCATCTGGTTCGCTCCCCACCACCCGTACCGCGGTACAGACGGCCTTACAAAAGATGACGGCCACCAATGACATCGAGGCCTATCTCGCGGTCTTTGAGAGAGTGGCCGAGAGGGAGAACTTACCGGCGCCTCAGTGGGCTGAGGTAGTAGCGCCTTTCCTGACGGGAGAACCCCAAAAGGCCTACTTTGACCTCGGTGAGCAGGATGCCAAGGACTATAATAAGCTCAAAGGTGAGATCCTGGCACGCTTGGGCGTGGACACCCATGTGCGGGCCCGACGCGTACACACCTGGACTTTCACGGACGACCTACCAGCTCGCTCCCAGATGTACGACCTGTTCCACCTGGTGAGAAAGTGGCTGCAGCCGGAGGAGTCGTCCCCGGCAGAGATCGTACAGAAAGTGGTTCTGGATAAGTTTATACGCTCGTTGCCCCCTGCAATCCAGCGCTGGGTGGGACAAGGAGGTCCCCAGGACGTGGACCAACTCGTGAGCCTCGTCGAGAGGTATAAAGCCACGGAAGACTTACTGCAAGCCGTGCCTCCTGGACGTTCCAACCCTGGGAACAGCAAGTCGGCTGGAGCCCCTGGTAAGACTGTTCCATATGTAAGGGTTGTCAAAAGTGTCCCAAGGGGAGGCGGCTCAGAGGGGGATCGTTTGGGGCAGAGGAGGAGCCCCAAATGGACATTCGGGTCCCGGGTAGAACCCCAAGGAGACCGGGCCTCCATACGATGTTGGCGCTGTCATGAGCCCGGGCATCTTGCTGCCAACTGTCCACTTACCGTGGAACCAATGGACTGTGACTCTGCCCGGCGGAGGTCGATGTTCGCACGGCCAGTGTGTTCTGCAGAGACTGCGTCAGAGACTGATCGACCAGTATGTCACCTAAAGGTGAATGACTTTGCGGTGACAGCTCTACTGGACTCAGGGAGCTTGGTTACGCTGGTGCACTCCAGCCTGGTCGATCCCACAACCTTCACCAGCCGTCGCATGGGGGTTTGTGTGCATGGGGACACCAAGGAGTATTCTATTGCCCTTGTACGACTTGATACTCCGTGTGGACTTGCCACCCATGAGGTGGGCGTCGTAAAATCCTTAATGCACACCGTGATCCTCGGGAGAGACTTTCCCCTACTTTGGGACTTGTGGCGACACCGAGGGTCGTCTGCAAATAAGGTTCATGATAAAGCAAATGTGTATGATGTGTGTCCAGAACCGTTTGACCCTGAGGGTACGGTTCCAGCAGTAGGGGTGACCCAAGAGAATGGGGATAACTTTCCCTTAACAGTACTAGCGGGTGAGACGGAGGTACCGGACGAAGTGGTTGCTATGCCTGACTTAGAGGTCTCACGTGCCAATTTCGGAACTGAGGAGCTCCGAGACCCTACCTTAGTAAAAGCTAGGGAAAATGTTAAAGTAATAAATGGGGAGCCTCAATTCCCAGGGGCTGATACTGTGTTTCCACACCTTGCAGTCAACCAAGAATTGTTGTATCAGGTTGACAAGGTCCGTGGGGAGGTTATGGAACAGCTGGTGGTACCTCAGTCCTATCGTAGGATGGTCTTAGACCTGGCGCACAAGCATGTGCTGGGAGGTCATCTCGGGAGCGAAAAGACTAAGGAACGCATCCTTCAGCGTTTTTTCTAGCCTGGGGTACATGGTGATGTAAAATGTTACTGTGAGTTGTGCCCGGAGTGTCAAATAACAGCTCCTATGCCCCATTACCGGAACCCCTTAGTGCCCTTGCTCATCATAGAGGTGCCGTTCGAGCGGATCGCTATGGACCTAGTTGGGCCCTTGGTAAAGTCTGCCCGGGGTTACCAACATATATTGGTGGTTGTAGACTACACCACCCGTTACCCCGAAGCCGTTCCTTTACGCAATACGTCATCCAAGGGTATTGCAAAGGAACTACTTCACATGTTCTCCCGCACGGGCATACCAAAAGAGATCCTGACGGACCAAGGAACCCCCTTTATGTCAAAGGTCATGAAGGAATTGTGTAAGCTGCTGAATATTAAGCACTTACGGACGTCTGTGTACCACCCACAGACGGATGGCCTGGTTGAGAGATTTAATAAGACCCTAAAAAGCATGCTAAAAAAGGTAGTCAATAAGGATGGGAAGGACTGGGACTGTCTGCTGCCATATTTAATGTTCTCAATCTGTGAAGTCCCACAATCCTCCACTGGGTTCTCTCCCTTTGAATTAGTTTATGGTAGACATCCCCGAGGGCTCCTTGATGTAGCTAAGGAGACCTGGGAGCACGAGTCCACCCCCTACAGGAGTGTTATTGAACACATCTCCCTCATGCAAGATCGAATTGCGGCGGTCATGCCCATTGTTAGAGAACATTTACAGCTGGCTCAAGAAGCCCAAAGCCGGGTATATAACCGGTCCGCCAAGGTGAGAACCTTCAACCCTGGGGATCGGGTACTAGTGTTGGTGCCCACCCTAGAAAGTAAATTCCTAGCAAAATGGCAAGGGCCCTATGAAATAATTGAGAAAGTCGGAGAGGTAAATTATAAGGTATACCAGCCAGGTAGGCGGAAGCCAGAACAGTTGTACCATGTAAACCTAATTAAGCCATGGAAGGACAGAGAAGCCCTAACTGCAGTGAGCACCCCCCGTGGTGGGGTCCCAGAGGTGTGTGTATCAGGGTCCCTGTCCAAATCCCAACAACAAGAGTCGAGGGAATTTATACAACGTAACTCAGATGTGAGAGTCCTGGCTGGCTGTGTGCAGGAGCCATTTGTTTACCAGTATGTAGACAGGGACGCTACATGTATAGTAAGTGCTCAGACGAGCAGGATTTACGTTATCTTTGCCTGATGTTAAGGCCTGTATTTTGCTTTTGTTTGCTTGGAAATAAACCCAGGCAAAGCCTGGACTAAAGACTTTATCCTATGTGTCACTGTCTCTGACTGCTTATGCCCAGGTTGCTACCGATCCTAAACGCTAGTCCCTCACAATGTCCACAACTATGCCCACAACTTGAGATTGGCTGGCCATCAGAATGGGTGGAGGCAAACTGCTTGCCCCCAACTTCTGATTGGTTGGGCGACACATTGAGGACCTACCGGCTGTATAAACAAGCAGCAGGCCGTGGCCCCCCACCAGGCAGCTCGCTGGGCACCTACTGCTGCTTGGCCATGCAAACATAAGCAGGGCGATAGGAGTGTCCTGAAAAGCGTCCTCGCTGTCCAGATGGTAAAGGCTGCTCCGCCAGTCCTGCCGCCGCCGCTGCTCCTACTGGTAACTTCATGATGCTTTCTGGCGGTGACGACTCCACCAACACAAGAAGCCACTGAGTGGGGTACCAATAGCAGCTGCGGTCAGTCCTCGGCAGAGCCGTCCAGCACAGCTCCAGAGCAGGGGCTGAACAACAATAGTTGTCACTCCAGTCCTCGGCAAAGCCGACCAGAACACAGTGCTGGAGTGGGTTTCAGCTCTCAGTCCAGTCCTCGGCAGAGCTGCCCAGCACAGTGCCAGAGCAGATTACAGCTGGCAGTCCGGTCCTCCACATAGCCGTATAGCACAGCGCCGGAGCAGGATCTGATTACATAACATGCTACTGTGACTTTACGTTGGTGTTCCCTGTCACTGTGGCCGGCCAACCCATGTCTCCACCCATAATTCCAATGGAGACATAATGCACTAGTACACATCTCTACACACATCTCTACACACGTTGCAGACATGTCTACACACATCTCTGTACACCAGAGGTGTAACTTGAAGCTTCTGGGCCCCAATGCAAAATCTGTAATAGGGCCCCCAACTATAATGTTTTATTCATAGTACTAGGCTCACTATATGGAGCAGAGAGGCCTTATGTGCCCCCTCTGTATACGCGGCACATAGCTCTGCGCACTCAGATCTGCAGTCATCTCTATATACACTACACATCTCTACACACACCGCACACGTGTCCACACACACACTACACATGTGGACAGACATTTTACTAACCCGTATATCCACACTGCACATCTACATACACTATGTAGAATAGCACACACATCTCTGCGCATGCGCCTGCGCATACTCTATGCAGCGTCCGAGCGGGGCGAGCCAAAGTGGGGGAGACCACAGGTAGGAAAGATGGTTGTCTCGGGTGGCTCTGTAACCTCTCCCAACAAAGGCGGCAAGGTGCGTGGCTCAGTCGTCGCACAGTGGCACAAAGGGTTTTTGAGCATTCAGCTCTACTCAGTAACACTCTTAACCCCTTAGTGACCAGCCCATTGCCTTTTTACGTCCTGCCCAAGTGGGCTTTATTTTCTGAGGACGTAACAACATGTGTCCTGCAGAGAATTAAGCCACGTGGGCTCTGGACGTGACAGCTCCATGCATGGAGCTGTCATCCTGGGCTGCGGGCAGTCCCCCCCCCCCCCCCCCGGCAATGCGATCGACGCTATCCAATGGATAGCGTCGATCGCATGAAAGTTGAAAAAAGTTAAAGATTCAGCTGCCCTCATGGATCTGATCCATGGGGGCAGCTGAGATTACTCACCCCCGTCCGCCGCACTGCTCCCCGCTGTCCTGGTCCTCCGGGCCCCGAAGCCAGCCTTCTGCGCATGCGCGCCAGGCGGCATTACGTCAGCCGCATGCGCAGAAGGCCCGGAGCCACGGGAAATTTAAAATCTCCTGGCTCCCGGCTCCTGTAGGTAGCCGGGAGGCAGGAGATGTCAGCGGGGACCGCGGTGAGCGGTCCTCGGTACCGCGATCGCCGTTATCCAATGGATAACGGCGATCGCGAAAAAGTGAAGAAAAATGTAAAAAAAGAAAAGTTTCACATCCCCTCATGGATCAGATCCATGAGGGAAGGTGAAAATACTCACCCCCCTTCCTCCATGTCCTCCGGCCGGTCTCGGGACCCACCGCTGGCTTCTGCTCGTGGGCTGATGTGGCGCGCATGCGCAGAAGGCCGGCGAGCCCAGCAAATTCAAAATCTCCCTGCACCCGGCTGTCACAGATAGCCGAGTGCAGGGAGATATGACTGGGGACTGTTGTATGTGGTTCCCAGTCACATGATCACCGTTATCCATCGGATAACGGTGATCATATGAAGTTAAAAAGCAAAAAAAAAGTTTAAAAAGTTAAAGTTTCATCTCCCCTTACGGATTGTATCCGTAAGGGGGGATGAAATTACGTACCCAAGGTCCCCGGATTTGTTCCCTGGTGGGATGTTGATCCGTAGACCTTACCCCAGCTTCGGCACATGCGCCCATCAGCATGATAGCGGACGCATGCGCAAAAGTGAAAGATTGCCCAAGAAATTTAAAATCTCCCTGCTCTTGGCTACCAAAGGTAGCCAAGAGCCTGGAGATGTCACGGGGAGCCGCAGTATGCGATTACTGGTCACGTAATCGCCGTTATCCAATGCATAATGGCGATCACGTAAAAGTTCTTAAAAAAGTGGAAGTTTCATCTCCCCTTACTGATGCGATCGGTGAGGGAAGATGAAACATCTTCTCGGAGGCTTCCACATTTGAATCCAGATGTGATTATCCTCCATGGATCCTGACGGCTACTGGGTATGCGCCCGACGGCAAAATGCCGGACACGGTCGCTGAGTGCTTGGAGCAGTGACCGGAGGCCTCGTTGAGCGGTCCCCGGTCACGTGATAAAGTAGCGATATAACATTAGGCCGGTCACACATGACCGGAGAGGAATTACGGGTTCTGCATGCGCTTGATCAGCGGTAATCCACGGATCAATCACATGCATTGGATTACACAATTCCCCCCAATTAGCAGGGCGGAATTGTGTAATCCACTCGCAGAAACAGAACACAGCATGCTATATTTTACCGCGGATATCCGCGACCTTGAGCCCATTGTGCTCTATGACCGCGGATATACTCGCAGCCCATATGCAAATACATTGTGTACGGGCTGCGGGTACCCGGGTCATCTCTAAGCGACGGCGTGGGAAATATAAACAAAAAAAGGTGTACTGCGCATGACTGTCTGTGTGAGTAGGCAGTTATGCACAGTACATTACTCGGCCGTACGCAGGGTCACGTCCGGGCTCACAGCTGGGATCCGCTGCGGGCCTCCACAAGCGAATTCCCCATACGGCCATTTGAGCCCGGCGTTATTCAGACCACTACCTGTAATCCGTAATTTACCAGAAGCCCCGAAAACGTTTGCCTTCATGCAGTTCCAGGAGCAGCTTGTTGAGCGCCTTCTGTGTGAGACCGCCGCACCGCAGCAAGATTTCAAAACCTCACAGAGCGCCACTTTCTACACCCCATCCTTGCCGCTGAAGTCACGAAATACCCCCAAAAAAGCGAGAGAGGAGGGTGGATACATGGTTTTCTTGCCCCACGTGCCCATCCCAACCAGCCTCCGTAATTATTCCCGTCTTCGAACATAAAACGCAGTTTATATTATTACTTTTATCTAATATTTAGGGAATGCCAAAAAATGGGGATGGGGGGGATTATTTTTAGTAAGTCAATTTTTTTCCCGTATAAGTGGGCAATGGGGCCTGGAATTTATTCAGTTGTACCCTGAAATCCAGCGGGCATTCCCTCAATTATGGGCCTAGCGATGTGTCTTGTAAGTAGATTAGCACCACAATGGGTATGTTTCTGAACACGGGACAAATGGGGGTATCCATTTTGGGGTGAAAGTCTTCATTCCTATGTACACTGTACAAAAAAAACTTTTTAAATTGCCAAAATTGCCCAAAAAATGAAAATCGCTATTTTTTCCTTCTGCTTTGCTTTGATTCATTCAAATACTGTAGGGTCAATATGCGCAGTACACCGCTAGATGAATTCGTTAAGGGGTCCAGTTTTCAAAATGGGGTTATTTGTGGGGGTTCTCTATCGTTTTGGCCGCTCAATGGCTCTACAAGTGGGCAATGGGGCCTGGAATTTATTCCGTTGTACCCTGAAATCCAACGGGTGCTCCTTTCATTATAGGCCTAGCAATGTTTCCCTTAAGTAGATTAGGGCCAAAATGGGCATGTTTCTCAACACGGGACAAACGGGGGTATCCATTTTGGGGTGCAAGTCTTCATTCATATATGTGCTGTACAAAAAAAACTGCTTTTAAAATGACAGAATTACCAAAAAAATGAAAATCGTAATTTTTTTTCCTTCTGCTTGGCTTAGATTCATTCAAAAACTGTGAAGTCAAAAAAGTCATCGTACCCCTAGATAAATTCGTTAAGGGGTCTACTTTTCAAAATGGGGTCACTTGTGGGGGTTCTCCATCGTTTTGGTCACTCAAGGGCTCTACAAGTGTGCAATAGGGCCTAAATCTCCTTCAAGCAAAATTTCTGTTCCGAAAGCCACCGGTTGCTACTTTCATTTTGGGCCCCATTGTGTATACAGACGTAATACTAGGGCCACAATGGGTAGGTTTCTGAGCACAGGACAAACAGGGGTATCCATTTTGGGGTGCAAATGCTCATTTTCATGTGTACTATAGAAAAAAGTCCTGTCTTTAAAATGACATATTTGCAAAAATATGAAATTTTAGTTTCTCACTTCTAAATTGCATTGACTCCTTAAAAAAAACAGTGGGGTTAAAATACTCATGACACCCCCCAGCGAATACATTTGGGGTGTAGTTTTTAAAATGGGGTCATTTGTGGGGGTATCTATCATTTTGACTCCTATGAACCTTTCCAATCTTGGCTTGGTGTAGGAAAACAAAGTGTTCCTCAAAATGCTGAAAAGTAATGTTATATTTGTACGTCTCCTGAATGGTTTAAAAAAAATGAAAGTTTTTCCAATGTGCGCCCAAAATAAAGTAAACAGATGGAAAGATATATCTTTCCATAAATAAACACAAATTCTTTCAGTCTATTTTTTCCGCCTAAATGAAGTACAAGATGTGGCGAAAAAACAATGTCAGAATCGCTTGGATATGCAAAACCTTTCTGGTGTTTTTCCATGTTAAAGTGACACATGTCAGATTTGCAAAATTTGGCCTGGTCATTAAGGCGCAAACAGGCTTGGTCACTAAGGGGATAACATAGAACAACACTCCTTAGAAATAGTGCTGAAACAGGGAGGCTTCCCAGGAGATTACTCAACCGCAGTTCTAGTTATCTGTCCTAGTTAACTGGATAGTGGTCCCAGGGAGTTTCATCCAGAAGGGCTAGGCCCAACCGGGAGCAGCGGACCACCTCTAGGACTTTTCCATACTGACTAACTATCTCCACTGACAGCTGATTTCTCTTCTCCTCTCACTTTTTTTTTCCTCAATCATGTGACCACTCTTTTATACAAGAGGAGGGACAAAAAGATACATGACCAGACATTAACCCTTTCGTGCCTGCATCCATCCAATACACATAACTGATGCATCTAACAAACATTACAGTGCATGCGACTAACATGAAACATGTATTTTGAGGTGATGGAGGGGACCCCTAAACTATGGCCCACTACACACAGTGAGCCAAAGTGGGGGAGACCACAGGTAGGAAAGCTGGTTGTCTCAGGTGGCTCTGTAACCTCTCCCAACAAAGGTTGCAAGGTGCGTGGCTTGGTCGTCGCACAGTGGCACAAAGGGTTTTTGTAACGTGTGGTTTTTAACGGTGGTTTGTCACGTGACGCAAGCACTTCTTACGGGACTCTGGTACTTAAGGATGGAATAAAAGATGAGTCCTGGTAGCTTTGTTTTAGTACACTGCAAGTGGACAGATTTACTTTAGCTTTGCATTCAAAGGAAACACAAAAGTAGTCTTGTGGTAATTTGGCAGAGATTAAGACTTGGTAGTGAGATGACGTTACTTGACAGTTGAAAACAACAGAAAACAATTTACTCTTCAACGCTATCTCTCAATTTGACTTTAGAGGCTTTTTCAGTATAACTTCCACAGTCCTAGTTAACTGTTGGGCTTACTGGATGATTATACGGCAGTAGCAAAGTAGAATATAAGATGGACCTCTTTGGCTTTGGCTTCACCGGGTATTAATAATAACAATAATAATAAATTTGTATAGCGCCAACATTTTCCGCAGCGCATATTTTTAGTAACTCACTGTTTTAGTGGAAAAACGACCCCGAATTCTCTCCTCCACACTGCTGGTTGGTAAGGAAGCTGGAGAATCGTGACTTCCTCACTCAGAACACGATTTGTCTCTTCTAACTCCACAGAACTCCTCTCGCACATCCTCCTCTGACATCTGTTCACTACAACTGCCTTCTCTTCCTGTCTAACTCCGGCACTTTTTTCTACTCCTTCCCCTAACATCCTTTCTCTATCTGATATTTTCCAGCTCTGTGAGCTCACACCATCCCCCTCTACCAATCAGTGATAGCTTGACAAGCAGCCAATAAGCAGCCAGCTGTTGCCAAGCAGCTAGCTTTAGCTGTGAGAAGAAAAGGGAAAGTTAGTTTCTCCAACGTACGGCACCTTCTATGTCTCCTAGGAGCCCATAGTTAGGTGTTACAGGACAAATGATTGTGACTATTCTGGAGGACTCTCCAGGCCACTACATCTGCACACATCTCTTGACACAGTACACATCTCTGCACACATCTCTACAGACGCTGCACACAGCTCTACACACACACACTACACATCTCTGCACACGTTGCACACATCTCTGCACACACACTGTATTCATCTCTCTGCACACGTGTCTACACACGCTGCACACATCTTTAGACACAGTACATGCATCTCCGCACACACTGCTCACACTCCACACAGCCGCATTACACATTTGGATAGATGCTCTACTCACTTGTATATTCACTGTACACCTACATACACTATGCAGATATGTACACACATCTCTGCATATGTAATACCCCAGTACACTTACTGTGCGTATGCCCGGAGGCCTAGTTCTTTTCACGGTGACGCCACACTCTAATTAGACTCTCCGGATGATATGCCGCAGAAATAATAGAGACGAGTCTAGCAAATTAGTAATCCGAGAGTGAGCAGATTTACTAACTGGACACAGTGGATTACAATACTTGGTGAAAATACAGTTGTAATGATGACACTTGAACTTCAACACTCTCTCTATTATATTTACTGTGGATTGAAGAATTAGACAATTTCCCCACAAGTAGATTTGACTGAAGAAAGGATTTAAATAACTGAAGAGTAACTGAAGCAGAAGGATAAGTAGCTAGAAGACTGATCACGGCTTTGGCTTCACCAGAAAGTCATGACTCACTATTTTTGTAGAAGTGGATCTTGGAGAGATGCTTCTCTTCCTCTGCTGTGGGATGCCAAGAGAACGGGTGTTAACCGCATTCGACCATGGGGCAAAACGTGCTGTACTGCTTGCTCTCTCTGTCTGACGTCGTCTTCCTTTCTGACTCTGACAACGACTGACTAACTGCTCTGTCTACCTTCTATTTATAACCTCTCTCTTTCCTTCCCGCACTTTCTCAACTCCTCCTTCTGCATAGAGACTAATAGAGCTGCTTCCTTGCCCTTGGGCTCTGCACCAGTAAGATTAAACCTGACTGTCAGCCAATGAGGAGCCAGCTGACATCAGGGATGAGCTCATTGCTTAGAGCAGAAGAGGGAGATATAGGATCTCTCCCACAGACATACATCTCTCCCAAGGATGCCATACAGACAGGTAAGGCAGGACAGTGTGCTGTGTGTTTTTTGTAGTGCCCGCTGGGACACTACACATACACTGCCAACATCGCCACACTCACAAGTTACACATCCGGATATTCATTTTACTCCCCTGTATACACACTGCACATCTACATACACTATGCAGATATGTACACACATCTCTGTACATATCTCTATGCACACACTACACATCTCTGCACACATCCCCACACACATCTCTATACATAGTACACTTTTCTGCTCACACACTACACATCTCTGGACACCCTCTACACACACGCTTTACACATCTGGGTAGACACCCTACTCACCTGTATATACACTGCACACCCAAATACACTATGCAGATATGTACACACACACTGCACACATCTCTACACACATCTCTGCACACTACATAGGCACCTAACTAAAAGCTTGCTCACATTGCTTCGTTATGGGAGCCGAAAAACAGAATCGCTAGCTGGAGCCGACCTGTCTTATGAATGGACTTCGATGGGGTATGTCTGGCGTCTACTATGCCATCGGGCATTTTCCAGGATGAAATAGTGCTGCATACACTGCTATTCTGTCAGGGATTTCAATCGATGTCTGAGGTGAAGGCCCCAAATGAACCCCGACGCAGGACTGAATGAGCCCTAATTTGTATACTTTGCCTAACAGCTGCGTGCACTCCACAAACATATATACTAGGTAGACCAGTACACACCCCATGCACACCTATATACACATTACACATCAGTACTGCCTCTTTTAGGCACACAATCCTGATACTTGCTTACACTCATCATGCATAAAGGGTTGCTGACCTGAATTTTCCTTTTTTTGGCGACTTATCCATAAAACACTCCATTAGGAGCCTATGGAGGCTGCAGTGTTTTTCAGACCAAAGATAGGGCAAGAATTATATTTTCGACAGCAAGAAAGTTTGGTCGCTGAATTCAGTCGCTTAAGGCCTTGGTACAGGGGTGCTCTCACCTGCTGTAGTGTGGTGTAGGGGTGCACACACCGGCTGCAGTCTGGTGTAGGGGTGCACACACCGGCTGTAGTGTGGTCTAGGGGTGCACACACTGGAAGTAATGTGGTGTAGGGGTGCACACACTGGAAGTAGTGTGGTATAGGGGGCACACACTGGAAGTAGTGTGGTGTAGGGGTGCACACACTGGAAGTAGTGTGATGTAGGGGTGCACACACTGGAAGTAGTGTGGTGTAGGGGTGCACACACCGGAAGTAGTGTGGTGTTGGTTTGCACACACTGGAACTAGTGTGGTGTAGGGGTGCACACACCATCTATAGTGTGGTGCAGGGGTGCACACACCGGAAGTAGTGTGGTGTTGGTGTGCACACACCAGAAGTAGTATGATGTAGGGGTGCTCACGCCATCTGTAGTGTGGTGTAGAGGTGCTCATACCGGCTGCAGTGTGGTGTAAGTCTGCTCTCCTCACACTGGCTGTATTGTGGCGCGGGGGGGGCTTTCCTCACACTGGCTGTAGCGTAGTACGGGGGTGCTTTCCTCACTCCCGCTGTAGTGTGATGCCTTTGTTTTAACACTTCCATTGAAGAAGAACTCCCCACCTCTCGTGGTAACCTGTTTCACTCATTGATCACCCTCACTGTCAGAAAGTTTTTTCTAATATCTAATTTGTATCTCCTGCCTTTCAGTTTCATCCCATTGCTTCTAGTCTTTCCTTGTGCAAATGAGAATAGGGCTGATCCCTCTGCACTGTGACAGTCCTTCAGATATTTGCAGGCACTATTACGTCTCCTCTCAGCCTTCTTTTTTGCAAGCTAAACATTCCCAGATCCTATAACCGTTCCTCATAAAACATGATTTGCAGACCGCTCACCACATTGGTAATTGGTAAAAAAAAAGGCTGAGAGTGTGGTGCAGGGGCACTCTCACCGGCTGTAGTGTGGTACACTCTACTCTCGTACACTGTCAAGAATTTGTTTATTTACGAAGGAGAAGACAATCTCAGATCCCGTGTAGAAGCATGGGTCCTTAAGAGGAATACAAATCACACCAGCCTGTTGCGGTATCAAATGATTTCTAATGTATTCAAAGTTGCATGTTGTTTATATATCATAAATGATATCACAGGAAAAGTATATACCTCCAAAACTAATAAGAATACATGATAGGTTATGACTAAAATGATTAACATTAAATTCAGACCTTTTAAGGTGTAACTATAACATACAAAGAAACCGTTATTTTCTTATTAGGAAGGAATGCAAGGGAGGGAGAAAAAAGGCCTTTCTTATCTCTGTCCTACTCAGTAAAGGCCCATTTAGACCCGATTATCCCTCAATAGTTGTCTTTTGAGCGATAATCGTTGTGTGCCTTTAAGCGCAAGGTGATCGCTCAAACGTTGAGCGATCACTTTCGGCTCCGAGTGGCGGATGCAGAAGACAAGCGGGGCCGCTTGTCTTCCGCATCCAGCTATTCTCTGCTCAGTACACCCGGCTGTTATACAGTTGAGCGCTCAGAGCGGGGTATGCAGAACACAGCTAGACCACTGTGTTCTTCATACCCTGGCTGTTCACGGAGCACTCTGCGCTCCGTGCAGAGTGTGAAGAATACAGCTGGACCGCTGTGTTCTTCATACCCTGGCTGTTCAGGGAGCGGGATACAGCTGAAACAATAGTATCAGCTGTATCCCGCTGTGAATTCCTGATAAGGCTGACCGTTGTCTTTCAGCATACAGCATATCTTCCTGGAAGCGGGGCTTGAATTCCCCACCTCCAGCACCGGCGTCAGCCAATTAGAAGCCGGCGCTGAGTTAACCAATCACAGCCATTTAATGACGTCATTGAATGGCTGTGATTGGCTAGCCAGTGCTGACAGGCGTGGCCATAGTTGCTGACACGCGGCCGCTGTCGGCCGTTTACCCCGTTGGTGAATACCAGCAGGGGCCACCGCGGCTCCCCTGCTGGTATTCACTAACCAGCGCTGATCCCGGCGCACACTGTGATGTCAGTGTGCAGTCAGGATCCTCCTCCCCCCGTCCCCCAATGTCTCTTACCTGTTGGTTCCGCGGGAGCGTCCAGGAGAGAAGGGGTCCTGCAACACACTGACATCACAGTGTGCGCCGGAGATCATTGCTGCTGGAGGGCGCGGAGGACAGTGGAGGAGCGGAGCTTTCAGGACGTGGATGGGGTGAATATGCTTGTCTCGGGGGTCGCTGTCGCTGCTGGGGGGGGCGCTGTGGGGGCCACTGTCGTTGCTGGGGGAGTCCGCTGTCGTTGCGGGGGGGCCCACTGTCACTGCTGGGGGGGGTCCACTGTCGCTGCTGGGTGGGGGCGCTGCTGGGGGGGGCTGCTGCTGGGGGGTCCACTGTCGCTGCTGGGGGGTCCGCTGTCACTGCTGGGGGGTCCGCTGTGGGGTCCGCTGTCGCTGCTGGGGGGTCCGCTGTGGGGGCCGCTGTCGCTGCTGGGGGGTCCGCTGTGGGGGCCGCTGTCGCTGCTGGGGGGTCCGCTGTGGGGGCCGCTGTCGCTGCTGGGGGGGGGTCCGCTGTGGGGGCCACTGATGCTGCTGGGGGGTGCTGTGGGGACCACTGTTGCTGCTGGGGGGGTCTGCTGTCACTGCTGGGGGGGTCTGCTGTCACTGCTAGGAGGGGTCTGCTGTCGCTGCTGGGGGGGGCCGCTGTGGGGGGCCACTGTCGCTGCTGGGGGGCCGCTGTCGCTGCTGGGGGGCCGCTGCTGGGGGGCGCTGTCACCGCTGGGGGCTGCTGTGGGGGGGCACTGTCACTCATCATTACTAAGGAGAGTGAGAGGGAGGCTGGGAGAGGCGTGGGCCTGTGCTATGGGTGTTTTAGCTTTACTAAATACAGTTATATATTACAATTATACTTTTTTTGTTATTTAAATTATAAATATCGCAAATTTATGGATTTTTCGCGCAGTGACACACCACCCAAGTTATGCTCTTTTGTTTGGCGAATTTTGGCACACCGAGCTCAAAAGGTTGCCCATCACTGGCCTAGGGGGTTACTAATATTGCTGATAGGGGGTGGTTACTACTTTGGCTAAGGGGGGGTTAATATTGCTGAGGGGTGGTTAATATTGCTGAGAGGGTCTACTATTATTGTGGGCTTAATATTATTGTGGGGTTAATATTATTACTGAGGGGGGGGTTAATACTATTGTGGGGTTGATATTACTGTGGGGGTCACTATTTCTACTGAGGCCACTGTGGGGGGGGGGTCGCTATTTCTATTGGGGCCATTGTGGGGATCGCCATTTCAACTGGGGCCACTGTGTCAAGTGATGTTGCAGCCAGCGAGGCTGCGACCATTAGAGGCCACCTGGTGCCCGGAGGTCAAATAATATGCCGTAACAAGCCACGCCCCTTTTTAAACCATGTCCGATATTTTTTCGTGACAAAAGTGGCAACCCTAACCGCAACTAATCAATTGTCGATGGGTGAAGAGAAGGCTAATCAGACTGTCAGGACTTGGAGTGTCATTCGGTGCAGGACCAGAGAAGAGTCGTCCATCTTTCAGTTTTACAGACTTTCTTAAGGTATCCAGGCTGCTTACAATGCTCTTTGATCTGCCACGGACTCTTCGTGAAGTACATCCACCACATGCAACTACATGGTATGTAGTGCATTGTATAGTTTGACAGGTTGCTGCACGCCGCACAATTCAGATATCGGTGGGTGTCCCACAACAGGATACTTCTCCAATACTAAAACCCCTATGTGGTCGACATACTGTAAACATAGAGGCAGATTTATGAAACTGTCTAAAAGGAAAACTGTCTTTTTTGTCCCAAGCAACCAATCACAATGCAACATGAAAGTTGTGCTGTGATTGGTTACTAGGGGCAACATAGACAGTTTTCTTTTTAGACCATTTCAAAAATCTTCCACTAAAACACACAAGTTAATGGTACTGCTTAAAATGGATTTAAAAAACCCTAATATCTATAAGTTTCAAATTTCTGTTGTTTTGGGCGGCACATTGCTGCATTGTGAACAGATAAAGAAATACTGTTTAACACTTTATATGTAAAAACTATAGACATTTCTTATTTAATTAATCCGTGAATTCTATAAGTTAAAAATGAATATTTCAAACAAACTAGTAATCCTACATAATGTAGCACAGTCCAGTCCAAAGGGAATTGTTGCTGTTTGCTTTCCTGCCAGTAGATGTCGCCAACGGATCATTTTGACTCATTTCAGGAACTGATATATTGTAATAATGAATTTTGGAAACAAGATGATGTTATATTTTATGAATGAAATTGTGAGTATAATGAAAGTACAGTAAATTAAAGGGTTATTCTGGGCATTTAATTTCTTGTAGTATTAATGATCTGTACGCAGGATAGGTCATCAATAATTGATCATAGTGGTCAGTCGCTCAGGACCCCAGGAAATCAGCTGATCTCAGCCCCTCTCAGTCCCCGCAATCACTGTGGCCAGTTGGATGTTGCTAGTTCTGTCCACACTGGGATCAGAGCCACATGTGCAATAGAAGGTATAGTTCCTGACAGAGGTATAACTTGAAGCTTCTGGGCCCCAATGTAAAATCTGTAACAGGGCCCCCAATTATAATGCTTTATTCATAGTCCTGAGCTCCATATAGAGAGAAGAGAGGCCTTATGGGGCCCCTAAGGCTCCTGGGCCCGGGTGCAACTGCATCCTCTGCATCCCCTATAGTTACGCCCCAGGTTCCTGTTGAAATCAATGAGAGCAAAACCTCATATTACACTTCCAGCTCTGACCCCGGGGTCAGTAACATAATTCATAATTTATAAGGCTGGAAGAAGACATGTCCACCCAGGTCAGTCACATATCCTGCAATGTTGATCCGGAGGAAGGCAAAAGGCCTCAATGGGGTAAAAGCCAATTTTTCTTTTTTAAGGCAAAATAATTCCTTTCCAACTCCAATCTGGTAATCAGAATAATAATTCCTGGATCACCGACCCTTCTCAGTAATCAGTGATATAACATGTAATATTGTAACACACAATAAAGGCGTCCACACACATCTATGCTCTTATATCGTATCACCATCACCGTGTCCTCAGGAGAGAGTTCATAGTCTCACTGCTCTTACAGTTAAGAACCCCCTTCTATGTTGGTGTAGAAATCTTCTATCCTCTAGATGTAGAGAGCGCCCCCTTGTCACAGTCCGGGTATAAATAGATGATGCGAGAGATGTTTGTACTGACCCCTCATATATCTATACACAGTTATTAGAGCGCCCCCTTGTTACAGTTCTGGGTATAATAGATGATAAGAGAGATCTCTGTACTGTCCTCTGATATATTTATACATACCCTGTTTCCCCGAAAATAAGACGTGTCTTATATTAATTTTTGCTCCCAATTATGCGCTACGTCTTATTTTCAGGGGGTGTCTTATTTTGCCGCGGCAAATCCGTCTGTGGCCGCTAATTCCTCAATTGGTCAGCTTTCTGGACGAAATTTCTCAGAAATCTCGTCCACATGGGACAGCAAATCTGTCACGGCAAAGCTGGGAGAAGCCGGTGTTGTGGTGCGGATTCACCGGCCACAGAAACGGAAAAGCGTGCAGCCAGGTTGCTTCAAAACAAGCGACGGAAATCTCGCTGTTTATCGCTGTGGCCAAACTGCGAGATTTCCGCTGGAAATACGCTCTGTGAGAACCCAGCCTTAAGAATCACACACAGGTTGCCTGACTCACACACAGAGCCATAAAAAAATAAGGGCTGTAAAGTAACGTACCTGTCTGCAAACAGAAGTTCCTGTACCACTTGTAAGCAGGGATGGTATTGCAGCTTCCGGCCACCAGGGGGAGCTCATCACAGCAGACATGTACAGCAGGAACAGAACGTACAGTATGGACTTTTCCAGCCAGCAAGGGGAGCTCACAACAGCACACTCCTACAGCACAGCAGGGACAGGGTAACAGCAGACTGTCTGCAGATCTACCTATACATCTGGAGGTAGGAGACAACAGGGATGGCAGCAGGGGACAGGCCTCTTGACTTGCCTGCACACTTTACTATGCCTTACTATCGGGGGGTGCCTTATATTTGGGACTTTTGCAAATTTTAGGGGGTGCCTTATTTTCAGGGAAACACGGTAGTTATTAGAGCGCCCCCTCGTAACAGTCCTGGATATAAATAGATGATGGGAGAGATTTCTGTATTGTTCCCTGATATATTATACATAGTTATTATAGTGCCCCCTTGTTACAGTCCTGGGTATAAACAGATGATTGGAGAGATCTCTGTACTAACTCATGATATATCTATACATAGTTATTAGAGCGCCCCCTTATTACAGCCCTGGGGTTTAATAGATGATGGGAGAGATCTCTATATTGTCCCCTGATAAATTTATACAGTGTGGGAAAGTTAGCTCAGGTAGAGCACGGGTTTGCAGTGTGAACGGCAGTCAGAGTCCAAGACATCAGGTATAGTCCAATACAGGCTTGGCCTGTGTTTATTAAAAGTTCATAAAACAAAACACAGTCTTAGCTTGATGACCCCTGCACACGGGCGGAAATTCCACGGCGGGATTTCCTGCAGAATTGCCGCCCGTTCTCGCCTGCATAGGATTACATTACAATATGCAATCCTATGCAGACAGCCGTGATTTGTCCGTGTGAAAACACACGCAGAAAACAAATCGCGGCATGTTCACAGAAATGTCAGTAGTGACGGGCCGGCTCCGCTCTGCGCATGCGCCGGCTGGCCGGCAGCTGGCGTGTAGCAGGAGATGGAAAACGCCAGGGGTGGGTGAGCCGCAGGTCTCTGCAGCGGCACGGGTTCGCTTCCCGCTGCGAGAATTCTCGCAGTGGGATCCGACCCGGCCATCTGCAGGCGGCCTTAGGCATAAACAAAATCCTGCTTCTCCAGCACTAACTAAACAGAGTCATTCCCTGACTGTCTGATATGGCTAGCTGCAGCCGCACAAACACCAACCCTCTTGCACAAAGTCCAGTTCCTCTTGGTCAGGGATAAAGCATCCCTTGAGACCAGCAGCTTCCATCATACTTAGCTGCACCCAGCCGCCTCTCTGTCTGCAGCTTTGCAGACTTTATGGCCCTGCCAATCAGCCAGCATCTGTACCTGAGGAGCTTGTCGCACCAAAATAAGACCTGGAGTGGAGGGAGTGGAATGGACAGCCCCACTACTGAGCCTGCCATCCATTCCAAAAAAAACAGGCCCAAACATATTTTACAAAACATCTCCAGCAACTACCTTTGCTGGAGATCACATTGCATCCGTGGTTTTTCCCCTGTCCCACATAGTGAAACCGAACTCCCTTCACACCTAATGGGCGTAATACCTGAATCCAGGCGAAACATAGCGATCGTCCACAATTAACCTCTTCAGTGTCTCACAATAGTTATTAGGTCACCCCTAGGCTGTCTGTTGTCAAAACTAAAAAAAACTATTTTATTAACCTTTCTGGGTATTGTAGTCCACCTATTTCATTTATTTATTTTTTTTGCCCGCCCTTGTACTCACTCAAGCTCCTATCCTTCTTGAGTACCGGTGCCCAAAACTGTCCACAATATTCCATATGAGGTTTGACCGGTGACTTGTAAAGAGGAAGAACAATGTTCTCATCATGCACCCCTAGGTCTCTTCTGATGAACCCCAAGATCCCATTTGCCTTGGCAGCAGCTGCCTGACACAGTTAAGTAAAATCCCCAAGTCCTTTTCCATGTCAGTGTTTACCAGTGGTTTCCCATTTAGTGTGTAATGGTGACCTGTATTTCCCTGCCCATGTGCATAACTTTATATTTATCTGTGTTAAATCTCATTTGCCACTTTCTGCCCCAACTTATCCAGATCCTCTTGCAATCTCCTTGTGTCCACTTTTGTGTTAATATTTTTACATAGTTTTTATCATCTGTAAATATTGATGTTTTACCAACCATTCATCTACAAGGTCATTAATAAATATACTATAAAGAATAAGGACTAAAACAGACCCCTGCAGTACCCCACTAGTAAACCCCTCCATTACTGCCCCAGATCACAATGTCTACAATGTCTTCCCCCCAATCTCTCTGGTTGCTCACCCCCCCAGTCCCTAGTTTAAACACTCCTCCAACCTTCTAGCCATCTTATCCTCCAGCACAGCTGCCCCTTCTCCATTGAGATGCAGCCCACCCCTACGGTAGAGCCTGTAGCCAACAGCAAAGTCATCCCAGTTCTCCAGGAACCCAAACCCTTCCTTCCTACACCAACTCTGGAGCCACTTGTTTACCTCTCTTATCTCCCGCTGCCTTTTGTGGTGTGGCACTTGGTACAGGAATTTCAGAAAATACTACTTTGAAAGTCCTTGCCCTAAACTTACATCCTAATTCTCTGAAACTGTTTTTAAGGACTTTCCACCTACCTCTAACTTTGTTATTAGTGCCAATGTGTACCATGACTGCTGGATCTTCACCAGCCCTTCCCATTAATCTGTCATCTTCGTGATGTGTTGAAGTCTAGCACCAGGGAGATTACGCACCATTTAACAATCCCGGTCTTTGTGTAGATTACCCCATCTGTCACCCTAATAATTGAGTCTTTTACTACCAGGACCCGTTAGTCATACCCCACTGATCAGGTAATGATGGCATAACCCATAGTAGAAGAAAACCCTTAACTTGGGATACACTATGTAAAACCTGCAGTTTATAAAACACAACTCCATGATCTGACATTCTTTCCTAAAGATCACTTGCCAGCTGCGTACGGACCGTCACATCATCTTTAGGGTTTTCATTTTCCTGTTCCATCATGGGAACAGGAAAACAAAGTGTTTTCTATCACAAGACAGAATCGAACGGCGCCAAACAAATCCCATTGACTTTAATAAGGTGTGTCCTGCTTCCATTTTATTTTAAAACTGCGATGGAGGCATCAAATGTAGTCTCTAATGTAGGTGGGAACAAAACCTAATCCATAATTCCTCTATATAATGCAATAAAGAAATACCTGTTTCAGTTCATCTGTGTTTTTGCTCATTTAGGCTGGCTGCACACAGGCGGACTTGCATTGCAGAATCCAGAGCGGGCGTCTGCCTCTGGATTCCGCAGCAAATACTGCCCATAACACGCTATTGAAAATCGCTTATTCCTCTACACGAGCAAAAATCAATTGTGATTTTTCATACACAGAGGAAAAGTCACAGCATGTTCTATTTTTGTGCGGACGGCTGCCATTGAAGTCAATGAAAGCTGTCCAAACTGCAGTCCTTCCGTAATGACATTGCTGAAAGATCGTGGATTCCGTGTCATTGCTAGGCAATGATGCCGGAAAAGCAGAGGTTTTAAAAAAAAAAACTGTACTGCGCATGTCTGACGGGCCATCCACAGTACAGAGAAGATGAAAGAAAGGATGTCGACTGGGCTCAGGGTCGGATTACACTGCTAGCTCCTGCACGCGGAATCTGACCCGCCCGTGTGTACCCGGCCTTAGACTAATTATAATGTGCAATAATAAGAAGCAGTTTGTTATGAAAGCACAAAATAATAAACAAACAAATACCAGACCTTTCTATGGCAAGTGGTAAAACCTAGAACCATAATGAGAGACCCGTTTTATTCTTCTCTTCAGAAATGCATGTTATTTAATTCCTATTGTTTATATAACACCTATATATTGCAAAGTGCTGGATACAGACTGTCAGTAGTCACAGTCCCCAATGGGACTCTCAATGTAAATTCTGTATCTCACATACCAGGCCCTATTTCATAGGAAAAGGTCATTAAAAGGATTGTCTGGTTGCAATACAAGTTTTTAAAAAATATGGCCTATTCTGTTAAAATAATAAAAACAGAAGTACCCAGCAATCCAATGCTGCAGCCCCGCAGTCTTTATTTTCAAAGGCTACCACTGCAGCCAATCAGAGGTCGCAGCAGTGAGATGCCATTCTCCTAGTATATCCACTCACAGCAACTGAGCAGATATGTTTGGAGAATGAGATCTGACCGCCGCGGTCTCTTCTTAGTTGCAATGGTAAAGTGGTAGCCGTTCCAAACCAAAGACCAGGGGGACCGCTGAGCTGCAGTGCTAAATCACCAGGGAAGAGGGCAGGCAAATACCTCTGATTTTATTATTTTAACAGAGTTGTACCTATTTTCAAAAACTTGTGTAGTAACCAGACAACCCCTTTAACAGATCAGCTTGTTTTTGAAGTGTTAGAGCATACAAACTCCAAGCGGATATTGCCCTTAATGGACTTCCAACCCAAGACTTCAGTGCTGAAACGCTGTGAGACCAGCTAGTGAGCTGCTGTTCTGCCTCTATGGTACATCAGTGTGTGTAGAATTTGTACAGGTTATAACTATATCTGCACATATTTTTGCTTTTTTGCCCTGGAATCACAATCATCCTTCAATGGTGCCCTTGGTGGATATCTACTTCACCCGCACTTCATTCTGGCTTTAAATGTGTAGTAACAGAGGCACAACCTTTGAAGGGTATTAATATTACATAACTAAAGATTACCTCCCTTCTAATACAAATTCAGTAAATCAAATACTTTTCAACTATCCAAGAAAAAATTTGTTTTGGGATGCATCCAATTTAAATCCTGTGTTCCTAAGTGCATAGCTGGGGCAAGCTGGAGGTGACAGATACCTATATAAGTCAGGCACACCTCTTAGTGAGTCTACTTGAGGAGTCAAAATGAACAGATTCTTCCTTGTAACGTGTGCGTTTCTTTTAACTTAAGCAGAACTATCATTATGTTTGCTTGAAGTGTCTTACTTTATTCATCTCATTATGCCCAATCTATTTCTTACAGGTTTGACCTTCCTACTGCATGTGCAGTTAGGTAAGTACATGTTATAGCCTAGGCTTCCTTGCTATATTTTCAGATCAATCTGGACTCTGGTTGTTGGGTTTATTCAGTGTGTGTGGTGGTGGGTAACCTTTAGCCTGGGTTCACACAGGGCTGATTTGCCGCGGTTTTGCCGCGGATTGCCGTTACATATCCGCACTGCGGCAAAACCGCTGCGCTTGCAGTGCAATGCAGCACAAATGAGATTTGCCAAAAAGCTGTTCTCACAGGACGGACTTTTTCCGCACAGCCGCCGTGCGGAAATGCAACTGCGTTGCGGTTTTAAAAGATGCAGCATGTTCATTCTGCGGTCTTTTCCGCAGTGCTTACTTGTCCATAGACCTCTATGGACGCAGCCAAAACCGCACCAAATACGCGGCAAATATGCGGCAAAAAGTAAAAAAGCGCTGCAGAAAAAAACGCTTGCGGATTTTTCCGCACGAAAATCCGCAAGCCCAAATTAACCTTTGAAGCGGTTTTGCCGCAGAAGCAGTTCTTCTGCGGCAAAACCACAACGGAAAAACCGCGGCAAATCAGCCCTGTGTGAACCCAGCCTTACATTCTGTTGTTTCCCATAAAAATAAACAAGATTAATCAATTGATTCACCCTAAGCATGATAGTGGCTTATACTAATAGAGTGGTATCACATCTGCGTCGAAACTTCCAGGTAGAGGTTCCGTCGCAGATCTGGCTGAAAATACTGGAAGAAAAAGCACTGCATGCTGCACTTTTTTTTCCATCCAAAATCTGGGCAGCTGGGTAGAAAGCAGGCAAACCCCATTACAGTCAATGGGATCCATCCACAGACTGAGCCGGTCAGCCGCATGGTGCAGGAAAATGAAATCCTCAGCACAAGTGTGAAAGCACCCTTAGGTGTCCTGCGTTTTATACGCATGTCCACATGCAGTTCCAACACAGGTGTGAATGAAAGTTCATAGACTTTAATTGTCTCCACTCACTACGTGCATAATATGCGGTGAGAATACACCCGTGTGAATGACCCCTTCCTTTTTCAGCAGGACCTTCCTATTCGCAGAGAGCCTTGGCATGTGCAAGCGTGTTTTTTAATAGAGATGTAGTTATACATATTTACATGTCTATGTTTATGTCACATCCTCATACATAGTATCATAGCTGTCATTAATATTATTGATTATTATAATGTTCTTCTTGCCAGGCTCTTCTGTCAACTTGGTTTGTTATTTTACCAACTGGGCTCAGTACTATCCTGCTCCAGCAATATACATGCCAGATGATGTGGATCCTTGCATGTGTACTCATCTGATTTATGCTTTTGCCACTATGACCAACAACCAGATCCAAACATTTGAATGGAACGATCCCACACTTTATGCTTCCATCAATGGCCTCAAGAAGTAGTAAGTATCCGTATTCTGTACTGCTTTCATTGAATTCGTTTCTACATTTACGTGTACTTGCAGACGTCTGTCATTCACTGTCATTGTAAAAAAATTGGAAACCTGAATGTATAATTTTCTGTGTTATGAAAAACCTACATTTTCATCAAAAACTCCTTCAAGACCAACTTGGTTGTGCCTTCCACTTTAAGGGCTCACACCCACTTGCGTTTTTTTAACGCTGCGATATCGCTGCGTTTTTTTTAACGTGATTCTCAATGGGACTTTCTAATGTTAAACAAAAATGTTGCACAAAAATTGCAAAGCACCAACTTGCAATGTGTTTTTAACATTAGAAAGTCCCATTGACAATTAGGCGATGCGTCCGTGTGACTGACAGTTAGACGACAATGAAGCTGGTCACATGTTCTTCCTCCGGGCGCTGCAGAGAGACTTTACTTTGGAAGCATATTTCTGAGCAATTTAAGAGACTTACTAATTTAGCATCAATTTTTTTATTTTTTACATATACTGTTTTTATTTTTCATTTATATTGAATTGTAATTTATGTACATAGTATTGATGATTAAATTAATTGATGTAGTAATAAATTACTGTAAGCGTACGTTCCCCTATAGTGAAATTAAAGTTGACTTTCTGCTGCGGAAATTTCGCATTACACCACTGGTGTAGATTATTATGCAGATTTTTATGTGGATCCGCAACAGACTTTACCCCTACATTTGGAAGTGTGCAATCGGCTGTGGATCCATGTCAAAATCCGCACAAAATGGTGTAGATTTTAATGCAGATTCACACCAAAATCCACAAGAAAAATGTGCTGGAGATTTTTGTGCGGATCCACACCACAATCTGCTACATGTGAATGTAGCCTTAAAAATATAATTTATTTCTAGCTAAATTGTTAAAAAAGGACTGCTACAATATACAATCATCTATATTAACTAAATCATAAAGGAAGGGGTTAATGTGTATAAGGGGTTATTGTGGGGTTAATATCTGGTGTTTTTACACAGTATGCTCTCCTTATCTCTCCTCTCATCTCACACTGACAGGAGAGAGAAGGGGAGAGCTGCTACAGAGCTGTCATGTGGGGAAAGTTTATAGTATACAAACTGTCCTGGCCAGTGCTGTGATTGGTTGTCGCTAATGATGTCATTGGGATTCAAACCAATCAAGTCTTGAGGACAGCACCCGAACAGGCTGATAGTAACAGCCTGTTTCAGGTATTTTACCTACTATGGGGGGCTGCAAGTGCTGGTGGCTCTCTGCAGCAGCTAATATGAATTTACATTGCTGCTGCAGAGAGCCCAGTAAATTTACTGTTGGCAGTTGCGAAGGGTAAACCTGCCAAATGTATGTAAATGGACAATATTTTGGCATATGTCTAACCTATATAAACTTATGGATACTGTAGAGTATGTATCTGCACTAATGTGTTCAGTTCCAAACACATTTAATTTACTCTATTTGAAACATTTTCGATATTTTTCAATTTATGAATCTATTTCCTCTCCCGTTTATGTCTTTATTAGAGATGAGCGAACGTACTCGTCCGAGCTTGATGCTCGGGCGAATATTAGGGTGTTCGGGATGCTCGTTACTCGTAACGAGTACCACGTGATGTTCGAGTTACTTTCACTTTCCTCTCTGAGACGTTAGCGCGCTTTTCTGGCCAATTGAAAGACAGGGAAGGCATTACAACTTCCCCCTGCAACGTTCAAGCCCTATACCACCCCCCTGCAGTGAGTGGCTGGCGAGATTAGGTGTCACCCGAGTATTGAAATCTGCCCCTCCCGCGGCTCGCCTCAGATGCATTCTGACATTAGTTCAGGGAAAGTGCTATCGTGTTGGAGCTGCTATAGGGAGAGTGTTAGGAGTATTTTAGGTTTCAAGAACCCCAACGGTCCTTCTTAAGGCCATAAATCTTCTCTATATGCGCTCAATGGGGCCGGCGGCAGCAGCGCCGACCCCATTGAGAACATATAGAAGACAAATCCTTCTTCTCTGCCACAGCTGTAACAGCTGTGGCAGAGAAGAACGATGTTTGCCCATTGAATTCAATGGAGCCCGCAATACAGCCGACTCCATTGAAAGCAATGGGCTGCCGGCGTGCGCGGGGATGAATTGTCGGGAAGGGGTTAAATATATAACCCCTTCCCTGCAATTCATCCAGAAATGTGTTACAATAAAAATATATACCGGCGTATAAGGCGACGGGGCGTATAAGACGTATAAGCGCTGCAGAACGTCAGAAGAAGTAAGTAATGATTTTTATTCTTTGCTCCGCTATATTACCGGCGTATAAGGTGACAGTTGGGGGGTCGTCTTATACGCCCCGTCGCCTTATACGCCAGTATATATTTTTATTGTAACACATTTCTGGATGAATTGCAGGGAAGGGTTTATATATTTAACCCCTTCCCGACAATTCATCCTGCGATCGCCGGCAGCCCATTGCTTTCAGTGGAACCTGCTGTATTGCTGGCTCCATTGAATTCAATGGGCTAACATCGTTCTTCTCTGCCATAGCTGTTACAGCTATAGCAGAGGAGAACGATCTTTACGCTGACAGTGCGGGGGGGGGGGGCACTCTTGCCGCTATTGTGGCTTAATAGTGGGACCTGGGAACTTGAGATGCAGCCCACCATGTAGCCCCTCGCCTGCCCTATCCGTTGCTGTGTCGTTCCCATCACTTTGTAGAATTGCCCAGATTTTCACAAACGAAAACCTTAGCGAGCATCGGCGATATACAAAAATGCTCGGGTCGCCCATTGACTTCAATGGGGTTCGTTACTCGAAACGAACCCTCGAGCATTGCGAAAATTTCGTACCAAGTAACGAGCACCCGAGCACTTTGGTGCTCGCTCATCTCTAGTCTTTATATATTGTTCATGAGAGGTGAAAAATATTAGTAGACGCTAAACAGATGATGGGCATAACCATTTACATCTCATTAGGGTATGCACAAATGAAATGTCATTAGTAATACCTGTGAAAACTGCTGAGCAGACAAGTGCTTGCCGGCAGTCCGCAGCTTCTAAACAGCAACCAAAAATAAGATGTGTGCTTTTAGATTTACTTCTTGCTCCTAAATGGGATGAAAGTTTCCTCCACCAGAATGGCTTTAGGGTGCGCCTTCGCAAATTATTTACACAGACATATTGAAAATTAGTACAATGAGTAGTAGAAATCCCCTGCGTAGCCATAAAGTTAAATAATAAAATGCTGTCTTCCCTTCTGCCACTAATTGGGGGATGTGGTGTTTGGATAAAATATGCAGTAAGCTCATAATCTCCTCTAGCATGAGCTGCAGTGTGGTAGTTCTATCACTCATTGCAAAAAGTTAGATATTAAAAAAAAAACCAAAAAAGTTTGGTACCATGTTAGCCAATAGAGCAAAATATTAGTCCAGTACTCGTCAGACACATTTGGGAGTCATCTATCAATTATTTGGCTTAATAGTATTGAACTTAACCCCTTAGTGACCAAGCCTGTTTGCGCCTTAATGACCAAGCCAAATTTTGGAAATCTGACATGTATCACTTTAACATAGAATAACTCCGTAAAGGTTTTGTATATCCAAGTGATTCTGACATTGTTTTTTTCACCATATATTGTACTTTCTTTAGGTGGTGAAAATAGTCTGATAGAATTTGTGTATATTTATTAAAAGCGCTCAAATTGGGAACATTTTGAAAAAAATGTCATTTCTTTCACATTTTCAATTGCAATATCTCAAATATGGGCAAACATACTGTACAAATTTTTTCTAAGATATATATTTACATCTGTTTACTTTTTTCTGGACACATTGAAAAACTTTAGTTTTTTTTAACCATTTAGGAGACGTGCAAATTTAATATTGATTATCAAATTGAAAGGAACACATCAATTTTGAGGAACACTTGGTTTTCCTGCACAAAGCCAAGATTGCAAAGGCTCATAGACGTCAGAATGATAGATACCCGCACAAATGACCCCATTTTAAAAACTACACCCCTTAATATATTCACTAAGGGGTGTCATGAGTATTTTGATCCCATAGTTTGTCTTTAGAGCTAATTAGAGATGAGCGAGCACCAAAATGCTCGGGTGCTCGTTACTCGAGACGAAATTTTCGCGATGCTCGAGGGTTCGTTTCGAGTAACGAACCCCATTGAAGTCAATGGGCGACTCGAGCATTTTTGTATATCGCTGATGCTCGCTAAGGTTTCCATTTGTGAAAATCTGGGCAATTCAAGAAAGTAATGGGAACGACACAGCAACGGATAGGGCAGGCAAGGGGCTACATGTTGGGCTGCATCTCAAGTTCCCAGGTCCCACTATTAAGCCACAATAGCGGTAAGAGTGCCCCCCCCCCTCCCAACAACTTTTACTTCTGAAAAACCCTCATTAGCAATGCATACCTTAACTAAGCACCACACTACCTCCAACAAAGCACAATCACTGCCTGCATGACACTCCGCTGCCACTTCTCCTGGGTTACATGCTGCCCAACCCCCCCCCCGCACGTCCCAGTGTTCACAGCGCACACCAAAGTGTCCCTGCGCAGCCTTCAGCTGCCCTCATGTCACACGCTGGCCTCATAGCCACACCACCCTCATGTCTATTTATAAGCGCGTCTGCCATGAGGAGGAACCGCAGGCACACACTGCAGAGGATTGGCACGGCCAGGCAGCGACCCTCTTTAAAAGGGGCGGGGTGATAGCCCATAATGCTGTACAGAAGCAATGAGAAATCCAATCCTGTGCCACCTCCATCAGGAGCTGCACACGTGGGCATAGCAATGGGGAACCCATGTGCCACACACTATTCATTCTGTCAAGGTGTCTGCATGCCCCAGTCAGACCGGGTTTTTTTATAAATAGTCACAGGCAGGTACAACTCCGCAATGGGAATTCCGTGTGCACCCACAGCATGGGTGGCTCCCTGGAACCCACCGGCTGTACAAAATAAATCCCATTGCATTGCCCATCACAGCTGAGGTAACGTCAGGTTTAATGCAGGTGGGCTTCGGCCCACACTGCATGCCCCAGTCAGACTGGGGTTCTTTAGAAGTGGACACATGCAGTTACAACTCCGTGTGTACCGACAGCATGGATGGGTCCCAGGAAGCCACCGGCGGTACATAAATATATCCCATTGCAGTGCCCAACACAGCTGATGTAACGTCAGCTTTAATGCAGGTGGGCAAAAAATTACTAGGATTACAATGTAGGCGAGGGCCCAATAGAATTGGTGTACCAACAGTACTAATGTACCTCAGAAAAATTGCCCATGCCCAACCAAAAGGGCAGGTGAAACCCATTAATCGCTTTGGTTAATGTGGCTTAATTTGTAACTAGGCCTGTAGGCGGCCCAGTTAAAATATAAATTGGTTCAGGTGCAAGTTTCAACGCTTTATTGAATTGAGAATTGAAACGTATAAACATTGTTTACAAAAGTTATATGACTGAGCCTTGTGGGCCTAAGAAAAATTGCCCGTTCGGCGTGATTACGTGAGGTTTCAGGAGGAGGAGCAGGAGGAAGAGGATGAATATAACACACAGATTGATGAAGCTAAAAGGTCCCCGTTTTTTATAGTGATAGAGAATGATGCTTCCATCCGCGGGTGCAGCCTACGTATTGTTTAGGTACCGCTGCTGTCCGCTGGTGGAGAAGAGAAGTCTGGGGAAATCCAGGCTTTGTTCATCTCTATGATTGTAAGCCTGTCGGCACTGTTGGTTGACAGGCGGGTACGCTTATCCGTGATGATTCCCCCAGCCGCACTAAACACCCTCTCTGACAAGACGCTAGCCGCAGGACAAGCAAGCACCTCCAGGGCATACAGCGCGAGTTCAGGCCACGTGTCCAGCTTCGACACCCAGTAGTTGTAGGGGGCAGAGGCGTCACGGAGGACGGTCGTGCGATCGGCTACGTACTCCCTCACCATCCTTTTACAGTGCTCCCGCCGACTCAGCCGTGACTGGGGAGCGGTAACACAGTCTTGCTGGGGAGCCATAAAGCTGTCAAAGGCCTTGGACAGTGTTCCCCTGCCTGTGCTGTACATGCTGCCTGATCTCCGCGCCTTCCCTGCTACCTGGCCCTCGGAACTGCGTCTTCTGCCACTAGCGCTGTCGGATGGGAATTTTACCATCAGTTTGTCCGCCAGGGTCCTGTGGTATAGCATCACACTCGAACCCCTTTCCTCTTCGGGTATGAGAGTGGAAAGGTTCTCCTTATACCGTGGGTCGAGCAGTGTGTACACCCAGTAATCCGTAGTGGCCAGAATGCGTGTAACACGAGGGTCACGAGAAAGGCAACCTAACATGAAGTCAGCCATGTGTGCCAGGGTACCTGTACACAACACATGGCTGTCCTCACTAGGAAGATCACTTTCAGGATCCTCCTCCTCCTCCTCAGACCATACACGCTGAAAGGATGACAGGCAAGCAGCATGGGTACCCTCAGCAGTGGGCCAAGCTGTCTCTTCCCCCTCCTCCTCATGCTCCTCCACCTCCTCCTCCTCCTCCTCAACGCACTGAGATATAGACATGAGGGTGCTCTGACTATCCAGCGACATACTGTCTTCCCCCGCCTCCGTTTCCGAGCGCAAAGCATCTGCCTTTATGCTTTGCAGGGAACTTCTCAAGAGGCATAGCAGAGGAATGGTGACGCTAATGATTGCAGCATCGCCGCTCACCATCTGGGTAGACTCCTCAAAGTTTCCAAGGACCTGGCAGATGTCTGCCAACCAGGCCCACTCTTCTGTAAAGAATTGAGGAGGCTGACTCCCACTACGCCGCCCATGTTGGAGTTGGTATTCCACTATAGCTCTACGCTGCTCATAGAGCCCGGCCAACATGTGGAGCGTAGAGTTCCACCGTGTGGGTACGCCGCACAGCAGTCGGTGCACTGGCAGATTAAACCGATGTTGCAGGGTGCGCAGGGTTGCAGCGTCTGTGTTGGACTTGCGGAAATGTGCGCTGAGCCGGCGCACCTTTCCGAGCAGGTCTGACAAGCGTGGGTAGCTTTTCAGAAAGCGCTGAACCACCAAATTAAAGACGTGGGCCAAGCATGGCACGTGCGTGAGGCTGCCGAGCTGCAGAGCCACCACCAGGTTACGGCCGTTGTCACACACGACCATGCCCGGTTGGAGGCTTAGCGGCGAAAGCCAGCGGTCGGTCTGCTCTGTCAGACCCTGCAGCAGTTCGTGGGCCGTGTGCCTCTTCTCTCCTAAGCTGAGTAGTTTCAGCATGGCCTGCTGACGCTTGGCCACCGCTGTGCAGCCACGCCGCACGACACCGACTGCTGGCGACGTGCTGCTGCTGACACATCTTGATTGCGAGACAGAGGTTGCGTAGGAGGAGGAGGGTGGTTTAGTGGAGGAAGCATACACCGCCGCAGATACCAGCACCGAGCTGGGGCCCGCAATTCTGGGGGTGGGTAGGACGTGAGCGGTCCCAGGCTCTGACTCGGTCCCAGCCTCCACTAAATTCACCCAATGTGCCGTCAAGGAGATATAGTGGCCCTGCCCGCCTGTGCTTGTCCACGTGTCCGTTGTTAAGTGGACCTTGGCAGTAACCGCGTTGGTGAGGGCGCGTACAATGTTGTGGGAGACGTGGTCGTGCAGGGCTGGGACGGCACATCGGGAAAAGTAGTGGCGACTGGGAACCGAATAGCGCGGGGCCGCTGCCGCCATCATGTTTTTGAAAGCCTCCGTTTCCATAAGCCTATACGGCAGCATCTCCAGGCTGATCAATTTGGCTATGTGCACGTTTAACGCTTGAGCGTGCGGGTGCGTGGCAGCGTACTTGCGCTTGCGCTCAAACACTTGCGCTAGCGACAGCTGGACAGTGCGCTGAGAGACATTGGTGGATGGGGCCGAGGACAGCGGAGGTGAGGGTGTGGGTGCAGGCCGGGAGACGGTTGTGTCTGTGTCCTGAGAGGGGGGTTGGATCTCAGTGGCAGGTTGGGGCACAGGGGGAGAGGCAGTGGTGCAAACCGGAGGCAGTGAATGGCCTTCGTCCCACCTTGTGGGGTGCTTGGCCATCATATGCCTGCGCATGCTGGTGGTGGTGAGGCTGCTGGTGGTGGCTCCCCGGCTGATCTTGGCGCGACAAAGGTTGCACACCACTGTTCATCGGTCGTCTGCACTCTCAGTGAAAAACTGCCAGACCTTTGAGCACCTCGGCCTCTGCACGGTGGCATGGCACGAGGGGGCGCTTTGGGAAACAGTTGGTGGATTATTCGGTCTGGCCCTGCCTCTACCCCTGGCCACCGCACTGCCTCTTCCAACCTGCCCTGCTGCTGCACTTGCCTCCCCCTCTGAAGACCTGTCCTCAGTAGGCTTAGCAAACCAGGTGGGGTCAGTCACCTCATCGTCCTGCTGCTCTTCCTCCGAATCCTCTGTGCGCTCCTCCCTCGGACTTAGTGCAATTACTACTACCTGAGTGATAGACAACTGTGTCCCATCGTCGTCGTCCTCCTCACCCACTGAAAGCTCTTGAGACAGTTGCCGGAAGTTTCCAGCCTCATGCCCCGGACCCCGGGAACTTTCCAAAGGTTGGGCATCGGTCACGACAAACTCCTCCGGTGGGATAGGAACCATTGCTGCCCATTCTGGGCAGGGGCCCGAGAACAGTTCCTGGGAGTCTGCCTGCTCCTCAGAATGTGTCATTGTAATGGAGTGAGGAGGCTGGGAGGAAGGAGGAGCAGCAGCCAGAGGATTCAGAGTTGCAGCAGTGGACGGCGTAGAACTCTGGGTGGTCGATAGATTGCTGGATGCACTTTCTGCCATCCACGACAGGACCTGCTCACACTGCTCATTTTCTAATAAAGGTCTACCGCGTGGACCCATTAATTGTGAGATTAATCTTGGGACGCCTGAAACGTGCCTCTCTCCTAATCCCACAGGAGTCGGCTGCGATACACCTGGATCAGGAGCTCGGCCTGTGCCCACACCCTGACTTGGGCCTCCGCGTCCTCGCCCGCGTCCACGTCCTCTAGGCCTACCTTTACCCCTCAGAATGGTGTATTACCAGTAGTGCAGAAACAGAACGCTGTAATTAAATGTACCGCTTATTGGCCTTTGGTTGGAGGCTGACTTCGCTTACGGAACGCACAGCAGAGCCAGGAAAGAATTTTGTGCAAGCCTGTAGTGAGACATAGGTGCGTATGACTGAGCTAGTGGAATTCACAGCGCAGAAGCAGTCAAGTGTCCAAAGGCCACTAGTAGGCCTTAAGTGTTTTGCTTCTATTTTTTTAAAGGCTGAGCTGAGACAGCAGACAGATAGTGTAGGCAGCGTATATATGTATACTGTTTCCCTCTGGACGGGATGACGGCGGTGATGTAACGGGCAGCGCAGAGCCAGGAAACACTTTTGCGCAAGCCTGCTGTAACACTTAGCTGCGTATTAATTAGGACTACTACCCCCAGCAGAGACGCAGTACACTCAAGACGGTCACAGGCAGCCCAAAGATAGTATTTTTCCCAAATTTTTTGGAAAAAGCCCACTGCCTATATAGACAGTATATCTCTTTCACCTTTCCCACTGTCCCTGCTCACCACTACTGTCCCTATACTATGTAAAATTACTGCAGACTGTTTCCCTCTGGACGGGTTGACGGCGGTGATGTAACGGGCAACGCAGAGCCAGTAAACACTTTTGCGCAAGCCTGCTGTAACACTTAGCTGCGTATTAATTAGGACTACTACCCCCAGCAGACACGCAGTACACAGAAGACGGTCACAGGCAGCTCAAATATATTTTTTTTTCCCAAATTTGTTTGAAAAAGCCCACTGCCTATATAGACAGTATATCTCTTTCACGTTTCCCACTGTCCCTGCCTCACCAGTACTAGCCCTATACTATGTACAATGACTGCAGACTGAGGACGCAATGCTCTGCACGGCCGATATACAAAAAAAAAAAATGTGCAACACTGCTAAAAGCAGCCTCAACAGTACTGCACACGGTCAGATGTGGCCCTAAGAAGGACCGTTGGGGTTCTTGAAGCCTAAAATAACTCCTAACACTCTCCCTATAGCAGCTCCAGCATCAGCAGCACTTTCCCTGATCTATGTCAGAATGCATCTGTGGCGAGCCGCGGGAGGGGCCGATTTAAATACTCGGGTGACACCTGATCTCCCCAGCCACTCACTGCAGGGGGGTGGTATAGGGCTTGAACATCGCAGGGGGAAGTTGTAATGCCTTCCCTGTCTTTCTATTGGCCAGAAAAGCACGCTAACGTCTCAGAGATGAAAGTGAAAGTAACTCGAACATCGCGTGGTGCTCGCCTCGAGTAACGAGCATCTCGAACACGCTAATACTCGAACGAGTATCAAGCTCGGACGAGTACGTTCGCTCATCTCTAGAGCTAATGCATTTTAGAGGAGAAAAAATTAAATTCCATATTTTTGAAAATATGTTATTTTAAAGGCATTTTTTTCTATAGTGCACATAAATATGAGGACTTACACCCAAAGATGAATACCCCTGTTTGTCCTGTGTTCAGAAACATACCCATTGTGGCCCTAATCTTAGGTCTGTATGCACAACGGGGCCCAAAATGAAAGGAGCAGCCGGTGGCTTTCAGAACAGAAATTTTGCTGGAAGGCCTTTTAGGCCGCATAGCACACTGCTGGAGCCCTTGAGCAGTGAAAATGATAGAGAACCCCCAGAAACGACCCCATTTTGTAAACTAGACCCCTTAACGAATTCATCTAGGGGTGTACTGCTTTTGCTGACTCCACAGTTTTTGAATGAATCTAAGCAAAGCAGAAGGAAAAAATTACAATTTTTATTTTTTTGGCAATTGTGTCATTTTAAAAACAGGTTTTTTTTGGACAGTGTACTTGGGAATGAAGACTTTCATCGTTCAGAAACATACCTATTGCAGCCCCAATCTGCTTATAGGACACATAGATAGGCCTATAATAGAGGGAACACCCATTGGCTTTCAGGGCACAACTAAATAAATTCCAGGCACCATTGCTCACTTGTGCGGAAAAAAAATTGACTCCCTAAAAATAATCTCCCCCTCCACGCCCTTTTCGGCATACCCTAAGGGCGCCCACCCACTGGCGATTTTTTTCCCTGCGAAATTCGCAGCATTTTTTTCTCTGCAGGGGTCTATGGGACTTGTAATGTTAAAATCGCGATCGCGCAAAATTGCGATTTTGCGGTAAATTGCGATTTTGCGCGATCGCGATTTTAACATTACAAGTCCCATAGACCACTGCAGAGAAAAAAATGCTGCGAATTTCGCAGGGGAAAAAATCGCCAGTGGGTGGGCGCCCTAAATCCTAGATAACAGTAGTAATGTAAACAGTGCGGTATGTCCGAAGACAGAGGTAATTACGGAGGCCTGGTTGGGATGGGCACATGGGGCAATAAAGCTGGGTATCCCTCCTCCCATGCTTTTTTGGGGAGTATTTCTTGACCTCAGTGGCAGGGATGGGGTGTAGAAAATGGCGTTCTGTGAGGCTTCGTAAGCTTGCTGAGGTGCTGCGGTCTCGCACAGAAGGCGCTCAACAAGTTGCTCCTGGAACTGCAGGAAGGAAAGCGTTCCCGGGGACTTCTTGTAAATTACGTATTACAAGTAGCGATCTGAATAATGCCAGGCTCACACGGCCGTATGTGGAATCTGCTTGTGGAGGCCCACAGCGGATCCCAGCTGTGAGCCCGGCTGTGGCGCTGCCTACTACCGCGTAATGTACTGCGCATAACTGCGTATTCACACAGGCAGTCATGCACAGTACACATTTCTTTGTTTGTATTCCCGCACTGTCGCTTAGCGATGACACGGGTACCAGCAGCCCATACACAATGTAGTTGCATATGGGCTGCGGATATACCCACGACCATGGAGCATAATGGGCTCTATGTTGTGGATATCCGTGGTAAAATAGAACATGCTGGGTTCTCTTTTCTGCCAGTGGATTACATAATTCCGACCCGCTAATGTGAGCAGAATTGTGTAATCCAATGCATTTGATTGATCCGCATATTACCGCTAATCAAACGCATGCAAAATCCGCAATTTCTATCCGGTCGTGGGTGACCGGCCTAAGGTGGATAGGTGGATACTTTTTGTTCACATTACCATCTCCAGGCTCTCGGCTACCAGGAGTAGATTTTAAATTTACCGGACAATTTTTGACTTTTGCGCATGCGTCCGCCATTTAGCTGACTGGCGCATGTGCCGTAGCTGAGATGGGTCCATGGATAAAGATCCTATTAGGGGACAAATCCAGGGACCTTAGGTATGTCATTTCATCTCCCCTTATGGATATGATCCGTAAAAGGAGATGAAACTACCTTTTTAAAGTTTTTTTTTTTTTTTTTTACACTTTACCCTTACATGATCACTGTTATCTGATGGATAACAATGATCACATAACCAGAAACCGCATACAGCGGTCCCCAGTGACATCTACCTGCACTCTATCTTTGACAGACGGGTGCAAGGAGATTTTAAATTTGCCGGGATCTCCGGCCTTCTGTGGATGCACGCCACATCGGCTGAAACTTTAACTTTTTTAAACTTTTTTATGATCACTGGTATCCATTGGATATCCTTCCGGAGCCAGGAAATTTCAAATTTCCTGGGCCTCCCACCTTCTGCGCATGTGGCTGACTTAATGACGTCTAGTGCGCATGCGCAGAAGATCGGCGACAGGTCTTGGAGGACCAGATCGCCACGGGACATTGCAGAAAGACGGGGGGTAAGTATTTTGGATTCATGGGTGATTGGATCCATGAGGGTAGCTGAATCTTTAACTTTTTTTAACTTTATGTTTACTTTAATGCGATCGCCGGTATTAATTCTTTAATCCCCAGAGGCAGCAAGTTTTTACGTCCCTGGGAATTGGAGCTCACTAAGGCAGGATGTAAAACTACTATGGGGTGGTCACTAAGGGGTTAAATGAACTGCTGCATGTGTATCTTATTTATGACCGTCCTCCTATACTTTTCAGTAAAATGGTCAAGGCCTTACAAAACCTTTCTACAGTGAGAACATTGCAGGGAACAGATGTCAAGTCTTCTTGCCAGTCTTTATATTTGGCAAGTTTGAGCTTAAGGGAGCTCTCACACAGAACAGAATATTCCACAGCAGCGTTACAGAATATGTCCTCCTGCCAAATATTCACCACCAAGACCTGCACTGCTGAAATGCACATTTTGGTGTGAAATTGAAAATACACAAATCCTGACGCCAATTTCGCATCAAAATCTGCAGTTAGCCACGTGGATTGTGGTGCAGCATTCAAGAACGGAGTATTCCACAACGCTGCTGGAGAATGTTCCGGCCCGTCTGAGAGGTCTCTAACTGCTTTGTTTCAGTCGGTTCAGTGTAAACCTGCTTTTGTGTTTAGGATCCCGTAATCCAGTTATATTTCATCGTCAATATAACCATTCGCTGTATATTTAGGGTAACTCTCACTTATTCAGACTTTCATAGTCCTG
The DNA here is from genome assembly GCF_035609145.1 of Eleutherodactylus coqui. Classification (NCBI taxonomy): domain Eukaryota; kingdom Metazoa; phylum Chordata; class Amphibia; order Anura; family Eleutherodactylidae; genus Eleutherodactylus; species Eleutherodactylus coqui. Next base: position 149,363,354 of record NC_089840.1, on the reverse strand, counting down.
TATTAATAAAGACTTTATTGTTCTCGATTTCAGCAATAGTGAACTGAAAACTCTTCTCTCTGTTGGTGGCTGGAACTACGGAACCTCAGGGTAATAGATACTGAAACAAGAATTATGTTGTGCTCTTATCTTATATTTAGCTGAAACAATCATATCCCAGCATGGATTTGTGGCATTTGTAAGGCCTTTTAACTAATATAATAGGGATGTTATATCATTTATGATCACTTTTACACTGAGATCTCCTTGACTCCTAGAGGAGCATTAGATCTCTTGGTGTGCTTCTCTCTGCCCCCAGACACAGTAATGTAGTAATGGTGCATCACCAGGAACACCCTTCACCGCACATCCTGGGCCGACATACTCCATCATTCCATTATCATAGCCGTATGTCATGCTATAGAGAAGTTTCTTTGTAGATATATGTCATGTTATAGAGAAGTGTATGTCTATATATATGTATGTATATCTATTAATGTTATAACTTGAGGGACCAGTGTGATTGTGTAAATATACATATAGACACACATTGAATAATATATATCCGCACTCGTGCATTAGTCCCGCAAGTTACAACATTAATTGTCCTTGGACGACTGTAAGCATTTTAAGTTAAAAGTAGGTTTGGAAGGGATGTCGTCTCTCCTCAAGGGGAGCACCCAAAAGGTGTGTGGAGACACTTAGGAGGTGGGTGAAGAGACATACTAGGCATGCTCCTCTGGGTAACATTTGCAAGTTAAAAGTACTGTGTCTTGAGACTATAACTCTATGGAAAACTAGTAATTGATTCCAAAGCCCTGAAAAGACACCCAAAATAAGAAAACAATGAATATTAAGAAAAATAAACAGATAACTAATACAGATAAGGCAAGTCCATACATTTTATAATCAGAATAGCTGCTGGAAGTTGTAAATGACTTTATATCCAGAGGAGAAGCACTTCTTCAGGGTCCTGAACAAATACATTGGAGCCACCCTCACCCCGTGTCGTTCATCCTGGCAGAGCTAAAGAGAAGAACAGGACATGTAGTACTGCACTCTTCTATAGGGAGGCAACATATTTTTCCAACATTCTTTAGTCCTACTTAAAGGAATTGTTCCATTCCAAAAAGCTGGGAAAAATTTTAGCGATCTATTAGTTGTAGAATTGCAGTATCACATGCCAGTCATTGAAATAAATATAATATATGCCTGGCAGTCCTGTAGATTGAGAGGTACATTGGTTTGGACTCTCTGTTCTATCTACTAGGTGGGATCTCCAGCATTGACTCTCCTCCGGGATGTTTCTACGCCCTAATTGGGCATATATAAGGTGATTGAGTTAGGTTCAGTTTTGACCTGCCTATTTCTCATTTGAACAAGCGAATTATGTCATCTTTCGCTCGTGCAGCCTGTTTATATAGCAGATATATCGTTGGCTCGTTCACATGCTAAATCGTTCAGACTCTTTGTATAAGTGAGCGATCAGTATTAGTGAGCGAGCCAACGGTAATTTTATGCTGCATAACATGAACAGTTAGCGAACAATTTATAGTTTATCATTTGGTTGTTGGCCACGTTTACACACAATTAGCATTCATTTTCGCTCATTTTAACAATTTTTTGAACCATAATCATTCCATATAAAAGGACCTGTATTGAGAAAACCACTTCAAAGAATGCTGCGTGTATAATCTGCTTTATCACTGCAATGATTGTGTTTCCCTATAGGTTTAATACCATGGTATCCAGCTCTGCGAACCGTCAGACTTTCATCACCTCAGTCATTAAATTTCTAAGACAGTATGGGTTTGATGGATTGGACATTGACTGGGAGTATCCTGGGGACTCCGACAGAGGAAGCCCACCAGAAACTCAACAACAGTTCTCTGTTTTGCTACAGGTACAAAGATTCTTTATCGACAGAATTTACTGTCTTATGTATTATTACAATGCAGACCAAAATTATTGTAAGGAAAAAGTTACATTTGTTGTCCCACAAAAGAACTTATCCCCTATCCACAACACAAGGAATAAGACTCTGATCAGTACTTGGATCCCCACTGTTCATGAGAACAAGGGTCACCAATGAATGGACGATTGTTATGTGTGCACACTACTACTGCATTCATTTCAGTGGGACTGCCGGAGATGGCCAAGCGGTCGCCTATCTCTGCAAGTCCCATTGAAATAAATGGAGTGGTATTGGTCATGTATGATCACAAAACATTCAGTTGAGAACACTCAGGAACCTCCGTGATCAAAGGGGGGCCCAGTGGTTGGCGTCCCGCCAATCAGATACTCTCCTATCCTATTATTTGATGTGTAAATAACTAATATTTATTGTACCTAAAATTTTTGCATTTCAGGAAATGAATGCAGCATTTGTGCAGGAAGGTAGTCAAACCAATAGGCCTCGTCTGCTCATGTCTGCTGCTGTGTCTGCTGGCGTGTCAACCATTGAAAATGGATATCAAATACCACAGCTATCACAGTATGATTTTTTTTACCCTAAAGTAACTCATTAATCGGGCTCTGTACTAAAATTTTAAGCATTATTTCCCCTGGTTGTGTCTGATATTGCTGCTCTGCCACATTCTCTTACAGTTATAATATCTTCATGTCAGCAGGACTGGCTTTGCAGACTCAGCCCTGTGGACTCCAATGATGTCTCTCTTTGTCAGGTGGGCGGTTCCCACTGCTCACTGCCAATAAAGTCTAACACCCACAAAGGGCTCTGTCACACTGGTGAGAAAATCGTGCAAGATTTGTGCGAGGCGCACAAATCTCACACAAATATAAAACCCTTTCACTTTCGCTGTTTCCCTGCATGGCACCATGTTGCGATACTGTGCAGGAAACACATTGCAGCATCTTCATTCTTTTTGAGATATTGCAAAGTGTTTTGCAATATCCCCCATTGTTGAAATAAATGGAAGATGATCGCTATCTCCTGCCACGGCTGTCACAGCCACGGCGGAGATGAAGGGAACGTCCGCAGTGATGCAAGGCGGTTTCCTTGTGAAAGCGCCTTGCATCCAGGGGTTTTCAGGAGTGCGAGGGCAATATCGGGTCGTGAGCTGTAGTGACTTGCTACTTGACACATTCACAGCTCTGGGAAGTGAAACTAAGCAGAGCTTTCAGGGGGGAACAACAGGGAGCAGAGGGAAAAGAGAGAAGTCATCAGAGCCAGCAAGGCCACGGTTTCAAAGCTACGCAGGTGGCCCCACCGACATGACAGCATGATAGATCCTCTATCAAATAAGCAAAATCATCTGTTGACAAATGTGCCCATATGCAAAAAAAGCTATAAACACATTTGTACTGAATGTATTTTCATTTTTCCATTGCTTCCCAAAAGCAAAAAGGAAGTAACTTTTTCTAAAAGTTTTCAATACAAATTTTCTATAATTTTTTCTGCTGTAGCGTGTATAACTCCTTCACATAGCCAGCAGTCTTGTTGAATCTGACATAGATTCAGCAGAACACTGCTTCTGATTTTGTCTCTGCTTTCCCCCTTCTTTCTCTGTGTAAGGTAGCCATACACATTAGATGCATATATATATATACCCCCCTCGCCGTCCCCATTTCTACTGGTTCAGCTGCTAGGACTTGCGGTTTTCCAGAAATTTCTGAGCTGCACCTACAAACGCAGCTGCAGCCTTGCAATTAGCACTATATTACATGCTAACACTCATGTAATAGCACTAATTGCCGGGCTGCACCTGTGCTTGCAGCTGTAGCCTAGGAATTATCAGGAAAACTTGGTCGTTAACGGCAGCCAAAGGGTGTAGAGAGATATAACAGTTTCCTGAACAAGCATCAGGCCTATGATTATCTAATGTGAATGCCATTCATAGACATAGCACGGTAGGGGAGGAGGTTGTACATGGCAGATCAGAATGTGGAGAGCATTCACTTTATCAAGGGGGGCAGATGACACAGGTTGTAAGCGCTGAGGGAATAAGTTGGCGCTATACAAATAAAGATTATTAATATTATTATTAGAAAAGTCTGCACAAGGTAGTTTACAGGATGAGGGTGAACCACACAGGTTGTGTACAAGTGTTGAAAGAATGTAGAATACCAGGCAAATTCTGCAGGGAAATCCCTCTGCTCAACATCAGCACAACATCATGGGCTCTAGAAGAGGAAATCAGTACAAGAATGAAGGTGTGCTAATAGAGAGCTAGTAGCCAGTGAATACAGCCACATCCCGAACACCAATTTTACATCCAGCATTACTGGGAGAGACAATCGGAAACTAGTAGTGTGCTAAAACTGAATATCATTGGGTCTGAATATAAATGAAGGAAAGGAGATTGCAGACTGAAACTTTTTAACTCAAGGTAACCACTAGCATACAGAATGTAAAAACATAACATTTTTTCCATGCAGATGGTATGCACAGCCTTTATTTTCCATAGTCAATTGTCTAATTTGACTTTTTGAAATACCGATGATGTTGCATTGATATAGATGTAATAGAGGACAGCTCTAGGATATGCACTAGTATATGTCTGCTTTAGGGTGAAGTCACACGAACGTATATCGGCTCGGTTTTCACGCCGAGCCGATATACGTTGTCCTCGTGTGCAGGGGGGGTGGATGGAAGAGCCAGGAGCAGGAACTGAGCTCCCGCCCCCCTCTCTGCCTCCTCTCCGCCCCTCTGCACTATTTGCAATGGGGAGAGGTGGGACAGGGGCGGGGCTAATTCTTGGAACTTAGCCCCACCCCGCCCCGCCTCTTCCCATTGCAAATAGTGCAGAGGGGCGGAGAGGAGGCGGAGAGGGGGGCGGGAGCTCAATTCCTGCTCCTGGCTCTTCCATCCTTCCCCCCCCTGCACACGAGGACAACGTATATCGGCTCGGCGTGAAAACCGAGCCGATATACGTTCGTGTGACTTCACCCTTACTTTCATTTAGTCCTACATTTTTTAAATGAAAACTAATAGCTGCATCAATATGAATGAAAGCATGTGGCTGAGTGTTTGAGTTGAAGTACCTACCTTCTATGTACTTAATGTATCCAAATCAGAGAGATCTCATTACATTTGTTGTGGGAAGTTGTATCCTGGTTATTTTATTCATGATTACAATGTTCTGTTTCGCCTGCAGGTACTTGGATCTTATTAATGTAATGACGTATGATTTGCGTGGTTCATGGGAAGGATTTACCGGAGAGAATAGCCCCCTTTACCAGGGTCCAGCTGATCAGGGTGGTTACATCTATTTCAACGTGGTATGTTCCCCCTTTCCTTCTATGTGTGTATTCACTAAGAATATATAAACAGACTTATCCTAGTTTTACTCTTCTGATATTTTAGGATTATGCTATGAATTACTGGAAAAATAATGGTGCTGCACCAGAGAAGCTGATGGTGGGATTCCCAACCTATGGACGTTCCTATACACTCACTAATCCATCTAACAATGGCCTGGGGGCTCCTACCACTGGCAATGGCCCAAGTGCAAAATATACACAGGAAGCGGGATTTATGGCATATTTTGAGGTAACCCATTATAATAATCTTTATTTGTATAGCGCCAACATATTCCGCAGCGCTTAATTATGACCATATGTCGGCTGTGCCATATTTCTTCTTTAAATAAAGGTTTATTACGATGCATGGTATAGATGGTGGGGCTCTCAGATTTTGTTCCCATCTGCACTATTTTGTCCAGGAAAAATATTATAGTCAATGAGGTCTGTTGGGCGCCATTTTTGTCATAGGATGGATCCGTTGCCAGCTGACATTCTGTTTTCCTATCCTCACGGCAAAATAGGAAAATGACATGCTTGAACACAAAGGAGAACGTAGAGATCTTTCTGATCTTCAGAACTGGTAATACAAACACTGACGGTAAGAGGAAAAATCTACATCTACTCTGTGCAGGACATATTCACACAGTGGATTCCGCTCAGATTTGAAGTGAAATGCACAATGATTCAACATGGATTCTGCATCAAATCCACAAGAGTACAAAGGCTTACTATTCATTTCAATGAGGGTCCATGCCGTAGTCCACATAACGCAGATGTTTTCCACATGTGGATTTAAAATCTGTATACAGAAAAAAGTGCATGTTACTTCTCAATACGATTCTGCATGCAATCCACAGCGGCAAATTGGTACACATTTTAGCCCCGTTTAAAGGGACTAATCCACTTTCGAACCCATGACAACAACACATGTAAATCTGCAACGGAAAAACACGGTTTAGCACATTATGAAGCTAATATACATCACGCAGATTGTGCCTGTCTGCACATACCTGAAGTTTTTTATCTGGCAATTTAAATAGGGGGCTAAAAAAAGTTTTTTTTCTACACAGCCCAGACGTAACATTAAAACCAGATGAAATGTGCAACATAGAGTTTTTCCTTACAATGGTACTAATTAAGAGATGGGATATATTAGGCAGCAAGTGAACAGTCAGTTCTTGAAGTTGATTTATTGGAACCAGGAGAAGTGGTCAAGAGTAAGGAGCGACTGTGTCGGAACATCTCAAAAATGACAGGTCTTGGAGGGTGAGGGGGGGTATTATGCAGAGGTAGTACCAAAAGTGGTCTAAAGATAACTATTGAATCGATGACAGGCTCATGTGAGTCAAAGACTTATTGATGCATGTGGGAAGCAAACGCCAGGCCGCCTGGTCTGATCCCACAGAAAGGCTAGTGTGGCACAATTTGCTGAAAAAGTTAATGCTGGCTATGATAAAAATGTGTCAGAGCACACAGTGCACCACAGATTTCTGCATACGGGACTATATAGCCACAGACCAATCAGAGTGCCAACAATGAACGCAGTCCACAATAAAAGTGTACAAGGAGCATGTGATCATTGGATCTGGACCATGGTGTAATACAAGAAGATGGACTGGTCTGATCAATCGTGTTTCTTTTACATCATGTTAATGGCTGGGTGCACGTTCATTGCTTGTCTGGGGAACAGATGGCACCATATTGCACCATGAGAAGACAGAAAGCCAATGGAGGCACTATGGTGCTCTGGACAATGTTCTGCTGGGAATCTTATGGCCCGGACATTCACATTGATGTTACTTTGACAAGTTTCTACCATCTAAGCATAGTTGCAGACTGAGTACACCCCTTCATGGCAATTGTATTTCTTGGTGGCAATAGCCTATTTAAGCAGGATAATGTGCCCTGCTACAATGCAAAATACGTTGAGGAATGGTTTGGGGAACATGACGAGTTTAAGGTGTTGACCTCTAACTTTTTGTCAATATCAATCAAACATCTGTGGGGTGTCCTGGAAAAATGAGTCCAATTCATGGATGCCACAACTCGAAACTTATGGGAGTTGGAGCATCTGCAGCTAATGTCTTGGTGCCATATACCACAGGATTCCTTCAGAGGTTCTGTGGAGCACATTCCCACAACAGGTGAGTGCTGTTTTCACTGCACCATGAGGACATACACAATATTCATCAGGTGGTTGATCAGCGTATGTGTTCAAGGTGTCTTTTGTTTCGCTCTCCATCTGACAGATCTGTAATTAGACTAGACTCTAGCTGAGGGACTATCGTTATCCAATAAGTTAAAACCAACCCGTTTAGAACCTGTCACTTGGCTTCCAGACACAATAGAGGGGATTAGGAAAGGTGAACCCCTCTATTTTATCTGAAAGAATTCCAGAAGTTTTAATGCTTGTAGATGATGTTGCACACTAATATGCATTAGGTTTGGGCTACATAGCAACTTTGGCCACAACACAGGTCATGCACCAAAGATCACAAATATAGTCCTGTAATTTTGTAAACTAATGGAAGTGAATGATTCTGTTTTGCAACTCGCAAATTGCCATGTCTGTAGCCTAACGAACGCAAGAAATTCAGTGAATTTGTTTTTTTTTCCTGCGATATTTGGGTCATGGTCAGGCCAATTTGTAAATCGCAACATGTCCACATTCAGTTTATTTTGCAACGTCCCAGGGTTGTACTGCGATCTTAAGCCTTGTGACCTATATTGGGGCCAAAGTGGCCATGAAGTTGTAGCTGCCTTTTGCCTATTTATTCTATCTATTTCTCTGTTGCTGCCATTCTTCTAATGTACAGAGGGAGAATACAAATACTGTAACTAGAAAAAGGGTTGAGTAAATTCTTAATAATTTGACAGGATAACTTAAATTTTAAATGTTACTTTTTTAAATGGAAATGCTCAAAGTTTTTTGGTTTTTTTCTACTATTCCCTATACAAAATGCAATCACCTCTATACAAAAGAAAGCTAAAATGCTCCAAACTAAATGGTTTCCTTATTTTTGTTCCCTTTTTATTTACAGATCTGTGGTTTCTTACAAGGTGCTACAAAGGTTTGGAACAGCCCACAAAAAGTCCCCTATGCCTATAAAGGAAGTGAATGGGTTGGGTATGACAACCAAAAGAGCTTCCAGATCAAGGTATGAAAACATAGTACCAGTGACCTTTAACTATACATGGACGACGGAAACAAAATATGCCACAACTATGTGTAATTGCAAATAATAAATTACTATTTTAAATATATTTTAAGTTCCTAAAGTGATAAATATTAATAATTGTGTTTAAATTGCATTGTTGTGGCTGGGGTCCTCATACTTTTGGTCCAAAATTTTCTGGTGTTTTTGTATAAGTCATAAGAACATTGGCATATAGTTTCCTTTCCCCAAATAACCCCTTTAATTACGCCTATTTTGTCAAAATTGCTATTTCATCTATTCATTTGAATTTACATAAAATGAACAGAAATCATGAGTTGTGTGCTTTCATTCTCTTTCTTAGGCTGAGTGGCTACTGAAGAATAACTTTGGAGGTGCTATGGTGTGGGCCCTTCCTTTAGATGACTTTAGTGGGAAATTCTGTGGTCAAGGCAAATATCCCTTAATGAACACACTGAAATCCGCTCTGGGTATCTCTTTTCCAAGTGAGTGTTAAAAGCTACTCAGTCAACAGAAAATATTGAACGGTAATTGGGTGTGGGACATTTTACATGCCGGTTTCCCACATGCAGCTAGTTAATTCCAAGACCATCCACATATGCTTAGGATTTGCTCATATAACGGCCTATTAGGATTGACAAAAGGAAGGGAAGTAAGGGCTTATAAGTAAGGTAAAGTCAAGGCTGTAACAATCATAGACACAGAGGGTGCAACCGCAACTGGGCCCATTGGGGAAGGGGGTCTGTCTGCATCACTGGGCAAGAGATGGTTTTAACTGGATCCGTGTACTCAGGATGCCAATCCAGTTAAAGATTCAGGTAGTGCAGAGAGATGGCTTCTTGGCTGGGACACGGCAGCTGACTCACACAAGCGGCACAATGACATCACTGCATTGCGCCACCTTTGCTGGGCTTCAGGCTGCAGGAGGAGAATTCAGTTGTTGGTCATAGGAGTGAGGTTAGGTGAGTTTCAGTTATTTTTTTTAATTTCTATCTAGGACACAATGAGAACACTATTTCTACATGGGGACACTTACTGTGTGTGACCTAAAGGGTGCACTTACTATATGAGGGAACACTATTATTGTGTAGAACCTAATATTAGTGTAGGGGAACATTAATATTTTGTGGGGCATAAAAGTGTGGTGTTACAATACAGGGCACCAAAAGGGGCACTATTACTGTATGGGACACTATTAATGGTGTGTTTGTGTAGAGTTGGGGAAAGGTGGGGATATGCTTAAACGGTGAGGAGCTAAAAATGTGTTAAAACGGTAATACAACGTATTAAAATTGATGACTGATCTTCAGGAAAGATCATTAATATCTGAAGCCCAACCTGTTCAATTCCACCGATCAGTGGCCATTGAACTCGAACAAGCCCTGCCTGTGCAGTGTTTACATCTGAACCCAACCTGTTTGTACTCTGAATGCCGTATTACTCATAATGGTTGTTCTGAGTACTACACACTTGTCCTATTTAACTGAACAAATAGTGTCGTACTCAAATGGTCTTGCAGGCGGATTACCTGAATTCAAATATATAATTCACAAAATGGAAGTGTCTCCAGTATTCAAGCATATTATTTGTTATAACGAAGTATATGAAAGTACAAGGGTATGTTCACACGGCGGTGACGTCATTTCTTGATGTGAAAATGCACAGAAACATGATTTTCCGTATCAGAATTCCGCACATGGATTTTACCTATTGACAGGACAAATTCTGTGTGTGGATTCGTGCCAAAAATCGCGCCAATAAGGCACAAATTTGAGGTGGAGCTGAGACGGAATTCACAGTGAAGATACTCTTAACATTACATTTATTTTCCATGCAGATTGTCAAACACCAACAATAACCGTAGCACCAAACACAGCAGGGGCCCCAACGACAGCTGCAGCGGCCCCAAACACAGCAGGGGCCCCAACGACAGCTGCAGCGGCTCAACCTGGGAGCAACACTTTCTGTGTTGGAAAATCAAATGGTCTTCATCCAAGTCCGACTAACAAAAGTCAGTTCTATAACTGCCTGAATGGAAACACCTACCCGCAGTCCTGCCAGTCTGGCTTAGTTTTTGACACCAGTTGCTCTTGTTGTAACTGGCCATAAAGCAAGATGTGGATTTTTGTCAATTTGCAAGTGATCTATTGATGATAAATAAAAATATTCTACACTTAAAACTTTGTTTTCATTTTTGTTTTGTGGATCATATATACAGTTTGTGTGACCAAAGTATCATTAGCTTCATTAAAACAGAAACTTATCAGCTACTCTTCTCAGTGATGGACTTTTTTTATGTGAGATTTATGTCCAAAAAAAGCAGTGCAAGAATCAGTATAAATGCAATTCATAATCCACAAAGTAGTTGTAATATCCTGATAAATATTTAGGAGGAATGCACTAACCGAGAGACAAAGAGGCCTTCATCCTGACCATTAGATGTTATAAGTATTACTAGCGTTGTGTCCCATCAGATGCCATCTAACAGATTCTGAGAATACCTTTGCAATATGGGGCAATAAGGTGGTATGTGGAGTACGGAAGTCTAGGGACTTCTTGTGCTACTGTTCAAGGACTCACAAGGTTTGCTACAATTGCCAGTATATGGGACACATTATAGAAGTAGGTATTGCAGCGCCCAAGGAGTGGGACACGGCCTAGGAGGAAGCGCGGTAGAGTTTGGGGCCTTGTCACGGTGGCTCTACTGTCTCCAAACCAGAGGGTAACCGGTGACACGTTCAAGGTTAATAAATGGGGAACCTAATACTGGATTACCTTAGTCCTGTTTTGTGTCACGCGTGACGCCACCATTTCTTCTGCCATGGGGGAATTCCTGGATGGCGGAGTAAACTCCCCCTTACGTGGCCTCCGTGAGGGAATTCCTGGATGGCAGCGTAAACACACCCTCACATAGCCTCCGTGGGGGAATTCCTAGTTGTCGGAGTAAATCTACACACGGGGTTCTTTTAAGACGCAGCGTCTGGAAACGGACCAGCGACTGGTCGCTTTACTTGAGGTAACTTAAGTACAATTTTAAAATACAAAAAAACATCAAAGTGTGTGACAGGGAGGACTCACGGGTGGACAAGAGAAACCACAGTCTTGTTATCTGTAGGTCCTGCTCCTTGGCAACACACTCTTTTCTCTCCAACACTCTACCGGTCAACACTCTCATTTGATAAAAAAAAGGTACGCTGCCTGGCGGTTACTCACTTTCTCTCTCTCTTAGTACGGAAGGAGTCCTTTCATATCTACTGGGTACAGAAGGCCCAGGGCAGGCGGGGTATTTCTTTCAGCCTCTTCCATTCTGGGCCACTCAGGCTGAAGGTGCCTGTGTGGTCCTCTTGGGGATCTCGCCAGAACGCACTCTCCTCTTGCAAGCCCAGAGCAGAACACTCTAGACCCAGAACTCCTCTTGCACACACCTTGCATTCACATATATATTACAAGGTCACGTGACAAACAAATGGATACATTTTCCAGACAGTCAGCTCACATACCAGACAGTTAAAGGGGTTGTCCCGTGAAAGCAAGTGGGGTTATATACTTCTGTATGGCCATATTAATGCACTTTGTAATGTACATCGTGCATTAAATATGAGCCATACAGAAGTTATTCACTTACCTGTTCCGTTGCTAGCGTCCCCGTCTCCATGGTGCCGTCTAATTTCAGCGTCTAATCTCCTGATTAGACGCGCTTGCGCAGAAGGGTCTTTTGCTATCTCTTCGCTCCGGCACGAGCCGGCATTCTGGCTCCGCCCCCTTGTACGCGTCATCACGTAGCTCCGCCCCGTCACATATGCCGATTCCAGCCTCCTGATTGGCTGGAATCAGCACATGTGATGGGGCGGAGCTACGCGATGACGCGTACAAGGGGGCGGGGCCAGAACGCCGCTGCTGCTGGAGTGCATGAAGGCCTCCTGGAAGCACGATGCACCGTGGGACGGGACAACACAGGCGCCATCTTAGCTGCTGAACTTTATAAGTTATAATTTCATCTCAACAGTAAGTAGGAAGCGGTTTTTAAACGGTTTAAAGGGCTGCTTTATGCCGGGGGGTGACTGGGGGAATGTGCAGATTTAAAATTTTGCGGTTTTGGCTCGGGACAACCCCTTTAACTCTTTCAGTGCTGCAGACAGGCAATACACCTCAATCACACAACACAAAGGACACTAACAAAACAACACTGAGCATACACACTTTTGAGGAGGGGCCCGGTTGAACCGGGCCACTACAGTATTAAAATGCATTAGATTTTTAAAAAACCCTGTTCTCCCAAAGCAGAAAAAATCTGTTGCAGATTCCAGGCACAGTGCGAATTTTTGAATCTGCAGTATGCTCTATCTGTTGTGAATATGCCACTGACTTTTACTGCGGATTTCCTTCTTTTCAATGCAATGAGTGAAATCCACGGCTATTTCCGCAACATAATTTTGTGGATTTTCGGGTGGAGGTTTTCTGCATCTTCCAGGTATAAATTTTACTGTGTGTGAAAGTAGCCATATTCTTGTTACAAATTATTTGAATCTTTATAATCCCACTCTAATCGGTGCTTTTATGCTGAATTTTTCCACATAATAAAGATCATTGTGGAAAATGTCAAATTGATGTAGAAAAGCAGTGAAATGCTAGTAAATGATACATTAGGTTAGTGTCTATAGAATCCACAATTCAGTATACAATGGCCTGTGTGCAGAGTTCCTATACTGAAATTGTGCATAAAGATGTGGAGGAAGACAGCTAAAAGGTGACATTCTGTAAGGTAGAATATACACCATACATATGGGCCGAATAGTCTATAAACCAATAATAAGGAACATTTCCTGGGGTAATACTGCGAGAGCCGGAGGACATTAAAAGGGTTGTCCTGTTGTGACAAGTGCATGTATACACTTCTGTATGGCCATTACAATGCACCTTGTAATATACTTTGTGTATTGTAAATGAGCCATACAGAAGTTCTATACTTACCTACAGGGGTGCCCCCCCTCCACCGTATTGACGATCCCGTGGTTCCTGGATCCGACAAAAGCTTGCCGCCGGCTTCCCCACTCTTCCGGTATGAGCAGAAGGGATCATCGGTCCGTGGATGAGCCTGACATAGTTCGCGCATGCGCAGTGTCGCACTTCATTTCAGGACAGCCGCGGCAAAGCGTCGGCGAGGGGGGGTGCTGTCAGTGTACTTGTCATGGTAAGAAGGGGGGTGCTCTCACAGTATATTTGTCTGGGGGGGGGGAATGGTGTGTGTGTGCCGTCAGTTTACTTGTCGGGTTGCTGGGAGGGTGCTGTCAGTGTACTTGTCGGGGGGTTGGGGGTGCTGTCAGTGTACTTGTCGGGGTGCTGGGGGACGTGCTGTCAGGGTACTTGTTGGGGGCGTTGGTGGTGCTGTCAGCATACTTATCGTGCCCTGGGGGGTGGTGCTTCCAGTGTACTTGGGTTGGGCTGTCATAACTTTTCACAGGGGGGGGCTGTCATAACTTGTCACAGGGCGGAGGGGGGCTGTCATAACTTGTTGCATGGGGGTGGGGGGCTGTCATAACTTGTCACATAGAGGGGTAAGGGGACTGTTATAACTTTTCGCAGGGTAGGGCTGTCATAACTTATTGCACAGGGGTGGGGGGGTGGCTTTCATAACTTGTCGCACGGGGGTGGGGGAAGGAGGGGGCTGTCATAACTTGTCACACGGGGTGGGGGGAGGGGGTCAGTATTACTGACGCTGCCACCGACCCAGCCAGCCAGCAACAATACCCAGCCACCCAGCCAGTGTAATCCTGCCTGTGCAAGGAGGGGAGCAGGTGAGCTGTGACTATTGTGAATGGTGGCTCCTGTGTACTCTACATATAGGTGTCACCTCTCAGTGTAATCCTGCCTGTGCAGAGAGGGGAGGAGGTGAACTGTGACTATTGTGAATGGTGGATCCTGTGCTATCTATATATAAGTGTAATCCTGTCTGTGCAGGGAGGAGTGGGAGTGAACTATTACTATTGTGAATGGTTGGGGTGGGGTGTTGACAACTTGTCACCGCAGGAGGAGGGTGTGTTGTCAGTGTTACTTGTCGCGCTGGGGGTGGAAGGGCGGCTGTCAGTGTTACTTGTCGCGCTGGGGGAGTAGGGGGGGCTGTCAGTGTTACTTGTCGTGCTGGGGGGGAGGTGGGCTGTTAGTGGTACTTGTGCTGAGGGTGGGGGGCTGTCAGTGTTACTTGTTACGCGGGGGTGGGGGGTGGGGAATGTCACCATAACTTTGGGGGGAGGGGGGCTGTCAAGTGGGTATCCTTGTTTCATAGCGGGGCGGCTGCAGGAGATTTCTCTCCCCGCCCCTCTCCATTTACTTTACACGGCAGGCGTTCAGTACTGAACGGCTGCTGTTTACACTGAACTCTCATCGTTCAGAATTTCTTCCTGAATGATGAGTGTGTATAGACAGTCTCTCGTGGCCACACCCCCTCTATGTACACTATACAGCAGGAGAACATGCCCTAATGTAGAGGGACTTAGAGGCGGTGGGGAGTGACTGTAGATTAGTTCAATAGAAGTGGGCGGGTCATAGGTGGGGCCAGGACGGGAGCTAAGCGAGGCCAGGAAACCCTGCTTTTTCATGTTGATGTGTCTTGCTGTCATCGGGAGGGCACACAGAGGGGGGAGAGCGCAGGGCATTGCGGGGGTATTCTTGTATCTTGTCACCACAAGGCTAGCACAAACACACCCTCACTACTGTGCCCAGAGCTCTGTGCTAGCTGCTGTTTTTTTACACACCTTCAGCCACCTTCAGGGAGCTGCAGAGAGCAGCAGCTCGGTGAAGACGTGGAAAGGCTTGACAGAGGGAGGGAGGGAGCTCTGTGTTGCTGGGTTGTCATGGCAACAGGACACCAGATACAGGCGTCCTGCTCTGCCAGCGACTAAATCAATAGTGTACCAAAAAAAAAAATTTTTTTCTATTTTTAAAACACTTTTTTGCTCTTCTTTCCCTTATTTTCATGAAGCACATTAAACATTTCAGCTAAACCCCACATATGTGATATCGCCACTGGTCCCCTTTAGGGCGGGATTTCTGCCGTGGTTCCCACGGCTGCATGATGCCGCGGATTTATGCCACGTGAAAAAAATTGTGCCATGCTGTATTTTAGCGCATTTTTCCACGGCGTGAGTCTCCATTAACCCCTTTCCGCCCAATGACGTAAGGGTACGTCATGGCAGGGTGGTACTTCCTGCAAAATGATGTACCCTTACGTCATAGGGATAGCGCGAGATCATAGCAGATCCAGCAGGGGGTGCATCGGGTGCTGTTAATCCCTTTCCTGCGGCGAACGAAGTAGATCGCGGCATAGGAAGGGTTCACAGAGGGAGCACGCTCCCTCTGTGAAGTTGCCGGGCTCTCGCGATATAATCGCAGAGAGCCCGGCCTGTCGCCATGGCAACAGGACGCTAGACACTGGCGTCATGTGTTGCCAGAGCCTATGATCGCTGTATAAGCGATAAGGCATGGCAGGGTAGTAGCCCTGCCATGCCTTATCACAGTGATCATCAGTACAGTGTTGTAAGTCCCTTACAAGTTGTGTAAAAAAAAGAAAAGAAAAATGTAAAAAAAAGAAAAATGTAAAAAAAAATACTTTTTTGTGCTTTTTCTAATATTAGCATAAAAAAGGTAAAAAAATTTAAATGGCACATATTTGGTATTAATGCGTCCGTAACAACGTGTACAAAAAGTTGAACATGCTTTTTATTTTGTATGGCAAAAAGCGTAAGAAAAAACGCTAAAAAACAGAGGCAAAATGCTAATTTTTTGTATTTTGCCTCCCAAAAATGCAATAAAAGTGATTTTAAAAGCCGTATATTCCCCAAAATAAAAACTACAGCTCATCTCACAAGAAATAAGCCCTCATAGAGCTCCGTACATAGAAAAATAAAAAAGTTACAGGATATAGAAAAAAAAAGGATTTCCAAAAAAGGGTTTTTATTGCAAAAAACTGGAAAAACCTAAAAAATATAAGAAATTTGGTATCGTTGTAATCGTACCGACCCGCAGAAAAAATGTATTGTGTCATTTACGCTGGATGATTAACGCTGTAAAAAAAAAATTCTATGGCAGAATTGATGCGTTTTCTCTCCCTGTTATAAAAAAAATAATAAAAGTTTTACAATATAGTCTTATGTACCCAAAAATGGCACCATCAAAAACTACAGTTCACGGGGGCATGGCCTAGATGGAGACCGGAGCAGTCGCATCTCTCTGAGCTCTGCGGGACCCGGCTATAATAAGCGACAGCAAGCAACAAGAAGAAGAGAGACAGGGTGACAAACAGCAGAGGAGAAGCCCAGGCACAGTTGGCAACACGGAGGAGGACAAAAACGGGGCCACAGCGCCTTACCTCCTTCTTTATGGCCCGCTCGAGCGAGACAGGAGGAGAGCAGGGAGACGCTGACAAGCGGGAGCAGCGGACCCCAGCCGGAGCGGTGACCAACCGGGCTGCAGAGTGGAAAAGGTGGGGGATCCCCCACCACTTCTTCACCATTAGACCCCCACAAAAGGGCTGCGGAAGCGCAGGCAGGACAAGCCAAGATGGCGCCTGAGGCACTCACAGTGAGGAAGCTTCCCGCGCCCCAGAAGCAAAAACAACAAGGGGCAGCAGAGTCAGACGCATACAGCATTTTGCAAACTCCAGATCAAGAGCCCCAGATCACACATAATTCTGAAACAACTCCAGACTTTGGAGACACTGAAGATCCTATTCTGAGCATGAGCTGCAAAGAGCAAGCAGCATCAGAGATTTTTATAAAGCAGATGATAGTAGCACTAGAGATGAGCGAACGTACTCGTCCGAGCTTGATATTCGTGCGAATATCAGGGTGTTCGGGATGCTCGTTACTCGTAACGAGTACCACGCGGTGTTCCGGTTACTTTCAGTTTCCTCTCTGAGACGTTAGCGCGCTTTTCTGGCCAATTGAAAGACAGGGAAGGCATTACAACTTCCCCCTGTGACGTTCAAGCCCTATACCAACCCCCTGCAGCGAGTGGCTGGGGCGATCAGGTGTCACCCGAGTATAAAAGTCGGCCCCTCCCGCGGCTCGCCTCAGATGTCTTGTGAGTTAGCTGAGGGACAGTGGTATCGTGCTGGAGCTGCTGTAGGGAGAGCGTTAGGAGTTAGTGTAGGCTTCAAGAACCCCAACGGTCCTTCTCAGGGCCACATCTAATAGTGTGCAGTACTGTGTTAGCACTGTAATTTTTTTTTTTTTTTCAAAATTGGATCTGCAGAGCATTGCGCCCTGCAATAGGGACAGAAGTGGTGGTTAGGCAGGGAGAGTGTTAGCAGTGAGTGTAGGCTTCAAGAACCCCAACGGTCCTTTCTAGGGCCACATCTATCCGTGTGCAGTACTGTCCAGGCTGCTGTTAGCAGTGTTGCATTTTTTTTTTCTCAAAACCGGCTGTGCAGACCATTGCACCCGGCATTAATACTACAGGGATAGGCCCGATGCCTTGGGGTCACACTGGACTCTGACCTCTCCTTTGCCCCCCATATCCAATCTCTGGCCCAAACATGCCACATGCACCTCAGAAATATTGCTAAAATACGTCCGTTCCTAACCACGGACACGCTAAAGACGCTCGTGGTTGCGCTCATCCACTCCCGGCTTGACTACTGCAACTCGCTACTCATTGGCCTCCCCCGCACTAGACTCGCTCCGCTCCAATCCATACTAAATGCAGCAGCTAGACTCCTTTTTCTATCCAGTCGTTATTCAGACGCCTCTGCATTATGCCAGTCGCTGCATTGGCTGCCCATCCACTGCAGAACTAAATTTAAACTCCTCTACCTCACTCACAAAGCTCTGCATGGCGCTGCACCACCATACATCGCCTCCCTCCTGTCAGTACACCACCCAGCCCGCTCACTCCGATCGGCTAACACCCTCAGACTAAACACCCCTGTAATACGAACCTCTCATGCTCGCCTACAGGACTTCACTAGAGCAGCACCCATCCTCTGGAATGCTCTACCCCAAGGCATCCGGACAATTCCCGATGCACGAAATTTCAGACGTGCCTTAAAAACGCACCTCTTCAGGGAAGCATACCAAATCTCCTGACCTAGTCCCCTGCCCCTCACTATGGTGCTCCACCCTGTTTGCCTTCTGATAAATGATCTGTACATAATATTTCCTATTGCCTGTGTTCCCCACCCCCTGCACCTCCTGTACCACCCCCAACCCACTTGTGTCTAACCCAATGTATCTCACATTGTAATTGTTGTATTGTTTTGCATTTATCCATACCTGAAAGCGCTGCGGAATAAGTTGGCGCTATACAAATAAAGATTATTATTATTATTATTATTAATTGTGTAGGCAGGGCCAGAAGACATACATTATTCATTGAATAGACGCAGTGTGGCTTGTCCTTTGAAAAACAAGGGAAAAAATTCTATTTCGCCTGCCTCTGACAGTCCTCAGGGCTCTGGGTACGTGTGTGCTGCGTGCAGAACGTTAAAAATAATCAGACGCAGCCAGCTACGTTTTACTGCAGGCTTGCGCCAATTCTTTTCCTGCATGGGAAATCCCTGATCTACTGTAGCGAATAACTTTGCATCACTGCAGTTCTCTGACACATTTGCAGGGCCACAACACAGTTATTAAACTTAGTAGTATTCATTGAATACACGCAGTGTGGCTTGTCCTTTTGAAAAACAAGGGAAAAAATTCTATTTTGGCTGCAGGCTTGCGCCAATTTTTTTCCTGCATGGGAAATCCCTGATCTACTGTAGCGAATAACTTTGCATCACTGCAGTTCTCTGACACATTTGCAGGGCCACAACACAGTTATTAAACTTAGTAGTATTCATTGAATACACGCAGTGTGGCTTGTCCTTTTGAAAAACAAGGGAAAAAATTCTATTTTGGCTGCAGGCTTGCGCCAATTTTTTTCCTGCATGGGAAATCCCTGATCTACTGCAGCGAATAACTTTGCATCACTGCAGTTCTCTGACACATTTGCAGGGCCACAACACAGTTATTAAACTTAGTAGTATTCATTGAATACACGCAGTGTGGCTTGTCCTTTTGAAAAACAAGCGAAAAAATTCTATTTTGGCTGCAGGCTTGCGCCAATTTTTTTCCTGCATGGGAAATCCCTGATCTACTGCAGCGAATAACTTTGCATCACTGCAGTTCTCTGACACATTTGCAGGGCCACAACACAGTTATTAAACTTAGTAGTATTCATTGAATACACGCAGTGTGGCTTGTCCTTTTGAAAAACAAGGGAAAAAATTCTATTTTGGCTGCAGGCTTGCGCCAATTTTTTTCCTGCATGGGAAATCCCTGATCTACTGTAGCGAATAACTTTGCATCACTGCAGTTCTCTGACACATTTGCAGGGCCACAACAAAGTTGTTAAACTTAGTAGTATTCATTGAATACACGCAGTGTGGCTTGTCCTTTTGAAAAACAAGGGAAAAAATTCTATTTTGGCTGCAGGCTTGCGCCAATTTTTTTCCTGCATGGGAAATCCCTGATCTACTGTAGCGAATAACTTTGCATCACTGCAGTTCTCTGACACATTTGCAGGGCCACAACACAGTTATTAAACTTAGTAGTATTCATTGAATACACGCAGTGTGGCTTGTCCTTTTGAAAAACAAGGGAAAAAATTCTATTTTGGCTGCAGGCTTGCGCCAATTTTTTTCCTGCATGGGAAATCCCTGATCTACTGTAGCGAATAACTTTGCATCACTGCAGTTCTCTGACACATTTGCAGGGCCACAACACAGTTATTAAACTTAGTAGTATTCATTGAATACACGCAGTGTGGCTTGTCCTTTTGAAAAACAAGGGAAAAAATTCTATTTCGCCTGCCTCTGACAGTCCTCAGGGCTCTGGGTACGTGTGTGCTGCGTGCAGAACGTTAAAAATAATCAGACGCAGCCAGCTACGTTTTACTGCAGGCTTGCGCCAATTTTTTTCCTGCATGGGAAATCCCTGATCTACTGTAGCGAATAACTTTGCATCACTGCAGTTCTCTGACACATTTGCAGGGCCACCACAACACAGTTATTAAACTTAGTAGTATTCATTGAATACACGCAGTGTGGCTTGTCCTTTTGAAAAACAAGGGAAAAAATTCTATTTTGGCTGCAGGCTTGCGCCAATTTTTTTCCTGGCTTGGAAATCACTGGTAATACAGCATGCTGAGGGGTAGGGGTAGGCCTAGAGGACGTGGACGCGGCCGAGGACGCGTAGGCCCAAGTGAGGGTGTGGGCACAGGCCGAGCTCCTGATCCAGGTGTGTCGCAGCCGACTGCTGCGCGATTAGGAGAGAGGCATGTTTCTGGCATCCCCACATTCATCGCCCAATTAATGGGTCCACGCGGGAGACCTTTATTAGAAAATGAGCAGTGTGAGCAGGTCCTGTCGTGGATGGCAGAAAGTGCTTCGAGCAAGCTATCATCCACCCAGAGTTCTGCGCCGTCCAGTGCTGCAAATCCGAATCCTCTGTCTGCTGCTACTCCTTCCTCCCAGCCTCCTCACTCCACTACAATGACACATGCTCAGGAGTGGGAACACTCCCAGGAACTGTTCTCGGGCCCCTGCTCAGATTGGGCAGCAGTGGTTCCTCTCCCACCAGAGGAGTTTATCGTCACTGATGCACAACCATTGGAAAGTTCCCGGGGTCCGGGGGATGAGGCTGGGGACTTCCGGCAACTGTCTCAAGACCTTTCAGTGGGTGAGGAGGACGATGACGATGAGACACAGTTGTCTTGCAGTGAGGTAGTAGTAAGGGCAGTAAGTGCGAGGGAGGAGCGCACAGAGGATTCGGAGGAAGAGCAGCAGGACGATGAGGTGACTGACCCCACCTGGTATGCAACGCCTACTCAGGACAGGTCTTCAGAGGGGGAGGCAAGGGCAGGAGCAGGGCAGGTTGCAAGAGGCAGTGCGGTGTCCAGGGGTAGAGGCAGGGCCAGACCGAATAATCCACCAACTGTTTCCCAAAGCGCACCCTCGCGCCATGCCACCCTGCAGAGGCCGAGGTGCTCTAAGGTCTGGCAGTTTTTCACAGAGACGCCTGACGACCGACGAACAGTGGTGTGCAAACTTTGTCGCGCCAAGATCAGCCGGGGAGCCACCACCAACAGCCTCACCACCACCAGCATGCGCAGACATATGATGGCCAAGCACCCCACAAGGTGGGACGAAGGCCGTTCACCGCCTCCGGTTTGCACCGCTGCCTCTCCCCCTGTGCCCCAACCTGCCACTGAGATCCAACCCCCCTCTCAGGACACAGGCACTACCGTCTCCTGGCCTGCACCCACACCCTCACCTCCGCTGTCCTTGGCCCCATCCACCAATGTCTCGCACCACACAGTCCAGCCGTCGCTAGCGCAAGTGTTGGAGCGCAAGCGCAAGTACGCCGCCACGCACCCGCACGCTCAATCGTTAACCGTCAACATAGCCAAATTTATCAGCCTTGAGATGCTGCCGTATAGGGTTGTGGAAACGGAGGCTTTCAAAGCTATGATGGCGGCGGCGGCCCCGCGCTACTCAGTTCCCAGTCGCCACTACTTTTCCCGATGTGCCGTCCCAGCCCTGCACGACCACGTCTCCCGCAACATTGTACGCGCCCTCACCAATGTGGTTAGTGGCAAGGTCCACTTAACTACGGACACGTGGACAAGCACAGGCGGGCAGGGCCACTACATCTCCCTGACGGCACATTGGGTGAATTTAGTGGAGGCTGGGACAGAGTCAGAGCCTGGGACCGCTCACGTCCTACCCACCCCCAGAATTGCGGTGGTATCTGCGGCGGTGTATGCTTCCTCCACTAAAGCACCCTCCTCCTCCTCCTCAACCTCTGTCTCGCAATCTAGATGTGTCAGCAGCAGCAGGACGTCGCCAGCAGTCGGTGTCGCGCGGCGTGGCAGCACAGCGGTGGGCAAGCGTCAGCAGAGGGTCTGACAGAGCAGACCGACCGTTGGCTTGCGCCGCTGAGCCTCCAACCGGGCATGGTCGTGTGTGACAACGGCCGTAACCTGGTGGCGGCTCTGCAGCTCGGCAGCCCCACGCACGTGCCATGCCTGGCCCACGTCTTTAATTTGGTGGTTCAGCGCTTTCTGAAAAGCTACCCACGCTTGTCAGACCTGCTCGTAAAGGTGCGCCGGCTCTGCGCACATTTCCGCAAGTCCCACACGGACGCTGCCACCCTGCGGACACTGCAACATCGGTTTAATCTGCCAGTGCACCGACTGCTGTGCGACGTGCCCACACGGTGGAACTCTACGCTCCACATGTTGGCTAGGCTCTATGAGCAGCGTAGAGCTATAGTGGAATACCAACTCCAACATGGGCGGCGCAGTGGGAGTCAGCCTCCTCAATTATTTTCAGAAGAGTGGGCCTGGTTGGCAGACATCTGCCAGGTCCTTCGAAACTTTGAGCAGTCTTCCCAGGTGGTGAGCGGCGATGCTGCAATCATTAGCGTCACCATTCCTCTGCTATGCATCTTGAGAAGTTCCCTGCAAACCATAAAGGCAGCCGCTTTGCGCTCGGAAACAGAGCCGGGGGAAGACAGTATGTCGCTGGATAGTCAGAGCACCCTCCTGTCTATATCTCAGCGCGTTCAGGAGGAGGAGTCGCTGGATAGTCAGAGCACCCTCCTGTCTATATCTCAGCGCGTTCAGGAGGAGGAGGAGGAGCATGAGGAGGATGAGGAGGAGGGGGAAGAGACAGCTTGGCCCACTGCTGACGGTACCCATGCTGCTTGCCTGTCATCATTTCAGCGTTTATGGCCTGAGGAGGAGAAGGAGGAGGAGGAGGAGGAGGAGGAGGATCCTGAAAGTGATCTTCCTAGTGAAGACAGCGATGTGTTGCATACAGGTACCCTGGCACACATGGCTGACTTCATGTTAGGATGCCTTTCTCGTGACCCTCGCGTTACACGCATTCTGGCCACTACGGATTACTGGGTGTACACACTGCTCGACCCACGCTATAAGGAGAACCTTCCCACTCTCATTCCCGAAGAGGAAAGGGGTTCGAGAGTGTTGCTATACCACAGGACCCTGGCGGACAAGCTGATGGTAAAATTCCCATCCGACAGCGCTAGTGGCCGAAGGCGCAGTTCCGAGGGCCAGGTAGCAGGGGAGGTGCGGAGATCGAGCAGCATGTACAGCCCAGGCAGTGCAACAATCTTTAAGGGCCTGGACAGCTTTATGGCTCCCCAGCAAGACTGTGTCACCGCTCCCCAGTCAAGGCTGAGTCGGCGGGAGCACTGTAAAAGGATGGTGAGGGAGTACGTAGCCGATCGCACGACCGTCCTCCGTGACGCCTCTGCCCCCTACAACTACTGGGTGTCGAAGCTGGACACGTGGCCTGAACTCGCGCTGTATGCCCTGGAGGTGCTTGCTTGTCCTGCGGCTAGCGTCTTGTCGTAGAGGGTGTTTAGTGCGGCTGGGGGAATCATCACAGATAAGCGTACCCGCCTGTCAACCGACAGTGCCGACAGGCTAACACTCATCAAGATGAACAAAGCCTGGATTTCCCCAGACTTCTCTTCTCCACCAGCGGACAGCAGCGATACGTAAGCAATACGTAGGCTGCACCCGCGGATGGAAGCTACGTTCTCTCTCACCATCCAAAACCGGGACATTTCTGCTTCATCAATATGTGTCTAATATTCCTCCTCCTCCTCCTGCTCCTCCTCCTGAAACCTAACGTAATCACGCTGAACGGGCAATTTTTCTTAGGGCCACAAGGCTCACTCATCTAATTTGTCTAAACAATTTTTATATGTTTCAATGCTCTTAAAAGCGTTGAAACTTTAACTTGAACTAATTTTTAGTTAAACTGGGCTGCCTCCAGGCCTAGTTACCACTTAAGCCACATTAACCAAAGCGATTAATGGGTTTCACCTGCCATCTTGGTTGGGCATGGCCAATTTTTACTGAGGTACATTAGTACTGTTGGTACACCAATGTTTTGGGGCCCTCACCTACAGTGTAATCATAGCAATTTGTATGTTCTTCACCTGCACTCATGGTACAGAAGTGTGTGCGGGGTTGGCCTACACTTTAGCTACATAAATGTAACTTGGGCCTTGGCTATACTGCAGCTACTGAAATGGAACTAAGACTGCGCTCCCACTATACTGCTGCTTCGGAATTGTTCCTGCGGCCTGTGTAGGCTGCTACAATGACTTAAATGGAACTAAGACTATGCTCCTCCTATACTGCTGCTTCGGAATTGTTCCTGGGGCCTGTGTAGGCTGCTACAATGACTTAAATGGAACTAAGACTGTGCTCCCCCTATAATGCTGCTAGTGATATGTTAGTGGGGCCTGTCGCTAATGCTACGGCTGAAATGTTACTAATTCTGGGCTCTGCCTATACCGCTGCTAATGGTATGTCTCTGGGGTGTGGAAACAGAGGCTTCCCAAAGACATGATGGCGGCGAGGCCATTTCCCACCAACGCTGTTACTGTTAAGGTGCATATAACCACGGACACGTGGAGAGGACACGTAGTGCCTCAAAAACATCCCCCGCCACAGCCCACTTAATCCTGGCCACATTCCGAAAACCAACAAAATAAAACCGCGCTACTAGGTCCGCAGTCACCACCACATTACCACCAACGCGGTTACTGTTAAGGTACATATTACCAGTCTGACTGGGGCATGCAGTGTTGGCCGGAGCCCACCTGCATTAAGCATGACATTACTACCTCAGCTGTGTTGGGCAATGCAATGGGATATTTCTATGTACCGCCGGTGGGTTCCAGGGAGCCACCCATGCTGTGGGTCCACGGGGAATTATAAATGCATCTGTTTCCACTTGTAAAGAACCACAGTCAGACTGGGGCATGCAGTGTGGGCCGAAGCCCACCTGCATTAAGCACGACATTACTACCTCAGCTGTGTTGGGCAATGCAATGGGATATTTCTATGTACCGCCGGTGGGTTCCAGGGAGCCACCCATGCTGTGGGTCCACAGGGAATTATAAATGCATCTGTTTCCACTTGTAAAGAACCCCAGTCTGACTGGGGCATGCAGTGTGGGCCGAAGCCCACCTGCATTAAGCACGACATTACTACCTCAGCTGTGTTGGGCAATGCAATGGGATATTTTTGTGTATCGCCGGTGGGTTCCAGGGAGCCACCCATGCTGTAGGTGCACACGGAGTTTAACCTACATGTGTCCACTTGTAAAGAACCCCAGTCAGACTGGGGCATGCAGTGTGGGCCGAAGCCCACCTGCATTAAGCACGACATTACTACCTCAGCTGTGTTGGGCAATGCAATGGGATATTTTTGTGTATCGCCGGTGGGTTCCAGGGAGCCACCCATGCTGTAGGTGCACACGGAGTTTAACCTACATGTGTCCACTTGTAAAGAACCCCAGTCTGACTGGGGCATGCAGTGTGGGCCGAAGCCCACCTGCATTAAGCACGACATTACTACCTCAGCTGTGTTGGGCAATGCAATGGGATATTTCTATGTACCGCCGGTGGCTTCCTGGCACCCACCCATGCTGTGGGTCCACAGGGAATTATAAATGCATCTGTTTCCACTTGTAAAGAACCACAGTCAGACTGGGGCATGCAGTGTGGGCCGAAGCCCACCTGCATTAAGCACGACATTACTACCTCAGCTGTGTTGGGCAATGCAATGGGATATTTTTGTGTATCGCCGGTGGGTTCCAGGGAGCCACCCATGCCGTAGGTGCACACGGAGTTTAACCTACATGTGTCCACTTGTAAAGAACCCCAGTCTGACTGGGGCATGCAGTGTGGGCCGAAGCCCACCTGCATTAAGCACGACATTACTACCTCAGCTGTGTTGGGCAATGCAATGGGATATTTCTATGTACCGCCGGTGGCTTCCTGGCACCCACCCATGCTGTGGGTCCACAGGGAATTATAAATGCATCTGTTTCCACTTGTAAAGAACCACAGTCAGACTGGGGCATGCAGCGTGGGCCGAAGCCCACCTGCATTAAGCACGACATTACTACCTCAGCTGTGTTGGGCAATGCAATGGGATATTTTTGTGTATCGCCGGTGGGTTCCAGGGAGCCACCCATGCTGTCGGTCGACAGGGACTTCACAATAGGGAGTTGGACATGCCTGTGTCTATGAATTAAAAAGCCCGGTCTGACTGGGACATGCAGAGACACCTTGACAGAATGAATAGTGTGTGGCACATAGGTTCCCCATTGCTATGCCCACGTGTGCAGCTCCAGATGGAGGTGGCACAGGATTGGATTTCTCATTGCTTCTGTACAGCATTGTGGGCTATCGCCCCGCCCCTTTTAAAGAGAGTCGCTGCCTAGCCGTGCCAACCCTCTGCAGTGTGTGCCTGCGGTTCCGCGTCATGGCAGACGCACTTCTAAATAGACATGAGGGTGGTGTGGCATGAGGGCAGCTGAAGGCTGCGCAGGGACACTTTGGTGTGCGCTGTGGGGGGGAGGGGGGGGGTTGGGCAGCATGTAACCCAGGAGAAGTGGCAGTGGAGTGTCATGCAGGCAGTGATTGTGCTTTGTTGGAGGTAGTGTGGTGCTTAGCAAAGGTATGCCATGCTAATGAGGCCTTTTCAGAAGTAAAAGTTTTTGGGAGGGGGGGGGCCCCACTCTTGCCGCTATTGTGGCTTAATAGTGGGACCTGTGAACTTGAGATGCAGCCCAACATGTAGCCCCTCGCCTGCCCTATCCGTTGCTGTGTCATTCCTATCACTTTCTTGAATTGCCCAGATTTTCACACAAGGAAACCTTAGCGAGCATCGGCGAAATACAAAAATGCTCGGGTCGCCCATTGACTTCAATGGGGTTCATTACTCGAAACGAACCCTCGAGCATCGCGAAAATTTCGTCCCGAGTAACGAGCACCCAAGCATTTTGGTGCTCGCTCATCTCTAAGTAGCACTAAGGGGGTCCCTGCAAAAGGACTTACTATCTGTAACAGCAGCCCTTAACTCCTCAATATCTGACCTGGGTACAAGAGTAGATCATATTGAAAATAAATTTGCCGAATTCACCTCTTCCCACAACGATCTTATAGATGCACACTACAGCGTAGAAGAGGAAATCGAAGCTCTATAAGGCAAAGTAGCAGACATTGAGGACAGGAATCGGCGAAATAACTTGAAAATACGAGATATTGCTGAAACAGTTCCCCAGTCTGAACTTAAAGACTATATCCAGAAATTAATAAAACACATCCTACCAAATACCTCAGAGGAGGAAAGAATCATAGACAGGGCGCATAGACTCCCCCGTCCGAAAGCGATCCCAGACCACCTGCCCAGGGACGCAATCATAAGAATTCACTTCTTTCATGTAAAAGAAGCTTTACTTTACGCAACAAGGAAGAATGCTCCCTGCGCCATATGAACAGATAAAAATTTTCACATATCTCTCTCAAGCTACCCTGCAAAATAGGAGGAAATTCAGAAGCACCACACAAATACTACGAGAAAATAAGATTCTATACAAATGGGGCTTCCCGCCCAAATTAATAATATCAAGAGACGGGAAAACCTATATCATACAAAAACCAGAAGAAGGACAGCAACTACTAAACAGATGGGGTTTCATGATACAGAACCCGAACGCACCAGCTCTCTTAAATACAGAGTGGGAAAAAATACCCAACCGCTGAAAAATGGCGAAAATCGCCTCCTTCCCTTAAAACAGGAGCCGGGATGGCTCTCAAGAACTTTGTTCAAAACCTTTCTTAAAAACCCACAGTCTCTCTTCAAGACAACCCGACGATAGCCGAGATCTCACATTGACTGGAGTGTTTTCCCCCCACAAGAAGAATCGGCACCCCAATGTGGACAAAGTTGTGTCCAAGAGGGGCAGCCGATGCTCTAACTTCCACAAGCTTGTTTTTTCCCCCCTGTTTAGGTCTTCCCTTCCTACCTCCCCAACACCCCTCAAAATGGAGGTGCGCTACAAAACGAAACCCGCTTCAACCACCACCACAACAAACAGAAGAAGACAAGCTTAGAAAAGAAACCTACTCCACATCCGACCACAAGGAGAAGAAAATGAAGAATGCATCTACTCCACAGAAGCAAGGTAAAAAACATTCACATGGACACAAAACTAATGTCCCTCAATGTTAAGGGACTTAATTCCCCTTACAAGAGAGCCTCGCTGTGGAAGGACGCTGTGGCGGCTCGGGTAGACATTCTATGTCTTCAGGAGACTCATTTTGTAAAAGGGAAGCACCCCAAATTCACGCATCCCAAATATCCAGAAATATTTATGTCCAACACAGGGAAAAAGAAAGCAGGAGTCCTCATAGCAATAAAGGACTCGATTGAATTTAAATTGCATGAATCGGTGATAGATGAAAAAGGAGGTTTATAATACTAACATGTGATATTAATGGATGTCTAATGACGCTAGTTAATATATATGCACCGAATTCCTCCCAAATAAATTTCAAATGTCAAAAGGGTCAACTTTTACTATGTGGCGACTTTAATATAATTATCGACAAAACATTAGATACCAATAGCAGAGGAATACTAAATGCTCCTACACTACTCCCATGGATCTTGAGAGAAGAACTATACGACGTATATAGATGTCTAAACACAAACTCGAGAGAGTATTCTTTCTACTCCACGAGACATAATACATTCACCAGGATAGACATGTTCTTGGCGGATTTCTTTCTCCTTCCAAGAGCAAAATCAGCCACGATAGGTATTACGTCCTGGTCGGATCATGCGCCAGTGTTCCTAAACCTGAGACTCAAAATATGAGCATCTTCCAAAAATTTGGCGAAACAATGGCTACCTGATGAAAGTTGACCCTTACAATAATCAGATACGCAATGCAATACAAGAATACTTTGCAATTAACGACACACCGGAGGTGACCCCACACACACTGTGGACCGCACACAAAACGGTAATAAGGGGGCTGATGATTCAGCAAGGCTCCCGGTACAAAAAAGAAAAAGAAAAAAAACTAGATGACCTTCTTACCCAAGCAAGGGAGCTAGAACACTCCACCCAACAAAATCCAACAGAAGAAAAACACAGGAAACTATTGAGAACCAGACAGGAAATAAGGGACCACTTAATGTTAGACCACGAAAAACTTCTTAGAACATATCAAACCACCTACTATACAGATAATAACAAACTTAGTAAATATATGGCCCGTAAAGTCAAACAAAAGTGAATAAAATCCAGAATTCCATATATCACAGAACCAGACTCAAGACAAAAAATTAGCAGTCCACACGGCATAGCAGAGGAATTTTCTAAATTCTACGCAAAACTTTACAACTTAAAAGAAGACAGCAAAACAATCCAACCAGAAACAGAAAACATAAAAAACTTTCTACAGGACATCAGCCTCCCGACACTAAACGCGGAACAGTTAGAAAAACTTAATACTCCAATCTCCACCCAAGAAATACTCAAAACAATTAAAACCCTAAAAAAAGAAAAAGCTCCAGGACCCGACGGGTACTCCAACGAGTATTAGCAAGTGCGGTTAAGTACTTCTGTATGGCCATATTAATGCACTTTGTAATATACATCATGCATTAAATATGAGCCATACAGAAGTTATTCACTTACCTGCTCCGTTGCTGGCGTCCCTGTCTCCATGGCTCCGTCTAATTTCGGTGTCTTCTTGCTTTTTTAGACGCGCTTGCGCAGATGGGTCTTCTCCCTTCGGCTCCGCTCGGCAGCAGCGGCGGTTTGGCTCCGCCCCCTTGTACGCATCATCATGTAGCTCCGCCCCTGTCACATGTGCCGATTCCAGCCTCCTGATTGGCTGGAATCGGCACATGTGACGGGGGCGGAGCTACACGATGACGCGTACAAGGGGGTGGAGCCAAACCGCCGCTGCTGCCGAGCCGAAGGGAGAAGACCCATCTGCGCAAGCGCGTCTAAAAAAGCAAGAAGACACCGAAATTTGACAGAGCCATGGAGACGGGGACGCCAGCGCAGGGAAGGTAAGTGAATAACTTCTGTATGGCTCATATTTAATGCACGATGTATATTACAAAGTGCATTAATATGGCCATACAGAAGTACCTAACCCCACTTGCTTTCGCGAGACAACCCCTTTAACTGGGAAAAAGACCTAAAAACCTCATACGAACTAGATTACTGGGAAAAAAAACTGTAACTGGGCATTTAAATGTACCTTAAGCGCTAAACTGCTAGAAGTCCACCAAAAAACAATAACAAGGTGGTATTACTCCCCTTTAACGTTGGCCCAGATGTTCCCAGGCTCCCCGGAAAACTGCTGGAGAGGTTGTGAAGAAAAAGGATCTTTGCGGCATATAATGTGGGATTGTCCATGCCTCAGACCAATATGGAACGCGATCCCCACAATCACTTACAAAATATGGGGAACTAGAATCAAAATAAAACCCCAAACAGCGATTCTACTATTAGAAGTCGAAAAGTTCCCACCCCAAAGTAGAAAATTTATAACTCATATGCTACTATGTGTGAAATTCCTGATAGTCAAAAACTGGAAATCTACAAAAATACCGACAATACAAAATCTCACAAAGTTGCTAGAAGAACACACTAGAAAAACTATATGCAATAAAACAAAACAAAATGACCAAATACAAAGAAATCTGGCAGCCCTGGATAGAAAGCAGGGAAAAAGGTCTAATCCCAGAGCAGATGTAACAATGAAACCCAATAGGATAGAGAAGCGGACTACTAGAAAAGAATAGAATGTTAAACTTGTTGTGGATAGAAGCTGATATAACACCTCCGTATCCCCAGTGTTTCTCCCCCCCACCCCCACCTCCCCACCTTGTTACCCTCCCCGAAGTTAAATAAAAATGCATGTTGTTAAGCTGGGTAAATAAGTTTAAAATGTAAACCAATATACTATGTATAAACAAATGTATGTAGATATGCATGTCAGTATGTAATTACCAAGCTGCACAATAAAAAAAACTATTGGAATTAAAAACTACAGTTCACCACGCAAAAAACAAGCCCTTATACGGCTGTGTCGACGGAAAAATAAAAATGTTATGACTTTTGAAAAATGGAGATGAAAATCCGCCAAAAATCGTTGCGTACTTAAGCCCAAAATAGGCCATGTCCTTAAGGGTTAATATAGTATTAAAGGAGACCTCCCAGAAACTGCAGAAAAAAGTGCATTTTCCATAATCGCCAGCAGGGACTTTTTGGTTATCTCCACGGGATTCCCGCAGTGTTAAACATGGGTGTATCCCGCTCTGTCTGTGGGCAGGAGCCATTAGGCCTCATACCAACGGCCGTGGCGGACTCCGCCAGCGGCATATCGCAGCAGAGTCTCACACGGCCCCCCACAAGACCCCATTCTCACCTCTCCGGATCGCATGACGCACCTCACAGTGGAAGTATCACGTGATGGACGGCTTCCATTGACTACAATGGAAGCAGGACGCACGTTTTTTCCGCTGTACTTACACTGTGCTCACAGCGGAAGTATCACGTGACGGATGGCTTCCATTGTAATTCATGGAAGCTGGCCGTGCGTTAGAACATGCCGCAGTTTCTTTCGTGCTGCAGAATTCTGCAGTGTGAACATTGAGCTATTAGGCCGGATGCGCACGGCTGGAGCAGGATTCTGCCACGGTACTACGCTGCGATCGCCAGCGAGGATAAACAAAAAAATTCCCGCTGGCGATTGCGGAATAATGCGTGTTATTGCACGGTTGCCAGGTGGTCTCTATTAATACTGTATTAATGAAGAGCTCACGCCAGGGAATAATGCGGTAGAATAGAAAATGCTGCAATTTCTTCTCCGCGATGTAAATCTGCGGCAGAATCACGCATGTGGACACTGAGCTATTAGGTTCAATATTACCTAATAGCAGCGTCTTTCTGCCCCGGATGTGGGCATTAGCCCTTAGGTTCAATAGAACCTTATAGCCGTGGGATAACACCGCAGATTTCCGCTGTGTGAAACACGTCAGAAATCCGTCCGTGGGCATTATAAGGCCCCCTGTGCACTGGAGCAGGGCGGAGAACTGAGAGGTCTCTACTGTGAGCCTATCTAATAAATAGGCTCACCGTGGAGAATCGTTGCAAATCGCAGTATGCCGCAATGTGAATCCCGCACGTGGAGAATCGATATGATTCTCTGCTTGTGGACAGTGGGGTGCGCTTTCCATGGTTAGGTCTATGGAAAGCGGTCACAGTGTTACCCGCGGCTGGATTATTGCTGCGAATAACGCAGTGACTTATCGCCCGTAGACAGGAGCTTAAGGCTGGGTTCCCATGGGACAGAAATCTCCCGTATATCACATATGTGGTATTGCCGCGCCTGTAACAACCAGTACAAGAATTTTAGCACACTAATAATCCTGTGCAATTGATAACACTTCTATTAAAAAGTCTGCCAACAGTCGCTGAGTAGAGGTTGGTGACCCATTGTTCTCACTGATGAATTCAATTGATAATTCCCTGAATAAAGGCCCTTTTACACGGAGTGATGATCTCTCAAAAATCGCTAAAAAGCGATCGTTTGAGCGATAATCGTTGCGTCTAAATGCGTGCTCATCGTGCACTTTTTGTACACTGCTAGCTGATTGTTAAATTCAGTCCAAACTAAAAATCGTCCTTCCGGGGGCGAGGCCTGGCATCTGCACGAGAAAGGCGCATGGTGGATCAGCTCCTAATCTCTCTGGCTGTCTCCAACGCCTGCCCTGTGAGGAGAGGTACGTGCAGGGTGTCTGCTGATGTCCCGACGCGGCGCCAGAGCATTGCGGCCTACTCACCACCTGTGGCTGCGGGCGCTCCTCGGACGCTGGTCCCGGCAAGACTCCACTTCCGTCCGCGGTCTCCCGGTCAAGGAAAGAAAACTGCCAGCGCTCCCCATCTGCCGCTATGAGAACATTTTTTTCTCTAAAAAATATGGGCTCCTGGTCTTCTGATTCCTTTCCCTTCTTTCTATTACACTAATAGGTTGCCATTATTGGTGGTCTTTATTTCTTTTGTTTTTTTCTTGGTTTCTCTGTGTTTAAGTTTTTAGTGCTATTGTATATCTTATATATGTTTTTATTTCTTTGCAGATGATGCGAGACTCCATGTCGTTGGATGACCATGTTTTTTGATCTGTCCTCAGCCCCTGTATATATTCCATAGTACATTCATTTTTTGGATCATTGTCTTATATATACTACTTTCATTTTTCTGCACTCAATAAAAATCACTTTGTATGAATAGCATACTGTATTTGTTTTGTTCAGTCCAAAGCAGGATTATATTTTTGTATGGGTAGCTTATACATTTATACCTGGGTCATGCGGGGATTGAACTTGCAGCCTTCAGATTGTAGGTGAGAGCTTACACTCTGCGCCACACAAGGCTCTAATATCAGGTGCCCCATTAGTAAGAAGGGCAGTAGTCCACATCCACCAATGAGATACCAGCATATATTATGCATCACCACACCCATTGATGATTGACATCTCTAAGGACCATTCTCTATTCGCCACTATAATGATGGGCGGACATTAACACAAGGGGGCGGGGTGTTTTACCCTTTATATCCTGAGAGACATTTCATTTTGGTCAGTTCCAGCATGGATTCCCTGCATGATCATGCAGGAGAAGTGGTATGTATTATACTTACCTGTGTTTTTAATTGATTTTTAACTAACTTTGTCTGTTAAAGGGGTTGTCTCGCGGCAAACATCAAAATTTTACATTAGCCCATTCCCCCTGTCACCCCCCTGGCATAAAATAGCAAAGTAAAGCGGTTTTTAAGCCGCTTGCTACTCACCGATCCGACGAAATATGAAGTTTAAAAAATCTTCTGCCTAAGATGGCCGCCGGTCCTTTCCCAGGGATGCACTGCTGTTTTCTCCCATGGTGCACCGCGGGTCTTCTCCCATGGTGTACCATGGACTCTGTGTGTTCCATTGCCGATTTCCAGCCTCCTGATTGGCTGGAATCGGCACACGTGACGGGGCGGAGCTACGCAATGATGCGTAGAAAGGGGCGGAGCCAAAACGCCGATCGTGCCGGACCGAACAGAAGCCAGAAGACCCTTCTGCGCAAGCGCGTCTAAAAACGCCAGAAGACATCAGAATTAGACGGATCCATGGAGACGGGGACGCTAGCAACGGAGCAGGTAAGTGAATAACTTCTGTATGGCTCATATTTAATGCATGATGTATATTACAAAGTGCATTAACCCCTTAACGACCAGCCCATAGTGTTTTTACGTCCTCCCGAAGTGGGCTCTATTCTCTGAGGACGTAAAAACATGCTTCCTGCAGAGAATAGTGCCCCTCGGGCTGTGGACGTGACAGCTCCATGCTGTCGGTGTCCGCAGGTAGCTGACAGCATGGAGCTGTCATCCCGGGCTGTTCGGAGCCCCCCCCGGCATTGCGATCGGCGCTATGCAATGGATAGCGCCGATCGCAAAAAAAGTAAATAAAAGTACATAAAAGTTAAAGATTCAGCTGCTCTGATGGATCGGATCCATCGGAGCAGCTGAAATTACTCACCGAGGTCTGGCACGCTGCTCCCCGCTCTCCTGCCGCTCCGGGGCCCGAAGCCGGTCTTCTGCGCATGCGCGCCAGGCGGCATTACGTCAGCCGCATGCGCAGAAGGCCCGGCGGCGCGGGAGATTTAAAATCTCCTGGCTCCCGGCTCCTGTAGGTAGCTGGGAGGCAGGAGATGTCAGCGGGGACTGCGGTGAGCGGTCCCCGGTACCGCGATCGCCGTTATCCAATGGTTAGCGGCGATCGCGAAAAAGTTAAAAAAAAGTTTTAAAAAAGTCAGTTTCACCTCCCCTCATGGATCGGATCCATGAGGGGAGGTGAAAATACTCACCCCCAGTCCTCAGCGGTGTCCCGATGTCCCGGGACCCGAATCCCCGTCTGCGCATGCGCGCCCGATGATTGACATCGGGCGCGTGCACAGACGGGCTCGAGCCCCGGGGAATTTAAAATCCCTCTGCTCTTGGCTGCCATGTGTAGCTAGGAGCAGAGAGATTATACCGGGGACATGATCACTGTCATCCAATGGATGACAGTGATCATGTAAAGTGAAAAAAAAGTGTAAAAAAGTAAAAAAAAAAAAAAAGTAAAAAAAGGTTTTTAAAAGTTTAAAAAGCGTACGTTTCATCTCCCCTCATGGATCATATCCGTGAGGGAGGATGAAAGTACGTACCTAAGGCCCCCAGATTTATCCGCGGACCTTACCACAGCTTCTGCACACGCGCCCGTCGCCAAAATGGCGGGCGCATGCGCAAAAGCTGTGGATTGCCAGGATAATTTAAATTCTCCCTGCTCCTGGCTACAAAACGTAGCCAAGAGCATGGAGATTTAATGAGGGTCCGCGGTGAGCGGTTCCTGGTCACGTGTTCGCCATTATCCAATAATGGCGATCACGTAAAAGTAAAAAAAAAAATTTGAAGTTTCATCTCCCCTCACTGATGCGATCGGTGAGAGGAGATGAATCTTTTTACCGGAGGCCTGCGTATTTGAATCCCGACGCGATCCTCCTCCGTGAACCTTCCCGAATTCTGCACATGCGATTGCCGGCAAAAAGCCGGACACATGCGCAGGAGTCAGGGAGCCCAGGAAACTTAAAATCTCCTTGCTCCCAGCGACCAACGGTCACAGAGAGCCTGGAGCAGTGACGGGTGGCCTCGTTGAGCGGTCCCCGGTCACGTGATAAAAAGGTAGCGATCTACCTTAGGCCGGTCTCACATGACCGGATAGGAATTACGGATTCTGCATACTTCTGATCCACGGTATTACGCAGATCAATCGCATTGGATTACACAATTCCGCTCACATTAGCGGGTCAGAATTGCGTAATCCACTCGCAGAAAAGAGAACGCAGCAGGTTCTATTTTACTGCGGATATCGGCAACATAGAGCCCATTGTGCTCCATGGTCGCGGATATACCCGCAGTCCATACGCAACTACATTGTATACGGGCTGCGGGTACCCGCGTCATCGCTAAGCGATGGTGCGGGAAATACAAACAAAGGTGTACTGTGCATGACCGCCTGTGTGAGTAGGCAGTTATGCGCAGTACATTACGCAGCCGTACGCAGGGTCACAGCCGGGCTCACAGATGGGATCCGCTGTGGGCCTCCGCAAGCGGATTCCGCCTGCACCCGCGTGAGCCCGGCGTTATTCAGACCGCTACCTGTGAGACGTATTTTACAAGAAGCCCCGGGAACGCTCGCTTTCCTGCAGTTCCAGGAGCACATTGTTGAGCGCCTTCTGTGTGAGACCGCCGCACCTCATCAAGCTTACGGAGACTCACGGAACGCCACTTTTTACACCCCATACCCGCTACTGAGGTCACAAAATACCCCCAAAAAGCATGAGAGGAGGGGGGGGGGGATACCCGGTTTTATTGCCCCATGGGCCCATTCCAACCAGCCTCCGTAATTACCCCTGTCTTCGGAAATACTACACAGTTCACATTTTTACTTTTATCTAAGATTTGCGAACGCCAAAAAGGGCGTGGAGGGGGAGGGGGGGAATTTTTAGGGAGTCAATCTTTATTCTGCACAAATAAGCAATGGGGCCTGGAATTTATTCAGTTGTGCCCTAAAATCCAACAGGTGTTCCGTCCTTTATAGGCGTTGCCATGCGTCCTGTAAGTAGATTAGGGCCACAATGGGTATGTTTCTGAACTCGGGACAAACGGGGGTATCCATTTTGGGGTGAACGTCTTCATTCCTATGTGCACTGTACAAAAAAACTGTTTTTAAATTGAAAAAATTGCCAAAAAAATTGAAAATCGTAACTTTTTCCTTCTGCTTTGCTTAGATTCATTCAAATACTGTGGGGTCAAAATACGCAGTACACCCCTAGATGAATTCGTTAAGGGGTCTAGTTTTCAAAATGGGGTCATTTGAGGGGGTTCTTTATAGTTTTGGCCGCTCAATGGCTCTATAAGTGGGCAATGGGGCCTGAAATTTATTCAGTGGTACCCTGAAATCCAACGGGTATTCCTTTCATTGTAGGCCTAGCCATGGGTCCTGTAAGTCTATTAGGGCCACAATGGGTATGTTTCTGAACACGGGACAAACAGGGGTATCCATTTTGGGGTGAAAGCCTTCATTTATATGTGTGCTGTACAAAAAAAACTGTTTTTAAATTGACACAATAGCCCAAAAAATGAAAATCCTATTTTTTTCCTTTTGCTTTGCTTGAATTTATTCAAAAACTGTGGGGTCAAAATATGCAGTACATCCCTAGATAAATTCGTTAAGGGGTCTAGTTTTTTAAAAATGGGGTCATTTGTGGGGGTTCTATATGGTTTTGGGCGCTCAAGAACTCTACAAGTGGGCAATGGGGCCTAAAAGGACTTCAAGCAAAATCTATGTTCTGAAAGCCACCGATTACTCCTTTTATTTTGGGCCCCGTTGTGCATGCGGACATAAGATTAGGGCCACAATGGGTATATTTCTGAAAACAGCACAAACAGGGGTATCCATTTTGGGGTGTAAGTCTTCCTTCATATGTGTGCTGTACAAAAAAAGCTGTTTTTAAAATGACAGAATTGCCAAAAAAACAAAAATCCAATTTTTTTCCTTTTGCTTTGCTTGAATTTATTCAAAAACTGTGGGGTCAAAATGCGCAGTACACCCCTAGATAAATTCGTTAAGGAGTCTAGTTTTCAAAATGGGGTCATTTGTGGGGGTTCTCTATGGTTTTGGGCGCTCAAGAACTCTACAAGTGGGCAATGGGGCCTAAAAGGACTTCAAGCAAAATTTGTGTTCCGAAAGCCACCGGTCGCTCCTTTCATTTTGGGCTCCGTTGTGTATCCAGACATAAGATTAGGGCCACAATGGGTATGTCTCTGAACACGGGACAAACAGGGGTATCCATTTTTGGGTGCATGTCTTCCTTCATATGTGTGCTGTACAAAAAAAGCTGTTTTTAAAATGACAGAATTGCCGAAAAAACGAAAATCACAATTTTTTCCTTTTGCTTGGTTTGAATTCATTCAAAAACTATGGGGTCAAAATATGCAGTACACCCCTAGATAAATTCCTTAAGGGGTCTAGTTTTTAAAATGGGGTCATTTGTGGGGGTTTTCTATGGTTTTGGGCGCTCAAGAACTCTACATGTGTGCTATGGGGCCTAAAAGGACTTCAAGCAAAATTTCTGTTTTGAAAGACACTGACTACTCCTTTCATTTTGGGCCCCGTTGTGGACTCAGATATAACAATAGGGCCACAATGGGTATATTTCTGAACACGGGAGAAATAGGGGTATCCATTTTGGGGTGTAAATCCTGATTTTCATGTAAACTATAGGAAAAAAATATGTCTTTAAAATGACAGATTTGCAAAAATATGAAATTTTACTTTTTCTCCTCTAAATTGAATTAATTCCTGAAAAAAAACTGTGGGGTCAAAATACTCATGACACCCCTCAGTGAATACATTAAGGGGTGTAGTTTTTAAAATGAGGTCATTTGTGGGGGTATCTATTATTCTGACACTCATGAGCCTTTCCAATCTCGGCTTGGTATAGGAAAACAAAGTGTTCCTCAAAATGCTAAAAAGTAATGTTAAATTTTTACGTCTCCTAAATAGTTAAAAAAAACCGAAAGTTTTTCCAATGTGCGCCCAAAATAAAGTAAACGGGTGGAAATATAAATCTTAGCAAAAATTTCTATATTATGTTTGCACATATTTAAGATATTGCAGTTGGAAATGTGAAAAAATGACGATTTTTTCAAAATTTTCCCAATTTTGGCGCTTTTAATAAATAAACACAAATTCTATCGGTCTATTTTTTCCGCCTAAATGAAGCACAACATGTGGCGAAAAAACAATGTCAGAATCGCTTGGATATGCAAAACCTTTCTGGTGTTTTTCCATGTTAAAGTGACACATGTCAGATTTGCAAAATTTGGCCTGGTCATTAAGGCGCAAACAGGCTTGGTCACTAAGGGGTTAATATGGCCATACAGAAGTGTATAACCCCACTTGCTGCCGCGAGACAACCCCTTTAATGTTTGCATTATGAACTATCCGTGGGCACCACTAGGCATGAACCCTTGGGGTGCTGCACCTGGGGATGAGTCCCCAGGTATTTCCATGGGCTATACCTATACAGACGATGACGCCGAAAGGATCCTGGCTGGTACGTCCGATGAAGGCTCTTTTCTTTGCTGGCCCACGGCTGATATGCTGATACGGAAGTGGGAACAACTGAGTAAGAAAAACATTTCTCTCAATTTACATATGGTCACACTGAAACAATATTATAGGGCTCGGAGGATTTTCAAGGGGTTCGAGGCCTAATACCCAACCCACACTCATGGCCAATAACGTACATTTTTGCCAAAAATTTGAGACCATTGTTAACAAATTTTCTTTCGAAATAATCTTACTTAATATTGAGTTCCTTCAGCAAGAATCGAAGTCCTGCCACGACCTTATACTTAACATAGAACAAGAAATTATCTCTAAGATTCCACCTATGGATTGGGACCATCAAAGATCTAAATTGGAGGTTACCTTCAAAAAACATAAAGAGGAACTAGAAGATATGAAAAGAACAAAATGCTTCCGCAACCTCCATGACTATGAAAACGGCACTATTTTCAACTGGCAACTGAAGAAGAACCCATCAAGATCTGGATACAACTCTGGAGGTGACCGGTCAAGACCAAGAACACGGCGCCAGAGATATCGGAGGGCACCCAAGACTTGTCGGGATGGGTCGATTTCCACGGATGACTCAGCTCAAAGTGTTGGTGGCACTAATCCTTATTTTTTAGGCCTAAGGGATGTCCATGAAAAGGAAGAAAAAAGACAGTACCGATACGGCCAGCGGCGAGGAGGGTCTCGACACCGTAGGTTGTACAAAAGACATTCTACAAGTCAAAACGAGGACTATAACGCAACAGCCTCCACCGGGGCACAGAGTACAGAAGTAGACTTGGTGGTAAACATTTCTTCTCGACATTTGTCAATACCTGAGATTTCTGTCTTGTCTAAGGGGCTCTCTTTCTGCCCGACAACCTCTTTTGTTGACTGGTTCCAGATGGACCTAGATCTAAAATGTTTTTTTAGGAATATGCGTCTGAAAAATGTATTTGCAAATAATTCTAATTCTGATGACCAGAATAGACATGTACCGTCTGATGTCCAAGCAAAATTTAATCTGTCCTCTGTGGGTCTGAGAAATAAAAGTCAATATTTGCCTCCCACAACCAATCATTGCCTTGAGACTTACATCACCCTAGTTGAAAGAGATATTCAAAAACTTAGAACTCAGTACCGTAACTGTCCGATCAGGACCAGAAATAATCTCAGTGTTGAGGAGACACAAGCACTCCGATCACTATCGAACGACCGGGCATTAAAGATTAAACCTGCAGACAAAGGGCGTGCCATCATTGTGATGGACACCCCCCAAATACCAGGAGGAGATCCACACCACACCCATTGATGATTGACATCTCTAAGGACCATTCTCTATTCGCCACTATACTGATGGGCGGACATTAACACAAGGGGGTGGGGTGTTTTACCCTTTATATCCTGAGAGACATTTCATTTTGGTCAGTTCCAGCAAGGACTCCCTGCATGATCACGCAGGAGAAGTGATATGTATTATACTTACCTGTGTTTTTAATTGATTTTTAACTAACCTTGGCCGGCTTCCCACGGCCATGACGGGGTCCCCCGCGGAATTTCGCCGCGGAGTCCGTCACGGCGCCCCCCAGAGACCCCAAAACTTCCGGCGTCCTCCGTCCCGCATGACGCTTCGGCGCGCATGCGCAATAGAGCGCATGGCGTGCCGCCCGCGTCGTATGACGCGCCCACCGCGTCACATGACGCGGCTGGCGGTGGGCGGGGAAGCGGTTTCACGCTATCTTCCGCTGTGCTACAGCGGAAGATAGCGTGACGGACGGCTTCCATTGACTGCAATGGAAGCCGTCCGCGCGTACACCCGCGGCAAATAGAGCATGCCACGGGTGATTTCACGGTGCGGAATTCCGTGAGCATTGAGCTATTAGGTTCAATAGAACCCAATAGCTGCGGGCAACGCGGTGGAAATCCGTCCGTGGGAAGGAGGCCTTTGTCTGTTAATGTTTGTTTGTATATAATTATAGTGACGATGATATTATCATTGATTTTAGGCTTGATAAAGGCCAATTATTGGCTGAAACGTTGCCTGATACTTGCTCCATGGAATAATAAAGTATTGATTTTTTTTTTTTTTTTTTTGCAATTAACAACTATTCGCACCAGTTTATGCTGCCACACTCATTTATATTTGATCATACGGAGGTTGGCAGTTCACAACCTGTTCGTGGCTGTTGCATTTTTTTTTTTTTATACTGAACGTGGTTCCTCCCTTGCGTGAGTTTTATTGCCATATTTTGAGTGCTGCGGACCTACATATTTCTACGTATAAGGAGAAGACCGGCGCTGTCATTGGCCGCTGTGAAGAGGGAACCGCTGGTGCTGTCATCTGCCGCTGGGGAGAGAGGTCTGCCGACGCTCCCTTCACCTGCTGGAAGTGAAGAGCCGTTGTATGCAGCGGGGGAGGGAGGTCAGTCGGCGTTTCCTTCTGCCGTTGGCAGTTTGAGGAGAGGACTGTCGGCACCCGCTGAGGGGATCTCTGAGCTCCAACAGGGAATCCTGTCACTGCAGCAGCCACCACACTTGCCATACTTGACGGTGGGTAGAGGCAGCAGAGCTCCCTGCTTGCAAGCTTCAGTCTGCCCATAAGGTCCAACCCTGTGCTAGATGGACTGCAGGCTCCACAAATTAAGCCTTTCTGGCCAGGGCTTGGCGTGTATCCCCTGGGTCCTGTGAGGGAGATCCCACTTGCCTGCACAGTCAGGAGTCCTCACAGCCTGCAGCCC
Source organism: Eleutherodactylus coqui (assembly GCF_035609145.1). NCBI lineage: Eukaryota > Metazoa > Chordata > Amphibia > Anura > Eleutherodactylidae > Eleutherodactylus > Eleutherodactylus coqui. The sequence continues at coordinate 149,321,096 of NC_089840.1, read as the reverse complement.
AGGGTTTCCTTACTGTGGCCACACAATACACCCCTGCAGCTGTACATGACCAAGAGAGAGTCTGCACCCCACAACTAATAATAAATAAATAAATATCTTGCTATCTGAAAGAGCTTTGGATCAATATCCAGTGCTACTCTAAACTTCTCCCAGCTTATACAGAAGCAGCAACATTTTCAACTCTGCTACATGCAACTTTCACGTTAAGGACATCTAACTAATTCACTCTAGCACCGCCTAGTGGCCCAAAGGGACGATTGCTGTTATTGATTACATATCGACTTCTCATGGAGTATTTCTGCAGATTTATTTTAACTTATCACAAATAAGTACTTTTGTCGCGCCTACAAACAGCCTAAGACCGAAACTAACAGCGCTAAAGTGACCAATTTACAACTTATCCCACATGCCAAGCTGCTCTCCTATGATCCTTCTGCACCCTGGAAAATCACTGCAAGATAATATACTAATGTGAACAAATAAGCCCTACATCTCTCCCAGCGTAGTGACATTCAAAATCAGACACATTGGGGAAGAACACCAAAATTGCCAACCCAGAGACAAACAAAAATACTAAAACCCCCAACAAATACATGGAAAGTGAAAAAGTCCTCAAAAAAACCCGCCAGAGATTTTAAGACTGATGAGAACAAAGAACACTGTGGAGGAAGGCAAATCGTCATCCCTACTTGCTCAACCCCTAATCTCGGACTCAGATAGCGACCTTAAAGAGGGTAGGCAAGCCCAGGAGGACTCAGAATCAAGAGATTACATCAAAGCCTTACCAACTAAGGACTGTATCTGAGACTTATTTAAAGAATTTACCCAGACAATCAAAGAGGAGATATCGGAGATGAGAAAGGATGTAAAGCAAATATACACAAGAGTACAATCTCTAGAGGACACTTATACTCAAGTGGTCAGCCACTCCGAGAGAGTAACAGAGGTCCTCATAGATAAACATAAAGAAGCCTATTTTCAAAAGCTGCAAATTGATGACCTTGAAAACCGTTCAAGGAGAAACAACATCCGAATCAGAGGAATCCCTGAATCTGTCCTAGCTAAAGAAATACCAGCAACTCTAGCTGCCATTTTCAATGAACTCTTAGGTAAATCAGATGAACATGATCTGGGCCTTGAAAGGGCGCATTGAGTCTTTAGACCCAGATCAATCAACACAGACAAAGAGATATATTGTGCTGCCTGCAAAGCTTCAAAGTCAAGGAGGAGATTCTGTACAAAGCCAGACTGTCTAAGAAGATAGAATATGCCAATAAAGAGATCTTAATCTTCCAAGACCTATCCAAACTAACCCTGGATTTCAGAATGCAACTCCAGCCCCTGACTAAAGCTCTGAGGGAAAAGGCCATACCCTACAAATGGTTGTTCCCCTTTGGCTTAGCTATATCCGGACACAACAGAATCTGGACTATTAGAAGACCTCAAGCTCTTCCTCTGGTCCTGCCAAAATTAGATCTCGGCCATATCCAAATTCCCGATTGGACCATAGCTGAAGACGTTCTGAATATACCACCTCTTCCCAGATGCAAGACCTGGTCGTCGGTAACACCACGTAAAGTTAGGAAGTCTCGAACTCACGATTCGGACTCTTACAAATCACCTGGAAGAGGACGCCCTAACGAATGATAATGTTTGAACGTTAATTCATATATTATAATGCTTGAATGCTATACTTTTTACCTAAGTGGCGCTATTTGGCAGTACCACTTGTTCTCTATCTCACTGTTTCGTTCTTTCACTGCATAGTATATCTGTTTCTGCTTTTATCTAACATTTCCCTACAGATAACAGGCTACGCTGGGAGTCATGGACCTCCTGAGCCTCACCACATCCCCGCAACTTCCTAATTCTTGCTTGATAATCTGGTTTTAGATAGGACTTCGTCCATATAATCTGGTCCAGCAGCAAAAGGTTATAAAGTGTTTGTTCAATGTTGGCCAATCACAGGCCAGTTATACAAGTTTTGTGTTTCCCATCTTTTATGTTTTGAATTCTTCTGACAGTTCGTCTGATATCGTCAACTCAAAAAGTACATCCCATAGCTACAGTAATGGCTGATTTACACCTAGTCTCGTTCAATGTAAAGGGTATTAATGTCCCACAAAAAAGGTCCTAAATGTTGCATTATTTAGAGAAACATGGTGTGGACATTGCTTTCTTTCAAGAATTGCATTTTTTTTTAAATTACAACCCTATTACCAAAAACAAAGTTTTCACTAAATGGTTCAACACCTCAACGCCTTTGAAAAAGCATAGAGGAGTAGCTATAGTTCTACATAAAAGGGTTCCATTTCAATTGTTAAATACCTTAACTGATCCTGAGGGGAGGTACATCTTGATCAAGGGTACAATTGGTGACAGAACGATTACCTTAGCTAATGTGTATGCCCCCAACTCCTATCAAGATGCCTTCTTCACCAAAGTCGCTAATCTATTACAAGATTTTCTCAGAGGGTGATCTTATCCTTGGCAATGACTTTAATGTTCCCCTTAATCCTACCTTAGACACTTCTAATGGTTCCTCAGCTGTCTCCTTTCTCAAACTAAAAAAAATTAAGAATCTGTTAGCGGATCTCCACCTGGTGGACCTATGGAGGGTTCTTAACTAGAGATGAGTGAGCGCACTCGTCCGAGCTTGATGCTCGTTCGAGTATTAGGGTGTTCGAGATGCTCGTTACTCGAGACAAGCACCACGCAGTGCTCGACTCCATTACATTTCCTTCCCTGAGAAATGTGCGCGCTTTTCTGGCAAATAGAAGCACAGGAAAGGCATTACAACTTCCTACTGTGACGTTCCAGCCCTATCCCACCCCCCTGCAGTGAGTGGCTGGCGAGATCAAGTGACCCCCGAGTATTTAAATCAGCCCCGCCCGCGGCTCGCCACAGTCGCACACTAAGAGAGATCAGGGAAAGTGCTGCTGATGTTGCTGCTCCTATAGGGACAGTGTTAGCGTCTTCAAGAACCACAACGGCCCTTCTTAGGGCCACAGCTCACCTAGTGCATTACTGTTGTGGCTGCTGTGAGCAGTTTTTCCCAATTTTTTTTTTTATATACACTACCGTTCAAAAGTTTGGGGTCACCCAAACAATTTTGTGTTTTCCATGAAAAGTCACACTTATTCACCACCATGCGTTGTGAAATGAATAGAAAATAGAGTCAAGACATTGACAAGGTTAGAAATAATGATTTGTATTTGAAATAACATTGTTTTTACATCAAACTTTGCTTTCGTCAAAGAATCCTCCTTTTGCAGCAATTACAGCATTGCACACCTTTGACATTCTAGCTGTTAATTTGTTGAGGTAAGCTTGAGAAATTGCACCCCACGCTTCTAGAAGCATCTCCCACAAGTTGGATTGGTTGGATGGGCACTTCTGGCGTACCATACGGTCAAGCTGCTCCCACAACAGCTCAATGGGGTTCAGATCTGGTGACTGCGCTGGCCACTCCATTACCGATAGAATACCAGCTGCCTGCTTCTGCTGTAAATAGTTCTTGCACAATTTGGAGGTGTGTTTAGGGTCATTGTCCTGTTGTAGGATGAAATTGGTTCCAATCAAGCGCTGTCCACTGGGTATGGCATGGCGTTGCAAAATGGAGTGATAGCCTTCCTTATTCAGAATCCCTTTTACCCTGTACAAATCTCCCACCTTACCAGCACCAAAGCAACCCCAGACCATCACATTACCTCCACCATGCTTAACAGATGGCGTCAGGCATTCTTCCAGCATCTTTTCATTTGTTCTGCGTCTCACAAACGTTCTTCTTTGTGATCCAAACACCTCAAACTTGGATTTATCCGTCCACAACACTTTTTTCCAGTCTTCCTCTGTCCAATGTCTGTGTTCTTTTGCCCATCTTAATCTTTTTCTTTTATTGGCCAGTCTCAGATATGGCTTTTTCTTTGCCACTCTGCCCTGAAGCCCAAAATCCCGCAGCCGCCTCTTCACTGTAGATGTTGACACTGGTGTTTTGCGGGTACTATTTAATGAAGATGCCAGTTGGGTGCCTGTGAGGCATCTGTTTCTCAAACTAGAGACTCTAATGTGCTTATCTTCTTGCTTAGTTGTGCAACGCGGCCTCCCACTTCTTTTTCTACTCTGGTTAGAGCCTGTTTGTGCTGTCCTCTGAAGGGAGTAGTACACACCGTTGTAGGAAATCTTCAATTTCTTAGCAATTTCTCGCATGGAATAGCCTTCATTTCTAAGAACAAGAATAGACTGTCGAGTTTCAGATGAAAGTTCTCTTTTTCTGGCCATTTTGAGCGTTTAATTGACCCCACAAATGTGATGCTCCAGAAACTCAATCTGCTCACAGGAAGGTCAGTTTTGTAGCTTCTGTAACGAGCTAGACTGTTTTCAGATGTGTGAACATGATTGCACAAGGGTTTTCTAATCATCAATTAGCCTTCTGAGCCAATGAGCAAACACATTGTACCATTAGAACACTGGAGTGATAGTTGCTGGAAATGGGCCTCTATACACCTTTGTAGATATTGCACAAAAAACCAGGCATTTGCAGCTAGAATAGTCATTTACCACATTAGCAATGTATAGAGTGCATTTGTTTAAAGTTAGGACTAGTTTAAAGTTATCTTCATTGAAAAGTACAGTGCTTTTCCTTCAAAAATAAGGACATTTCAATGTGACCCCAAACTTTTGAACGGTAGTGTATATCGGGCGTGCAGGCTGTAGCGTTCTCAGGCTGCAGTCTGTACTTCAGTATAGGGGCACTATTGGTCAGGCAGGGACAGTGGTATTGTAGAATCCTGTCTACAAGTACCCCAATGGTTCTTCTTAGGGCAACCTGCGACCGTGTGCATTTAACCCCGTAGTTGCTGGGAGTTGTAGTACCTCTGCATTGCACAGCCTACCTTGTGTGCAGCCTTCATTTACAAATATTTTTCTGTCCGCACTTCGTGTAGCCTCACTGCAGTGTGCCTCTAAGTGTACGCCAAGAAACCACACATTTTCTACAACGCTCTGTTATACGTGCGCTGTCTCAGACGTTCACGGTCTGCCCGACGCCCATAGATTGAAAGTGCAATACACACTGCCTAGCCTCAGCCTGCATTGCAGAGTAAAAGAGGGAGATTTAAACAAAAATTCCTTTTTACGGCTAACGGTTACCCAGTGCATGTGCCTGCGTGGCCTGTGGGACTTCACGTCCATCCAAACTGCATAGTTCACAGCCTAGTCTGCGTGCAGCCTTCCTTATAATTTATCTCTGCCTTCATTTAGCGTTATATTACTGCTGGCAGCCAGCAACTGCGCGGCAATAATTCACAAACATTTTTACACCGCTCTGTCTCTGCTCGATTCTTAATCCAGCATGCTGAGGGGTAGGGGTAGGGGCAGAGGACGTGGACGCGGTCGAGGACGAGGACGCGGAGTCCCAAGTGAGGGTGTGGGCATAGGACGAGTTCCTGGTCCAGGTAAATCGCAGCCGGCTGCTGCGGGAGTAGAAGAGAGGACAGTTCCTGGGGTCCACAGCTTCATATCGCAATTTTTGGGTCCACGTCGTAGACCTTTATTAAAAACCGAGCAGTGTGAGCAGGACCTGTCGTGGATGGCAGAAAGTGCATCCAGCAATCGATCGACTTCCCCCCCCACTCTTCTGTGCCATCCACTGCTGCTCCTCCTTCCTCCCAGCCTCCTCACTCCATGAAAATGACACATTCTGAGGAGCAGGCAGACTCCCAGGAACTGTTCTCGGGCCCCTGCCCAGATTGGGCAGCAATGGTTCCTCTCCCACCGGAGGAGTTTGTCATGACCGATGCCCAACCTTTAGAAAGTTCCCGGGGTCCGGGGGATGAGGCTGGGGACTTCCGGCAACTGTCTCAAGAGCTTTCAGTGGGTGAGGAGGACGATGACGATGAAACACAGTTGTCTATTAGTGAGGTAGTAGTAAGGGCAGTAAGTCCGAGGGAGGAGCGCACAGAGGATTCGGAGGAAGAGCCGCTGGACGATGAGGTGACTGACCCCACCTGGTGTGATAAGCCAACTAAGGACCGGTCTTCAGAGGGGGAGGCAATTGCAGCCGCAGGACAGGTTGGAAGAGGCAGTGCGGTGGCCAGGGGTAGAGGCAGAGCACGAGCGAATAATGCAACAGCTGTTTCCCAAAGCACCCCCTCGCGCCAAGCCACCGTGCAGAGGCCAAGGTGCTCTAAGGTGTGGCAGTTTTTTAACGGAGACACCGGACGACCGACAAACAGTGGTGTGCAACCTTTGTCACGCCAAGATCAGCTGGGGAGCCACCACCACCAGCCTCACCACCACCAGCATGCTCAGGCATATGATGGCCAAGCACCCCACAAGGTGGGACAAAGGCCTTTCACCGCCTCAAGCTTGCGCCACTGCCTCTCCCCATGGGCCCCAACCTGCCACTGAGATCCAACCCCCCTCTCAGGACACAGGCACGACCGTCTCCTGGCCTGGACCCACACCTTCACCTCCACTGTCCTCGGCCCCATCCAGTAATGTCTCTCAACGCAGCGTCCAGCTGTCGCTAAGAGAATCGTTGGAGCAAAAGCGCAAATACGCCGCCATGCACCCGCACGCTCAAGCTTTAAATGTCCACATAGCCAAATTGATCAGCCTGCAGATGCTCCCCTACAGGCTGGTGGAAACTGAGGCATTCAAAAACATGATGGCGATGGCAGCCCCGCGCTACTCTGTCCCCAGTCGCCACTATTTTTCACGGTGTGCCGTCCCAGCCCTGCATGACCACATCTCACGCAACATCGTACGCGCCCTCACCAACTCGGTTACTGCCAAGGTCCACTTTACAATGGAAACGTGGACAAGCACAGGCGGGCAGGGCCACTATATCTCCCTGACAGCACATTGGGTGAATTTAGTGGAGGCTGGGACCGAGTCAGAGCCTGGGACCGCTCATGTGCCACCCACCCCCAGAATTGCGGTCCCAGATCGTTACTGGTATCTGCGGCGGTGTATGCCACCTCCACTAAACCTTCCTCCTCCTCCTCCTCCTCCTCCAACGCAACCTCTACCTCGCAATCAAGACTTGTCACCAGCAGCATGTCGCCAGCAGTCGGTGTCGCGTGGTGCAGCAGCACAGCGGTGGGCAAGAGTCAGCAGGCCGTGCTGAAACTACTCAGCTTAGGAGAGAAGAGGCCCACAGCCTACGAACTGTTGCACGGTCTGACAGAGCAGACCAACCACTGGCTTTCGCCACTGAGCCTCCAACCGGGCATGGTCGTGTGTGACAATGGCCGTAACCTGGTGGCGGCTCTGCAGCTCGGCAGCCTCACGCAGTGCCATGCCTGGCCCACGTCTTTAATTTGGTGGTTCAGCGGTTTCTGAAAAGCTACCCACACTTGTCAGACCTCCTTGGCAAGGTGCGCCGGGTCAGCGCACATTTCCGCAAGTCCAACACGGACGCTGCCACCCTGCTCACCCTGCAACATTGGTTTAATCTGCCAGTGCACCGACTCCTTTGCGACGTGCCCACGCGGTGGAACTCTACGCTTCACATGTTGTCCCGGCTCTATGAGCAGCGTAGAGCTATAGTGGAATACCAACTCCAACATGGGCGGCGAAGTGGGAGTTAGCCTCCTCAATTCTTTACAGAGGAGTGGGCTTGGATGGCAGATATCTGCCAGGTCCTTGGAAACTTTGAGGAGTCCACCCTGATGGTGAGCGACGATGCTGCAATCATTAGCGTCACCATTCCCCTGCTATGCCTGTTGAGAAGTTCCCTGCAAAGCATAAAGGCTGATGCTTTGCGGGCGGAAACGGAGGCGGGGGAAGACAGTATGTCGCTGGATAGTCAGAGCACCCTCATGTCTACATCTCAGCGCGTGGAGGAGGAGGAGGGGAGGAGCCTGAGGAGGAAGAGACAGCTGGGCCCACTGCAGAGGGTACCCATGCTGCTTACCTATCATCCATTCAGCGTGTATGGCCTGAGGAGGAGGAGGAAGATACTCAAAGTGATCTTCCTAGTGAGGACAGCCATATGTTGCGTACAGGTACCCTGGCACACATGGCTGACTTTATGTTAGCATGCCTTTCTCGTGACCCTTGTGTTAGACGCATTCTGGCCACTACGGATTACTGGGTGTACACACTGCTTGACCCATGATATAAGGAGAACCTTTCCACTCTCATTCCCGAAGAGGAAAGGGGTTTGAGAGTGATGCAATACCATAGGGCCCTGGTGGACAAACTGATGGTAAACTTCCCATCTGACAGCGCTAGTGGCAGAAGGCGCAGTTCCGAGGGCCATGTAGAAGGGGAGGCGCGGAGATCAGGCAGCATGTTCAGCGCAGGCAGGGGGACACTCTCCAAGGCCTTTGCCAGCCTAATGGCTCCCCAGCAAGACTGTCTCTCACTTCCCCAGTCCAGGCTGAGTCGGAGGGAGCACTGTAAGAAGATGGTGAGGGAGTACGCAGCCGATCGTACCACCGTCCTCCGTGACGCCTCTGCTCCGTACAACTACTGGCTGTCAAAGCTGGACACTTGGCCCGAACTCGCGCCCTGGAGGTGTTGGTGTGCCCTGCGGCTAGCGTCTTGTCAGAGAGGGTGTTTAGTGCAGCTGAGGGAATCATCACGGACAACTGTACCCGCCTGTCAACTGATAGCGCCGACAGGCTTACACTCATAAAGATGAACAAAGCCTGGATTTCCTCAGACTTCTCTTCTCCACCAGCGGACAGCAGCGCTACCTAAAGAACTTTGTCAATCTGTGTATGGTATTCGTCCTCCTCCTCCGGCTCCTCCTCCTAAAACCTCTCGTAATCACCGCGAATGGGCAATTTTTCTGTGGGCCAAAAGGCTCATATAACTTTTCAAAATAATATTTATCTGTTTCAATTCTCATTAAAGCATTGAAACTTCCACCTGAACCAATTGTCTTTTAGACTGGGCTGCCTCCAGGCCTAGTTAAAAATTAAGCCACAGTACGCTAAGCGATTAATGGGTTTCACCTGCCCTCTGGGTTGGGCATGGGCAATTTTTCTGGGGTACATTTGTCCTGTCGGTACAACAATTTTTCGGGCCCTCGCCTACAATGTAATCCAAGTAATTTTTATGGGCTTCGCCTGCACTCATGGTACACCACTGTGTCTGGGGTTGGCCTACACTTTTGCTACAGAAATATAACTCTGTTCTGCCTACCTATACTTCTGCCACAGTAATGCTACAGGGGTCTGACTATACTTCAGCAACAGAAATGTTACTTCGGTCTACCGATACTTCTGCTCCTGAAATGTTACCTTGGTTGGTGTATACTGTTACTACTGTAATTTTACTAATACTGGGCTCTGCCCATAATGCTTCAACGGAAATGTTACTGGGGCAGGTCTATACTGCTATAACAGAAATGTAACTAGTAGTGGGCTTTGCCCATACTGCTTCTACGTTACTGTTGCTGGGGCCTGTCTATACTCCTACTACTGAAATCTTACCAATACTACGCTCTCCCTACACTGCTGCCAGGGAAATGTGAATCTGCTGCTTTGTCCCTACTGCTTCTACGTTACTGTTACTGGGGTCTGTCTATACTGATACTACTGAAATGCTACTGGGGTCTATGTATACTGCTGCAAATGAAATGTTAGTGGGGTCTGTCCTCACTGCTGCCAATGAAATGTTACAGGGGTTTGTGCATACTCTTACTGCTGAAATGTTACTAATTCTCGGCTCTGCCTATACTGCTGCTACTGCAATGTTACAGGGTAGTGGAAACGGAGGCTTCCCAAAGACATGATGGTGGCGAGGCGACGCTACTAGGTTCCACAGGCGCGACAACTGTTCAGCGACGCGGTCACTGGGAAGGTGCATATAACCACGGACACGGGGACAGGACACGTACTGCCTCAAAAACTTTCCCGTCCTCCTCCTCCAACAATGAAAACATTCTTGGCCGAAGCCCACCTGCATTTAATCTGACACAGTTCAAAGACAGAGGTTAGTTGCAGCACACCAGAAAAAATAGGAGAAAATACTCACTAGAGCCACGATATGGGTTTGTTGATGCAGCGCTGAAATTAGACGCAGACCTTTCGTCCAAAAAATATCCGAATCGACAAGCAGTGTTTCAGCAGCATCAGGGGTTTTTCAAATAGATGAATGAACTGATGAGTTAAAACTTCACCTTTATTTCGTCCCGCATAAAATAACAGCAACGTTTCGGCTGTACTCCTGACAGCCTTTGTCAAGCCAATGCATAAAAAATGGATACCTCTGCAGCCATTAAATATCCCATCACCAATTTCAACACCCAATTAAAATGTCTAAAACATTGTAAACAAGCTTAGCAGTTTGTTACCTGTGAGCTGATTGAAGCCTTCATGGACCGAGCAGCTGAATCCACTCTTCAGTTTGATGTGGAGGACCCATACCGGTGTCTGTGTCATCATCGTGCGCTCCTGCCTGGCGCCTCCTCTGTGCAACGTCAAACTACCGTCTGGTAATCAACACTAGCCCTCATCATAAGCGTGATGACGTCTATACCCATGCGTCACCAGCGCTACGTCACCACGCAGCGTCGTAGTCCTAACCCTCTGCCCAATCTGACCCGCCCCCTAGCAACTGTCACTTGTTGCCAGGGGCTCACCGACGCTTCCCATTGTCAGCGTCCTGGCGTCAGCTGTGCTGGCTGCACCGTTGCGCCACTCGCGCGACGTCACCGCGCAGCGCCGTCGGCGCCGTCATCTCCCAGTCAGTCCCTCCCCCTGGCAACCAATACTCGTCGCCAGGGGTTCTCTGACGCTTCCCACTTTCAGCATCTCGACATCTAAAGGCACAGCCGTCTGCCGGCGTCTGGGGCCCCATGTGACCAGCGTGATGACGTCACATGGTCCCGCCCATACAAATGCATCGTATGCCCCATCTCACTCTCCAGATGTCAAAAAACGTTAGGGTGACATCCTAAATACAGGATGTAATTACTAATTGATTACCACATCTTCTCTAAAGTCTAATATGCCTGTTATGCCTGATCTAATTGTATGTTTCAATAAGTATAAGCATATATATCTGTAAGGGTAACACCAATGGAGAAAGAATATCTATGTTACCAGCACTTCTGTTGTGAATACTTTACATTATTATTACTCCATGTAAGGCATAACCCCTCAATAGAGACAGTCAGACTTATAATGATGAAAACTCGCTGTACGTGAATAATCAAATAAATTTATTACTTGACCATTAGTCCATAGTAATTAAAGATTGAAGCACGTGGTTTAAAAGAAAAAAGGTAGGGAATTGAAAACTGAAAAAAGGGGAGAGAAAAAAAGGGGAAAAGGTGTATCAACTTGGGAAGGACCCAGACAGTATGTTGGAAAAATTTTTTGAAAAAGCATCAAAACCACAAGTGTGGTCAAATAATGCGTATAACTTTAGCTTGAGTAATTGTCTTTGTCTCATCGTCATAGACCATCCAGGCTCAATGGAGGGATTTCTGGTCATATGTAAGAGGACCAATTTGAAGGATGCAGCTGCCTGGTCATTTCAGGCAGAAAAACCTTAAAAACATAAATGTACAGTTAGATAACTTGACTTGTTAGGTATCAACACGTAAGATGTCTTACAGTATCCTCAGAGAACTTAATGTGTATTTTTTGTCTATGCTCATCTATATAAAAGTGGATTGTGATCGATATTTAGGCCTTTAGGATGAACTGTGCCTAATTCGAAAATCCACTTGGCTTCGAGAGACTTAAGGCGTCTCTCACGGTCCCCACCCCTTAAATTGGGCTCAACTGAGTCGATAACCCTATATCTAAGTTGGCTGATGGTATGGCCATATTCCAAAAAATGTTTTGGAACGGGCAAGTCTTTTTTGGACGTTCTGATGGTACTTTTATGTGCTGAGATCCGGCTCTTAATCTCATTAATAGTCTTGCCCACATAGTACTTGCCACAGGGGCACTGGATGATATAGACTACGAATGTGGAGCGGCATGAGTAGTGTCTTTTAATTTTGTACGTCTTGCCAGTCTGCGGATGTTGGAAGCTATCCCCTCTGATCATATTATTACAACTGGTACAGTTGTAGCATGGGAAGTTCCCCACTTTCAGTGGGGCCAATCTCCCCTGGGTCTCAATTGCGGGGGTCACTTTGCCCGTGTGTACCAATTTGTCTTTTAGGTTCATGCCTCGTCAAAAGGACATCAGTGGTGGTTGCTGAAAATCACTTATTTCAGGATGACTATGTGACACCACGTGCAAATGTTTATACAAAATATTTTTCACTGCACCACTGCGAGGACCGAACATAGTGACAAAAGGTATACGTGTGGAAGGCACTCGAGGTAACTTATTGCTTAGCAATTCGTTCCTAGTTGTATCGAGAGCCCTGTTTTTAAACTGTAGTACCATTTCACTGGGGTAGCCTCTCTTAATAAATTTTTCACATAGCTTCGTTAGTCGTTCGTCCGCGAGTTCCTCCTCAACAATCCTCCTCACTCTCAAACATTGACTCCAGGGAAGTGACTGTACCATCCCTGGAGGATGTTGACTGTTAAACAATAACAGGTTGTTCCGATCTGTCTCCTTGACATATAGGTCAGTTTCGAAGGTGTGTTCAATTTTTTGGACCAACACATCCAAAAACTGTACCTTATCCGTTGAGTAGGTTACAGTAAATTTTAGTTTTGGAACCAGGCTGTTGATCTCATCGTGGAAGACTTTCAATTCGGCTGCTGTACCTTTCCATATGAAAAAAACGTCGTCAATATACCTCCACCACACCTGGACCGAGGCCCAGGAGGGGGAGGTATAGAGACGACGTTCCTCCACATGTCTCATGTAAATGTTGGCATATGTAGGGGCCACATTGGACCCCATTGCCGTTCCTTGTTTCTGCCGATAAAATCTACCATCATATATGAAAAAATTGCGTTCCAATAGTAACGTTAGCAACTGGTTCACAAATTCGATAGCTCTATTACTTAGATCAGAGGTTGTCAGATACTCTCTAACCGCCTCTAAACCATGGGCATGTTCTATGTTTGTGTATAGAGAGCATACATCGAACGACCCTATTATGGTATGTTCCTCGGTGAGCCCCTGGCAACAAGTGACAGTTGCTAGGGGGCGGGTCAGATTGGGCAGAGGGTTAGGACTACGACGCTGCGTGGTGACTTAGCGCTGGTGACGCGTGAGTATAGACGTCATCACGCTTATGATGAAGGCTAGTGTTGATTACCAGACGGTAGTTTGACGTTGCACAGAGGAGGCGCCAGGCAGGAGCGCACGATGATGACACAGACACCGGTATGGGTCCTCCACATCAAACTGAAGAGTGGATTCAGCTGCTCGGTCCATGAAGGCTTCAATCAGCTCACAGGTAACAAACTGCTAAGCTTGTTTACAATGTTTTAGACATTTTAATTGGGTGTTGAAATTGGTGATGGGATATTTAATGGCTGCAGAGGTATCCATTTTTTATGCATTGGCTTGACAAAGGCTGTCAGGAGTACAGCCGAAACGTTGCTGTTATTTTATGCGGGACGAAATAAAGGTGAAGTTTTAACTCATCAGTTCATTCAACTATTTGAAAAACCCCCGATGCTGCATTTAATCTGACGTTAGCTCTGCTGTCCAGGGCACTGCAATGGGATATATTTATGTACCGCCGGTGGCTTCCTGGGACCCACCCATGCTGTCGGTCCACACGGAGTTGTAACTGCATGTGTCTACTTATAAAGAACCCCAGTCTGACTGGGGCATGCAGTGTGGGCCGAAGCCAAACTGCATTAAATCTGACGTTACCTCAGCTGTGCTGGGCACTGCAATGGGATATATTTATGTACCGCCGGTGGGTTCCAGGGAGGCACTTATGCTGTGGGTGCACACGGAATGCCCATTGCAGAGTTGTACCTGCCTGTGACTATTTATAAAAATCCCTGGTCAGACTGGGGCATGCAGTGCGGGCCGAAGCCCACCTGTATTTAATCTGACGTTAGCTCTACTATCCGTGGCACTGCATTGGGACAAACTACAGGAGCAATACAGCGCTAATGAGACGTGCACAGCTACGCTAGCATAGGAGTCCGCTGTAGGCCCGCGATTGCTGAGGGTTTGTGCAGAGGCCTATGTCCTGGGTGCAGTGAACGTCCGCTTCCTGCCTAGGATTGCTGAAGCTGTGGGCCAAGGCCTATGTCCTGGGCGCGGTGCAAGTCTGCCATGTTTGGCCGCTCAGATCAATTTTTTGTTCATGTCTTGGGCTTCCTAGGACCCACCTATGCTGTTGGTGCAAACATAGTTCCCATCGCGGTGTTTGACCTGTCTGGCACAAAGACACTGACTGACTTGGGTAGGGGCCAGAGTGCAGATGGCTTTCCCCTTGCAGTGTGGATTGAGCTATGCGACACCTTGACAGAATGAATAGTGTGTGGCACATGGATTCCCCATTGCTATGCCCACGTTTGCAGCTCCTGACGGAGGTGGCACAGGATTGGATGTCTCATTGCTTCTGTACAGCATTGTGGGCTATCGCCCCACCTCTTTTAAAAAGGGTCGCTGCCTGGCCCTGCCAACCCTCTGCAGTGTGTGCCTCCGGTTCCTCCTCATGGCTGACACACTTATACATAGACATGAGGGTGGTGTGGCTGTGAGGCCAGCGTGTGGCATGAGGACAGCTGAAGGCTGCGCAGGGACACTTTGGTGTGCGCTGTGGACACTGGGTCGTGCGGGGGGGTAGGGAAGCATGTAACCCAGGAGAAGAGGCATGGGTGTGTCCCGCAGGCAGTGCTTGTGCTTAGTTGGAGGTAGTGTGGTGCTTAACTAAGGTGTGGCTTACTAATGAGGGTTTGTCCGAAGTAAAAATTGTTAGGGGGGGGCCCACTCTTGCCGCTATTGTGGCTGAATAGTGGGACCTGGAAACCTGAAATGCAGCCCAGCATGTTGCCCCTCGCCTGCCCTATCCATTTCTGTGTCGTTTCCATCACTTTTTGGGTTTTGCAGATTTTCACCAATGAAAACCTTAGCGGAGCATGGCTGATATACAAAAATGCTCGAGTCGCCCATTGACTTCAATGGGGTTCGTTACTCAAAACGAACCGTCGAGCATCGCGGAAAGTTCGACTCAAGCAACGAGCTCCTGAGCATTTTGGTGCTCGCTCATCTCTATTCTTAACCCAGATACAAAAGTTTTCTCTTTTTATTCCCCAGTCCACAAAAATACTCAAGAATAGACTATTTTTTTATCACGCATTCTTTACTAGATTCAATCATCAAAACATTCTACGACCCTATCCTCTACTCAGACCATGCCCCTATTTTCATGAACATGGCTATATCCCCAAGGAGGAGATCTGCAACCAACTGGCTATTAAATGACAACCTGTTGAATAACAAAGAGGATGTCGAATATATTATTATAATAATAATAATAATCTTTATTTGTATAGCGCCAACTTATTCCGCAGCGCTTATATACAAAAAGGCCTACAGCATTATTTCAAGGAGAATGCTCTGGAGCCATATAACCCTGCGATTCTTTCGGAGGCCCACAAGGCTGTAATAAGAGGTTTATTTATTGAGCTGGGTGCTAGAAAGATGAAAGAAAAAGGGAGAGAGACTTCCTCTCTCATTGAGCAGATTAAAAACATAGGATCATGTAACAAGAAAACTTTCTCACCACAACATGAAAAACACCTGTTTAACTTGTATATTAAACTAAAAGAGCTCCTTAACCAAAAATTTGAAAAAGACCTCTTCTTTGCAAAATATAAACACTATGCCTTCGCCGACAAATGTGGTAAAAAGCTTGCAGCCCAAATTAAAACTCAGAATGCTAAGTAGAGATGAGCGAGCACCAAAATGCTCGGGTGCCCGTTACTCGAGACGAACTTTTCGCGATGCTCGAGGGTTCGTTTCGAATAACGAACCCCATTGAAGTCAATGGGCGACCCGAGCATTTTTGTATATCGCCGATGCTCACTAAGGTTTTCATTTGTGAAAATCGGGGCAATTCAAGAAAGTGATGGGAACGACACAGCAACGGATAGGGCAGGCGAGGGGCTACATGTTGGGCTGCATCTCAAGTTCACAGGTCTCACTATTAAGCCACAATAGCGGCAAGAGTGGGCCCCCCCCCCCCAACAACTTTTACTTCTAAAAAGCCCTCATTAGCAATGCATACCTTAGCTAAGCACCACACTACCTCCAACAAAGCACAATCACTGCCTGCATGACACTCCGCTGCCACTTCTCCTGGGTTACATGCTGACCAACCCCCCCTGCATGACCCAGTGTCCACAGCGCACACCAAACTGTCCCTGCCCAGCCTTCAGCTGCCCTCATGCCACGCCACACTCATGTCTATTTATAAGTGCGTCTGCCAGAGGAACCGCAGGCACACACTGCAGAGGGTTGGCACGGCAAGGCAGCGACCCTCTTTAAAAGGGGCGGGGCGGTAGTCCACAATGCTGTACAGAAGCAATGAGAAATCCAATCCTGTGCCACCTCCATCTGGAGCTGCACACGTGGGCATAGCAATGGGGAACCTATGTGCCACACACTATTCATTCTGTCAAGGTGTCTGCATGTCCCAGTCAGACCGCGGTTTTTTATAAATAGTCACAGGCATGTACAACTCCGCAATGGGAATTCCGTGTGCACCCACAGCATGGGTGGCTCCCTGGAACCCACCCGCTGTACATAAATGTATCCCATTGCAGTGCCCTGGACAGCAGAGCTAACGTCAGATGAAATGCAGGTGGGCTTCGGCCCACACTGCATGCCCCAGTCAGACTGGGGTTCTTTAGAAGTGGACACAGATGCATTTACAACTCCCTGTGGACCCACAGCATGGGTGGCTCCCTGGAACCCACCGGCGGTACATAAAAATATCCCATTGCATTGCCCAACACAGCGGATGTAACGTCAGCTGTAATGCAGGTGGGCTAAAAATTAATTTGATTACACTGTAGGCGAGGGCCCACAAAAATTGCTGTATCAACAGTACTAATGTACATCAGAAAAATTGGCCATGGCCAACCAAGAGGGCAGGTGAAACCCATTAATCGCTTTGGTTAATGTGGCTTAATTGGTAACTAGGCCAGGAGGCAGCCCAGTTAAAATAAAAATTGGTTGAGGTGAAAGTTTCAACGCTTTAATGAGCATTGAAACGTATAAAAATTGTTTAGAAAAATTATATGACTGAGCCTTGTGGGCCTAAGAAAAATTGCCCGTTCGGCGTGATTATGTGAGGTTTCAGGAGGAGGAGCAGGAGGAGGAATATTATACACAGATTGATGAAGCGAAAAGGTCCCCGTTTTTGATGGGGATACAGAATGATGCTTCCATCC